>NC_081419.1:120339995-120939995 GCF_949786415.1 Peromyscus eremicus | reverse complement strand
CTGGATTTTAAAGCACCATTAAAAATATTATCCTACAGATGTTAATATAATTATTCATAACATGCCCAGCTGACTTCTCATGGATAGTCCATCTGACTTAGGAACACAGAACTTATGAATGAAGGAACACATGTCAAACATCCCTTGTTATTAAACCATGTCACATTCTTCCAAGTCCATGGTACTTATTAGACTGCAGATCCCATAATCCTCTTCTGAGTCCCTTCTGCATTTAATTCAGTTGAGTCTTAAGTAGTTAAAGAAACTGTTTTCAGTGGCAACTAATAACTACTGACCTACAGTGACACTGCCCTACAATAGGCCTGTCAGCCCTGAAAAAGTTGTACCAAAGAAGCTGATTAGGACTTGAAGAGGTCTGTAGTAAGAATCAATAGCTGGTCTGTACTAATGCTGTGCTGCTGGCAGACATGATAAAAGTAGAAGACCATTAGTTATGCCTCATTAAACTGCACAACCCTGCTAAAAAGAAATTTGTTTAGCCTGACAAAAACCTAATACAATTTTAAACTCTCTGTGTTGCATTTTTAGAGTACCCCAAAGCTTCAATAAAACAAAGACCAAGAGAACCAAGAAACATAGGAAACTATATAAACAAAAGCATTTTAATTTAAAGTAGTAACTTCATATTTCCTAAAAAACGGGTGCAGGGAAAATGATCTGGAGTGAGGGAAAGTGTTATTTCAAACTAGGTAGGTTTTGGTTTGTAAGTAGCCAACACACTGCAGATGTCGATACAGGGAGCATTTAAAGCATGCTTGCTTTAGCATTACCTGTCAAATCTCTGCTGCTGGAAAAGAGGAGGAGGACCTCGCCAGGAATCTTGGGGCCTCATATCTGGAAAATAAATGGGAGGAGTTCACAGAAGGCTTAAAGTATTCTCTATCACCTGTCCACATAGTTTATAATTCAAAGTCTGAAAAGGAAATGAGACAGTGTGTAAACCAAGTAAGCAAGCTAGAATCAGAATTAACCATGAATGCAAAAATAACCAACAGAATCAAGCAAAGACTTTTGTTGATTATGGTTTTGTTGCTAACAAGGTGGTTTTGGTAACCTTGGCCATCCTGGCACTTGTCTCTCACTTGTTACAGTGTGTGACTATGTAACACATACACACACATTTTACATGTGTACTTTAAATGCAATACAAAAAAAGAGAAGATCTCAGCCTTCTTCATGACTGTACACTGAACTAGTAGTAACTCTAGTAAACTGTGGTACTTTCCTTATGAGTGTGCCAGCTACAACACTGTCAAGTGGAAAGCATACAATCTCCTCAACACAAACCACCAAGAGAAGCTAATGAAAGAACCACCCATTTTTCCACATTTCCTGGTCGTCAACCCCCATCTCATTACTGCAAATCTGAACTGGCAACTTTATCTACTTAGAAGAAACCATATGGCTGCTGCTCTTCTACATAAGCTGAGCATTACAAGCAAGGAAAGACTCTGACCAACTCCTAGTCAGGCATGGCATTCCCATTCAAAGCACTCAGAGGGGCAGTGTCAACTAACCACAGCTCCTGGCTTCGGCCTTGCTGTTACCATCTGCCTTTAACAGGGTCTGCTGTAACCTAATTAAAACAGCTGGATGCAGACATTGTGTAATGAGTTCACTATGTGAGGACAGTACCCACCTCCAGACCCCCAAGAGCAAGGGCAGCACAGCTTACCATACATATTCAGGACTACATTTTAACAGAAACACAAACCCAAACCATGCTTTTCAAATTTACTTTCTTAAAGGAAGGAAGAAATGAAAGCTTTAGTTAAGAACCAAAAATGTACAATTTGGTTTTACAAAAAAAGAAAGAAGAATTATGCTTTTAAAAATTCCATAACGCACAAATGGGCAAAGGAAAGTACGTGGCAACTGATGACGGTAGCATGACAGAGCTGCTTCCTCTGCCCTGGGCTTTCTTCCATCTCCACAGGACTGAGAAGGCCAGTCTGAGGCAATTCTCTCGATGTGGACATACTCCCCAAATATTCACACCAATCTGCATGGTTTCCAGCAGCCGACTAGGTACTCGTTTTTTCAGAAAGGAAAGGAAGCTCTTCAACCAGAAAGCCAAGTAGTCTCTCTAGCTGAATTATATTCTGTTTTACTGCTTAAAAATGAAAGTACTAGCAGTCAAGCCGAGCCACAACACAGAGGTTTCTCAATGGTCATCAGATATGAAATACAGCTCAAGGCCTCAACAGAAATTCTGGAAGCTCTTTACCATGAAGTTTGCAGAAATGAAGAAGAAAGTTACCTAGTGGACCCAGAGTGAATTACTACCACCGACTATAAATTGCCAGAAAAATCTGTATTTTACCTTATTTTTTGAGACAGGCTCTCATGTATCTTAGGCTAGCCTTAAATTCTATGTAGCTAAGGATGACCTTGAACTTCTGGTCCTGCTGCCTCTACTTTTTGAATGCTGAAATAAGAGGTAAGCACCACTACCATGCCTAGTACACATGGTGCTAGGAGATGGAGCCCAAGGCTTTGTGCTAGACAAGCACTCTACCAATTGAGCTAAACCTTCACCCGAAGGAAAATCTTAAACAGGTAAAGCCTAGACATTCTTCCAAGAACAGCATTTATTTCATTTGTGTGGCTTCCTTGGATGGAAAACTTGACATTTAGTAAACACGGTTAATTTTCAATGAGTTGCAATTTATGAGAAAGCAGTCTACTCAAAGTGAAAATCAGCATTTGTACTTTTTCTGATTACTTTTTTAAACCTGAAGACCAATGACCAATTCAGATAGCATACAAAAATTAGTAAGAATCAATTAAAATGTTTAAAAACTATCGTATTTTAATGTCTTTATATGTAGAGAATTAGGTAACAGTCTGACAAAAGTAAACAAAACAAGCCAACAGAGTGAATCTATTCAGACCCTGTTAGCACTACTCTGCATGCCTCTGCACTTCTCCTCGGAAACATGCCTTTCTTCATCATTAAGACTTAACTCTCTAAGTCTGGTTCCATGGTGTCCCCTAATAACCACAGAATACATACTCTCTATGGTACTTAGAAAAAGCTTTCACACGAAACCTGATTTATTACAGCTCAAATGAACACAATGAAAAAGAGACATGTACATTAAAATACACTTTCTACAGCACTTTATTCTGAAAATGGGGAAAATTTGTGTATTTTCTCCTAGAAAGTGTACAATTGGAGGGTAATGCCATTACCACCATCAATACATACAAATTCAATTCAAACCTGCTGCATATTAAATTAAGAAAACATTATTTTCAGGAGCTGGAATTTACTACATAAGCAACAAGGGTTAGCACTTCCTAACAGTCTACCTTTAAGGTCTAGAAAATAGTGACAAACATTCCTTCCCATGTCACAATTTCCAGTACATCAAGTGCTTCCGTATATAATTCTCACTTTTAGAATAATCTCTTTTCACATAATCTCAGTATTAGCAAATATATGGTGTTTTCTAAAACCTGAGCAAATACAAAATTTTTAAATTTTCTGTCATATAATTATTAAGCATCCTTTGTTTTTAATACAAAAAGAAAAATGAAAAACAAAATTTTCAAAGGTACCTTTAACAATTTTTTTTTCATGTAGCTCTGAGTAATACACATAGCCCTTAAGTATTCATAAAGCAGAACTATTTCCCGGCTGATAAGTAATGAAGTAGACAGTAAAACAAACTTATTACCATTCATTTGTATGGCTCTAACAGAAGATCTTTTTGAGTGGAAGGAAAAAAACCCTATGAGACAATGAATTGCACTTCAGAAGGTACAAGCACAAGGGAATAAAAAGACAGTTAATTTTTTCCTTTGGTCTTTAAAAACCTATCTGTTTTCTAGAGCTCTAAGGCCACATCAACCAAGCTTTGCCATTAGCTTCTCAAGTGACAATTTATTTAATCATCTTGCCAATCACAGAAGAGATTCCATGTTTACTGACTACAAATCACTTTTCATATGCAGCTAATTGACAAGTTTACTGACCAAAATGAGGAGAAGTCATACATCAGGTTCTTTGGAATGCAGAAACTGAATGCTAAATTCATACTGAGTATTCAGGGCTACACTTGACTCCAACAAGTTATCAATAAACAAACAATTACAGCCCCAAACTGTCACATTAAAGGCGAACTAAAGACCAACCATAAGAAAGTGGCAGTTTGGCCGAATGGTTCATCTTCAATGTATTTTACACCATATTACAGAGAATGATTATGGCGCTAAAAACATTTTTTGTAAGATAAACGTGGTTTCGTTTTCAAATTTACTAAAATAAAAAAAGTTTCTGACCAAACTTTCAAGTTTCAAATTTATAGTGAGTGATTTTCTTCTACAGGTTATGGGCTCCTGTTAAGTCAAGTACCACTGACCTAGGGCAGCATTTCCCAAAGACGGATGTTGTCTTAGTTAGGGTTTCTATTGCTTGAAAACACACTATGACCACGGCAATTCTTATAAAGGAAAAACAATTAATTGTGGCTGACTTACATTTTCAGAGGTTTAGTCCATTATCATCACGGTGCTACATGGTGGCATACAGGAAGACATGGTACCAGAAATGAGATTTCCTATAACTTGATAGGCAGGCAACAGGAAGTGATCTGAGACACTGGGTGTGCCTTGAGCATATATATGAGATCTCAAAGCCTGCCTCCACAGTGATATAATTCCTCCAACAAGGCCATACCTACTCCAACACAGCCACACCTCCTAACAGTGCCACTCCTTTTGGAGGCCATTTACTTTCAAACCACCACAGATATGTTGGACTGTGTTATTGTTTGGGGGGGGGGGGTTGGTTTTTTGAGACAGGGTCTGCCTCTGTTGCCCAGTCTGGTCTCAAATTTGTGGAATCCTCCTCCTACCTTAGCCTCCCAAATGGTGCTGGGATTAGAGATGTGTACTATGTCCAGTGCAACTGATTTTTGGTAGTCACAAATTAGGCCTTTATTTTGGAGTGTGTGTATGTGTTTTCAGATTTATTTTTATTTATCTGTTATGGATGTTTGCTTGCACATGTCTGTCTACCATGTGCATGCAGTACACTCAAAGGCCAGAAGATAATGTCAGATCCCCTGGAACTGGAATTACTGATGGCTGTGAGCCACCACCTAGGTGCTGGGACTTGAACCTGGGTCCTCTGGAAGAACAACCATTGTTCTTAATCACTGAGCCATCTTTCCAGCTCCTGATGTACATTTTTTAAAAGGATACATCCAACCCATGTTATAATAGTGATATAACTTATGAATTTAAAATAAACTGAGTAAAAAGAAAAGTTAAAGGTTAAGTATCTACCAGACAATATCTAAATAGACCACAGTGGAAGTAGGCTGTTACAACTTAGGAACATAATGCTTTGGGTTAGTTATGGTTTAAGTGTCCCTCAAGGATCATATGTTGAAATATGATTCTCACTGTGAGGTATTAAGGGTCCCAGGCTACTACTTAAGGCACTGAAGTAGGATTACTTTAGGCCAAAAGTTCAAGGGAAACCTGTACAACATATTAAGATCTTGTCAAAAAAAAAAAAAGGAAAGGAGAGGGTATGAGGGGAGAATGATAGGGAGAAAAAGAAGTGATTGGGGTTAGGCTAAGCTCACCAGGGTAGATCCCTCGTGACTAAATCCTGGTTAGTTTACTCAGCCTCTACAGAGTGAGTTCCAGGACAGTCAGGGCTACACAAAGAAACACTGTCTCAAAAAAACAAAAGAAAAACAAATGAAAGAACAAAAATCTTTTAAGTTGTCCTGCCTTAGGCATTTCATGAACACGGGATGGAAGGAGCCTCTTAATGGTCAGCAGACACTTTTACCTTTGCTGCTCAAGCCTCTTTAGTTCTGTAGAAGTATATACCATGCAGTACTTAAGAATCCTGATAACTATCTTCTTGAGAAATAGTAGCTAAACTAAGATTACACTGGCTGTAGCGTTTCTGCGTCTCAATTCTTTTTCTTATGTGGTACAATTATAGACAGAAATAAATGGTTAAGAGCCATAAGAAAAAGAGAACCGAAAAGGAATGTGTCAATAAAGAGCTGGCTTTGAAAATGACCTGGACATGCTCTCACTGCTTCCTAGCAAAATCTCAGGGTACAGAGAGTTCTTTCAAACTCATTAGACTCCTCTATTGCACATGGCAGGCATTAATAACAAAGATAAGGAAACACTCAGAAATGTCATCTGCTAGATATTAGAAGCAAGTAGTTACTCAGCTATTGCACTACATAGATTGCCATGGATTCACTAAACTGCACCCCTCTGTAACACACACACACACACACACACACACACACACACAAATAGAATGAGGCATTGGAGAGAAGGCAGCAGTTAAGAGTACTCATTTACAGCACTCATGTCAGGTAGTTCACAACCACCTGTTAATTCCATCTCCGGGAATTCTGATGACCTCTCTGGTCTCTGCAGCACCTGCACACATGTGGCATACATATACATGTGGCATGCACACAAACACACAGACACAAAAATAAAAACCTTAAAAAAAAAAAAAGTATGGAGGTACAGAGTTTCCCTGACAGTGAGCTATGACATTGTACTCAATTTCAGTAAGTCATATAACACAGCAAAGCCACAGCATTAGATAGCGTACTGACAACAAGTGGGCCCTGAAAAACTGAGACCTTCAGATCTTATTTCTTCTTAGATACTACATCCATAAAATCTGTGCTTCAAGTTAGAAATTGATTTGTAAATCAACTGGCATTAAAACTGTGATAAGTGGGTCTTTGTGAGTTCGAGGCCAGCCTGGTCTACAGAGCGAGATCCAGGGAAGGCGCAAAGCTACACAGAGAAACTCTGCCTCGAAAAACAAAAACAAAACAAAACAAAACAAACAAACAAAAAAACCCACACAACTGTGATAAGCACAGAGCCTGTAGACATGTTGTAACAATCACCAACTTTACCTGGCACTTTAATAACTACCTAGCATACCCACCTAAAGCCAATGCCTAGCTCTATGGTATATAGTACTGAGATACAATTTGGATCAAGAAAGGATGGCTTAAGTCTGGTGTGGCAGATTCAAGCCTGTTGTCCCAGCACTCAGAAGGCTAATGCAGAATTTCTGTAATTCTGAGACCAACCAGGGCTACATACTGCCAAACAAAGCCTTATCTCCAAAACAAGAAACAACAGTAACAAAAAAGCAATTGAGATGGGAGGAAGGAGAAGTGGAGGGAAGGAGGGAGCAAAGTTTAAAGATTTCTGAGTTCTTTGCACTACAACAGCATTCTTTTTATTCCACGTGGTAGCAGAGGTCAAACACAGGAGCCTGACAAGCAAGATAAGGATCTACTGTTAAGCCATACCCCCTGCTCCCATCCTTCTTTTGAAATTAATTTTTGTAAAATATTACAAATATTCAAAAAACAGATTTTAAGCGTTATTGCACCTCCAAATTAACAAATGCTAGCCTTTTGCCAAAGCCAAACTGTTGTCCCCACACTGCTACCTTTGTCTGGTTGGATAGCAACCACATAACCAGGAATGGAAAAGTAAAGGCCTTATTAAGGTAGTGTAGAGAACCTGGTGCCTGATCTGTATTTTCATGGTGAAAGAGCAGAGCCATGGAGCTCAACAAAACAAGACAAGACATTAAATGGGAATGAAGTTAAATTCAGTGGGAAACCTAAGCACTCAACTGTTTTCTATCATTACTATGGCAATCAAAATATTATCTTACTTCTTTTGTGGCTGACATTCTAAACTGTGCCTAACACGGTGTTGAGAAGTGAAAGAAAGGCCAAGGTTCTCTCAGATGAGAAATACTACCACCCAAAGCAATGCCTGGCTCATGTTAGGTAGAGCTAACATACAATTTGGGCCAAGACAGGAATACTTTTGCCCTTCAACATCTAAATGATCACTATTTCAACTCTTAAAGTATTTGTATTAATGGATAAACATCCATCAACTAAGTATCTGCACCGTGAACTAAGAAATAGGTTTATAAAATCAAGAAAAGGAAGAAATTCAGTTCACCTTACTTAATTAGCTAAATATAAATGAGAGAAAGTATCTGAAACATTTTTTATACAGTGTTCTCTTACAACTCTTCTAGCAATGTTTAATTCTATTTCTCCATCGAAACAACCAATCTTTTTGGCAATGAGGATGAGAACCAGCCTGTGCTGTCCTATTTCATTTAGAATGTAAAGTAAGCCATCAGTAAAAACTTACTTGACATAAGTTTTGGAATCTGCGCTTGCCCTCTCAACAGCGGCCTGTATAGGCTGCCCTGGTAAGTGGCAGGTGGCGGTGCAGTGCTGCTGTAAACACCAGTCCCCGAGCCTCTCGGCATAACATGGCTGTCAAAGAGACCCCACATAAGAAAAAGGGTTGAGAGAGATACACAAAGATATATTAACACATGAAGCTAACAAATCAAACACTAGTGTTGCCTCTTTATTTTAGAACTGATTAATATAAAAATAAGGTTCATAACTAATGTTCAAAACTGTACACATGGTAATAGTAATAGCAAATGTTCATCTGCCACATCAAGATGGTCATAATCCTCTAAACATCTAATTACTTATGTAAAAGGCAACAAATCTGTATGCATAAGCTTTTTTTCTCAATGATCTGTTCTGTTAATGTCACTACTAATTACTATTCTGTATGTTGCTATTTCAATTTACCAAATCAAACACTGCCCTGTATCTTTCTTTACTCTTAGTAATTATAACATGCAATCTAGACTACTTCACTATGTTACTGAAACTTTCCTCTCATTTAGTGCTAGATTACAGGTTCTGATGAACAAGACATAGTTAGGTGTACAGCTATGTTCCTTTAAAACTATTTTCTCAAGTTCCAAATAATAAGAATTTACATAAAATATTGTCTTTGAAACTAGGAACTCTACCTAAAAGTACTTCAATGTTGCCTTCTAAAAGATTAAAAATGATACAAAAATCTTACTCGTCTATTCTAAAGTTGTTTCTTTAATTACCAAGAACAAAGAGTTTCCAAACAGTGACAGTATTAGCTGACATTTTCAGTGTTGACGCTATCACCATTTCATAAGGCAGGCATAATTACTGTCCACTTT
Source organism: Peromyscus eremicus (assembly GCF_949786415.1). Classification (NCBI taxonomy): domain Eukaryota; kingdom Metazoa; phylum Chordata; class Mammalia; order Rodentia; family Cricetidae; genus Peromyscus; species Peromyscus eremicus. The sequence goes on along the minus strand of NC_081419.1, from coordinate 120,930,898 downwards.
ACATATTAGGAAACTTAGATGTACAGCAGTGTAACTTTTATAAATATAGGAAGAAACTTCAAAAAAACAGACTAAGTTTTACGTTTAACCTCTAAGCCACTATTTTTCTTTTGACATCTCATTAATATCAAAAATACCTATTAATGAGTTATAATTTTAATTCCTGAACTACGAGTTATTAACATTTCCTCCAACAAGTTGCTTTTTCTGAGATAGGGTCTCACTTTGCAGCCCAGGTTGGCTTCCAACTTGTGATCTTGTCTTAACCTTGCAGGTATTATAGGCATATGCTACCACACCCACTCAGAGCATCATTTTTTTTCTTTGTTTGTTTAAAGTTTTTTTGAGACAACGTTTCTCTGTGTAGCTCTGGCTGTCCTGGAACTCACTCTGTAGACCAGGCTGGTCTCGGAACTCACAGAGATCCACCCGCCTCTGCCTCCTGAGTGCTGGGATTAAAGGTGTGTGCCACCACCCAGCCATCACCATTCATTTTATCCCAGCCTTAACTATCATTGTTTCAAAGTCCTCTAAATATAGCTTCTTCTATCACTAGGAAAAAAGACAATCTGACATCAAATAAGAGTAAAAGATAAAAACCACAAATGTATAAAGGAAATATAGATGATCAAATAAAAATTATCTTAGCTGGCTTGGAAATGTCAATTCAAACTACAGTGAGATACCAGCTTTTAAGCAAAGGAAAACAAAACTTTAAGAGCCTGGTGTCTTTATGTACTAATATATTAGTTAATACTTCATAAAGATACTCGGTTGTAATGATACATGACAAATGCAAACCTCATTGATATTAAAAACAATATTTCGACGGGCGGTGGTGGCGCACGCCTTTAATCCCAGCACTCGGGAGGCAGAGCCAGGCGGATCTCTGTGAGTTCAAGGCCAGCCTGGACTACCAAGTGAGTTCCAGGAAAGGCGCAAAGCTACACAGAGAAACCCTGTCTCGAAAAAAACAACAACAACAAAAAAACAATATTTCATTCCTTTGTCTGTTAGAAAACTAGAAAAACCTATTAAGAGAATAGACTCTTCATGCAATAAAAAAAGCAATATATTAAGAAATACAGATGTGAACATCTAAAGTGAAGAAAGGTTAATCCCAGCACTCTGAAGACAGAGGCAGGCAGATCTCTGTGAATGAGGTCAGCTTGGTCTACATAGGGAGTTCCAGACCAGAGAGCCAGAAAGGTCCTATCCCACAAAAAACAAACAAACAAACAAAAACAAAAAACAACACAAACAAAGGGATGGGGGTAGATTATCAAAATTACTAATATAGATACAAAATTGTTGTACTGTATAGTCACTTAAGTATCTGTGGCAGAATTACTGACTTGTTTCAGAATGACTCAGGGGGAAAAAAAAAACCATAATATATAAACAGGAATTGTAAAACTCACCCTAAAGTTCTAAAGGCTGCCTGGTCCAGATGAACAGGCCGCCGATCCCGATTAAAGCCAAGCTGGGGTTTCCACTGCCGCCCATTGCTGGATTTTTCCCAATCACCAGGTTTTAGAACTGCTGCTGGCTTCCTGGACATTTAAAAATACACTATTTTAGGATACAGGGATGGACGCTATAACAAAGCACAAATCTAAGTAGGTAGTTTACTGTTGTTACCTTGCTCCTGGAAGCATTACAGCTTTAAAAACATAATCTTCAGCAAACTGTGGATCTTTAAAATTAATACTGAAAGAGAACAACGAAAATTTTAAAATGATTGTGTCATTGGTTTTAATTATCAAGTAAACAAAAGATACTTTTTTTGGGGGGGGGGTTTCGAGACAGAGTTTCTCTGTGTAGCTTTATGCCTTTTCTGGAACTCACTCTGTAGTCCAGGCTGGCCTCGAGCTCACAGAGATCCGCCTGGCTCTGCCTCCCGAGTGCTGGGATTAAAGGCGTGGGCCACTGCCCTACATACAAAGATACTTTTTATGTTAAACAGAGAAACTAAAATTCAAAACTGTCCAAATTATTATCTTAGATAATGACTGTCAAATGGTTAATATCTTTCTTACCAAACTACCTCTGATCTCTAATATATTGTCTTCAGGTAACTTTCTCTATAGAAAGAACCAAGTTCTAGATAACTGTAAATGACCACAGAAAAAATGATACACATTATCCCAAATTTTGAAAATTTCTAGTACAGAACTGGAAAAGGTGAGGAAGTTTATAACAAAATCTAAAAATAAAATGTGTACACATATAGCTAAGCAACTGTGCTGGCTAGTTTCATGCCAACTTGACATAAGCTAGAGTTTTCTGTGAGGAGGGAACCTCAATCAAGAAAATGCCTCCATAAGATCAGGCTGTGGGCAAGCCTGTTAAGTCATTTTCTTAATTAGTGACTGATAAGGGAGGGCCCAGCCCATTGTGGGTAGTGTCACCATTGAGCTAGTGGTCCTGGGTTCTATAAGAAATCGGGCTGAGTAAATCATAAAGAACAAGCCAGAAAGCAGCACCCCTCCATGGTCTCTGCATCCAGGTTTCTGCCCTTTTTGAATTCCTGTCCTGACTTCCTTTGATGATGAACAATGATATAAAAGTGTAAAATAAATAAACCCTTTCCTCCCCAAGTTGCTTTGCTCATAGTGTTTCATCGCAGCAATGGAAACCCTAACTAAAATAGCAACTTACAGGGGAAAACAAACACTAAGAGCTTCACTAAACATCATAGCTGGAATCTCACACCCTGCTTTAATAAAATCTTGGTTAACAATTAAAGATATACTGAGGAGCTCAATCAAATGCCCTTTTTGGTGGTGGTAGTATATATATATATATATATATATATATATATATATATATATATATATATATATATATATATATATCTAGGCCCTAAATTGTTAGATGTATGTCCGAGTCTTCCTCCTGACTCAGGAAAAGCCATTCTAGGAGTTTAGTTATGCATCAGGGTTATACTCAAGAAAGCTTATGACACCCTTATTCACCATGTTGTAAGTTATAATCTGAATGTGTGAATAGTATTATAACTTGTTAAAGAAGCCAAGGTTCATCCAACAAATGAAATCCTCAGGAGACAGGTAAAAAACTTAGTAACAAAAAATGACATGTGTAAAGTATATGCACAATAGACCAAACATACGTTTCAGTAATTATTTGTTATTTTCTTTGTGTAATGATTTTCACCCTGTCAATCCTATTTTTTTTAATATTTCCCAAATTACTCTAATAATTACAATTAATTACTATAATCCATTAAAAACTTTTGCCTTGTGGTGGTGGTGCATACCTTTAATCCCAGCACTTGGGAGGCAGAGACAGGCTGATCTCTGTGATTCAAGGCCAGCCTGATCTATAAAGTGAGTTCCAGGACAGCCAGAACTGTTACACAGAGAAATACTATCTCAAAAAACAAAACAAAACAAAAAAATTTTACTGAAAAGGTTGACATTTTGAGGCAGCTAATTATTTTCTTTCTTGTTCAATATTATCCTTTTTATAACTAGGGTCCATACTGAAAAATTTACTACAGTGAGACTTAACTGTATATTTTAAGTACACACATCACAAGTACAATAAAAAGTAGCATGAGCACAAGGAACTACTGAACAATACTTCGTTTAGATGACTGGTTCATCTTCCATCTCACTTCTTACTTGCAACAACTATCTTTATTCCTGGTGTCCTTGCTGGGCAAGGTGGCAGAGAGAGGGCAAGACAGGAACAGCAGTGAAATGTTCAGTCTTGGAAAGAACACGGAAATGATGTATTTGGGGTCACTAGGGCTTTGGAAATACCAAGAAAGAAAACTAGCTCTATATGTTCTCAAGTACTGCCTCATAGCAGCTATCTTGTTTCATTCAGTAGGTTTCCAATCTGCTAGGTTGTCCATTACACACACATCAGGGTGGCCGTCTGTACACAGACTGATTAGGCACCAACCCTGTCTTCTCTTCTAAAACCAGAAATAAAGAACGTTTCACAGTTTTTGTTTTTTTGAGACAGGGTTCCTCTGTCATAATTGTTTTATAAACAAGAAAGTAGATATGAAACAAGATGCCATAGAAAAGATGCCAAATTAAAGCTGTGTGCACTTGCCTTCCATAAACAAAGGTATGCATGAATGGGGGAAAGGGATAAGAGAATTCTTTTAATTGGGAACCAAGGAAAACACCCTAGGGGCTGCAGTCTGAGGTACAGTAAAACTAGTTATGATATGGCAGAAAAAGAAATTGCTGAAATCTATAAAACACCTGAAGAATTAAAACTGTCTTTCTCAAACTATTCCAAAGGACCAAAAAAAGAGACTGTGCCAAACTCATTCTATGAGGTTAGCATTATCGAGATACCAAACCATACAAATGGCATAATAACCAAAAAGAAACATATAGACCAATATTTCTGATGAACACATATGTAAAGATTACCATCAAAATCCTGTCAAACCCAATCTGATAGCACATCAAAAAGATCAAACACCACGAGTAAGTAAGATTTATCCCGGAGATGTAAGGGCATTTTCACAAGTCAGTGAAAGTAGTGTCTTTGGTATATGGTTTGAATGTGTAATGTCTCCCACATGCTCATGATTTGAATGTTAGTTGTAAAAACCAGGAGGTGGCCTACCTGGAGGAAGTAGGTCACTAGGAGCAGATCTACTGAGTGTATTATTTATGGCCTCTTCCTGCCACATTCTGTTTCCTGGTTAGTAATGAAGAAAAACAACTCTCCTCTCCCACACATTTCCATCATCATAGTGCTCTGCCCACGTTTGTGAGACCAAACAACTATGGCCCAAACCATTTAAAGCTGTAAGCCAAAATAATTTATCCTCTCTTAAGCTGTTTCAGGGACCCTGTCACAGCAATGAGAAAAGTAACTAAGCAGCATTACACTAATGTGATGGAAGTGGATGTAATGTAATTAAAGTAACATAATTAAAGGGGAAGGCAAAACCATATGCTCCTCTTAATAAAAGCACCCAATAAAACCAACATTCCCTTTGTTTGTTTTTTTCGAGACAGGGTTTCTCTGTGCAACAGCCCTGGTTGTCCTGGAACTCACTTTGTAGACCAGGTTGGCCTCAAACTGGAACTCACAGAGATCTGCCTGCCTCTGCCTCCCAAGTGCTGAGATTAAAAGCATGAACCACCACTGCTGGGCAAAATACAACATTCTTTCATGATAAAAACCCTGAATAAGTTAGGCATAGAAGGAAAATGTGTCAATATAACAAAGGCTATATGTGAAAAAGCACAATCAATTTTAAGCTTTAATAGGAAAAGGTTGAAATTGTTTCCCGAAACATGGAACAATACAAGTCTTTTTTGTTTTTGTTTTTGTTTTTGTTTTTCGAGACAGGGTTTCTCAGTGTAGTTTTGGTGCCTGTCCCAGAACTCACTCTGTAGCCCAGGCTGGCCTCGAACTCACAGAGATCTGGCTGGCTCTGTCTCCCGAGTGCTGGGATTAAAGGCATGCGCCACCACCGCCCGGCTACAAAAGTTTTATATTCACCACTCCTATCTAACATAATTTTGTCAGGGTAACTAGGTAAGACAAAGAGATAGAGGACATCCAGAGTGAAACAAAAGAGCGAAGGAGCCAATTTACTGTTGTCAGATTATATGCTCTTATATACAGAATCCCCTGAGGACTACCAAAACCCAATGGAATTGATAAATTTAGTAAAGTTAAAGGATACAAAAATCAGCACACACACACACACACACACACACACACACACACACACACACACAGAGAGAGAGAGAGAGAGAGAGAGAGAGAGAGACACACAGAGAGAGACAGAGAGACAGAGAGAAGCATTTCACCCCATTACTAACAAAGGGGCTGGAAGGCAAATTTTTAAAAAGTAGTCTAACTAGTGGGTCTAAAGAACTAGCTCAGCAATTAAAGGCACTTGCTGCTCTTGCAGAGGACCTGTATCCACACCAGGCAGCTCATAACCACTTGTAATTTTAGTTCCAGGGAATCCAACTTTGGTTTCTAATATCCACAAACATGGAGCACATACACATAAAAACACTTTTTTAGAGGCAGTCTCATTCCCATATTCAACATTTTAAAGGTAGAAAAAAAACTACGAATACATTAAACTAAGAAAGTAAAAGATATCTTTATTAAAATTATATGATACTGACAAAAAAATGTGCAAAGATATACAAAAAGCTATAAAGATGGCCCAGGCTCAAGAAATGGAACCATTAGCCAGGCGGTGGTGGCACACACCTTTAACCGCAGCACTTGGGAGGCAAAGGCAGGTGGATCTCTGAATTCGAGGCCAGCCTGGTCTACAGAGTGAGTTTCTGGACAGCCAGGGCTACACAGAGAAACCTTGTCTTAGAAAAATCAAAGAGAGATTTTTAAAGGGAACAAAGACATGGTCTTCTTCCTAAAAACAAAGAAAAACTCAATTTAATTGAAGTAGCCCTCTTCATTAGGGATCTGAGAGAACTGTAAACTCTACAAAAATGATCTGAGCACTTACTATATTCTCCCAAGGAAGACACAAAGCTAGTTCTACAGGTGCATACAACAAATGCCTTAAATTCTCAAGACTTTATTCTCACCTGGAGTAGGCACAGACAGTTTAGGCAAGAGCCTTCAAAGGGCATGTTCAAGTTCAGATGACAGATTGAGAGGATGATCTATCAGAAAGTCACATACAGAATGATCTGAAACTAAGAAAATGAACAAGACCAGCAAAATAACAAGCTCCCAGAAAAGGAACTAGTCCCAGGGTGCCAAAGATTATCTCCTCTGGCTATGTAAACCAGGCTGGCCTCAAACTCAGAAATCTGCTGTGATTAAAGGCTCACACTAGCATGCCTAGGTAACAATGAAGAGATTTCATAAGAGCTGAAACTAACATCTGGGAAAACAAATTCACTCATTCATCCACATATGCAGTTGACTTCATGCACCATTCCTTTAACTGTCTAAAATTTCCAGTTTTCCATGCTCATGCTCTGAAAGGGAAAAAAAACTTCAAGCCAATAGGCGAAATAATTCCCAAAGCTTCCCTCAGAACCGCACCCAAACAATAATTTTTATATGTAAGATATTATACAAATCACTTAGAGAAAGAAAAGTATCTAAAAATAAATTTGGACATTCTAATTCAGGGGACAAAGATTTACTTATCTTAAAGACTAAATCATTCTTTTTCTTTAGATATCTGAAAACATAATATAGATAGTCTTCTAAAGTTAAAGACTTTTGGAATTTTTAAATCATTCCTAAAAATGTGTACAAAAGTATTTTCATGGTTTTTTTTTGAAACGTACTTTCCAATGCTGTAATATCAGCCACAACACAAACTTATTCCCTAACGCAAAAACCCACTAGGCAAAGATCCAAAGGGAAAAAAATTGATTAAAGTTCAAAAGCCTTTTAAAAAACACTTTCCCTCTTCATTTACTTATCTATTTGTGCAGGGGGACACACATGCCGTGGCACAAGCGTGAAGGTCAGAGACAGCTCGTAGGGTTACCTGGTTCTCTACTTCCACTATGTGCACTTCAGACATTGAACTCAGGCTACCAGGTTTGGCAGCTGGCATCTTCACCTGCTGAGATATCTCTGGCTAAGGATAATCTTTGATACAGGTCCATACATTTGCCATCCCTTCAGCATTCTCGGGTTTATTATCTTGTAGGTAGGTGTCCAGGTGGAGCACCGAAGGGAAACATACAGAAGACGAGCCCCAATCTCCGAGACCAGAAACAGGGACTAGTGTGCAAGTAGAATTTATCCGGGAGAGGAAGCAGCAACACTGAAAACAGGAGAGAAGCACGCTGCCCCTCTCAGAAGTCCAAGGAAGAGGCAAGTCAACAACAGAATGGCTATAGCAGAAGGGTTATATCTCTACAGCACTTGCCCCAAAGCCTTAAACAAAAGCTCCTAGACCAGAGCAGCCTATGAACTCAGTAGACTGTTCGGCTGAGGCCAGAGAACCATGTTCAGATTTTACATTATTCCATACAACTCTGTGCACCTGAGAATATTTTCACCTGCTTTTTCCAAACAGATGTAACAGTGCTGACTCACTCAACATCATTTTGACTTAGTTCATTTTCAAATATATTCTGAGGAGCTGTCAAGATGGTAAAAAGGGTAAAGACACTTACTGCACAAACCTGGCTACCCAATTTAATCTCTGGAACCCACAAAAAGGTGGAAGGAAAGAACCAATTCCACAAAGTCATCCACTGACAGTCACATGTGCTGTGTGTGCGTGCACATGTACCTGTATGCCTAATAACAAATTTTAAAATTAAAAAGAATTATTCTGACAAGTGCTATTTCAACACTACTGTCTGAGAATGGTAACATGTTTCTCAGAGCAAGGAGAAAACTCCAAACAGCAAGCTTCATTTTTACTCTACCTTTCCCTATACACTCTGTGATTAATGCTAAACCAGCATGCCAATACAAACTGTTTTTGCAGGGGAGTTTTTATGATCCATATACTTGACATTTTAAACCACTTAAAGAGTTTATAGAATTGTGACTTCTATCAGGAGAGGTTAACCAGTTCAGTGTCCTAGAAGTCAAATCCTCCCAAGTGTTTTCCACCATCAGATCTTCTGTTGAGTGCATGTATCCCACTTCCTTCAAGTTTTTGATTCTTAGTTACCTATCTGCCAGCTGTGAGCCTTATAAATACTGTGGTAATCATTACATTTAAAATTCCATTTACACACAATCCAATTAAAAAACAAAAACAAAACAAAATGTCCTGAAGAGATGAATTCATTCAAAGGTGATCAGAGCAAGTTTGAAAGACACCTCTTTGAAGAAAAACAAGTCATACTGAAAATGTCATATATAAAATTATGCAAGTTATATACTGTTTTAACAGAAAACAAGCAAAAAGCAAGAATATTTCAAACACTGAAAGGAAGGCAAAAAGGTCAAAGTGATGTTGAAAGGGCCAGCCAGAATGGCAAGGAGGTAACCTTAAGAAAGCAGAGATTGAGGCCACAGAACCAATGACCCTTTCACAGGAGTCGCATAGCTGATATCCACATTATGATTTATAACAGTGGCAAAATTACAATTATGAAGTAGCAATGAAAATAATTTTATGGCTGGGGGTCACACAACACAAGAAACTGTATTACAGGGCCGCAGCATTAGGAAGGTTAAGAACCACTGCTCTAAATCATGACCGGCCTGGAAAGTACGTGTGGAGTGTGTGTACACGCCTCCTGCCCCTCCAAGAAAAGAGGCAATTGTGCTGCTGCTCTGTACTTTTCTATAATTTAAATCATATATAGAATGATTTATATATTTAGAGTTTGTTGGGGGATACCCAATCACACTGTGAACCCTGAGTTTGCGTTTGCATTGATTAAATAAAGTTAACCTTGAGTTAGGAGGCTGAATTCGCAACTAGTTAGTGAAAGTAATCATAGAGCATCAGAGGGACACTGGGAGAGATAGAGACACAGGAAGTTGGAATGATGTGGCCTTTTCTTATTTGGTGGAACAGAAGCACAGGTCTTTCAGAGACACCAGCAAAGACAGAGAGGTAGCTAGCTGCTACTCAGCCTCTCTGAGCTTGCAGGTTTTCACCCCAGCTTAGAATCTTGAGTCTTATTTATAAATAGAACGATAGAAATTTAGTTAAAGCTACTGTTAGCGGCAGTGACAGTGCAGGTGCCTGTGGGAACAGAATTCCCGCCAGGCTACAGCCTGAGCAGCCAGGCTGCTCTGCTGTTAGAGAAGCAGGCCGCTAACTGCAGAGTTGCAATTGCTGGCTGAAACAGCAATAGATTAAGGTTCAGCCACTGTGCTGAAGATAAAACAACAGGAGTTAGCAGATTATTAGAAAAAACACTACCCAAACAAATTAAAATAGTGAAAACAAAAACAAAAACAAAATGAGGACAATTAAATGAACATCAAAGGTAAGCTACTAACACACCAAATGGCTTAGGAAATCAGTATGAAAGAAATAAAAGATCTCCCAGGACACTGGTTCTATGTGTTTACAGTCTTTTATAACCTTGGGAGATAAGACCAGAGGTGACAGGAACCAATCCAAAGTCAATCTGAGGAAAGAATTTCTCAAGAATAGAAGGAGATGCTGGCTGAGGGAAAGTATGAAAAAAGTCAAAATAAATGACTGGAAGGTTCTATTTTTTTATCTTCATTTATAAAACAATTATAATTGGAATATACAACTTGTACACACATTGTGTACACACACACACACTTACAAAAAGCTGGATCTTGGCCTCAACATCATCTCTCAGAGAAAATGCTGAAAATTACACTGTAAAATAAAAATTAGCTCAAGTTTTCCACAAAACTCTAGAAAATTGTCTCAAAAAGTCCATGTTTGAAGTTAAAAGTTTCAACATATAGTTGAATATGTGCCTAGAACTTAGATTTATTTTGTAAACTTGGTGAGAACAGCAGACACATTAGGTATCAAACATTACAGGTTCAGAAACAATAAGCCAGCAACATCATCATCTATCACCCAAAAAATACTTCAGGACTTCTCCACTGATCTGTAACTCTCCTTTGGGCAAACTTCTCTATCATAATTAGAAACTTGAGTAGAATTAACTATTTCTAGAGGGGTAGGTAGTAAAGCCTTTGAAAAATGCAGAAAACTCAAGGAGTACAAACAAAAATGTGACAATTCAAAAAGAGAACTGGTGTAATTAACTGGCCTGAAGCACCAGTGTGAGGCAGAGACCCCACAGGTTAATGCAACGTCCACACTTAATGTGGCAAAGCCAGATTGTTTGGGATGGGCTTACGAGCACGGCTTTAAAATCTACACTTCACTCTTAACAAAAGACAGAGTCAGGACAAACCACATACAAAGATGAACAGCAAAACAAAACAAAACAAAACAAAAAAGCCCTTCTAGAACAGCAATTAGCTACTAACTAGATCCATTTAAGCCAGGAAATAAACTGGTTATATTTTGCAATGAGAAATTTAAGTGAAATCTAAAGTATCTCCTGAAAGTATGAGCAATTTTAACAATGAGTCAAAGAGAAAGACTTAGAATTATCAGGTATTTACCAAATTCTTAAATGTGTTTGCTTTAGTCTTGCCTGAACACTGCCAAAAATGATGACAGCATAAACTCTGGCACCCAGAGTTGCAATTATATCACACAGAGAAGCAGTGTGTTGCTATACACTTTTATTTGCAACAGTTACATTCCTTTCTCTTTTTTTGTAACTCAACAGAAGATGCTGAAGTGAGGGATAAATTTTCCAACTAATCTTAAGAAAATATGCTACACAATATTTTTGTTTTTTAATTCTGCAAGACCACAATTATAGCAATAATTACAATAACAGTGAAGCAGTGTGAGCCACTGGGGCATAAAGGTCTGTCTGCTTCTGTATAGCATGCTACCCACAAACCCCATTCTACCTCCCACTTTCCTAATCCTGGAAGAATCAGAGGTTGTCAGGGGAAACCAGAAAACAGATAAGCATGCTTGTTAAATCAGTAACCTTAACAATATACATAATTTAAAGTCAAGAGGCTCTGCTCTGAGGTCTGCAACACAAGGACTCTCAATCTCCAAGAACTGGTGAATTAACACTGCTATTTCCTTGTAAATTAGAGATCTGTTAAAATTCACTTGTAAATGTGAAGCTGTGCCCTGAGCAAAGACTCTGAATTCTAGAAAACTTACCTGACTGCAGTGTTCTGTGTCAGGTCCCGTAACATGGGCACAGGGGAACATACTGTTCTAAAGGGAAACAGAAGAATCACCAGTGTGCATAGGGAAACTCTTTGAGCAAGTAAGACACGCTGTTTGTGAGGCTTTTGAAAAAAATAAATCATTAAACTGCACTAACAAAAACAATATATAAGATGACTCTTTATTAAAAGTGAAAACAATTATGGATCAAGAGTTTATATTAACATCTGTGAACAAGAGATACTCCCCCTTCCCCAATTAATCCTAAAGGTGCAGGAAGAGATTAACCAAAAAAAAAAAAAAGTTGAATGGGAGCTGGTAAAGGGGTTCAGCAGTTAAGAGTGAACACCGCTCTTCTAAAGGACCTAAGTTCAGTTGCCAGCACCCATGTTAGAAGGCTCACAACCTCCTATGGTTCCAGCTCTAGGGGGCTCTGACACCCTTTTCTGGCCTCCACAAATATGTGCACTCACATGCACATACCCACACAGACAAGAACTCACATGATTAAAAAGAAAATAAATAATTTAGGAAAGGCCAAATAGTCATTAACCATAAGATTTTTAATCTCACTAGTAACCAGAGAAACATAACTCTAAACCACAAGAGAGCATTAAACAGATTAACAAAAAAGTGGTAACAATGTCTCAAGGGTCTGCATCAATCTCTCTCACAAACTACCACTCACTGGGATGATACTATACTGTAGCCACTTTGAAATATCCAACACACTCTAGTGATTAGTAAGTCCCCTCCGGAATATGTGCCCCGAGTAGGTGTCCAAACACTCTGGCCTCAGAACTGTTTTATATTCTTTAAAATTACAAAGTTGGGCTAGGGAAATGATTCAGTCAATAAAGTGCTATATAAGCATGAAGACCAGAGCTCTACCCCAGCACCATGGAAAAAGCTGAGCATGGCAACCTGTCTTTGTAATACCAGGGCTGAGAAAGTAGAGACAGAAGGATCCCAAGTACTTGCTGGACAGCCAGTGTAGTCAATATGCCAGCTCCAGGATCAGAGAGAGACCATGTCTCAAAAAAGAAAAGAAAAATAAAAAGGTAGAGAGTAAATGAGGAAGGTATCCAATATAGCTGTCTAGGTTTCTATACAAGTGAATATATGCACACACTTGTGTACACACACACACGATGGAGAGGGGGATCGTAAAGAACTTTTATGTTGTCTATAACTATTTGTCTATTTAAGAATTTAAAATACTAAATTAGCATAAATAACATTTCAATATAAAACAACTGTATTTTACAAAACCCAACAAGAAGAAATAAGAATATTACTGTTACTTTAATCTAAAAATCTGGCTTATTTATTTCAATTGTCTTTTCTGCTTCTTATCCCACATCTTGCCTCTGAAAACTCCAATTTTGTGTGTTCAAGAAACAGAATGGAAAAAGCAAGTGACATTGGAATAGTAGTAGCATATGGTAAAGCTGTGACTGTGCAGGTGGCTTAGTTCCTTCTGGGCTCTAAGAAACCCCCACAGAAGGCAGCAAAGTTACTAAATGCTGCAGATGGGCTTGGAATCCATGTCTTTATTTTAGTCCAGCAGAATTTTGTTATAAGTATAATTTTCACATTGGACAAAAAGGACAACCTAAGTAAGCTTCCTTCTAGTTGTCTCAATGATACATAACGGGTACTTACTGATCTGGAAGAATGGCTTCTGCATCCAAAGAAAACTTTCCTTGAATCCCATGACACAATTCAGGTGGTACATCTATTGGCTGTGGAAAAATGCATTCCTATATTTAATAAATGAATGGTACACGAGGATGCATCCGAGACTTGTGTACCTTCTCTTAAGAGGATATAAGTTCAGAGGACTGTTACTCAGGGCCAAAGGTGAAGGTGCAAGCAAATCAAGGATCTATCAGCAGGTGAGCTGATAAACAGATTACGCATTTGCTTCATGCTGAACATCATTTAGTCATACAAAGAAAGGACATTTTGGTAATGCCTATGACAAGGATGAACTTTCAATATGCCAAGTGAAATGAGGCAGAAAATGAGGATTCCAGTTATATGAGGTACCAAGAATAAGCAGACTCAGAGATAGGTAAATACAAGACTCTGGGGGATCACAGAATGGGGAGGTGTTGTTTAACACTGTCTAAGGGGCACAGAATTTCTGAATCGGTAAACAGTAAAGTTCTACAGATGAACAGTGATGCTAGTTGTACAATACCATAAATACATTCAGTGTCACAAAATTTTATACTTCAGAAAGTTAAGGGTAAATTAAATGCTACACACACACACACACACACACACACACACACACACACACACACACACACGTGTTCCTAATTATTAAACAAACTGTATACTGTACCTCTGTGGAACCTGTCTGATACAGCTCTAAAATGAAGTCACGTAATGGGTGAAGTTTCCCCACAAACAAAACATCACCTCCAAGACTATTTCTCCTGTCTAAATAAAAAAGAGTAAGACCACAGTCAAGCAATTACATCTAATAAGACCTATTTTTATAAAGCTACAACAAAGGAAAGCACCTACATTCTAAAAATAATCCCGGCACAATGTTTATGAAAAATAATTTATAAGTGATAAACTTAAATGTGTGATGTGTGGCTCTTATAATATCTGAAATGAGTTTATGAATGAGTAGCTCTAAGAAAGAGGTTATTACTGAAACATACTTGGACATATTGCAAGATAAAGGGCAAGACTGTCTGTTATAAAGCACCCAATTTCTTATAAATACAAACAACCACATCATGACAAAGATTTGTCAGTTTCTTAGACTTGTTACATTGACACTAACTGAAATCTCCAAAACTGAATTCATCTTTACATTTCCCAATTTAAATACTCTATATTAATTATAAAATGCTGCTTTTTATGCAGAGTAACATTTCAAGTTAGCCCTCTAGGAGTAAATGCTTATTTTATCCAACTCTTTCAAGGAAAGTTAATCCTTTGATGATAATAGGAAGAAGGCAGATGGAGAAAATGAGTAATGCCTTCCTAAGAGGCAAGAGCATTTTTGTGTGTGCATGTCATTAAGAATCAAAAAAGTCAAAGGGTATTCTTTCTTTTTCTTTTTTAATTAACCTAGGAATGTTTATTTCCTTCTTAGTGTCTTCAAGGACCCAGTCATTGTTCAATGGTGTGCTGTTTAATCTCCACAGGTTTGTGAATGTTCTAGGATTTTTCTTACTGCTGATTTATAGTCTTATTCAAGCAAGATCAGACAGAATACAAGCAGTTATTTCCATTTCCTTGTATTTGTTAAGACTTGGTTTGTGTACTATACATGGTCTGTTTCAGAAATAGTTCTACGTTCTGCTAAGAAATATGTGTATTCTGCAGTTAGGATGAAATGAATGTCCTATAAATGTCTGCTCAATACATTTGACCTAGGATGTCATTTAATTCCGATATTTTTGTCAGGATTACCTGTCAATTTCTGGGGTTAATTCGTGACATTATCTCTAGCAGTACTTGTTTTATCAAACTGAATACACTTGTATTCGGGGTTTAGAATATTAACATTCTTTTGATGATTGTTCTTTAATCAGTATGAAGTGACCATCTTCATCTGTTTTCACTAGTTTGGGCTTGAAATACATACTGACAGACAAAATACCTGCTTGTTTCCTAGGTCTACTTGCTTGAAATAACTCAAGGGACATATATATATATATATTCTTGAAGTGTACTTTTTTTTGAGGGTCTCATGTAGCCCAAGCTGAATGTAAACTTTCAGCAATCCTCCTGCCTTACCTCCTTCAATACTAGGATAATAGGATTGTGCCACCAAGCCCAGTTGAGCAGTCATTTTTTTAATAAATTTAGTAAATACTTTTGAATTAAAAATTGCAATAATTATCCAGAGGGCCTAGTCCAGTACCATGAGGGCTCCTCAGCTATTGGTTCACAGTTCATGTGTTTCCACTAGTTTGGCTAGTTGTCTCTGTACTTTATCCAAACATGGTCTCAATATCTCTTGCTCATAGAATCCCTCCTCTCTCTTGTCGATTGGACTCCTGGAGCTCTGCCTGGGACTTGGCCGTGGATCTCTGCATCTGCTTCCGTCAGTCACTGGATGAGGGTTCTTCACTGGATGAGGGTTCTATCATGACAGATCGGCCATCTGATCACCAGAGTAGGTCAGCTCAGATACCCTCTTGACCATTGCTAGTAGTCTATAGTGGAGTCATCTTTGTGGATTTCTGGGGACCTTTCTAGCACTCTGCTTCTTCCTATTCCCATAGTGTCTTCATTTATCATGGCATCTCTTTCCTTGTTCTCCCACTCTGTTCCTGATCCAGCTAGGACCTCCCGCTTCCCTAAGCTCTCTTTCCCCCGACCCTTGCCCTCCATTACATCCCTCACCCCCAGTTTGCTCCTGTAGGCCCTCTGGATAAATGAGACAGTTGTTTAGCTTGAACTGTTTAGGGGGCCCCCAGGCAGTGAAACCAGGACCTGTCCTTAGTGCATGAGCCAGCTTTTTGGAACCTGGTGCCTATGCTGAGACACTTTGCACAGCCTTGGTGCAGGGAGGAGGGGCTTGGACCTGCCTTGACTGAATGTACCAGGCTCTGCTGACTCCTCAGGGGAGACCTTGCCTTGGAGGAGGTGGGAATGGGAGGTGAGTTGGGGTTGGGGGGAAAGACTGGGGGATGGGAGGAAGGAGGACAGGGGAATCTGTGGTTGATATGTAAAATGAATAGAAAATCTCTTAATTAAAAAAATTATAATAATTTAGTACTCAATTTACAGATAATAGATTAAGAAGCAAAGTTAATGTCTGTTGAAAGAAGTAAAACAATAACTTATTCCTTCCATATGAGAAATTTGACAAATGAAAAAAGAAGTGTATTTTTATACAGAAATGTAAAGTCTATGTTGCACAGACTCAACATTGACCGAGTGGCAGTGTGACTCTTACTCTCTTCTGGAGTGAGGTCTGGGTACACCTCTTCTAGGGCGGCTCGCAGCCTTCGCTCATCCACAAATGGCAACAGAGCAACACCTGTGGAAACCAACAACCACCTGCGGTTAGAATCACCTGAGTTCAGATTTTCATTGGTTCAAATGAACACTCTAGTAAAATATCTCTGTTGACACAACGACATTTGGAACTGAACTTTATTTTGTCATGTAGCCAAAACTCAAATGCAAATATTTTCATATGAGGTAGTAATGACCAAGAATGTCCCCGTATTTTTCATACTTCCAATGTTGTCACCTTACTAAAGTCCTCAGGCCAACAGCAACTCATCTTGCTAGAGCTTGAGCTTGTCCTTTTGTCCTTCCTGATTCTTTATAAAAATGAAGTCATTTAACCATCATACTCAAAGTTCTATTTCTGGACTACATGAAAAGTCTCTTCAACTTCCAAGCTTCCACAGCACTCTGCTTATATTTTAATCTGACTAATTTGGAGGCAAACATTCTTTAGAGCCTTGCCTAACTAACTTACTAGTGGGAAATAGAACAGACTATGCATGTGGGGGCTGAAAATTCAGAGTGTGCTGAATTAAAGGCATTGTTTTATTTGAGCCTATGGTTATCATTTTTAGGGAAGCTTATCCTTAATACAGGACCTATTATAATACTAAAAAAAAAGTTACTGAAGCATATCTGTTTTGTTAGAATACAGCAAAAATAGTATTTTGGCCAAATAAAACTTAAAGATAAATAGCAACAACAAATGTTAAATAGAACTAAACAATTCTAAAACAACCACTCCAAACCACTGTATTTGAAAATTGTAAGAAAGGAAAAGGTTTCCAAAGTAGACATTACTAACTTAGTTACTATTATTTTCTCAGTAAGGAAGAATTTGATTTTACTACCACGTAAGAATCTAAGTTAAAAACAAACTAAGTTCTGGTATAAATTTTGCAGTGCCTAAAAGAAGTGATCTCAAAATTATCAGCACCTATTATCTAGGAAAGCCCAATTTGATTACTGGGAAACACAGGGAAATAAAGAAGTTGTCCAAAATCTGTTCAGTCATACACTTGGGAAATATACCAACAAATACCCAAATCATTATTTAGCTTTTATTTTCTATCCATTTGACTTAGGATTTAAGAAGAGCTCTATAAGACTTTCTTTCCTATAATAAAACTTTCCTACAGTATTAATTCCAGAAGCTGCATCCAATCAGCAAACAACTTGCAGTGACACTGGCAGTGATAAAATCACCAAGGAACAAATAAATCACCTTTGTTGCCTAGAACAGAAAGAAACGGCTAACAGCAGTGTGCTGGTGATAAAAGCAAGAAGAGCAGATAGCTCATCTCTGGACACTCTAGGCCACACACTGCCTCTTCTGATCCTCACATCTACCCTGATACAGTCTCGGGTTCTGTTCAGATAGTCACTTCAATAGAGCTCCTCTAGAGCCAGACTCCCTAGGTGTCCAGATCTTGGTTTCACTACCATAAAATTTTGACCAAATTACCTAAGTTATCTGTTCACATATATAAAACAATCAAAACAATCAAAAACTATTACATATATAACAAATTTTATAAAATCATAATATTGTTACATCACATATGATATGTTCAAAGTATACACACTCAAAAAAAAGTTTTTTTTAAAAAAGTACCCAACTACATTTCTCTTCCTATCATTTAAGGTATAATCAACCTGCGCAAGAACTTTACCACGTAATATATTGACATTGCCTCCAATAAGTTTTAAAAGTGTGTTTAAAACTTTTTTTTCCCTTTTTTTTTTTTGGTTTTTCAAGACAGGTTTTCTCTGTGCAACAGCTCTAGAGATCTGCCAGCCTCTGCCTCCTGAGTGCGGGGATTAAGCATGCACCACCATCACCCAGCTTAAAATATATTTCTTAATAGTACTAAATTTCACATCAGTTTTTTTTTTTACTATGGATGGCATTTAAGTGAAAATATTAATGTAAGTAATGATATATAAAATACAAAGAAATAATTTTTAAAAAAAACCTCTGATATTTAAACCATGCTAAAACATAAAACTTTCCAAGAGACCTCCTGATGGTTAATCTTCACTTTCAATTTGACTGGATTTGGAACCACCTAAGAGACACAACTTTAAGTAAATTTGTATAGGTGTTTGCACAGAAGTTTAAATGAGAAGGGAAGAACTTTTCTGAATGTGGGCAGCTCAATCTTAATGGCTGGATTCCCAATAACAAAAAGGAAGCCAGCTGAGCACTCTTTCTGCTCTCTGACTTGAGTTCAGTAACCAGATACTTCATGTTTCCCACTGCCATGCATTCCCTGTGTTAGACTAGGTCCCTCAAGTCATGAACCAAAATAAACCCTTCCTTTCTTGGGTTGCTTTTGTCAAGTATTTTGTCACAGTAATAATAATTACTCAAAATACCCTAGAAAAATCCTGAGCAAGAATAAAATGGGAAAATATAATTTCTGACTTCACAAAACATGTAAGTCATTAAAACAGTACAGTACCAGCATAAAAACAGATATAAAGACCAATGGACTAGATTAATAGCCTCAAAAATAGCCAAATGATTTGCAACAAAGAATACCAAGACCAGCCAACAGGAAAAAGTCTTTGTAACAACTGATGCATTAAAAAAGTCAATATCCACATATGAATACAACATATAAAAATATAAAGTCAAAATAAGACTCTGAAGATTGAAATAAAATAACAAAAATTTTAAAAGAAAAGCTGGGCGGTGGTGGCTCACACCTTTAATCTCAGCACTCGGGAGGCAGAGGTAGGTGGATCTTTGTGAGTTCGAGGCCAGCCTGGGCTACAGAGTGAGTTCCAGGAAAGGTGCAAAGCTACACAGAGAAACCCTGTCTAAAACAAAACAAAACAAAATTTTAAAAGAAAACAGGCAGACTCATGATACTGGACTTGGCAAATGATTTCCTGAATATGACATCAAAGACAAGCAAAATAAATAAAGTAGACCACCAAAATTTAAATGTTTCTGACATTAATGGACATTATAACAAAATGAAAAGATAACCCACAGAATTGGAGAAAATATATTTAAAAAAATCACATCAAATAGTATTAATGTTTCATGCTATAAAAAACTTTAATTCAACAACTAAAACCCAATCCAGCCGGGCGGTGGTGGCGCACACCTTTAATCCCAGCACTTGGGAGGCAGAGCCAGGCGGATCTCTGTGAGTTCGAGGCCGGCCTGGGCTACCAAGTGAGTTCCAGGAAAGGCGCAAAGCTACACAGAGAAACCTTGTCTCGAAAAACCAAAATAAATAAATAAATAAATAAACCCCAATCCAACTTAATAGATATGAAGATATTTCTTTAAGGATATAAATGCTCAAGAGGCATATGAAAACATGCTCACTATTACTATCATCAGGAAAATGTAAATAAAAGCTATTGTGAGTTACCACTTCATAGTGATTAAGGGCAGCTCTTTAAAAAAAAAAAAATCCAAGGGAAAAATATTGGCAAGGATGTGAGGAAATTCCAAACTGTTGAGCATTATTTTATCTTCACCCTGTAAGACTATGTTGAGAAGATTCTTTGTCATTGATACAAATACTGTAACTATAATAACATAAGTTGGCAAGTAATCTATATGTTTATATATTTAAGTTTTCATTTAGTAAACCTAAGCAAGGACTGAATTATGTATTTAATAAACACAAATATATTTACCTACTAATTTTATTATCCCTCCATTTTCTTATGCCCCTTCTCCTTAATTAAAACATCCTCCACAAAGTTCCCTCAAAAACCTCCTGAGAGTCTAATCCATTTGTATGTGACAAAGACATTTTATATAGTCCCAATTTGTAGGATGCATTTTCCATTATCCTTAAAGTAATATGAAATTATCACTACTACTTAAACCAACCCCCTCCACCTCCCCCCCACCAACCAATTTCTTAAAATTTCCAAGGATAGCATTTGGGGGGGGGGGGGTGTTTGGAGGCTGATAAGGATCAAAGCCACTTGTACATGCCAAGCAAATGATCTATCATGAGCTATGTCCCAGCCCTTCGATCTGTAATTGTTTCATATGCCCCTCTGTCTCACAATTATGAGCTTAGGATCCTAAAAAAGTGTACAGCACAACAAAGTGTCATGATTTGCTGAAAGGAATCTTTGGTGAAGGAGTTTTTTATTGTGTTTTATATTCAATGATCAGCATGTGTTGAGTAGTGAATAACATCTTAAATTTAGTATGACTCTTAAAAATTGCCTTTCCTACAAAATCTATTTGCACAAGGAATTTAAAAACACAAAACAAATGAGTGTCAAGTGTTGAGTTTCTAGGATATTTTTTCCAAGTTACCACAGTATAACCCCAAATGGGCATGACTATTTCTTTCTCAGCCGCTTCACAAGGTGACAATGAGTCGACTGCTGAAAACAAAAAAGCCACAAAGGACACTAAACCAGCAATTTTAACCTATATCAACAAGTTACTACTTACCATTATGTTACTATTAAAATTACTATCAACCATTGACAATCATGGATTGAATAGATACATCCACTAAACATGTAGTTATGAAAATAAGTATGGTTTCCAGAATTCTTCATTAAAATTCTTTATTATAAATAAGTAACTTTATTAGTAAAATTCTTTATTAAGACCTGTAAACATGCCAGGCAGTGATGGCACATGCCTTTTGACGCCAGCCTAGTCTACAGAGCTAGTTCCATGACAGCCAGGGCTACATGGAAAAAGCCTGTAAAACAAAACAATAACAACAAAAGTAAACAAAAACGAATGAATATCTAGATTTTACCTTGCCATGCATATTTCTTCCCATTCAAATCAATAGCAAAATCTTCTGGATAGAAGTCAATTATACTAGAATCCTGTCAGGGAGAAAGTAAAAGACTCAAAAACAAAAGCAACATGCCTTGTCACAAAAAAACATAATAGGACTCTTGTTCAATTCATCAATTTTTAATGAGAAATGAGGTGTATTTTCTCTAAACGCTAAGGTATGAGGTTACTAATACCAGGTATAGTGAAACAAAATCAACAACTTTATTTAAACAAACAAAAGGAGTTTTAGAACTTATAATTATGGGCTACATGCATGTAGTGAAGGGTTTAGTTACTCAACATTTCCTACTTCCTGGCTGGGTCTCACTTTTTAACTAGCACCAAAAAACAAGCTTAGGGGTAATTTAGGTAAGTCAGATAGAAAGTCTGAGGTCATTATATAGGGATGAAACAAACAGAAATAGTTATGCAGGGCATAGTGACTCACAACTTTAATTTTGGTACTGGGAAGTCAGAGTTGGATCTCTGTGAGTTCAAGGCTAGCCTGGTCTACAGAGGGAATTCCAGGGCTACAAAGTAAGTTCCCTGTCACAAAAAGTTACGTTTCAACACATTTGAAAACACTAAGACTTACAGGGTCACTCATGAGCTTCCGCCATGATGGAGGTAGAAAGTTACCACTTGCAGCTGGAAAGACCCCCATGAGTTGTTCCAGTGGTTTAAACTGCAAGAGAGGGAAAGGTTAAGGTTAAAGACTCCAAACTTTGATTCAATTCAAATTCCTATTTTTTTTTTCATCAACTTGAAGCTTACCGGTTTTGTGCCCTTCTCAAATTCAGAAGACATGTCTGCAATACCTTCAAAGTCTGAGGCAAATGGTGCATAATGGAATGGATAATACCACTTCCAGGAAGCACAGCCCTAAAATCATTAGTGACAAATAAAAGCAAAATATTCTTAATGATGAATGTGGTAAAAAATTAGATTATGACTATTAGTCTATAATATCCTATTTGTAAAATACAACTTCTGGTATATACTCCACTCATTCATTTTTCAGAGTTCAAAATATTGTCTGCTTCATATCAGTGGTTCTTTTACCTAAAAGATATGGTGAAACTTCTTAATAACCAGTAGTTAACATCAAACTTTATATTCACAAACACAAATGGGCTAGGTTGTAGAGTATTACTTTAAGGTGTGCTATTTTTGTTTATGTTGCATTTGTTTAACTCTGTGAAGCTGTGATACTTTGCTTGACTAAAATTAGACCTGATGGTCTAATAAAGAACAGAACAGCCAATAGCAAGGCAGGAGAAAGGATAGGTGGGGCTGGCAGGCAGAGAGAATATATAGAAAGAGAAATCTGTGAGAAGAAGAAGAATACCCAGAGAAGGAGGAGTCGTACAGGGGCCAGCCTCCCAGCTACACAGCAAGCCACGGAGAAATAGTAAGATTTATAGAAGTAAAAAAACAGGAAAGGCCCAGAGGTAAAAGGTAAATGGGATAATTTGTTAAAGAAAGCTGACTAGAAACAAGCCAAGCTAAGGTCAGGCATTTATAAGTAAGAATATATCTCCCTGTGATTTGTTTGGGAGCTGGGCAGTGGGCCCCCCAAAAGAGTACAAAACAACCAATAACATTTTGGTGCTCAACGTGGGGGTGGGGCTTGAATTTCCACAGTGCCTAAGAGAGCTTAAAAAAAAATGAGGATACAGCTCCTTTAAGAGTTTCTACCTGCTGGCAAGCCTTTGAGTGGGCAGTAAGTTAAGCAGGAACAAAAAACTAAGTAAAAATGCCTGCTACAGTGCAAGCATCAGCATTCTAGAGCTCTAAGAAAGGTTTAATACAGTTCTTGGTCACAAACCTCCGACCGAACCAAATGTGCGTAGGCTTAAGAAAGAAAGAAATAGTTTAAAAATAATAAAGTCTTTAAACAGAGAAGTAAAATAATAAAAAAGAAAAAGCCACGTAGAGATGGGAAATACATAGAGAGTCTGGATCCTGTATGTTATTGTGTTGATTTTGAATTTTTTGAATGTTGTTGAACAAAGACAGCTGGTGGCAGACATAGGCTTGTGAACAAGACTGCAAAACTGAACCAACCTAGATACTTTAGAGTTATCTTAACTTTGAAAAAAAATCAAAAAATATATTTGTCAAATGGAAATCAAAAATGCTTTGGAGTTTTATTTCCAGAGGAGATGTGAGGCTGTGAATTCCTTCAGGGATAATATGGATCGGGTGTGATCAAGGGAGACCTCTCGAACCTTGACAGATGATATCTGTAAGCAAAGATTACTGCAGGTCTTCCCAGGACTTAGGTTATTATCTACAATTTTCTCTGGGACTCTAAAGATACTTCACCTACAGAAAGCAGGATGCAGTCTGGAGAAAACTATGCCCACATTCCCAAGAAATAGAGTGGGTGGTTTTTGGTTATTTGGTGGGTTATGGATGTTTGTTATCATTTGGGAAAATATAGAATATTGATAGAAATTTAAAGTTATTTTTGCTACACTGTATATGTTTCTAATCTTGTTTAAAGAATTTTTGTATATCGACAAAATTTTAAGGTAATTTTTGTTACAACATATTGTATATATGTTTCTATTCTTGTTTAAGGTATTGTACCTAGCAGTTCATTTAAAAGTGTAAGGTAAAGTTCTATTTTTTGAAAGCTATTATAAACTATACAGTATAATCAGGAATATAGGTTAGCAGTTAGACATTTATAACAATCAAATTTGTAGATATGTTAGGTATGCTTTCCAGATTATATAGAGAAATAGTTTAAATAGTTTTCAAGCCTTTCAAAGACCTATAGAATATGGCATTTAAAATGTTTCGTTAACTTGAGATTTTTTCATGACAACGAGACACATCTGCTCCTGGCAGCATAATGTACTTCAGAGAAGATGATGGGCATTGAAGAAACTCCTTATGGAGTTTGCTTTCATTGTGGCAAGATTAGCCACTGCTCTTGCCTTTGACAATGCTGCGCTTGCTGACAATGTGCTGTGCAGACTGGAAATGCAGGACACACAGAAAAAAGACTGTTGAACTTTACCAAAACAAGGCAGGATAGTCTTTCAAAATTCCTACTTCACAGAAGAGTCTGTCAGATATTCTGCAGGACACAGAGTAAAGTGACTGGTGAACTTTGCCAAAACAAATTAGGACAGTCCTTCAAAATTCCTGCTTCACTGAGAAGTCTGCCAGATACTATGAGCCAGTAGGCTGAAGATGGATGCCCCAATGTTACAGAAGGAACTCTGGGTGATTGTCCAGGCAGTCAGATGTCTCTGTCATTGCTAGAGTTTTGGAAGTTGTTTGCAATGTATTTTTTGTTTATTCAAATAATATTATATCCTTCTGGGGGTCTTTGATGGAGTTGAAGACTAGATATTTATAATTGCAGTTTTTCTTAGTTATAATAGAGAGAAAATTAGG
Source organism: Peromyscus eremicus (assembly GCF_949786415.1). Taxonomy (NCBI): domain Eukaryota; kingdom Metazoa; phylum Chordata; class Mammalia; order Rodentia; family Cricetidae; genus Peromyscus; species Peromyscus eremicus. The sequence continues at coordinate 120,906,005 of NC_081419.1, read as the reverse complement.
TATAAAACTTTAGATTCATTAAGATAAGATAGATAATGGAGTATTTTCTTTTAATTTGCCAGGCACAAAATCATTACATTGTGAATGTAATTTGTACTTGATAATTGTTCTCTTTTTTTTTTTTTTTTTTTTTTTGGTTTTTTGAGGTTTCTCTGTGTAGGCCAGGCTGGCCTCAAATTCACAGAGATCTGCCTGGCTCTGCCTCCCGAGTGCTGAGATTAAAGGCGTGCACCACCACCGCCCGGCGATAATTGTTCTTATTGTGTTCATTCTTCTTATGTTAAAAGCTTTCATTTTTTTGTTTAGACAAAAAGGAGGAATGTTGCAGAATATTATTTTAAGGTGTGTTAATTTTGTTTATGCTATTGAACATTTGTTTGATGATGCAAAGATGTGTTTAATTAAATAAAATTCACTTGCAGTCAGGAGGCTGAGTCAGCAACTAACTGACAGGAAGTGGTAGGGAGGAGCCAGGTGGAGAAGGTTCTTTAAGTAGGGGGCGAGGAGAAGCACAGGGGTTTTTTGGAGGACATGAGCAAGGAGAGGAGGTGAGCTACTTGCTATTCAGCCTCTCTGAAGAGCAGAATTCCACCTTAACCTTTGAATCTTGAATTCTTTAGAGGGACAGGGGTTTAGTCAAATTCCCTTTGTAGCTTTGCAAGAGTCGGAGCCTGAGGCAACAGAATTCTCTCTGGATACAGTCCTTGCGGCCTAACTGCTGCTACAACAGTGGAGTTGTAGTTGCTGATTCAGACAAATGTGGCTTAAAAGACAGCAACAATTAAACAAAAGGACAACAGGCTAAGATATTTATCCTTAAAATATATTTGACATTTCTTTCCAATCTCAAGCTTCTATCATCAAATAAAACCAATTCACAAAAGGCTCAATATTTTATTTCATGTAACATCATAATACTATATGAGAGGTGTTATAATCAAATCCTTTCAAATTTCTATTGGTATGGTTTACACTGTATCCTTTTGTAGTTGGAAAGTTTCTCCAGTGTCCCACCCGGTCCTACAGCTGCTGGCACCCAAGTAAATATACAGAGGCTTATATTAATTATCAATTGTATGACCTATGGAAGGCTTTTTGTTAGCCAGCTATTATAACTTAATCCAGTTTTATTAATCTGTAAGTTGCCACGTGGTCATGGCGTTACCAGTCTGTTGGCATCCTGCTTTCCCTTGGGCGGCGGCTGGCGTCTCTTAAGACTCCGCCTTTCTCTTCCCATCTCTCTCCTTGGATTTCCTGCCTGTTTTGCCATAGGCCAAAGCAGCTTATTTATTACCCGATGGGAATAACATTTATTTACAGCATACAGAAAGACATCTCACAACATTCTTTTTTTACTTAGTGACTATCAAATACTCAGTTATTTTTAAACTCTATTTAAACAAACAAACAACAAAAATACCAGTAAATTTTAATCATCTTAAAGACCAACTCACACTCTGATCCTAAAATTCTTTAATATAACAAAACCAAATTTTACTGATATAGTAATTCCTAAGGAACTTCCAAGTCTTTACAAATATTATTAATGGCAATTTTTAATAGGAAGTTTTAAATAACAAGTGTGGATATTCAACATTATGTACAATTCTAGAAATTACTAGTTTTCTAAAATGATTTCGAAAAACTTAGGAGGAAAAATTCTTTTGGTACCTGGTAATAATATCGAAGAACCCAGCATAGTCCTTCAACATAGGACTGAACAACCTTACGTCGGAATTTCTCATCAGCTGCGTCTACATCAAATTTGTTCTTGTAGTATCGTTGCTTCCAACCTGCTTCCCATAACCTAAAATCCAGATGAAGTAAGTTTATACTGAATTAATACATCTGCGGCTAGATTGTCTGATTCCCAACATAAATCAATTTATATTTAATGTCTAAGGGAAATTGAATGAGCTGAACAGAAAAGTTAACAGAGATACATTTAACTTTCTAAAATGATGAACTCCATTTTCACCATTTATCCATGATAACTAAACATCAGGAACCCAAATATTGATTATGGTAAGGCCATTATAGAACTACATTTTTAAAAAAGAGAGGATAACCACTTATTGAGTAAATATATTATACTTATTTGTGCCAATCTTAATACTGCTTCCCATATCTTCATTAATTGTGTAATAATTCTAAAACTATGTTCTAAGATTAAAATATTGAAGACATTTTATATTTCAAAGTTCATCACAATGCGTTAAACCATATGAAGAAAGTTAAGACATTTTTAAAATGGTATTTTAAAGGTTAAACAAAAAGGCATACAATAATCTAGGAAGCATGTGGGCAGAGATTGTGTGCATTCCTGTTCTCTCTATCCTTGCTTGCCTCATCCCTCTTGCAACACAGAGTTCTGAGATTTATTTCTGCATCCCCTCCCCTCATATCCCTATTCTCCTCACTTATGTTCTGTTATAACCTAGAAGCAGGTCAATTAATTCACTAATTATCATTAATATTGAAAATGCACAATTACATCTTAAACCTTATGTGTGTGTTCTTACATGCATGACTGAGCACCACATGCATGTCTCATGACCACAGGCACTGGACCCCCTGGAATTGGAGTTACAGACAGTTGTTAGCTGCCATATGAATGCTCGGAATGAAACCCAACTCCTCTGCAGGAGCAGGCCATGCTCTTAACCCTTGATCTATCTCTCCAGCCCCACAATCAAATTTTTAGCCCGCCAAAAGTGTTGTGTTTTGTTTTTTATTCTTTAAAAGATTTAAAGACTTTATTAAAGGAAAAAAATAAACTAACACTTTCAAAAAATCAAGTTAGACTAAGAACATCAAGTCATTCTCCATTAAAGACCTTTTTGTGTTTCAGACTTTAATAACTGCAGAGAATACACTATCCTCCCAAACTATCAAAAACAAAGACTCATAGAACTAGAAGAAATGGCCTCAGCCGGGCGGTGGTGGAGCACGCCTTTAATCCCAGCACTCGGGAGGCAGAGGCAGGAGGATCTCTGTGAGTTCAAGGCCAGCCTGGTCTACAAAGTGAGTTCCAGGAAAGGTGCAAAACTACACAGAGAAACCCTGTCTAGGAAAAACAAAAAACAAACAAACAAAAAAAAAAATGGCCTCTACTGGTTTACATAAAAGTACCAATGAAACAAACGTTAAGAGCCTCAATCACTTCTTGATAGAAGCCTTGAATATCCCTGGGATCCATGAAACAATAAATGACTAAACAAATCAAGTTACCTATTAAACCAGTATTTATCATTATGGCTACATAATAAACAAAAACGATCTAGCTGGGTAAAATGGCACATGCCTTTAATCCTAGAAAGGCAGAAGCAGGCACATCTCTGTCAGTTCAAGACCAGCCTGGTCTAAAAAGAAGTTCCACACAAACCTAGGTTACTCGGTACCTTGTGTTTAAAAAAAAGGGGGTGGGGGTGTTTGGAAAGAGCTCAGAGGAGAGCTAGCTCAGAGGTTAAAGGCACTGGCTGCTCTTCCAGAAGACTGGGTTCAAATCTCAGCACCCAACCACCACCTGTAACTCCAATTTCAGGGGATCTGACATCCTCTTCTCGCCTCTCCAGGTACCAGGCACACACATGGTACACAGACATAGATCCAGGCTAAAACACATTTTAAAAAATCAAATATAAAAGAAAACTTCTAGGATGGAAACCCAAAGTGACAGAGATGGCAGAGACCAGAGTTAGATTAAATAAATGTTTATCTCATGGCTATTCATTGAGCTGATATTTTTTTCCCACTGATCCAATATTAAAGGATACTAGGAAAATAAAGTCATATATGACCTACACATGAAGTTCTTAATTGTAAGTAAGAATCCCCACATTTTATCTCCTGTGCAAGAAGCATGCCTTGCTGAACTTTGAAAGATACCATTTTCCTAAATTCTTAGTGGGCTACAGAGTTTTAAATTGTTGACCTTTTGTAAAGGGAGCACAGGGTAATCTGGACTTAAGTATAGGAAAGGCTAGTAACCTTTTTATATAATGATTCCAAGTCCAGTCTCTGAACCAATTATAGAATCAAAGTTTCCCAGTATAAAATTTAAGTATACAGTTAAAAGGAAACTCCTCTGCCATGAAACAAAATTGTACATATGCAATTCTGTAGTTCTTTTAAAAAACATATATTTATATGTTAAAATGGCTTCTGTACATTTCAGTTTGAGGAGAAACCTTTTCAGTTGAGAATACTAAAGCAAACTATGTTATTGTCCAAATGTATCTGAACTTTCTAGGTTAAGCAACTTGAAAATTTAATCTCCAAACAGTAACATTCAGATCACATCATTGGAGCTAAATATTCGTGCCTAGCCAATCTAGTGCTTGGTCTCAGAGGGGAAAGTAGCTTGGAAGACAGAAAGCTGCCTGCATACTAATCTAGATACTTGGGTTTAACAGCAATAGCTTACACATCTCCCTGGAATTAGTGACTATTCTAACTCTCCACATTAATTACTGCTGGATAAAAAGATCACAGGCAAGTATCTGAAGGCATTGCCGCTCTAAGCTAAATAGCATTAATTAGACCACATCTATTTCAGCAATTTGCTAACAAAGTGCTACCAAAAAAATGGCTTTACCTGACGTTATCCTCTGGCTCTGGCTCACTGTCACTGTCTTCTGCTTTTCTCTTAATTCCTGCTAGTGGAGATGGAGAGCCATCAGATGCAAAACTTGTATTAGGAGATACTGAGGGACTCTGCAGACAATTATGACATTACAGAAGAATTTCATTATTCACTTTACACAAAAAGATATTGCTAAACATCTACCACATAGAATTTCATGCTGATAATTTTTAAAGCTATTAAACAGAGAGCAAACGTATGCCTTGTCCTACACCAGCCCCCTTCCCAAGAAATCCAACAAAGTACCAAGCTTTCTACGTTCAAATGCTAAAGAATTATTAGGACAAAACGTGTTTTAAGAGAACAATAGTTTAACAGACATAAAAAAAATTATTCAACTTGAACCCTGATTTCCTTTGGTAGTTTCCTGGTATTATGAATTCAAAATCATTTTCTACTATCAAACAGTAAAATTGAAAAAAAAAAAACCTCTGAAGGAAAAATTATACATATGGTACATATTATCTGTACTACAGAACAATGACACACACACATACATCCATCAGATAAAGCTTATGAGAGTGCCATCAAATAGTAAGTGTTCAGTCATACCCAACCACCCTGGAAAGCAGCAATTTAATGAGACTCCATCTGAAAACTGTCAAATTATTTTATATGTATTGTTTTAAAATTCAGTATATAAAATAGAAAAATGGAGATTTTTATTAGTACTACAAAAACTTTAAGCTATCAGTTTTCCTTTGTATCAAATTCAAAAAACACAATAGGACCCTAAATATTTTAATATTTATTAATTTTTTTCAAATCTTTTGCAATTACAGTTAAGATAAATGACCAAAATTGTCGTGATAGAAAACATTTTCATAGTTAAGCTTTCTTTCTATTAATCACGCAGATTAGCTATTGTAAGTAAAATGAATTACTTCAAAATTGAGAGCTCACAAGGCTCTCAAGACTTTAATGATACTAGACCAAAAACCTTAGCATGAAGACAGTTCATACTACACAATAAGAAAAGTTAAGCTATACTTCACACAGAACTAAAAGTGCTTTCTGCTGTGGGATGTTCTGTATGGCAAATGTGTTGCTAATTAGTCAATAAATAAAACACTGATTAGCCATTGGCTAGGCAGGAAGTGTAGGCGGGACAAGGAGGAGAATAAAGCTGGGAAGTGGAAGGCTGAGTCGGAGAGACACTGCCAGTCGCCACGATGACAAACAGCATGTGAAGATGCCGGTAAGCCACGAGCCATGTGGCAAGGTATAGATTAATAGAAATGGATTAATTTAAGCTGTAAGAACAGTTAGCAAGAAGCCTGCCACGGCCATACAGTTTGTAAGCAATATAAGTCTCTGTGTTTACTTGGTCGGGTCTGAGGCTGTGGGACTGGCGGGTAAGAGAGATTTGCCCTGACCATGGGCCAGGCAAGAAAACTCTAGCTACAGCTTTCCTTTCCAAAGATGGATGTCAGCTTTGTTCAGAGCAATGTGTACCCAAGGATAGAAGGATGGTTCTGTGAGTAAAGTATGTGCTATATCAGCACAAGAATCTGAGTTCAACCCACACACATCTCAAATGAAAAGCCAGACACATGCCTTCAATCCCAAAGTCTGTGAGTTTGAGACTAGGCTGGTCTACACAGTGAGAATCTGTCTTTAAAGTAACTGTAAAAGGTGAAAACTAACTCTACAAATTGTTCTGTGACTTCCATAGTGCATGATGATTCACAGCACCCCTCCAGACACACATCATATACAGACGTCATAATAATTATTAAAGAATTTCCTTTAAAAACACATACCCTCAGTGTCTAAACAAACCAGTGCAGAAAGGTATCTTTGTATTTAGAAAATGAGAGAGGCATTATCAGACAGACAGATCGGAGTCTGCCATACCAAGCTCAACCTCTACTGGAGGCATGCATAGCCTTGAGCAATTGAACCTCTGTAAGTTTCACCATACACTGATGACGATATAACAAGTATTAAATCAAATCACGTGTGTCAAAGATTACTGACTAGCATTCTGCCTGCTTAGGGCAAGTTGTTAATCAACCAGTAAATAATCACTATTATTTAAGCCTTATCTATGTGGGTGACATTCATATTAACTGTCCAAGTATAGAGAAGTTGTATGCTTTTCAAAATGCAGTATTTCTTAGGCTATCAAAAAAAAAAGGTACTCCTCAATGACTAAATCTTCATGGCTCACTTAAGCATGGTACAGTTTTAAAAAGCTATTTTAAGGTATCTCTTACTACCCAAATTCTGGTTCCTCTGTATTCGTAAAGGTAAGAAGCAAATGGCAAAAGCTCGTAACTGGTCCCAAGGAGAAGAAAAAATAAGAGAGCAAAAATTACTGTCCTCTCTAGCCTTGCGACATTTGGATATTCCAGTCATATTCTTAGTACCATCCACCACTCAGTTCTTTGTGGTAGAGACAAGCAGCTATAGTCCATGTAGTACGGGAATACCATAGCCACTTAGCTATCTCTTTATATTAACTTGTATTGTCTATCCTATATGCTTTTCTTTCACTTCATTTAGTAATTTTCATCTTGATAAAGATAGATTTAATAAAGTTAAAAATATTCTGAGACAAAGGATGCTGGGAAAAACCTGCCAAACAAAACCTTAGACAAAATGATAAAATCCACAGACACAATTCTTAAAGGAACCGAACATTCATCATGCAACACCACACAGAAACAAGTCACTTACAGAGTTACCATGCATCCTCATTTCATAGGCCGCTTGTCTTGGATTACTGGCTACGTGACAGCCTGGTGAATTTCTTGAACCCAAGGCATGAGGTGTTAATATTCCACTAGGAGTAAAAGCTGGTTGATCTCTCTAAGATAAAACAGAAGTAAAATTCAATTACAACACAGTTAGTGACAGGCAGCAAAGAGGATAAGGGAATAGTCTTCATTTTAAGTGCTTTACTACTAAACTCATCCAACACCCAGAGACTTCCAAACACATGACAAGGTTACTACATCGTACAAGCAACAGTCGATAATACTTAGTAACTTTGCCCTAAAGTCATTTTAAGTCACATATTAATGTTTGTTCACAATTTTAGAAAACATACAAACTATAATTCAGGTGAGAAAAATAATATATATATTTTTAAAAACAGTAAAACAACTTTTATTTACTCATACTCTGTTACAACTAGGCTTTTTATTTCTTATTAAGTAGAACTATATTTAGGGCTTTAACAGGTAATAGCTATGGTTGACTGATAAAACAGATATTAAGAGAGAATAGTATACATGATAGAAATCATACATATCTCTCCCAAACTAAGTGCTTGTGCTGGCTAGTTTTATATCAACTTGACCCAACTAGAGTCATCTGAAAAGAAAGAATCTCAATTGAGAAAATGCCCCCCATAAAATCTAGCTGTAGAGCATTTTCTTAGTGATTGATGGGGGAGGGCCCAGCTCATTGTGGGTGGTGCTACCTCTGAGCTGGTGGTCTTGGGTTCTGCAAGAAAGCAGAGCTGCATCAGCTCTGCCTCCAGGTTCCTGCCTTCATTGCTTCTAATGTGAACTGTTTATGTGAAACTCTGAGTGAAATAAACACTTTCCTAGTTGCTTTTGGCCACGGTGCTTCATCATAGAAATAATAACTCTAAGACAGCGCTCTTGAATCCAAATGCAATGGTAAGCAACTTAACATTTCTCCCTTTAGTTTCCAGACACTGCTCAGTTCTTAAAAAAACATAGTAAAAGTAACAAGTTTGAAAATCCATCTGGTAAGGAAAAAAAAAAGGAAAGAAGTGAAGTGACTATAAAGTATTACACAATTGCATAGAATCTATCACAGGCAGACAAGCAGCAGCATAGTTAAGAAAAAGGACTGATCAATACTGGGAGCAAAACCAACAAGGGAGGCCACCATGCATGTGACAGGGGGACACAACAAAAGCAGCAATATAACTGAAGTACAAATGAAGAAAACATTAAATAGCACGACAGGTGAATTTAGAAGACAGCAGGGGAAAGCTAGATGGTCAAAATTAGAGCAAAACCAAGACAGAACTAAATTCTGAAGAGACTGAGGAGTCCGAGGAGATTTCAGAGCAAGAAAAAAAGTTCAGAAGGTCACATTCTAAGAGGATTAGAATCTGACAAAGATGAGGGAAGAGAAAATGTAACTTCCAAACAGATGCAAAGGGTCAACTATTCTTATTAGAAAAACTATCTAATTGTTACAAACAATTCTAATAGCCAAGTGCCACTTGCTGCCCACGTCCTGTCCATTAGGTAGAACCCCAGACTCCAAAGCTTAGGAAAGGCTTCTTTAAAATGAACCAGTGGCCGGGCGTTGGTGGCTCACGCCTTTAATCTCAGCACTTGGGAAGCAGAGCTAGGCGCATCTCTGTGAGTTTGAGGCCAGTCTGGTCTACAGAGAGAGATCCAGAACAGGCACCAAAGCTACACAGAGAAGCCCTGTCTGGAAAAAACAAGCAAAACAAACAAACAAACAAAAGAAACAGTGACTGTGTATAATATCACATGCCAATAGTCCTTTGCACTTGGAAGAATAAGATAAGAGGATTGAGAGCTCAAGACCAACTTGGGCTAGACACATAGATATATTCTCTATGTCAACACACACGTACGCATGCAACCACACATGCATGTGCGGACCCCAGTATTCATCTGCTAGCTCCAAGACAGCAGGCTGGATATAGATGTTCTTGTCTGAATAAGGAAGTTATTATAATGAATAATGTCCTCAAAAAAAGTTAAGCTATGAACAATCTCATGAAATTAATTAAAACTCACCTTCATCCTCTTTCTTTTTTCTTTCTGTCGTCTTCTAAAACTGTCCTAAAAGTATAAAATCCACATATTCTGTCAAATAATTACACAAAAATGTCAGAGTTAAACATTAGCAGGAGTGATTCGAAAGACCATTTAAGTTTTAAAGGAAGATAGCAATAATCTGGGTACCTAACTAAACTAGGCATCATACTATATATACAAAGCCCCGTTTATCAGAATTCTAGATGAGCAGAACAACTGACTTTAGATAAAAATAAATTGTTCTTAAAGTTTTAGGATCTTAAAAATACATTTCAGGAAAAATGAAAGAACTATGACAAAGACCTTAGCTTTACACTAGATAGAATAAGCTTTTCAATATGGAGAAAATACAAATACGAAATCAACGACTTTTAAATTGTTAAATATAATTACCATTTAAAACCTCCACAAGATACTTGAATAAAAACACTCAGTTACATAATAAAGGCTAACCACTAATTCTAACACAAACAGCAAGCAAGAAAGAAGTGGGATTCCACAAACACTAACCCCTACTTCCAAAAAGTTATCCACAGAAAAGAGGGGATTCAGATTTACTGTTTCTTCTGAGCCAAGTTTATACACAGGGTAGGGTTCTTTCTCCCTGTTCTCAAAGGGCAGCCATGATTTCAACTCTCTAGAATGTGGGGCTGATATTGCTCCTCATTAACAACAGTCCATTCTACAGGTTTGCACACCCATGTTCAACAAAGTAAAACAACTAAAACGGTCATGGCTGCTGCTGTGGCCTAAAACAGAAGCCAGCAGGTATAGTACTGGTGGCTACCCTAAGTGCATTCTGCCAAGCACAATGCAAAACTTTAATGAGATCTGAAATTGGTGCTTTCTGCCAGGAGAGGAGTTTTGTTGTTTTTCAAGACAGTCTCCTTGTACAGCCCAGGCTGTCCTGGAACTCACAGATCCATCTATCTCTACTGGAATTAAAGATGTGCACCACCACACCACACCCAGCTCGGGAGAGGGGTTCAACAAAGCATACCTAAGGATGAGGCTATGAAACCTCCAATGGTATGGAAACTGTTGATTTCTTCCTCTTTGATTTCTTTCTGTGGTTCTGGAAATCCAACATAGGGCTTCTTCCATGTGAGTTAAGCACTCTACGTATTCAGCTATATCTTGGTAATTTCTTTTCTTAATTTACACCAGAGAGAGAGAAGTATGAGGGTGTGTGTGTGTGTGCAGGAGTCTGTTCTCTCTTACCATGTGGGGTTCAGAAACCAAATGCCAGTGAATCAGGCTTGGCAGCAAGTACCTTTACCCACTGAGCTATCTAGCTGGTTCCCTCACTAACTTCTCGAATCAAGCTTCCCTCCTCTCTCTCTTCAAAAGAGGTTCTATCTAGGCTGTAGACTGAAATCTGTCACTCTTTTTAGAACTTCCTTGAGTCACACTCTTCACCTGGCTTTCCCCTAGTCTTGCTTCCAGCCTTTGCTCAATGTTATTGTTCCCTTGAGCCCAGTACTTGGACCTCTTCACTTCTCTCTTCGCATGGGAATGAACACCTGCTCTCTTGGCTTTAAATATGATCTATATGCTAATAACCAGGACCTCTCCCCCTTCAAAATCTCCATCTGGGTACTTTGAACTAAACATGTCCAAAATGGAATTCTCACCTCCGCCTCTAAGACCTTCCTGCACCCTAACGTTTCTTAGAGGAGCCGCTCCAAACACTTTCTAGCTGCTTAGAAGTACCCTGGGGTATGGTGGTATTTTATTTGTACTGAAATGTGATTTTAACTGTATGTTAATAAATAAAGTTGCCCGGGGGTCAGAGCTATTAGAGCCACAGCAAAAGCTGGGCGTTGGTGATGCACGCCTTTAATCCCAGCACTTGGTAGGCAGAGCTAGGTAGATCTCTGTGTGTTCAGGGATACAGCCAGCATTGGAGACACATGCCTTTAATCTCAATACCAAACATAGAAGACCTGGAGGTCTATACAGACAGGCAGTGATGAGGCAGTCATGTGGTTGGTTTTACAATCAATGAGAAGGCAGAACAGAAAGTCTATATAAGGACAAACAGACAGGAAGTAGGTCTCTTTCGGAGAGGTCTCTTGGCTGAAGAGGCTAGCTGCAGCAGGCGGGTAAGGCTCTAAGCTCTGATCTCTTGGCTTTCGTCTTTGCATTGGCTCTGTGTTTCATATTTAATAAGATGGTTAGTTACATCTACATTTGGCGCCCAACGTGACAAAAATCAATTAAAAACCGCTTGGCTTGGCGGCAGGTCCAGTTTCTGGCCTGAGCGGCCCGGCTCCCTAGCTCAGGCCCAGGTCGGCTTGGCCTCAGGCAGGACTGACTGTAGCCGCAAGCAGTTGCACGCAGTTGGAGCTACTTGCTTAAAGCTGGTGCTACAAACAACTCAGGCCTGCCCTGACAAACAGGGCCCCTGCCTGTAAAGCCAAGGCACGTGGTCGGAGCTTAAGGAAGCCAGAGCCAAGCCTTGACTCAACTCAAGCGGGAAAACGTGGCTGGATAGCCAGAACTTGTGGCTTCTCTCTCTCTCTCTCTCTCTCTCTCTCTCTCTCTCTCTCTCTCTCTCTCTCTCTATGGATTCACACCTCGGACAGTAGGTGGCTGTTTTGAAATTCCCTCGGATTTCTACTGTTCTACACAGACTTAGTAAGTCAAATAAGGTATCAAATATTTTAAAGGAAACTATTTAAAAGAGAATTTTTTCCACATGGGTTTTATGTGTACATTGGAAGAAAATTGGGCTTTGTTTGAAATTTTAGGCAGTCTGACAATGGAACAATTTTATGAGAAGATTAATACTGATCAAATGATGCAGTTTATTACTGTTCTTATCCTCATTTTATTATTAAAAAAGATAGTTAATTTAAGTGCCAGGATAACAGTTTTAGAAAAACCTGTTAAACCTGTAAAAATGAATTATAGAGAAATTCAAATTCAGACAGAAGAAATTAACAGTGAAGTTGTTTCAAAATTGGATCATAATGTTACAGAAAGAAAGTCTGTTTTCATACAATCACCCTTAATTTATCCAGTAGCCGTAGAGCAGCTACCTGGTGAAGAGAATAGACAAACTACTTGGATTCCAATTGAAATGTTAGACTTACGAAGATTTAAGGAGGCAATAGCATCTTAGCGCATGCATTCCCCATATGTAAAGCAAATGTTAAACACCTGGTCAACTTATAATAAGATTCTACCACAGGACTGGCGGGAGCTGGGGGATTGGATTGTTTTATATTGGATACAAATTATATATATTGAAATTGATATTGTTAGAAAATGCTATATGTATATTTCTAACTGTATTTATACCATTCATTTGACAATGTAATACAATTTTCTGATCCTTGAATGTTATTATTACCAACTATTAGGATATAAAGAAATGAAAGTTAGTAGTTAGACATTATAATAGAACTTGTAGTCATATTAGGTATGTTTTTAAAAATTGAACAGACATATTTTAGATAAACAGGTCATCTTCAAACCCTTCAGAGATCTGCAGAATATGGCATTTAAAATGTTTTAATAACTTAGAAAATTTTTCTTTTTTGTTATGACTGTGAGACATGTCGGCTCTTGGCAGTATCAATCTACTTCAGAGAAAATATGGGCATTGAAGAAACTGCATATGGAGTTAACTTTCATTGTGGCAAAAGTTAGCCACTGGACAACAAAGTATCCTCGAATCAACAGGACAAAATGGACAGACAGGACATGAAACAAAGGACTACCGATTCTTGCCAAAACAAGTGTGGTTATGGCTTTATCAAAAGGCATCTTCTGAGGTCAGGACAATATGGCACCATCCCTGAAATGGCCTTCGCAATCTGGAAAAGGTACAGTGCCCTTTTCTTCGAAGGCAGCTGAACAGGCAGTGGGCCGATGGCTTCTGATGTGCAATGGAACAGCAGCTGAAACAGTTATTCTTGAAGAGTAACTAAGCTCACGCCTCTCAATAGTAGACTGGCATTTAATAGAGGGATGTGAAGAAGAACGGGATGCTGAGATGAAGCCACATATACACAGCCAAGAAGAATGGACAGCTGAATTAAAAAACCATCAACAATTTCCAGAATTTAAAATCCTGAATCATGACATGACACTAGTGGAATTCAGGTGTTTCTGGTACATGGACTGCTCTCACCCAATGTGAGGTTAAACTGTTGACCTTGGGTACATCCTACTTCACAAATGAGTCTGTCAGATATGCAAAGCCTATAGGCTGAAGATGATGCCCCAACACTGTGGAGAAACCTCAGATGACTGTCCAGGTAGCTGGCTGTTTCTGTCAACTCACAAATTTTTTGAAAGTTGCTTGCATGCACTTCCTGTTTTTATTTTTGTTAGGTAGTATTTCCTTCTTGGGTCTCTGAGGGAGTCGAAGATTAGTTAATTATAGTTGAAGACTATTTAGGATAGAAAGTGAATTAGGTACATTTTGGACTTACCAAATAGGATAGATAATGGAATTATTTTCTCTGAATTGGTCAAATACAAATGGACTAGACATTGTTTAGGTATTTATTACTTGTATATATTGTATATAGTTATTGTACTTTTGTATATAGTTTTTCTTATGTTAGTTATAACCTTTTTCCTTTTTTCTTTTTATTAAAATAGAAAAGGGGAAATATGGTGGTATTTTATTTGTATAGACCTGGAGGTCTATACAGACAGGCAGTGATGAGGCAGTCATGTGGTTGGTTTTACAACCAATGAGAAGGCAGAACAGAAAGTCTATATAAAGACAAACAGACAGGAAGTAGGTCTCTTTCGGAGAGGTCTCTTGGCTGAAGAGGCTAGCTGCAGCAGGCGGGTAAGGCTCTTAGCTCTGATCTCTTGGCTTTCGTCTTTGCATTGGCTCTGTGTTTCTTATTTAATAAGATGGTTGGTTACATCTACACTGGAGTCATTCTTGACACCTCATTTCTCTTTTACAACCTGCATTTAGCCCATTAGCCAGCCCTATTGACACTACTTTCAAAACTCTGCCCTCCATAGTTAATCAAAACAAGGTAGGTGGAAAGTCAGATCTTGCCAGTTTTCTATCCAGAATCCTCCACTGAGTGCCTATAGGGGCACTAGACCTGGCCCTCCATCACTTTTGGGAACTTCACACTAATACTCTCACCTGCTTTGCCTCCTCTGCTTCTGCCACACACTACTTCCTCCTTGCTGTTCAGTATACAAGGCAGCTCCTGTCCAGAGCCTTGGCACTGCTCATCTATGGGTTTTAAGCGCTTCCTTTAAATATCTACATGGCATACTTCTCTATATTCTTCATGTCTTTATTCACACTCATTTGTCAGTAAGGCCTCATTATGAGTTCTAGAACTGCAATCTTGTCATTACCACTTGGCCAGATACTGTTTCTGCTTTTTTTTTTTTTTTTTTTAATCTTAATGGCATTTAAAACTCTACCACATTACATGGTTCAGCTGGCTATTGTGTTCATTGTCCATCTTCCCTCAAAGAATGCAAGCTCTCAGAAGGCAGAAATTTTTGTCTGGTTTTATCTTGGTGTTTTGTTTTGTTTTGTTGATGCCTTATCACTGGCAATCAAAACACTGGCTCATAGCTGGGCTCATAGTAAAGATTACCAAAGCTCATAAACTGAACAGCCACAATTTGGGCTTAATTGCTCAATTTTAATAATTACTGATGCATCCTTTTCTGAAGCCTTCCATTCTACTGTCTGATGAACATATGGCTCTAAGTGTTGATAGTCACACATAAACAGAACATACTGCTGGTGTGAACCTTATTGATCTTTAATTTTTCTGTGCTATGAATACCTTTATGAATGTATCAAAAGCCATAAACACATTTTCTAGAAGTCTCACAATGAAATTCTGGTATTTCCTGTTTCCAGACACAGGAAAAAACAGTATGACTTCAGGAACACCAAGGTCACTAGCTCAGTTAGAAATCATATTAAGTCTGAAACACTAAGGTAGAAATCAAATCCCTTCCCCTTCAATGCTAAGTTATCATTAATATTTAATGGTATAATATCTGCTAAAGCCACATAACAAGACTGTTCTTACATGGGTTTTTTTTTATATCAGGCTGTAACAGAGTATTCATTATTTTTCATTAAGTATAAATAGCAATAAAATGAAAACATTGTTAAGTGTTGAAGATACACAGTCAAACACACACACACACACACACACACACACACACACACACACACCAACTCCAAAACAGCTGCTCCAGTAGGTACCTGAAGAAAACAACTCAACTGGAAAGAATGCTTACTTAGTCACTTAGTCAACTCATATTATTACTTAAGAGAGGCCCAAAGTCCTAGAACTAAGAGAACAGAATTGTGGTATAAAAAGTTGAAGAAAACAGAAATAATATAATTATTACTTGCTGTTTGTTCAATACAGCTATGTGCCTTTTTACAAAATCAGCTTACAAAAGGATTTCTTTCTCTGTAAGAAGCTACTATCAGCTTATTCCCCTATTCTGGTCTCCTTTGCTACCCCTATAATCAATCTCCAATCACTCTGACTCCAGGCTGCTGCTGCTCCAGCCCACCAGCTTCCTGAGGCTTTGTACCCCTGGCCAAGGGCTAGGTGGCATGACTAAATCACTCTAACCTGCAGCTTCTTTTCTACTTAGGGATCTCCTTCTACCTCTCTTGAACTGGTTCCTCTTTCTTATTAATGGTCAATGTTTCCCAAGGTCTTACAGGGCACTTTAACTCCACACAAGCTCCCATAGAATTTCACATTCCCACATTCCCACTCATGGCTTAAAGTACCTACTCCCATCAACCAAGGTCCGAAAATTGTTTTCAAAACTTTCCCCATGTCAGGCATCCTGTAGTCCCCTCATACTCATCTCCAAAATGAACTTCAATTTGTATCTGGTCTCTCACCCTAATCTCCTATACCCCACAGTATTTACTATCTCAGTGAATGGAGTCAACATACACCAAACTGCCTAGGATAGAAATCGACTTCTCTATACCACTTGCCAGTCTTATATAATCAACGTCCAAGTGCTTTTTTTGCTTTAGTTCCTTCCTCTTCCTTCGAAGAGCTACCATCCTCCACAAAGCCTACATTCTTCCATCATTCTTCCCTAGCTGAAGCCATCCAATTCATATCCTACACCTGGACTCCTAGAATACAAGCTCCTAGGCCTTACCCTGTTTTCTAGAGTATAATAGTTCCTATAAAACATGGCAGTCATGTTTTAGCTAGTTTTAAATTTATAACCTAAATAAGATTAGGAAGAAAAAAACTGCAATATAACTCAAATAATATACAATACACAGTTCCACACAGCAAGAATCACAGCCTTTATAAAATAACCAAGTACCGAGCTTGAGGTTATATAAGTGATGACACATTACAGTGGTATTACAACACAGACAGATAAAAAGTACATCACAGCCTATAAGAGAGAGGAGCAATTTTAGCTATGGCAATGTATTTACCTCATCATCTTTTCTCTTTTTAAAAATGCTATCCTCAACTTCACCAACTGCTAACATGATCATCTGTACTCTTTGCAGATTGACATAACCACTTTCTGTAAGGTAACCCTGTAAGTGATAAAATACATGTAAAATGATCTTCTTAGAAAACCAAATATTTCTGTTTTTAAATTACTCAAGAATAAACTTACCCCAGTTTTGTGTACCACGTTTTTGTATATGTTAACCAAACGATCAATTGCACCTTCCCTGTCACCAGGAGACAAACATTATTCATTAGGACCACTGGGCTCTGCAAAGTCAAGAAGGCTGACATAGTCATTGGAACACCCTACAGATACACATACCTAATCTCTAATGACGGCAAGTGAGGAAGGAAATCATTCCCCACAAAGAAGCACATGAACACCCAGTCATCAATGCTCCTCTCCACATCAAATGGGAATGGTAAACTGGCCATGGTGAGTTCTCTTTCCAGATACTACAACAAAAAGAGAATGCTGACATCAAAGCAATGAAAAGAACATGTGTGAGGAATGCCAGTTCCAATACCCACTGAAACGTACCTCTCGAAGGACATTCAGCCGAAGGAAGATAAACTCCCCTTCTGCACAAGGCATACTATCTGCAAGTTCATCATGCTATAAGAAAGACAGTGCACATTATGCCCAGCCTAAACCCTACAATTTTTTCTAGCCATACAAATTTTAGGGTTTTTTTAATATAAGACCCCATTTAATATTTATTTTAAGTACTAAATTTAAACAGCTCACCAAACCATTTAAAAATAATCACATCTAGACCAGAGGTAAGCAGTGCATATTTTACTTTTGGGGAGACACATACAGATGAATATTCTTTCATATTCTAGAATATTTTAAAAACACTTAAAAAAATGTAAAAGGAGTTGGAGTGATGGCTCAGTGGTTAAGAGCATTTGATGTTCTTTCAGTGGACCCAAGTTCAGTTTCCAGTGTCCACATCTGTAAGCTCACAATAACTTGTAACTCCAGTTCCAGAGTACCATACACAGATACACACACACACACACACACACACACACACACACACACACACACACGCATGCACCACTTAAAACCTTTTTTTAAAGAAAAAAAAATTTTAACTCATAGATCATTGTGAAAGTCATGTTTGTCTCTCATCACCTACGTCCAACCAATGTTAGTATTCTGTTGTATATTCCTCTGGTCCCCACTCAGATACACGTATACTGCATTTATTCTATTTCCTGTCCAAAATCATATAGTATACGATATTTATGTTTTTCATTTTTTCTCCAAGCACTCAATTCTTAAAATAGAAACACATGTAGAAGGGACTTCATCTAACCAAGTCAACTCAAATAAATAGAAAATGGAAAAAACATAACAATGTCATGGTATTTAATATATCTGATTTGTAGTTTCCTTAAAAAATAGTAATCATTTGAAATATCTTCCATAGACAATTCATATTCAATGCGCATCATCATCTATGAAAACTTACCTTCACAGAAACAAAAGTTACATTGGAAAAATATAAAGTAGAAAAAAATAATTATGTATAAGCTTGTAAATACAGGTTTATTTCACATTATTTTAAAAGCTGCATTTCTGTGAAATACTTTTATGAGGCAGTCTGAATTGACTTGGTGGTTAACTGTACATTTTAAAATGGTTAAACAGTATACTTTGTGTCAGTGTGCATATTTCCCCATGATAATAGACGTTTCAAATGTGGTACTATCCATGTTGAAGTTCTTACCTTTCCTTTCTTTTCTCTTGGCAAACCTTCACAATCCTTGACCTCATGTCCAAACTGATTACAAAGAGCACATGGTTTGGGTTTGTTTGGTTTGAATTCTTCTCTGATTATGGTGAAATTAGGTTCATGTGTAGCAAGACCAAGCATAATGAGATCAGCTATCAAATGATAAGAAAAAAACAAATGAATGGTACTTTGGAAGGATCCTTTACCATAATCAAACTACTACTAAAGGATGACACAAGAAAAAGTCCCACTAAATACAGAGCGTAGGCAGCAAAGACCGAAGTCATCCTAGTAGTGGCTCTATCTACAGTCATTCAGAGACATGGACCCACAATAAACCACAACTCAGGACTATATGTGGGAAACTGCTGCCCACTGTAAAGTCAGTGACATGATATCTAAAGTTAAAAAAAAAAAGATTCCTGACAGGTGATCACTGACCACAATACAACAGCAAATCAACAGTGGTTCTTTCTAAACTTAGGCAAGACATCTGAGAACCGTCAACCAAGCCTGAAATACCCACCACACAGCAACCCACCAACATACTCTGGTTTAACCCAGGAACAGTAAATCCTCAAGAAGAAACGTACCATCAGCTCCACACAAACAATGATGAGTATTTGGGTCATGGTTAGGCTGGGCTAAAAAAAAGGAGGGTAACATATTTATAGAAACACCATACACAACAGAAGTACCAAAACTTGCCAAGTATTTTCTAGTTAATGGCCTTTTTGTTTGTTTTCCGGCAGTGCTAGGGATAAAATCCAAGGTACCCCACATGCAGGTAAATCTTCTAACATTAAGCAATATCCCCAGCCTGGGATATGTTTGTTAGAACATACAATCAAATACTTTTGAATTTTACCTCTTTGTCTTCTAATGTAATCCATGATTTTGTGTTCTCCTTCACCAGGTACACTAGCATCAGATAATATAACCTATTAAAAAAGGTAATATGTTTAGTTTACCTTCCCAACTTCTACCAGAACAAAGAGGGAAGAACTGACTGCTTTAAGAAAAACGGAGATGATTTCATTAATGTGGTGTTACTAGTTGGAAAAAAATCTCTAAAGATGTGTGCTAAACACTAATACTACACCACTGATTAACTAACTTACCACTAGAATGCAAAAGAATAAAAGGACTAGGATCAGATGCCATTAGTACTACTGATCAGTTCACAGATTCTGACTACTTACTATCAAGGATAAAGTACCAAACCCAAGAGCAATCAATAAAAGATAGTTACCAAATCTAATTAAAGGGAAACACACCTTAAGTTACAATTACAGAAAAGTTCACTCGAGTTTTATTTAAATCTTTATGAGAAATATCCATTTGTAAATGCAGTCCCACAACTTTAATCTGCTACATTTTTATATCTAATGACAAATCTACTTTTTCATTAAACTACACTCTTATTCATGTATTTTTAAAAATTATTGTTCCCATTTTATAGCTCTCATGAGGTGAGAGAACGAAATTGGCATTAAGAGAAAATTCAGCTATATAAAACCGACCGTGAAAGGTAACCCATTTCCGATAACTAGAAAGCTTCTCTTTTCTCTGACAGTCAACTAGCATTTTATGAGGGATAGGGATAAATAATATCAGTCATATCAGCACAGCCTCAAATGATCACTCTAATCTTTCTGAAGTACCAAAGTGTGAAACTTACTGTCAAATTTTTCCACCCAGGGTCATTATTTAAACGATCAGCTATGTAATAGCGAAGGCATTTAGCAAGATTGTCCATGAACTCAGTTCCCTAAAATGATAGAAAGAAAGAAATTAACCTATCATTTAACAGTTAGCAGCAGCTAGCAAAGCCTGAGACTACTTACTGGTGTAATACAGTTGCTGTCAAATCTTTCTTTTATTTCTTCTGGAGGAAGAAAGCCACCTAGACAAAAGAGGCAATGTTTTGTTTTCCCCATAAAAAGTTAAGTAAATTAATCAACATTAAAGCAGAACAGTAACAAAAACATTCAAATATGAAAGGAAGACATTATCACCTAAGAAAAAGATGACCCCCCTCTCCAAGAAGAAAACAGCATTTTATTTCCCCCCTTTGATTTAAACAAAGCTTTAACACAATGGTTCTCAACCTTCCTAATGCTGCAACCTTTTAATACAGCTTTTCATGTTATGGTGACCCCAACCATAAAATTATTTTCGTTACTACTCCATAACTGTAACTTTGCTACTGTTATGAATCATAATGTAAATATCTGATGTGCAGGAAATCTGATCTGTAGCCCCTGTGAAAGGGTTGTTTGACCCCCAAAGGGACTATGACCACAGGTTGAGAACCGCTTCTTTAACAAGACTGTCAAATAATATACAGCATACAAAAGATACTACAATATAGTAAAATAAAAATCATGAAGTCCTTCCTCTGTAACAGAAGGACATAAGTACTGGTTAATGGTTTTAATTTGATAATAGTTCTTAATAAATCATTAAAGCATTCTATCATAAACAAGCTTTAAGAGTCTTAATTACAATCCATGGCTAAAATAACTATATACTTACACACTTCGAAACAAATTAATATAGCATAGTAAAATTTACAAATGCAGGCCCATGACATCCTTTTCTCCAGCTGTAAAATTCAATTACAGTGTCAAACAAAATTGTGGCTTTCCTATCTACTATACCGCTATGGATAGCACACACCAACAAATAAACCTGATAAAACCAACCAGATATCACAGTACATGCACTGGGTTAGGGAAGAACCAGTTCCAGCTGGCCTCAGTATCCCTCTCCCACTTCTCTCTCCTCTGAGACTTAGCTCTAACCTAGATACCCACCAGAAATTTTAAAGCCGTAGGAACTTCAGAAAAGGGGGGAAAGTCCAAATTAAAGATACTCTCCCTACCTTTTGCAAGTATTTCTTCTCTGACTCGCTGCTTCTCAACTGCTGCTTCCATTCCTTCCTTTGATGCTCTAAACCTCCTTGAACGCTGTTGGTTCATTTTGGCACGTGGCGCCTAAAAAATGTATATCTCATGTTTATAAAATGCCATTCAAAATGTTCACAAGCAAATCTATACATTATTTTCAACCTTCTCTTTTTATCCCCATAGTTAATCCAAACTGCCTCTTCTCTCAACACCTTTGAATGTGTCACTTAGTACTTTTAAGTAATTAAATTCACTCATCAGCCTATGTTACTTCAAAAGGGCAGTCATCAATAAGACATTAGCACTGCATAGTAAATGACACAAAATAAGCACTACAACAAAGTTTCAGTGAAATATTGAACTAGAGGCTTCTCTTTCTAAAATTAACCACAGTCAGTATTTTCACTATTCAGCTGACTTTCATTGAGATATTCAGAAAACAGCAAGAACAAACAAACAAACAAAAGGCTTCTAAATTATTTTAGCACTTACCACTCCATCTATTGCCATGTAGAGAAGTCTTCTTGGTCTTACGATATTGAAAAGTCTGTCAATGTACTCAAAAATTGCAACCATCATTTCATCTTCATTTTTTGGCGCTGGCCTATAATAATGAGCGGACAATGTAATAGATATAGTACTTCTGTGACCTCTACTATCAATGGCAAAGATATATTACATACTTGTCTTCAGGATGAGTACAGGGATGGATGATTCCATTCATATCCAAATACAGATTATCAAATTCCACATCATTTGGATTAGGTTTACTGGCATCAACTGGAATCTTCACACCACTGCATTCTTTTGGCTATAAAGAAGTGATAAATAATAGCTTGACTGTTAAGATCTAAACATGACAGGTACTAAGCTCAATATGAACCAACTTAATTTCAGAACTGGAATATTAAAATACTTCAAGTAAAACAGAATCAAATTAACCCATTAAATGTGAACGCCTTCTAATTCAAATTAATTATGTGAGATCATCAAAGTATCCAAGTAGATCCAGGGAGTCATCTTTGTGACTTCCCTCATCATTCACATCAAGTTCTGTCAATTTAAAAATGCTTTTCTCTCCCCTTCCATGCCATGAGCACATCATACCTAGAAAGTCACAATTACCTTCTAATGGAATCTCATTTCCAGTCCAGAGTTGAATCAGTAAAGCACAAACATATCTTTGTCTAACCTTGCCTACTTTCCCAGTGCTTTCCCCACCAAACAGCTAAGCAATGAGCCTGCCGCACAATAATATTATGTAGGCCTATTCATTTCTCAAAAGCCCCTATAAACCAGATGTAGTACCTAACACCTGGAACCAGCACTCAGGAGGCTGAGAAAGGAGGAGTGTCCTAAGTTTGAGACTAATGGTCTACACAGTAAGTTCCACTATACATTAAGTTCCATGATTGTAGAGTAAGACCATCTCAAAAGAAAACCTAAAAACAGAACAAACAGAAAAACAGAAGTTCCAAGAAAGTGCTGCCATCTCGCTACCTCTTTCTATGCACCTCTTGGTAGAATGCCTTCTTTCTCTCTACCAACACTCACTTCCTAAAGTCTTTAATAACTTTTCAGAGCCTAGAAACAAATCAGAAGTCACTCGCCTCACGGTATCTGTAACATATCACCCAAGAAATGAACTCTTTCCTTCCTGCATTTCCTTAGAATTTTGCTTATATTCTTACAGTATCGCCAGTTTTATGATTAATTTGTCACTTCTACCCAACTACACTGTTAAGTCCTTCAAAAAGTGGGGTTGTACTCTCAAAGGTTCTCAATTATACGTTTATAATGACAGTGCTTTTGCCTTTTTCATCCAGAACTTCAGTGAAAGATTAAGACCCAATTTTTGTTTTACTAATAGTATGATCCCTCAAACATATACAAAGCAATAGGACAAAAAAATTTAAAAACCCTATACATTAAAAATCCATCACGTACATGCTAAATCATGCTTAAACGTAAAACATTATGCTTAATGATAGCAGTCACCAAAGTCCATATCCTTTGTGATTATATGAAAAAGTCTCAAATAGACAAATCCATAGAAAGAGAAGGTAGATAATGACTGTGTCAAGCTGAGGATGAGGAAAGGGTGACAGAAAAGAAAAGTGACTATTAGTGAGTATGCACTGCTTTAGGTAGTAAGAAAATCTAAATTTATATACTAGCAATGATCACACAACTCTGCAAATACACTGAAAATACTGACACTGCCAGGCAACATAGTGTATACCTTAGATCCCAGCATATGGGAGGCAAAACAGATAGATCTTTATTAGTTTGATGACTCTACATAGTGAGTTTCAGGAAAGTCAAGACTTCACAGAGAGACTCTGTCTCAAACGCAAATAATCAAAAACAAAACAAAAAACCCTGATATTTTAAGTAAATTTCATGATATAGAATTTACACCTCAAAGGTAATGAGGAATGAACATAATCAAAATAATTTTATGTGTATGAAAATGTCACAGTGAAACCTATTATGTGTAACTAGTATGCAAATAAAGTTTTACACCTCAATAAAGCTGTTTAAAGAACAAAAATCAGAAGCTAACTAACTTAGGTAGGGAAAAACCTCATGAAGACAGTGATTAATAAACTGTAGTTTATCCACATACTGGACTGCTAGACCAAGATCTAAAAAGCAAGCTGGATGATCATAAACATACCACTGAACAAAAAATCCAGAGACAGAAAAATATACCATTTTATTATACCATTTACATAACGTTTTGAGATATTGTTCAGAGCTGAATACACATGTAGTGAAGGCACAGAGAAAAGCAAGGGAATGATGACAAACACCATCTCAGAAAAGTGGTTACTCAGAGAAAGGGAAGGACATGAAAGCAAGCTTCAGCGTGTATTGTAATTAGGGGGAGGGATATGGGAAGTGGGAACTTTTGGCAGTTCTGTAGACATATGCTGAGTCAAGCAAGAGAGGCTCAATCAGAGTTCCAGGAAAGCCAGGGCTACATATAGAGACACAAATAAACAAACAATAAATCCCAAGTCTTTGGAAATTGTTCTAAGGACAAACAGTAACTTTACCAAGAAAACCCATGACAATGCATGCAAAACGTACATACAATGGTAAAGAAGGAAAAAAGGGACAGAACAGAAAAAATATTCAAAGAATACTGAAATGATTCCAAATTTTAAAAATATACCTAGAAGCTCTATGAACTCTAAAATATAGACATCACAGTAAAAATGCTGAAATAGACAAAAAAAAAATTATATGGGAATATACTGGAAGAGCCAAGGGGTTGGGGGAAAGTCCAGACAGGCTAAAGAGTTGGCTCAGCAATTAAGAGTACTAGTTGCTCTCACAGGAGACCCAGGTTTAATCTCCAGCACCCACATGGCAGTTCACCATGGTATGTAATCCCAGTCCCTGTGAATCTGATGCCCTCTTCTGAACTCCAAAGGGCACCACACACACACATGCATGCAAGTAAAACACTCACACATATAAAACAATAAATCTAAAACATTTAAATAAGCAAATACATACTAAATGCTTAGTAACTTTCAAAAGAACCTCAGTAAGAGCAACATCTTACTTTTCAGGGAAGCAGTAGGATGGCATAAAAACAGTAAGCGCTAAGGAAAACTTTTATCTAGGAACTAGGAAAGTTATCATTCAACAATGAAGATGAAGGCCAGCAAGATGCCTCAGAGGGTAAAGGCCCTTGATGCCAAGCCTAACGACTTAAGTTCAACCCCTGGACACCACATGGTAGGAGGATTTGACCTCCATATGCACACCATGGCATGCACCCATGGCCCCCAAATAAATAAAATAAATATAATTTTAAAGCATTCAGGCCAGTGAAATGGCTCATGGGGTAAAGGCACCTTGTTGAGCAATCGTGGCCACCTGAATTCAATCCCTAGAAGCCACATAAGGGTGGACAAAGAACCAACTCTGAAAAATTGTCCTCTGACCTCCATGTACATACCACGGCACATAGTCACCATATTATACTATGCACACATAATAATAAAATTTTAAAATGAAGGTGAAATAAAGACTTCTCTTTAAAGAGAAGATAGCAGACTTGACTTCCTAGAAATATGAACATCGTTCAGACTGAAAGGAAGTGACTCTATAAGATAATTCAGCCGGGCGGTGGTGGCGCACACCTTTAATCCCAGCACTCGGGAGGCAGAGCCAGGCGGATCTCTGTGAGTTCGAGGCCAGCCTGGGCTACCAAGTGAGTTCCAGGAAAAGGCGCAAAGCTACACAGAGAAACCTTGTCTCGAAAAACCAAAAAAAAAAAAAAAAAAAAAAAAAAAAAAAAAAAAAAAAGATAATTCAAACTCTACAGCGATGACTTCAGAAAAATCATTTTTAAAAAGCAAAAAAGGGCCGGGCAGTGGTGGCACATGCCTTTAATCCCAGCACTCAGGAGGCAGGGCCAGACGGATCTCTTTGAGTTCGAGGCCAGCCTGAACTACAGAGTGAGTTCCAGGAAAGGCGTAAAGCTACACAGAGAAACCCTGTTTTAAAAAATCAAATAAATAAATAAATAAATAAAATAAAAAAGCAAAAAAAGATAATGAGTAAAAAAAAATCACTTGAAAGTTAGGAAGCAACATTAGAAAATGTTCATTCAGTATAAAAGAAAGAACACAGGAAGAAAAAGTACATAAAACATAGGAAAGAAAAGGTCAAATGGCAGATGCAAATCCAAATATACTGGCAATTATACCATAAGTATACCACAGAAAGCCAGTGGACCAAAATGTATCTTATCTTTAAGAAAGAGTTGAGATTTAAACACACAGAGTAGAAGTTAACAGATAAGGAAAGAAATCAGGCAAACAACCAATGTAAGAAAGCTGCAGTAGCTACACTATGTATGTATATGTGCCTGCTTGTTTATATGTATACCACATGCATGCAGGTACCCTTGGAAGCTAAAAGAAGGCATTGGATCCTACAGAACTGGAGTTACAGGCAGTTAGTTGTGAGCTGCCCAAGACAGGTACTGGGAACTGAACATAGTCCTTTTCAAGAGCAGCAAATACTCTTTAACTACTGAGTTATCTCTCCATAGCCACCCCATCACAACACCTTTAATTTTTAATTACATTTTATTTGTTTTTTGATGTGGAGGCAGGGAGCATGCACATGCCACTGGCCCCATGTAGAGGTCAAAGGACAACCTGCTAGAATCCTCTCTACCATGTGAGTTACAGAGCTCAAACTCAGGTTGCTGGGCTTAAAAGCATATGCCTTTACCTAATGAGCCATCTCACCAGCCCTCAAAATAAGACTTTCAAACAAAAAATGTTAATAAAAGAACATCCTCTAGCAGGGTGGTAGTGGTGTACACTATTAATCCCAGTACTTGGAAGGCAGGCAGAGACAGGTGGATCTCTGAGTTTGAGGCCAGCCTGGTCTACAGAGTGATTTCCAGGACAGCCAAGGCTACACAGAGAGACTTTGTCTCAAAAAACCAAAAAGAAGAAGAAAAAGAAGAGGAGGAGAAGATGACGATGCTCTTCTAGCCTCTGTGAGCACCAAATACGCACATAGTGCACATAAGATGCAGGCAAACACTGATAAATATAAAATAAAAACATACCTTAAAAAAAAATCTCAAATCTAAACAGGCAAGATGGCAAACAACTGTATTCCAGCACTCAGTCAGCTGAAACAACAGGATCCCGAGTTTGAGGTTTGCTTTGCTTACACAGCTAGACTATGCCTTAATAATAATAATAATAATAATAATAATAATAATAACAATAATAAATTATAATAATAATAAAATAGAAATATCTCAATAACCTAACCCTTTCTCTGTTTCAAGACCCCATAAAAAGGGATACACCAAGCCTAACGTAAACAAAAAGAATGCAAAACTAGAGTAGAAAATAATTACAGAACAAGGGGGGGAAAAAAATCAGTGAAACTAAAAGCTACTCCTTCGAAAAGACCAATGATACTGACAGCCCTTTATTTAACTTGAGCAAGAAAAAGACTCAAATTACTAGAATGAGAGACAAAAACTTACTCTACTGCCAACTTTATAAACCAAAAATAATTATTAAAATACCACGAATAAACATATCAACAACTTAGCTAGCACAAACATATTACTAGAAAGACATAAGTACCAAAATCATTCAGGAAGAGATGATCGAAGTAAATCAATAAGTGAAGAAACTGAATCAGTAATTCAAAAACTGACCAGCAAGAAAACCCAGGTGGTAAATTCTACCAAGTATGCAAAAAGAATTCATACAGACTATTCATCAACCCTTTACAACATTTCCTAATTCACTGTATAAAGTCAATATCATCTATAAAGCCATTATCATCTTAACACCAAATCCAGACAAAGCGTAACAAGAAAAAAGCTACAGATGAGTATCTCATGGGACTATCAGTGAAAAAATCCTCAACAAAACACTAGCAAATAAAAGCCAGCCCCCCCAAACACACACACAACAACAACAACAACAACAACAACAGGACCAAGTGAGATTTAGCCCAAGAATGCAAACTTGATTTAATATTCAAAACTTAACTCAATATATCATACTAATACCAAAACCAACCTGGGCTACACAGTGAGACCCAGTCTCAAAAAATAAAACACAAATCACCCACTAAAAGATACTGCAAGAATACTACAAGTATTTTTTTTGTAAATATACATGCAAAAAGAAAACTTTAGTGAACTGAACCAAATAACAACAACAATAATAATAACCAATACAGGCCGGGCGGTGGTGGCACACGCCTTTAATCCCAGCACTCGGGAGGCAGAGCCAGGCGGATCTCTGTGAGTTCGAGGCCAGCCTGGGCTACCAAGTGAGTTCCAGGAAAAGGCGCAAAGCTACACAGAGAAACCCTGTCTCGAAACACCAAAAAAAAAATAAAAATAAAAATAAAAAATAATAATAATAATAACCACTACAATATGACCTCTGGGGTCTTTCCAAGGAATGCAAAATAGTTTTAACACATTAAAAAATAAAAGTCAATGTAATGCACCATATGAACAAAGACTAAAACTTCTTTAAAAAAACATGAAAAGAGCTCAAAGATCTTGACAAAAATGTAAGTTTAACAACAATGCAGAAATTTAAAAGGAAAAAACTTACTAAACTCATCACAATAATTTAACATTTTAAGGAGTTGGAGAAAACCACTGCTGCTCTTTCAGAGGACCTGGGTTAGTTCCCAGCACCCACATGGGGTTTCAAAACTCTGTAATTCCAGTTCCAGGGGTTCTGACTCCCTCTTCTGGTGTCTCAGGCACTGTACATCTATGGTGCACAGACCTACGAACACTCAGATAAAACAACCATAAACAAAATTTTTAATTCATTTTTTAAGTAAGAGACTTATCTGAAGACTAACAGAAAATATTTATCAACCTAAAGAACTCTATCTAGAATATCTATATGAAACTGAACATAATTTTAATTCGCATAAGGTAAAAAAATTGGAACAGATCTCTTGTCTAAGAAGATACATAAAGCACTTGATAACATGCTTTATTATCATTTGTCATGAGGAAAATGCAAGTTTAAAACCACAATCAGATGACATTATTTATGCTAGAATATCTAAACTTAGAAAGACTATCAGTAATGAAGTGAAGCAACTGAGAACTATCATGTGCTGTTGAAGTAAAAAAGAAGATGGCACACCGAATTTGGAACAACTGTTAAATCATGTGCCTATCACCCAGTATCATTTCACTCCTAGATTGCTACACATAAATGAAAGTATATGTGTCCATTTGAAGATGTATGCCATAGATGCTCATAGGTTTTCTCTAACAGGCCCAAACTAGAAACAAGGCAAATCTTCCTCACTCAAAGGAATGAAAAAACAAATACAACATAGCCACAATAACTTTTCAAGATCCTACCAATCTTGAAAAGATGAGCTAGACTGACTCATCCTGTGCTTACTTCAGTAGCATGTACTCAAACTGTAACAAACAGGTAATATTAGCATGGCCTCAGCATAAGACTGACTACTGTTCCTTAATCAAATTAGCCAAAAGAGAGGAGATTCAAATTGATAAAGTTAGAAATAAAAAAGGGGACATCACAACAGATAGTAAAGAAATTCAGAGGCCTGTTAGAGACTACTTTCAAAACTCTATTCCAATAAATTAGAAAATCTAAAAGTGGATAAATTCCTAGACACATATGACCTACCAAATTTAAAATATATGTTTAAACAGATCTACAATGCACAGTGAAAGTGAAGCTGTAATAGAATCTCCCAACAAAGAAAAACCCAGGCCAAGACAGACTCATTGCTAAATTCTACCAGATCTTTAAGAAATGACACTAATGTTCTCCAAACTGTGCTACAAAATAGAAAAAAAATGCAGCTAACCTAATTCTCAGAAAATAGTACCACTCTGACACCACAAGGGAATAATGGACACAACAACAACAACAAAACTACATATAGATCATTCTTCCCTGTGAACAGACACAAAATTCTCATTAAAACACTTTCAAACTGAATTCAACAACACATTAAAAAAGACTTTATAATCAAGTTTTTTTTTTCATTCCAGGGACACAGAGATTATTCAACATATACAAATCAGTGTACATAAGTCTAACACACCACATAAGTAGAGCAAAGAGGGGAAAATCATATGATTTCAGATGCAGAAAAGGTCTCCAACAAAGTTCAACACTCCTTTATGATAAAGCCTTAAAGAAATTAGGAATAAAAGGAACATACTTCAACACAACAAATGTCATGTATGAGTAACACACCCAATAGTAAAAGTGAGTTAAAAACAAATGCATTTTCTTTAAAAACAGGAACGAGACAAGGATGCCCACTCTATCCATTCTTATTACTAATACAGTACTGAAATCCTTAGCTGGAGTAACAAGGCAAGAGAAAGAGAAACCTGATACAAATAGGAAAGAAGAAAGTAAATTATTCCTATTTACAGACTGGATGTTCTATACTCAAAAGGCCCTAAGGATGAGTTAATTGAGATTCAGTGGGTAAAAGCTATTGCCGTGGCACACATATTCTCACACACAATTTTTTTTTTAAGAATACCCTAAAGATTCTACCAGAAAACTCTTAGAGTAAACATCTTCAGTGAAGTATCATGATATAAAATCAACTTTAAAATAAAACCAGTAAAAGGGCCAGCAAGATAGCTCAAGTTAACTACCAACAAGCCCACAGGACCCATATGGTAGAGAGAACCAAATTTGTTCTCTGACCTTCATAAACACACCAAAGCACACCCACACATACACATACACACATACAAATAAAGTGTTGGTTGTTTTGTTTTGTTTTAATCAGTAGTAGCTGAGAATAAATGACTATTAAGTGTTCATCCGTAAATGTTCATTCCTAATCTGTATCAACTTCCATGCCACCAAGGCTCAGGAAACATCACAGAAGAGGAGACAGAAAGAATCTAAGTTTTAGAGGGTGGAGAAGGGTGCTGAGAAATGCTGTCTTCTGGACATGACATGGCCATTGCACTCAAGAGAAGCTGGGATTACATGTGTACTAAGCCTATACAAGATCAAGCCAGTCAGTATTGTAGCATGAATGAGGGAGGGACTCATAAAGCCCTGCCCCTAGCTAGAGAAGGGAGTCAATTTTCTTTGGGGGCATACCCCTCAGTACATTGTTGGTGCTCCAGCCCAACACCCATATATAGGTGAACAGTACTATTTGGACTCAGTGTCGTATCATTTAAAAAGACAAAACAAGACAAGCAGAAAACATATTCCAGCATTAGGAAAGCAGATAGACAAATATCTTGTGAGTTAGAGGTCAGCCTGGCCTACAGAACAATACTCCCTGTCTCAAATAATAGCAGTTTTTCTACATACAATAATGAACATGCTGAGAAACCAGGACAAAAGTCCCATCACAACAGCTTCAAAAACAAAACCAACCAACCAACCAACCAAACCCATTCTACAATAAATATGACCAAGGAGGTAAAAGAACTCTATAATGGGGATATGCCTCAATAGATAAGTGTGCTTGCTCTGTAAGAATTAAGCATTTAAGTTTGAATCCCAGGATCTGTGTGTAAAAAGCAGGTTGTGTGTACCTGTAACCCTAGAGTTGGGAGGATGAGACAAGGAGATCTTGGAAGTGTGCTAGCCAGTTAGCCTCACCTAAAAAGTGAGCTTCCAGTTCAGTGAGAAACCCTGTCTTCAATGAATAAGATGGGAAGTAAATAAGGAAGATACCCAATGTCCTCCTTTAGCCTCTTCACACACGAGCACAGCACAAGCAACCACATACCTGTGTACATGCACACACATAAAACCCCAAAATAAAACACTGAAGAGTACAGACACTAGAAGACGAAAACCTCCCATGCCTTGAATCAGCCCAAGAGCAATCTACAGACTCAATATAATCCATATTAAAGTTTCAATGACATTTTCCACAGAAAGAAAAAATTCACAAGGGAGCACAAAAAGCCAAAGCAATCCTGAGCAAAAAGAACACTAGAGGTGTCACTCAATCTCAAATTAGACAACAGAGCCATAGTAACAAAAACAGCATTGTTACCAATCACAAAAACAGACATGTAAAAAGGAAATAAGAGGATCCAGAAATAAAACAGCAAAAGCCATCCTGCATTTGGCACAAGTGCCAAAAAACATGCCAGAGAAAGTCTCTTCAACAAACAGTGCCACAGAACTGAGTATTTACATGCAAAAGAACAAATTAGATCCCTATCTCTTGTTCAGTACAAAATAAATTCACAACAGAAAAAAATCTTAAATACTAAAACTGAAACTCTGCAACTACCAAAAGAAAATATAAGGAAAACATTTCAAGATAAAAGCGCAAGCAAGGACTCAAATTGTCTAGGAAATTACAAAAAAAATCAGAAAAATGAGAGGGTGAGAAGATGGTTCAGTGGTTGAAGGCATTTGTTGTTCTTATAGAGGACCCAAGTTTGGTTCCAAGCGCCAACATGAAGTGGCTCACAACTGCCTGTAACTCCAGCTCTAGAAGAAATCCAATGCACTCTTGGGGCCTCAGAAGGCACTCATACAAAGACACACATGAATAAAAATAAATTTAAAAAAATTAACAAATGAAATTAAGTCTCTGCATAGAAAAGCAAGCAACTGGTGTTTAGAGAGCACACAGAATGAAAAACATCCCTGATAGTTATTCATCTGACAGGGTATTAAGAACTCAGAAGTTTTTACACACACACACAATCTAATTAATAAATAGCGCACATTTTTAACCCCAACATTTGGGAGGAAAAGGCAGGCAGATTTCTGTGAGTTCAAAACTAGCCTGATCTACAAAGTGAGTTCCAGGATAGAGCTGTTACACAGAGAAACTCTGTCTCCAAACCAAAAAAGATAAAAGTGGCCAATAATAATAATAAAAAAAAATCCTTAGTCATCAAGAAATACAAATCAAAACTACAATGAGATTTCACCCCAGTGAAAATGGCTATCATAAATATCATATGCTGGCAAGGATAACAGAGAGTGGCAACACACATTGCTAGAGGGAAAGTGTATGCCTGCAGCCTTTATGGAAATGAGTATGGAGATTCCTCAGGAAAAAAAAAAAAAGAAAAGAAGGAAAAAGGTAGAACTACCATATGACATGATCTAACTATTGTACCACTCCTGAATATATACTAGGAGGAATCCAAGTCAGCATGCAACAGACACACACACACACATATATATATATATATATATATATATATATATATATATATATATATATATATACACATATTTATTGAGGC
The DNA here is from genome assembly GCF_949786415.1 of Peromyscus eremicus. Taxonomy (NCBI): domain Eukaryota; kingdom Metazoa; phylum Chordata; class Mammalia; order Rodentia; family Cricetidae; genus Peromyscus; species Peromyscus eremicus. The sequence continues at coordinate 120,872,653 of NC_081419.1, read as the reverse complement.
ACTTTCTTAACAGCCAATATCCCCCAATAATTCCATGTATACAGAAAGATGTGTATATACACACACTGGAGTATCATTAAACCACAAAGATGATGCCAGGTGGCGGGGGAGCCGCCCCCCTCCTCCCCCCCCCCCACGCCTTTAATCCCAGCACTCAGGAGGCAGAGCCAGGCGGATCTCTGTGAGTTCGAGGGCAGCATGGTCTACAGCGCAAGATCCAGGACAGGCACCAAAACTACACGGAAAAACCCTGTCTTGAAAAAAACCAAAAAACAAAACAAAACAACAACAACAAAACTCAAAGATGACTGAAATTAAATCATTTGTGGGGAAATAGATGGAACTGGAAATTATTATGCTAAACAACCAGGCTAAGACAAATAATGCATGCGTTTTCTCATGAGGATTCTAGACTTCTGCTGAAAGAAGGTAATGGGAGGGAGTAAAGAAGAGCAGACTGCATAACACACACATGAGAATGTGATAATGAAATTCATTAATATAACAAGTATATATTTTTTTTAAACTTTAATGAAGCTGGGTACAGTAGAAAGAATCATGAGTTTCTGGAAATCCTAGGCTATACAGGGAGACTTTGTTTCAAAAATGAAAGAGATACAGTATCAATTAATCTCAAAGTCTATGTAACATGAAAGTCAATGAGCCGTGAAGACTATAAAGCATAGGCGCCAACCAGAAGTTCAACTAGGTCAAGGTGCTTGCTTAGAAGGAAAGAACTGACTATAAAGTTGTCCTCTAACCTCCATACACATACCAAGGCATACATGTTACTGTCCCTCCACCTCTGTTCTGGATGCACATGTGCCTGCTGCATACACCCAAAACCTTTCACCAGGCAGTGGTGGCGCACGCCTTTAATCCCAGCACTTGAGAGGCAGAAGCAGGCGATCTCTGAGTTCCAGGCCAGCCTGGTCTACAGAGTGAGTTCCAGGGCAGCCAGGGCTACACAGAGAAGCATTGTCTTGAAAAAACGAACAAACAGGTAGACCGACGGATGGACCAGGGTGGGGGTGGGGGGACGACTCTTACCCTCATCCTTCTAAACAATACTAATTAAACAGACCAGGTCACACAGGGTAGCTGGTTGGGAAGAAAGAGATTAGCAGGAGGGGAACAAGATACTATAAGGGAAGGGTGAATGGGATCTAAATATATTATGTAAATGTGTGCAAATGTCACAACGAAAAGTAAAAAACTGATCAATTCCAAAGAATGAAAGGGGAGGGTCATAAGTTAGGAGCTTGACTTTCCTAGTTTTCACACTGGTACTGACAGTTATTAGCTGTCCTAAGTACCTAACAACCTAGTATCAATAAAGTCCTCAAACACTGTCTGATACACAGTAAATGCTACCAAAAACTTGGTTAAATAAACAAATATCACATAAACAGCCAGGCCTAGTGGCCAACACCTTTAATCTCGGCACTTGGGAGGTAGAGACAGGCAGATCTCTTTGATATCCAGGCTAACCAGAGCTACATAGTGAGACAGTGTCTTAAAAGAAAATTAATATTAAACTTTTCATCAACAACAATAGCTGAAAAGAATGCTTTCAACATCTTCATGGGAACTGGTTTTCCAACTTGGACTGAACCATTCACAAGGAGAATAAAGGTATTTGGGGACCTAAATTGACAGAAAACTCAGATCACACAGTGGCATTTCCTAAGAATTCAATTCAAAAATAAAAATGAAGGGCAGCTTTAAGCCAAGAAAGATAAAATTCAGGAAACAGTTATTCCCAGGAAGCACCTCTAGGAAGCATACAGTTTTTTCAGTTTTTATGTAAAGAAAACAGACATAAAGACAACACCAAGCTGGGAGTGGCAGTGTACATGGTATTCCCAGCACTCAGGAGACTGGCTGGGAGAGTTTAAGGCTAAGCAGTGAGATACTTTCTCCAAGGAAAAATTAATACTTAAAGGAGGCACAATGAGACAAAAAAAAGTCAGAATGCATGATAAAATTATTTGGATGGGGAAAGGAAAGGTATAAAGTGACCCAACCAAGGGGTAAAAGAAAGATGGGGAGACGTGAGGGGCCCGCTCTAGTAAAAGATAGGCAACCTAAACTACAATCACAGTATATAACAGTCAACAAGAACACTTCTCCCTAGCTTATATGGCCAAAGCTTTGACAATCTTGATTGAGAACTAAAAGCACTGCTGACCAGTTAAGACAGCTTGAAGGAAAAAAGCTAACATCAACCTTAGAAACTAGAAAAGGGTATTTTGTATAGGCGACAGAAACTAGTAAAAGGATACTTTGTACAGGTGATAGAATTTTTGTTTGAGAGGGACTCACATGTAAGCCTTGGCTTGCTTTGAACTAGCTAAGTAGACTAGGCTCACCTAGAACTCAGATCAGACTGCCTCTGCCTCCTGAGTGCTGGGATAAAGGCATGTGCCACACCTTGGAGCGATGAAAATTTAAAGCCATTCTCCGTTAAATTACAAAATTTACTAACGTCAGATATATGTATTTGTGGCATTAGGAAGGCAGAGTGGTAGTGAATAAATGTCTATGTCGTCTTCCACCTAGAATTAGATAGACCTAAAACAGATAAATCAAATATAAACATATTTAGAGATAGAACCAAAACAGTTCAAAGTGTCTGTCTTTGAAAAGAAGACCGGACGGAACCAAAACAGTTCAAAGTGTCTGTCTTTGAAAAAAAGACCAGACGGAACAAGGAACTGTTGCTTTCCCTTTGGCCCAGAGGAACACAAAGTTTTACAAAGGAAACTGATTCAGCTTAGCAATTTGTCTTTTGAGAACACAAGAAATACTAGGAATGTCACCAAAACAAAGCTATGGTTTCTTCTAAGACAGGTAAGAAAGTAAATAACCTAAAGCAGGAGAAATAGGTTCTTGGAGACAGGCAGGTAATTGGTTCTAAAGCCAAAAGTGGGAGGGGACACATGTGTACGGATCTTTTCCAATCCAGAAATTCTAATTGAGAGTACAAAGTCGAACTCGGACAGAATCACGGGAAAGATGAAAGCAAAACTCACGAATTGGAACGGCTAAAAGTCTACCTACAAACTAGCAAACTAACACCACTTGAGGATCCGGAAAGTAAAACCGCAAGCTGCCCCGCAATCGTCCAGTGGAGCCCGCCCTTGGAGACCGACGGTTGCCCCGTCCTAGTCCTTCCTAACTAGCCGCTCTGCGAGTACGGTTAACTGCAACAAATGACCAGGCTCGGGATAGGAAAACATGCGATCCCGCCACCGGGAACGCCGGGTCCAATACACGTGTGGACCAGCAAGCGGTCCATGCCTCCCCCTGCAGCCTGCGTCAAGGGGCTGCCCAGCCAGGGCGCCCTTCCGAGCCCTGAGCTGCGCGGGCAACCAAGGAAACAAAGCCGTGGGCGGAGCCCGGGATGCCCCGCTTGGCAGGCGGGGGAGGAGCCGCCCAGACCCCCACAGACCCCTACTCTCCCTCGCTCCGCCCAGACGCCTCGGGAGTCCGCGAACCCGCGGAGCGGCCCGCGAGGCTGCCTGGGGCGGGTGCCCGGCCCCTAGGGCCGCGGCCTAGACGTGCCGCGCCGAGACCCCCCCGAAACGGCGTACTGATCGCCTCCTCACCTTCTCCTCCACGCAGTTGACAATGATGGACGGATACTTGCGGCTGAGCCAGCGGAAGAACGCCGGGACTCCCATGACCAGCGGGCGGCACGGGGCAGCGAACGGGCCAGCGGGCTAGTGTAACCAACGAGACTGGCAGGAGCAGCAGCCGCGGGCACCGGCACTTCCTCCCACGTGCGGTCAGAGACCGGAAGTGGCGTCACGCCCCACCGCGGGGGAAGCCGGGAAAGGATCTCGGCTAAGTGAGGGTTCGCCTAGACAGGGCAAGTTGTGGTCTGTCTGGGCGAGCTGTGGGGCGGGGTGCTAAGACCTGGCTTGCGGCGGCGTTCTCCGATCGGGCCTTCGAGAGCTGGGCTCCGAGCTTACACCTTCGCCCGCGGTAGCAGGTTCTTGCCGGTGTGGTCACGACTTTGGAAAGGCGTGGCCTTATCTTGCTTCCTTTCTCACAAAGTCAGACTTGGGCTCTAGTTTCCATTTCCTGGTTTCTCTCATTTTTATGCTACTGTTCCTGGCAGAACTATGAAAAAAAAAAATCTAAAGTATTTTACAATTTAAAAAATACCTGCTTTGCATAAGCAACTTTTAAAAATGTTTAAGAGTTATTTTATTTAACTATGCAGTGTATGTTCGCATGTGGGTATGTGCACACATACCTGGTACCTGTGGAGGCCAGAGGCGTCAGATCCTCTGGAACAGGAGTTACAGTCATAATCTGTCTGATGTGGGTGCAGGAGTCGAACTCTGCTCCTTTGGAAGAGCAGCATAAATTCTTCACTGCTGAGCCATCTCTCAGCCCAACAAGTCACTTTAAATAGTTTCAGAATCTAGCCAGAATTTGATGAACCTTGCCGCTATACTCAGTGTATGATATTTGCTAATATCATAGTTAGCATTTATTTACTAAGCACCTACAATGTGCTAAGGCAAAGAACTAAAGAATTGCCTTATTTAATAATTATTTGAGCCTTCTGTGCTGACTGGCTGTGTCAGGCCGGTGACTCCAGTGGTGAAAGAATTCTCCAAACAGAAAAAAACAAAAAACAAAACAGTTTATTAGACGCAGTGCAGGCAGCAGGCAAGAAAGGGGCTGCTTTTGTGGGAGTGTTTGTATATGGGCAGTAACAGCCTGGCCTTGAGGCAATGCTTGTTTGCCTGAGGCAGGAACAGTGTAACAACTCCACCCATCCTGTGGTCTTGATGTACCATTTTTGTAACACAGAACAGATAATAAAGTCGGGTTGTCAAAGGGTTAAATTGCTTGCTTGTTCATACAGCTTGCATTTCACTTCAAGTAAGGATCATTTAGTCCTCTGTTCTCAAACCAACATGGTATTTTTATCCCTTGTTTTCTGGTGGCTTCAAATATTTTCCCCCAGAATATGAAAGAAGAAGTCTGAAAGAGGAGATATTTGTGTCCATTTGTTCAAGCTTGGAAGTCTCTCTAACCTGAATCCCCTCTTGGCCTGACAAATCACACTCAATCCCAAAGGCTCACCTCAAGAGGCCTCTGTAAAGTGTTTATCTGCTACCCGTCAAGCAGTAAATGTTGTCCCTTCCTCAGTGGTTCAGTGACTTCGTTTAAATGCTAGTGTGGAACTTAGGTAATTAGCTCATGTTTAATTTAAGGATAGTAAAAGAAAAAAAAACCCAGAATATAATATCTATGATAAAATTTCTCATTTTAGTTGGAAATAGCCCCTTCTCAAGAGTTTGGTTCCTCTGGGATGTGCTGTATTCTTATAGGAACACAAATTTATAGACAATTGGGTAGGAGCAGACAGCTTGCTAAATTGAATCCGAGAGAATTCATCACAGTTTTGAATTTTGAAATGTAAGGAAAGTCAAAGCTGTATAAGATAAGCATTGACATTTCTTGATCTGGCCAGGAGGCACACACCTGTAATCCTATCACCGAAGAGGTTGAAGAAACATGAGACTAGCCTGGGTCAGACTCTGTCTCAAAAAACAAAGGAAAAATAAGGACACTTCTGCTAGTCTACAATAGGAGGAACCTTCCTAAGTCTTTGAGACCCAGCTAAAAACCTCTCTTCTTGTAATTTGGTTAATGATTGTAGTTTGTATGAGATGTCCCCCATAGTCTCAGGCATTTGAATGCTCGGTCCCCAGCTGGTGGCAATTTTTGGGGAGGCTTGGGAGGTACGGCCTTGTTGAAATGAGTGTGTTACTGGGAGTGGGCTCTGAGAGTTTCAAAAGCCAGGCACCATTCTCCGTCTGCCTTCTCTGCTTGTTGTTTGCGGTTGAAGATGGGAGCTCTCAGCTTTCTGTGCCAGCTGCCATGCCTGCCTGCTGCCCCACTTCCCAGCCTTAATGATGATGGACTCTTACCCCTCTGGAACTGTAAGCACAAATAAACTCTCCTATTAAGCTGCCTCAGTCATGATTTTTTTTTTTTTTTTTTTTTTTTTTTTTGGTTTTTCGAGACAGGGTTTCTCTGTGTAGCTTTGCGCCTGGCTCTGCCTCCCAAGTGCTGGGATTAAAGGCGTGCGCCACCACCGCCCGGCTATGATGTTTTGTTTTGTTTTTTTTACAGCACTAGAAAAGTCACTAATACAGTAAGTTTGTTGATTACATGAGCCTCCACTCCACCCCATCCCACCCCACACATACCCCCAAAAATGCTTGTACATTACTTAAACTATTTTGGAATAAGCCCCTGTCTGTTGTAAAGACTTGTCCTAACAAACCAGTTACAGAATTTAGGGAAATACAAAGCCCGTTCGCTTACATAGTGAAATAACCATTTTATCTACATAGAAGAGGTAGAAAGAAATTGACATTTGGGGGCTGGAGCAATGGCTCAGCAGTTAAGAGCACTTAACTGCTTTTTTTTGTTTGTTTGTTTGTTTGTTTGTTTTTGTTTTTGGTTTTTCGAGACAGGGTTTCTCTGTGTAGCTTTGCGCCTTTCCTGGAACTCACTTGGTAGCCAGGCTGGCCTCGAACTCACAGAGATCCGCCTGGCTCTGCCTCCCGAGTGCTGGGATTAAAGGCGTGCGCCACCACCGCCCGGCCACTTAACTGCTTTTGCAGAGGATGTAGGTTGAGCTCCCAGCACCCACGTGGTGGCTCACAACCATCTGTAATTCCAGTTTTGGGGATCCAGTGTCCTCTTTTGACTTTCTCAGACACAAGGCATGTACATGGTACACAGACATATATGTGGACAAAACACGATAAAAACAAATAAATCTCTTTAAAATTGGATGTTTGGCACTCCGAAAAAAGAAGTGAAGAAGAAGATGAAGAGATGGAGTCCAGATGGTGACAGGAGGGGGTATTCACTAAATGTTGTGTCCTCTGCAGCCTTTTAATACTCGAACTTGAATTTGTTTTATATAAATTGAGGAAGGGACTGTGTCTCATGTTATGTCACTGTGATCTGGAATCCCGTGTGGGCGACATAACAGCTCAAGAACAGAAGAGGTGATGAGCACTTGAGTGTTGGAAATACACAAGAATATTGAACCAGACTGTAGACGTCTACAGATTTAGCAGCCGAAGATTTTGAAACACATTCACCTAGAGTTCATGGGCCAGAGGAAAGCTTTTAGCTGACATCTGAATTACATAAAAGGATAATTATATAAAACAGAATATTCAGTTTTCCTTGTACCATATAAATCTAGATTTTTCAGAAACTCAAAAAGTTTTACTAAACTGCCATAAGAATAAACTTTTTCATAATGTGATCCAATAAAGGCAACCCTTTTATTACACTTATTTATTTGAGGAGAGGTACATGTCATAATGAGTGTGTGGAGGTCAAAGGACAAGTTATCCTACTACATGGGTCCCTGGATTCAAACTTAGGTCTTCAGCCTTTGCAACAACCACCTGTAGCTGGATGAGTCATCTCACTGGCCTAGTAAGGGCAACTCTTAAAAACAGTTATACAACCAGTCAGTGGAGGCAAAGACATTTAATCCCAGCACTTAAGAGGCAGAGGCAGATGGATCTCTGAGTTCAAAGCCAGCCTGGTCTACAGAGTAAGTTCCAGGACAGCCAGGGCTACCCAGAGAAACTCTGTCTTGAAAAAACCAAAAATCAAAAACAAAAACAACAAACTGTTATGCTAAAGAATGAAAAGCTACCACAGTACATGTCAGAACAACATGAACTGTGGGGGACCAGCCCCTACCTTTTACAGGGTTCCTAAGAGGAGGAGAGAGGAATAAGGAACTTGTAGATAGAATGATAGGCCTAGCAGAGAAGAAGAAAGACAGAAGCACAGGATAGCTTTGGGAGGACCTGGGTCCATACCCAATGGCCCAGAACTTTATTTAAAAGGGCTTTTTATGACAATGCTAAGAGGTGGAGCAAAAGACCTCCCCCTTACTAGATACAGCCAAGTGCAGACCCTTCCAAATACCTGGTACCCAGGCCCATGATCCAGTCATCCTCTTATGCAGTCCTGTTGGGTAAGGCAAGCTCAGGTCTCACTAAGAAACCCCTTTGGGCTCCCACAATGAACACTCCAGCTTTTCTGATTTTGTCAGACTCTGGGGCAAAGGCAAATCCGGAAGGATAGGTCAGTGAGCTCTCTGGAGGTAGAGTGGAGAGACTGGGGGGCAAAGAGATCCCCAAAGGTTCATGAACATTTGAAAAATCATTTTAATCCCCATTAACATTGTTATTATCATGGAGGATATTTTATTTGTTTTTGCCTATTATTGGTTTATAGATTATTGAAGGCTTTCTTTTTTGGCCAACTTATATCTCCACAATACATTCTTGTTTGGTTTTGTTTGTCAGTCTCATGTAGCTCAGGCTGGCCCCAAAATCTCTTTGTAGTCAAGAGTAACCTTGAACTTCTGATCCTTCTCCCTTCACCTCTTAAGTCCTGGGATTTCAGGCATACATCACCATGCCCCGCTGCAATCTATTCTTATTTTTTCTTAAGATTTTAAAGAGAATCTTAATTGTGTGTATGTGGGGAGAGGCATGTGTATGTGGCTGCCCTCAGATACCCTGGAGCTACTTACAGGTTGTGAGCTCCCTGATGTGGGTGATGTGCTCTCCTGTGCTCTTTTTAAGCACTTCATCATCTCTCCAGCCCCCAACTGCAATATACTCTTGAACTTAAAGCAGACACTTTTTTTTCTCAACCTTCACAATTTCAAAAATCCAAGATCAAGGTACTAGCAGGTATCGCCTCTGTGGTCTCTTCCTGGCTCTTTTCTTCCTGTGACCTCGTGTTATCCTTCTTGTGTGTCTAAGTCCAGTTTAGGGACTTTTTAAAGACACAAGGTATAGCTGTATTATAACAATTATCTAAATTATTCCATTATTAATAAGAACTTGGGAGTCAGAGATGATGTTAAAGCCTGGTTGATCAGAGAATCGGCGGAGAAGCCATCAGTGCCCTCCCCTACCTTTCCTTCCTCAATCCAAAAGGCCAAGCATCTTTCTAAGGCCCTCCCTACTACTTCCTGTGTCTCTCTATATGCCTTTGGGTCCTCCAAACCTGGCTAATTTTGGTCAGCTAGTAGCTAGCTCCACCCTCTGATTAGATAAACTTTATTGGCCCAGCGGAATGGCAGTGCAAACAGTTCTCCCGCAACACTGTATCGCCCAGGCAGACCTCAAACTTGAAATCCTCTTGTATCAGCCTCCAGTTGCTAGGATTACATGTATGCTCTACCTCAGCTGGCATGAAACACCCCCTTTTATTAAGGAGGCCAAGAATAATGGCTTAAGACCTAATGGCCACATTTAATTAGCTCATTATAGGTCCTATCTTCAAATACATTCACATTCTGAGGTGCTAGAGGTTCTGGCATTGGTAAACTGTTTTTCTCTTCTTTGGGCTTTTTTTTATTTGTTGAGACAGGACCTTTTTATACATCCCAGATTGCCTTTGAACTTGAAATCCTGGGTGTTGGGATTAAAGGCCTGTGCCACCGTGCCAGCCTTCATTTTTCAATTTTTCAATCAACAACAGTTGATATTTCATTGTTCTTTCTTTCTTTCTTTCCTTACTTATTTATTTATTTGTTTGTTATTTATTTATTTTGGTTTTTTCAAGACAGGGTTTCTCTGTGTAGTCCTGGCTATCCTAGAACTCACTCTGTAGACCAAGTTGACCTCTAACTCAAACCTGCTTCTGCCTCCTGAGAGTTGGGATTAAAGGCATGCACTACCACTGCCTGGCTCATATTTCATCTCTGTGAACTATGTATTTCAGAAACAAAAAACAAAAAACTTTGCCTCCTTGGTCTTAGAGTAGGAAACAGTTCCTAATGACACTGCCTTCTTTCTGGTGGAGTTGGGGACTTATGAGCAGTGGCTCAGTTCAAGTGTGAAATGAGATTTGTTCGGCAGCATCATGACTTTGGGATCAGAGACATCCAGGGTCTAGCCCTGGAATCTTGGGTTTTTTAGCCAAGACAATGTGGCTGGAAACTTTGCACTATCACATCTGTCTTCCTTCCTCTCGCTTGCATTTCTTCCCCACCCCCACCTGTTTGGGTAGAAAGTGCTAGTGTCCCCACCGCTTTTTGCCAATTCAAAGGTTACTCGTTCTCCCCTTTTTCCAGCCAAGATGCCTAGCCTGGCTTCCACACACTCTCATCTTCCATATGAATTCAGCTCATCAGTATGTGGCACCATGTCTTAAATTTTTTCCCATTTGATTTGTAAATATTCTTTTTCCTCTAATGCGTGAGGACAAAGGTATGATTTGTTGCAAAGACAAATAATTCTGAAATTTGCATTTGCCACATGTGAGGTCAGGCTCCCAGGTGGGTCTTATGATGATGTAAATCCCAAACGGCCAAGAATAAGACCACTACCACAATTTTTTGAGCCAAATTTGAAGCAAATTTTATTAAATACTGGCCAGGATGATGGGCATTGACCAGATCCATACCCAGGATTCCCTAGTATGGTACCAAATTACATTAGTCAGAGGCTTATAAAGGCAAAACCCGCAAGGCTACATACTCCCGGCTTTCATCCAATCAGGTGCAAGCATACATCTTGACATACTTCCTGCTTATGTACCTCCCACCTACACATGATCAAGCATATCCTGTGCAGTTGGTGCAACCAGGCTTGTTTACAGAATCGAAAACACATGGCTTGTTATCTTATATGAACAACAAGCCCCAGCATTCCTGGAAGTTATTTGTCCTTGGATAAGTGGGGATTATAGGTTAGAGGCATTTTTGTTCCATAAATCTTTTTTTTTGTTGTTTGTTTGTTTTTGTTTTTTTTTTTGTTTTTCGAGACAGGGTTTCTCTGTGTAGCTTTGCGCCTTTCCTGAATCTCGCTCTGTAGACCAGGCTGGCCTCGAACTCACAGAGATCCACCTGGCTCTGCCTCCCAAGTGCTGGGATTAAAGGCGTGCGCCACCACCGCCCAGCTTGTTCTATAAATCTTAAGCACAGTAATTTAAACTTAAAACATAGTGTTAATCCTCACAGTGACACTTGGGGATCTTGTTGCTTTCATCCTTGATTCTTGTGGTGGTTTGAATGAGCCTCCATAGGCTTATATGTTTGAATACTTGGTTCCCAGTTGGTTGGACTGTTTGGGAAAGATTAGGAGGTGTGTCCTTGTAGTAGGAGGTATGTCACTGGGAACAAGCTTTGAGGTTTCAAATGATTGTGTTCCCATTGTGTTCCCTGCCTCCTGCCTATAGATCAAGATGTTGCGGTACAACAATCCTTTTCTACATTATGAATATGTATTACTTTCATTTGCTAATAATAAGCTGATTGGCTGATAGCTGGCCAGGAAGAGATTGAGCTTGAGAGCCAGACTAGAATTCTGGGAAGAGGAAGGGAATAGTCAGAGAGTTGCTGGCAAATGCAGAGAAGCAAGATGAGAATATTGTACTGAGAAAAAGTACCAAGCCATGTGGCTAAACATAGATAAAAATTATGGGTTAATTTAAGGTAAGAGTTAGTAATAAGCCTGAGCTATTGGTTGAGCATTTATAGTTCATATTCAGCCTCTGAGTTGATTATTTGGGACCGGGCAGTCAGGACAGGGGAACGTCTATTTACAAGATGCAAACTCTCAGCTATTCCTGCCACCATACTCTACCATCATGAACTCTCATCCTATGAAACCATAAGCCTGATTAAACTCTTTTATAAGGTGCTTTGCTCATGGTGTTTTATTTCAGTAATAGAAAAGTAACTGAGACAATTCTACAAAAGCAAAGTTGAGGAAGAAGGGGCCAAGCTGAATGTTTTTCAGGGCCACACTTAGTGGTAACTTATAGTTCTTATACTTACATCCACTAGGCCCAAACCTGTTGGCCCCAGTCCAAATGCAGAGGAAGACCAGGCAGAGTAGTCATCTTGAGTACTTAGAAATAGGAAAAGGAATTAGGGTTGGCTGAACCCATGGCATTGTCTCTGTTAAGTTCAGTTGCAAATCAAGTTACTAAGTATCTAAGATCCATAGTCTTGGGGCTGCAGAGATGACCCAGCATTAAGAGAGCTTATTGCTCTTCCAGAAGAGCTGGCCTAGCACCCACAAGGTAGCTAAAAATCATTTGTAGCTCCAATTCCAAGGAATCTGATGCCTGATGTTTAATTTTATTTATTTTTTGAGCCTGAGTCGCACTACATAGTCCTAACTGACCCAGAACTCACTATGTAGACCATACTGTCCTCAAACTCACAGAGATCTGCCCGCTTCTGCCTCCTGAGTACTAGGCATGAGCCACCATGCCTGACAAAAAGTAACTTTTTTTAAAAAAAGATTTATTATGTATACAGTATTCTGCCTGCATGTGTCCCTGCAGACCAGAAGAGGGCACCAGATCATATTACAAGTGGTAGTGAGCCACCATGTGGTTGCTGGGAATTGAACTCAGGACCTCTAGAAGAGCAGTCAGTGCTCTTAACCACTGAGCCATCTCTCCAGCCCAAAAAAGTAACTTTTTAGTAGGACATAAAACACACCTGTGTTCTCAGGTGTGGTTTATAATGATACTAAAATAGATCTAAACAAAAATGCTTCTAAAATGTAATACTTTTTAAGAGTATAAAGGGGTCCTAAAGGCTAAAGACATTGAGAAGTTGTATTTTAGGACATAAAGGTAGAAAAGGGAGCTACCAGTTTCTGTTCATCTTTCAGATTTCTGGGGTTTTGACATAAGCAGCCTCCACTTTAACTGTTCTTTAGCACCTACAAGAGTCTGTAGTCATTATTGCTGTGTGAGTTACTTTGCCCATTGCTGATGTTCTCCTTAGTTGTGCTAATCTCCTTAGGAATTACAGAACTTTGCACCCCCTTCTTGTCTTTTACTTTAATCTTACTCACTCTCCTTCACTCTCCAAACTGCACATTTTTTTCATATCTTTCTACCCTCTCAGTGTAAACATAGAAAGCACAGTAAGTGGTAACTGTACCACAGCCTGAATGCTGTGTACCACAGCCTGAATGCTGTGTACCACAGCCTGAATGCTGTGTTCCACAGCCTGAATGCTGTGTACCACAGCCTGGATGCTGTGTACCACAGCCTGGATGCTGTGTACCACAGCCTGGATGCTGTGTACCACAGCCTGGATGCTGTGTTCCACAGCCTGGATGCTGTGTTCCACAGCCTGGATGCTGTGTACCACAGCCTGGATGCTGTGTACCACAGCCTGGATGCTGTGTACCACAGCCTGGATGCTGTGTACCACAGCCTGGATGCTGTGTTCCACAGCCTGGATGCTGTGTTCCACAGCCTGGATGCTGTGTACCACAGCCTGGATGCTGTGTACCACAGCCTGGATGCTGTGTACCACAGCCTGGATGCTGTGTACCACAGCCTGGATGCTGTGTACCACAGCCTGGATGCTGTGTTCCACAGCCTGGATGCTGTGTTCCACAGCCTGGATGCTGTGTACCACAGCCTGGATGCTGTGTACCACAGCCTGGATGCTGTGTACCACAGCCTGGATGCTGTGTACCACAGCCTGGATGCTGTGTACCACAGCCTGGATGCTGTGTACCACAGCCTGGATGCTGTGTACCACAGCCTGGATGCTGTGTACCACAGCCTGAATGCTATACTGTCTTGGGATTTCCTCCACCCAATAACATGATCCATCACTTTTGAATTCAGGTTTGCTCAAGTTTTTAGGATATGGACAAAATGAAGTAAGTTCTCCAAAATGTAACAGAAATGACCTCTAGCCCAGTTCCAATATTGAATCCTTATTCTGCCCCGAGACATTGTGAGCAGTTTTTACTATCTGCCTTTTTGCCCACGTTCTAGTTTTCCACAGTCCACTAGAATGGCCCATTAAGCTCCGCTAGAGTATTCTGGTGTTTATCTAGCCCACAGATCCAGGCTCTTCCACATCCCTTCCACAAACCAGTTCCACAGGCCTGCGAACCACTTGGTCAGGTTTATCATTTGAGGGTGCCACTTCTCAGTACACCTCACTGTGTTCAGCCTCTTTCTCATTGCTGTGACATCCTGATAACAACTTAAAGGAGAAAGGTTCTCTTTTATTTATGGTTGGAGATATTACAGTCCATCACAGCAGAGAAGGCTTTGTGTTGGGGCATTTCCTCACATCTGGGCAGAGCAGGAAGTGGAGAGAGATGCATGTCCTCATTTACTGGGTTCTCACCTCCCCTCCTCTTTATTCAGGCTGGGCCCTCAGCCTTTGGCATGGTGATATCCACATGTGAGGAGAGTCTTCCCTCCTTAGTTAAACCACTTAGGAATCAGCCTCACAGACAATCCTGGAGGTTTATCTTCCAGACGATTCTAAATCTCATCAAGGTGACAGAGAAGATTAACCATCATAACCTCCAAGTGTACTTCAAAGACAAAAATAAAAATGACCTTGGTGAGCAAGTATTCAGAACATGTTTGTTTATATACAATTCTATTCTCATTGACCTTTACAGTGTAACTCAGAAATACAAGGACAGAAATGTAATACAGAAATGTAGATAATTAAAAGATTCATTTTAAATCTTCTGTAAGTATACATTGATAGTATAATCAGAAAGATTATTCAGCTCTAAGGTCCCACTGTTCATGCTCACTTTTTTTTTTTTTTTTTTTTTTGGTTTTTCTTTTTTCTTCAAGACAGGGTTTCTCTGTGTAGCTTCAAGACAGGGTCTCTCTGTGTAGCTCTGGCTGTCCTGGAACTCGATTTGTAGACCAAGCCAGCCTTGAACTCACAGAGATCCGCCTGCTTCTGCCTCCTGAGTGCTGTGGTTAGAGATGTGTGCCACCATCAGCCAGTTTATGCTCACATCTTCAGTCAACTAAAACCATATATCATCCCCGGCGACAAAAACATAACAATAAATAATGTAGTCTAAAGTTTGTGAGAAAGATTCTTTTGTGGAATGACCTGGCACTTGAAACCAAGCAGACTGCATTTCTGTGGTCACCTTAAAGCCTTTCCACTAACCAATCTCTAAATTTTTCTAACAGTGCGGATCATTTTTGCAGAACACTTGTACTCCACAGCAGCTTTGAGAAATGATGCTGTATATATAGAAATAGGTACCTACTACTGCTAACACATTTAGCAAGTTTGGCTATGTGTACTAGGTTTTAAAGAGAAAGATATGATAAAAGCCACAGACCTAAATCCATACTTGGTATTACATAGATTTGGATGACAAATCCTATGTTTGAGTCTAAACTATAACCTAAGTGATCAAAGCCTGCTACAACATGATTTGCTTGTAAAGCAGGTACAAGATGTCCTACATCCAGTACAATGAAAGGAGCCTACTCCATTTCTTTCTGTAATATGACATTTGAGGAAATTCTGGCAGATTTCTATTTAAGGCCGCAGGCGGTATTGTCTCTTAAAGGAAGACAGGAAGTTGACAGAAGCCACATATTCCTAAGAGTGAACAGTGTAATTCCCTCTGTGGTACAAATGGAAGCCGCTCAATGGAAAAGACCCCAGTTAACGGATAATAAAGTGTAAAGCACTCTGAGAAGTGTCGAAGGTAAGACCTCAACCCTACAAGCTGATAAGCCAGCCCTGACTTTTATTTAATGACATGAGTGACATTTATCTGCCTTTCACTAGAACATCTAATCCACTTGTCAAGGTGTGACTTTAAACGGAGACCTGATTTCTGGTCAGAGTTGGCAGGCTTCGAATACAAATGCGACTGCCCTGGCTGAAATTTCTTATTGGAAAAAAGGGATCATGGAGACACTAAATCCTCCTGGAACTTACTACAGCAATGCCAGTTTGCCTCTAAAAGACAGTCCCTGAAGAGATTCTTGGTCCTGGGATTGAAATTATGTTTTTCCAGTTAAATAATAAATTACCAAAGGGCTTACAAATCTCACTACTCCGTCTTTGGTCCCTAAGTAGAATCATGATTGTAGATATCTTCTCCTTATTTACAAATTGTTTGTCCAGACCAGTTTTGGAAACTGAAAATCAAGGATGACTTAAGAACATCTAGACTTGCCTAGCTCTACATGAAGGAACTATGGGAGACCCAGGGTCCAATGTCACCATAAGGAGCTTATGTTCCAAGTGAGTAAGCATAAATACATTTAAAATTAAGTAACATTAAGTGGTTTGTGAAGGGGGAGACTACAAATATTTACAGATAAACAGAACTTAGCATATGTGTTCAAGAGAGAGAAAGAAAAAGGCCTAACGTGCGTGCTGATGAAGTGAAGCAAGAATTGGTAGAGGAAGTGGGACGTGGAACAGATCTTCTTGGCGTAGTGGGGATAAGTGAGACTTCCATTAAAATGATGTATCATTAACTACAAGAAATGATGTTCTTTCTCTCCCATCTTCCTCTGCCTACCCTTCCCCTTTCTCTTTCTCTCCTCTGCTTCTTGTTCATGTTTTGCTAGTCACTTAATTCATTCTGTCCTACAATGTAGGACCCCAAGTCATGAGTTTGCCTAGCCTCATCCTAAGACATAAACACCTCAACAAAGTCTCTTTTGTTTGTTTTGTTTTGAAACAGGGTTTCACTCTGTAGACCAGGCTGACTTAAAACTCACAGCCATCTTTCTAACTCAATCTTCCAAGTGCTAGGATTTCAGACGTGAGTAACTGTGTCAGCTTGGAAAGTCTCCTCTGTTTCCACTTCTGTTTTGTTTAAAATTTTTATTTTAATTTTTTTTTTCGTGTGTGTGTGTGTGTGTGTGTGCACCTTGGCCAGATTTTGTAAATCTTGTAAAACAAAGGGGATATTATCAGGAATGTTACAAATATTATTTTGTTCACAGTTAGGAAGGGCAAGAGAGTCATTAACCTGATTACATCTGGGGAGGCTGATCACTCCACCTGGCATGTCAGTAGCCAATACTCAGGGTTTAATGGGGAAGCTTTTAAGACATAGAACATTGATTATGTGTAGTTGGACTTTCCTTGGACTGCCAGCCTGCAAATGGCATGGAGACTTATTATTAATTATGAAAGCTTGGCCTTAGTTTAGGCTTGTTCTCAACTAGCCCTTATAACTTAAATTGACCCATTTATATTAATCTATGTTCTGCCATGTGACATTAGTTGCCTCATCTCTCTGTATGCCCATCCTGCTTCCTCCACATCTGGCTGGCAACTCCCATGTGCCTAGATTCATTTCTCTCTGATTTCCTTTCTCTGCCCGGAAGTCCCACCTATTCTTTCCTGCCTAGTTATTGGCCATTCAACTTCTTATTACACCAATCACAGTAACACATCTTCGCACAATATACAAATACCCCACAACAGTTACATTTTCAAAAGTCTAGTTTAGATTTTGTTTGTGTGTTTTATAATCTTACCAATAATTTTAATCTTTGGTTATTTGGGTATTTAAAGCCATGTGGATGGCCAAAACTGATGTTTTGAGTTGTCTTGTTTGGTTTGGTTTGGTTTGGTTTGGTTAAGGGCATTTAGGGTCTGGTCCTCAGTGTAGGTGGAGTTTTTCTGTGTCCCAGCAGTTGCTCCCAAATAACCACAAGAGGCTTAATATAAATTATAAATGCTCAGCCTACATCTCATGCTTATTACTAACTAGCTCTTACAACTTAAATTAACCCATTTCTATTCATCTACATTCTGCCATGTGGCTTTTACCTCTATCCCATTTTGTGTGTCTGGATGGTGACTCCTCTTATTCTGCCCTTCTTCATCCCAGCATCCTTAGTTTGGTTGTCCTGCCTATACTTCCTGTCTGACTACCAGCCAATCAGCTTTTTATTAAACCACTCAAGTGACAAATCTTTACAGTGTACAAAAGGATTATTCCCAGCACCTCAGGGGTCGCTTGGGCTTGGTAAGTGCCTCTGGCTTTAATCTTTCTTTTGCTAATTGTACCATCTGTTGGGATGGGTCAGGGCTTTGCTGTGGGAGACATTCCCCCTCTGGGTTGTCTCTATCCTTTGCAGAACATACATTGGTTACAGTCTCCTATCTGGATCTCCATGCCATGGCCTCCCTGCACGGAAAGACAGGTGACTAGTTAGAGCTGTGTTACAGGACTTTTCAAGACATGCGCCATGGTTCCCTGGAACCTACTTGACCTTGGAGGGCAAGGAGCAAAATACTGGCTGCCCTGTTTGTCCTCTGTTCATATTGGTTTAGGCTTTTAAGTATGATTATTAAATACCCAGATGGTTAGTTACAATGGCATTGAAGAACAAATCATGCCTTAAAAATGAGCTGTTGTAGAATACGTAGATAAAACCTGATGGAAACAGACTGTTAAGTAAACCTGACTTAAAACTTAGTTCTTAATAAGAAGTGACACACTTGGTAGAAACAATAAGCAATTATGTTGATAAAATGTAAAACCTTTAAAAAGTGTTATTTAGAGAAAGCTGAAAGCACAGGGCTAAGACATTTAATTTTTTTTTTTTTTTTTTTTTTTTTTTTTTTTAAGATTCCAAGAACAGCAGAGCCTAAAAGTTTATCCCACAGATGAGGACAATTGTCCATGAAGGTGAAGTTACACCCTGAAGCAAAAACCATCACATTCTGAGAGGCAGTCTGCTTTTCCAAGTAATAGATAGGAACATCTGTCGGGCACTGTGAACATTAGTGTGTGAGTCTTTGTGACTGTGTTACCATGTCTTTCGGTGAAACACCTGGGAATAATGGTTGCATGGTCGGGACATGTTGAACTTCATAAGAACTACCGACTGGTTTCGAAAGGACTTGTCCCACTTTTTCTACATGTGATGCGTCGTATTTCTAGGGACATCATTAGAGCCATGTTCAGGAACTGTGGAAGCCTCTGGTTTCTCTAGGGTTGAATTCACACTGCTGCTCTCAGCTCTTGGCTGTCCTCCATCTGCCCTATTTCCCTTTTCAGATTTTATCCTCTACTGTGCTTACTCCATTCACTCATACATCATTGGTCACTTGCTGGTCCACAGCTGCGCCATACCTCAGCACAGTGCTTCCGCTAGCTGTACAGCTGCCCATGTGGTCATGACACAATTACTAGCCACAGGGGTCAGTAGAGTTCAACAGGGCCAGTGCTGGACACCACAGTGGAGGTATGACTCATCATGTTCTTATGCCAAATTTCACAGATATGATCACCATACCAAACCTGTTTCTTGGATTTTAGGATCTCATTTTCTAAGGGAGAAGAGTACAGAGAGTATTCGTCAGTCTTTAGAGATGCAGTTGCTCAACACTCAGGGAGCATCTACTATATGCAAAGCTTTGGGAAGGGGTAGCAGGGCTTACCAGTATGCAGCATCTCTGTCTGATGGGACGCACAGCAGTGCTTGGGAGATCCTAGCAGATTACTGTTAGAGAGCCTGGGGTGACCAGGCAGGTTGATGCGATTTTAGCTGGAACATGAACTGGAAAATTGGAATGTATGGTCACAACAATTACAGAGTGAAAGGAGACAGGCCCCTGCAACAACAATCCTGTCATGTTATTGATGTGCTGCTTAAGCGACTAATTATAAATCATCCTTTAGGTGATGCTGAGTACGCATGAAGTCTGTACCTTCATCACGGGTGACATTTGGACCTCAGCTAGTGGTGTCTTTAAGGTAACACTGAGGACGAAGTGGAAAACAAGGATGGGTGAGAAAAAAACCGTGTATTTTAAAAATCACCAGAAGCTTATTTTGCTTAGTAATGTGATGATGTCAACTTGAAGGTTAAAACTCACTAATAATTTAAGGCCATTTGTCATTTTTGCTGTTTCTCAAAACTGATGTATGCCACCCTGCATATCTCTATACTTTTCTGAAATTAATCTTCCACGTGAACTAGTGTGTTTCTTTGTCCCAATGTGTGTTTCTTAAATAGAGTCATTCAAGAAACTTGAATAAGAACTAAAACACGGGATTGAACACTTGTGTTCTGCAAAAGCACGCCATTATCTGGCTTGTGCTGCACAATGCAGGAGCGCCTCACACTCTAGAGTTTGGAGGAACACAATAGGAGAATGCCTGAAATTAATTAGTGTTTCCAGCATGCAACAAAGATAAGATCCAGAAGCTTTTCTTACAGTGAGTGGCAGGAACATGTTCATATCTTCCTATCATGGGATCAGTTGTTGAGCGAGAGCTGGCTTAGAAACCTTTACCTTTTACAGAGCGCACATCGGTTAGAGGGGCCAGGAGGATGTGATGACACTGAGTGACCAAAAATACATTTTCCATGGCTGATCTCACCACCAAAGGCAAATCAAATCACCCAAAACTAAAAATAATAAAAAAAATATAAATAAATCATGTTCTTTCCATGTAGTGTAAAGTGTGAGCTTTACATTGATAGTGTGATTCAGTCTCACTTATTTCCTATCCAGCCGCAGGGGCAGACTAGAAGTCAACTTCCTGAGGAGGCTGCATGGGGAGTAGTGCTCAGCCCTGTCTCAGGACCCAGATCACATGGTCTGACTTTCAAACCTGCTGCTGTGTGCCCTATAACAAGCTCCTCATCTCTGTTAGATTCTCACAGTCCTCAAAAATGGAGGATCCAGGCCAGGTGGTGGCGCAATGCCTTTAATCCCAGTACTTGGGAGGCAGAGCCAGGCAGATCTATGAGTTTGAGGCCAGCCTGGTCTACCAAGTGAGTTCCAGGACAGTCAGGGCTACACAGAGAAACCCTGTCTCAAAAAACCAAGATCAAGGGCTGGAGAGATGACTCAGAGGTTAAGAGCACTGACTGCTCTTCCAGAGGTCCTGAGTTCAATTCCCAGCAACCACATGGTGGCTCACAACCATCTGTAATGAGATCTGGCACCCTCTTCTGTATACATAATAAATAAATCTAAAAAAAAAAAAAAAAGTGAGACCATGTCTCAAAAATGATAAAAAAACCAAGATCAAAACAAAACAAAACAAAAAAAAAACAAAAACAAAAAAATAGAGGAACCAGACCAATTTGCCTCCAAGGACCCTTCTAGACCTGGAGGTCCAAGGGAGATGCTCTCTCCCTTGTTCCATCTGAATGTGACATACTGTTAGGGAGCAGGCTAGTACCAGGACATACAGAAAAACAGATTCCCCCAAATAAGACGTAAAGAACAATGAGAGGACCAGCTCAATGGCCTGAAAAGGGTTGTGAAAATAACTGTGGTGGTCAACTCCAGCTGGGCCAGCTCAGAGCCTCAAAAACAAGATATAAAGGGCAATGGCTGATAGTGGCCCGTGCTAGCTAGATCATCTTAAAGCAACTTCAAGACAACGATGATGGGGGAATGTCTTTCTGTATGCTGCGAATATGTGTTACTCTGATTGGTTGATAAAGAAGACCGTTTGGCCTATGACAAGGCAGCTTAGAGGCAGGCAGGAAATTCAAAGAGAGAGACAGGAAGAAGGAGAGGAGAGATGCCAGCGAGCCGCCCAAGGAGCTACAAGTAATGGGACGCAGGTAAATCCACGGAACATGTGGCAATACATAGATTAATAGTTATGTGCTAACTTAAGGTATAAGAGCTAACTAGCAAAAAGCTTGAGCCATGGCCACGCAGTTATAATTAATATAACTGGGACGTGAGTAGGAGAGATTTGTCCCAACCTCCGGCAGGCTGAGACACAGGAAATCTTCCGGCTACACAACAACTCCAGGGAAGCATGTGGCAAAGTGTTGTTGCTTCTTCCTCTACTAAAGTTTTCAACTTGAGGGATACTTTAGGCCGTACATGTGCTCTTGCATCTTATATATATTTATTTATAACAGACTGAATTCTGGGCAAAATGGGCTTCTGGGGAAAAAGCATGTCCCTTTCCCCAAAGTGATGACCCTGAGGGAGACAGGGGAAGAGACAACAGGAAGAGTATAAGTCCGTAGACTGTCAGCATCCAGCAGATGCTTCTCTGCTCAGCCCACTCTTTTTCTGCAGTATATTCTTAGTCGGGGGTGCTATAGGGTAGATTTTTCTGTCCTACCTGCCAGCTCCCAAATAACCACATGGAGACTTATTATTATGAAAGCTTGGCCTATAGCTTAGGCTTGTTTCTGACTAGCTCTTTAACTTAAATACACCCATTTTTACTAATTTATGTGCTGCCACATGGCTCATGATTTGTTACCTCATCTCCTACATGTTATGCTTCCTCTGTGTCTCACTGGCAACTCTACCTTCTTCCCAGCATTCTCTCTGCCCTGAAAATTGTGCCGAGCTCTTGGCCATTTAGCTTTTTATTAAACCAATCACAGTGACATATCTTCACACAGTGTAAAGGAATATTCCACAGCAGAGTGCTCCCTGTGCCCTACTCGTATCTGAGAGCTAGTGGCAATTGGTGACTGCCATAAAAATAAAAATAAAAATAAATTTTAAAAAAAGAGGATCTGAATTTGGAAGGGAGATGTTTTTGTAGGGGAGAAGAGCGGGAGGGGGAAGTGTATGTATGTGGAGGGGATGTGGCCAAGATGCAGTATATAACTATATGAAAATATTCAAAGTAAATAGAGTATATTCTTGCTTCCTTGCCTCTAGTTAAACTCTTGACTGTTTAACATACTGATGTGTTCTGTCTGAATCCATTCAGGAGCCCAAGAACCAAGAACATTGGGGTCAAGAGTGAAGGAAACTAGAGACCTGCCCATAACGAGTGATACAAGGATATAAACAGACTTACTGTTGCTTGTTTTGTTTTTAGAGTTGTGTGTGCACATGTGCACACATATGAACGTGTGTGTCATATGGGTGCAAGAGGAAGTCAGAGGACCAATTCAGGTGTAAATCTTCAGGCACTGTCCACCTTTTAAAGATTTTGCTTTTATTTATGTGTATCTGTATGAATGCCTGACATTCATACATTCATACGTAAATGTGTATGACCACAGAGGCCAGAAGCTCCCATGGAGCTGGAGTTTCAGGTGGCTGGGAAACAGCTGACGTGGATGCTGGGAACTGAACTCACATCCTCCAGGAGAGCAGGAAGGGTTCTTAACCACTGAGCAATCTCTCCAGCCTCTAGCTGCAATATACTTTTGAAGTTAACACATTCTTTTTTTTCTTTTACATGTTTTTTTTCCTTTACATTTTATAGGATCTCTCACCTGCCTGGAACTCCACAATTAGACTTGGTAGGCTGACCAGAGAGGCCTGTGGGTTCTGGGGTTTGAGCTTAGCTCCTCTTGTAAGCACTTTGTTGACTGAGCTATCTCGGGAGCCCAGGTTTGGTCTGGTCAGATGTTTTGTTTTGAGACTGTATCTTACTGTGTAACTCATTGGTTATTTTCACATCGCTGCTGACTAAGCAGCAGTAAAGGCCCATTAAAGAATGGAGTGTCTGGCCTAGGTTATCCAAGACATAAAAGAATTAATCCAGACAGGCTGGCCAATCACCTGGCCAAAGGACCACCCCTCAGGAAGGCAGAGCCACCCCAGGAAAGTGGGCTCACCTTAAGTCATGCTACAGAGAGAGGCAGAATAATCCCTTTAAAGGGACAAAGCATTTTCCTTCCCAGAGTTCTTGCCCCCTAGCTAGTCCAGCCATATAAGCTGCCATAAGGTTCTGGTTCCACCTACCTTTCTGAGTCAGAAAGAGGCAACTTTTCCTTTCTCCCTTTTTATGTTTTTGCTTTGGATGGTGGCCTGAAAGTTTGCTTTTTCTGGTCCTTTCGACTTTCCTTACTCATTCTCTAAAGCTTCTTTGCTCACGAAGTGGTTACTTGTCCACCATGGAGCCCCTCCTTGCCAGCATAACTCATGTGGCATGCCTTTTTAGTTCCCTTTCTTTGTTCTCCAGAGAGCTGCAGCTTACTGTGGGGGTTTTTCCTTTTAAACTCTAACAAAATAGTTCTTTTTAATAAACTTTGGCTGTGCTTGACTTTCAAACGTTTCCTGCTTAATACTCCCTCACTTTCTCATTTGTTACTTTTTATTCTGTCTGAAACTCCAGCCCACGGGATGGTGTCACCCACATGCAAAGTGGGTTCTCCTTCCTCCCTTAACACTTTCTAGACACATTCTTGCAGACGTGTCCAGAGGTTTATCTCCTCAGTGATGCTAAGTCTAGTGAAAGTGACAAGGCAGATGAACCGTCCTGGGAGCCCAGGCTGAACTTGACCTGGAGATCCTCCTACTGTGCCTCCTCGGTGCTGGCGGTACAGGTGTGCACCTCCACGCCTACCTGACTCCTGTTTTTAATTGTGTAAGTCTCCACTTTCCTTCCTGGAGCTGTCCTGTGCATTCCATAAATGCTGCCCGAGGAGCTGCCATGTTCAGGACCCAGGTTAGTATTTAGTATAAAGTGCTCACTGTCCTAGATTTTATCATCATGTTGGGGTGGTGAGTGGGAGGAGGAGGCAGACAGCAAAAAATGATGACATCAGTACGCAACGCTGTGATGGGCTGGGACAAGTGCTGTGAAGTAAAATGAGGCAAAGAGACTGTGGTGGTGGGGGGTCTCATTTTAGGGTTTGTGGTGATCATGTTTGTTTCTACTTTTAAAAAACAGAGATATATTCTAGGCTGACTGGGGCTACAAAGTGAGGTCATATCTCAAAAAAAAAGTGTAATTGGCATACTGCAAGATGCACACGGGTTAAGTGTTCAGTCAGGGAGCTCTGACAATTGTATAGGCCTGAAGGGAATTAAAAGCTTATTGAAGGGGAAGAGGGATATCTCAGTGGTTAGAAGCAACTGTTACTGTTCCAGATGAGCTGGGTTTGATTCCCACCACCCATATGATGGCTCATACCTGTCTATAACTCGGTTCTGAAGGGTCCAATGTCCTCTTCTGGCACCATGGGTACCAGGAACACACATGGTACACAGGCATACATACAAGCATAACACACAAACACATAAAATAAAAATAAGTCTAAAAATATAAATAAAATAGATAAACATCTGCAAATTATGTGCCACTCTCCATTCCTTTTTCTCAAATTTGAACTGGCATTAGTGACTTTCTTCCATTGATATGATTTCTAAAACTAAAACACCATGGCAATGACTCCACCTGGAAGTGTTTCTTGTTCATGCCCTCTCCCTTCTGCCCCCAGTCTCTCCCTCTGTCCCTCCCTTCCCCTCTTTCTTCCCTCCCTTCTTCCTTCCTTTGCATCTCTCCTTCCCTCTTTCCATCTGTCTGTTCCTCAAAATCCATCCACTGCACTGTAGAGGAAATCAAGAAGCCACAAGGAGAAACTATGTGTAGATAGATGATCTTGCTGACAGCTTGCTATACTTTGGTTCTGAAATGCCCCAAATGTCCATGTGTTAAAAGTTTTAATGCCCTGTTCATAACACTATTGAAAGATGCTTAAGAGGTGGGGCCTACATGGAAGGCTCTTAAGAGGTGGTGCCTACAGGACTCTGGAGATGTGCCTTTGAAGAGGATGTTGAAATGCTTGCCCCTTACTCTCTCGTATTGGTTTAAATATTAAGGCAACTCCACGTAGTTAAAAGGGAGTTTTATTTTGTGGGGTAACTTACAAGTGAAGGGATAGGTTACAGGGTCTGGGAAAGGTGAAGCACAGTCCAGTGGTGTTCTCTGGAGAACTCTGCTCTGTCTATCTCCAGCGGCTAGGATCCAGGAACCAAGAGAGCCGGCCCATACGGATCTTGGGTCTTCAGGGGTCCTCTCTTGGCTCTGCCTTGTAGGCATGACAGTTACCGAAGCCTCAAAGGGGGTGGTACTTCCAGGTCAAAGCTGGAACAGCTACCCACTACACTCTCTCTTCCTGTTGCTTCCTGGCCACCATAAGGTGAACAGTCTTCTCCACTATGTGTTTCTGCCGTGATGTACTGTGCAGCCATAGGCCCAAAGCAACAGGACCAAGCACCATGTGTTAGAAACTCTGAAGCCGTGAGCCAAAATCAACCCTTCTTCTTTGTAAGCTGATTATTCCAGGAACTTTGCTACAGTGGTGGGAAACTGATTAATGCATGGAGGCAGCCTAGGATGCAGGCAACAGCCAAAGTTGGGAGTAAGTCATCAGAAAATTTCAGCCCCAGGGCCTTTAAGATTTTCAACCGAGGCCCCAGGCGTCACAGACTTCAGTCTCTGTGGCACCCTGTCTAAGTTCCTCTTCCACAGGAATCCTGAGAATATAGTTGTTTTGAATAACTAAGTTTGAGGGTAATTTAAATTTCAGCAATAGACAACAGAAACAATGCTCATGTAATTGTGATGGGAAGTTCAGAACATTTTCAGCATTCTAGAAAGTTCCTCTGGGCCCATCTCAGTCAGTTCCCCAGCCAGCTCTTACTTTTTCTTTTACTAGCACAGTTTAATTTTGCTGATTACAGAGAAGAAAGATCCTTTGAACAAAATACGTTTTATTAGACGGCTTCAAAGAGTACGAAGACAATTGATCCATGCAAAAAGCCATGAGACAAACAGAGACAATACCCAAAGATCCATGAGATGGAGTAGAGGCAACATCCAGAGCAGAGGCTACAAGTGGGAGTGTGATTGGTGAGGGCAAAATAGACACCTAATATCAACCTTTAGCCTCCAGAGCATGCATGGGTGCTAGTGTGTGTGTGTGCATGCACACACATACCTACACAAGTGAAAATGCACATGCCACACAGACGTGCACATGCAAAGAAAGAGGAGGAGGAAAAGAACTTACTGAAGAAAAAAATCAATCAAAAACACTGGAAATGAACAATGTGATACATTAAATAAAACATGCATCAGAAAGCTTCACTGACAGAATGGACTAAGGGGAGGGAAGAGTGTCCAAGGTTGAAGACAGAGTGGAAGAATTGACACATTTCTTTAAGGACACTGGTACATTTTTCAAATACATAAACAGAACACATAAGATCTTTGAGATATCATGAGAAGATCAAATCCACAATTAAGGCCATAGAAGGAGGAGAAGACCTCCCTACCAAAAGCATAGAAAACATACTAAATACAATTGAAGCAGAAAGTTTCCCAAACCTAGGGTTAGAGGGGCCTATCTAGGTGTAAAAGGCACACAGAGCACCAAGTAGGCAGGACCAGAAAAGAAACCCTCACATCATATTGTAGTGAAAAGTGCTAAATTTGCAGAACAAGAAAGTGTGTTGAAAGCTGTTAGGAAGGAACGCCAAATCATGTATAAATGTGATACAATAAGACTCCACCAAAAAATTCTTACCATGGCTAAAAACTTTCAGCAAAGTGGCAGGAATCAAAATTAACAAGAGAGCCGGGCGGTGGTGGCGCACGCCTTTAATCCCAGCACTCGGGAGGCAGAGCCAGGCGGATCTCTGTGAGTTCGAGGCCAGCCTGGTCTACAGAGCGAGATCCAGGAAAGGCACAAAGCTACACAGAGAAACCCTGTCTCAAAAAATCAAAACAAAACAAAACAAAATTAACAAGAGAAAAAGATGTCTAGAAAGAAATTAGGGGAACAATCCCGTTCACGATTGCCACATGCACAAAAGTCACTTTAGAATAAACCTAAGTGGGGATGTGAAAGGGCTCTGCACTGAAAGTTTTTAAAACAACTCAAGAGGGAAATGGAAGAAAACACTCACAGAAGATGAAAAGACTTCCCGTGCTCAGGGGTTGGGAGAATCAATATTGTGGAAACAGCTGTCTTAACAAAAGCCATCTTCAGACTCAGTGCAATCTGCCTCAAAATTCTAATGCCATCCTTTACAGAAACAGACAAAATAAATCATTTTAAAGATTCCTTTTTAATCATGTGGATTTGGGGGCGGGTAGAGTCATGTGGAGTCCTTACGAGGGCGTCAGATCCCCCTGGAACTGGAGTTACAGACAGTTGTGAGCTGTAGGTACTGGGCACTGAACCTGGGTCCTCTGCAAGGGCAGTACATGCTCTTCACGCTCACCCATCTCTCCAGCTCCATTTTTTTCCAAACAGAGTTTCTCTGTGTAGCCCTGACTGTCTTGGAACTCCCTCTGTAGACAAGGCTGGTCTTGAACTCAGAGATCAGCCTGCTTCTGCCTCTTCTGAGTGTTGGGATTGAAGGAGTGAGCCACGCCTGCCTGGCTTCAAAAAAATTTAAAAGTCTCTTGGAACCACAATAAACCTCAGATAGAAAAAGTAATCCTGAGGGGATGAAGGAAGTTTGGAGGTGTCATCAAACCTAATTTCAAGGTATATTACAGAGCCACAGTAACAAAATAATCAAACAAACATGGTAATGGCGCGCGCGTGCGCGCGCACACGCAACAATAAACCAACAAAAAATAAAACAAAACAAACCATAACCAGACACATAAATCAATGGAACATAATAGAAAAAGCAAATAAAAACTTATGCAGCTATAGCCATATGGTTTGAGAGCCAAAAAATACTCATTGGAGAAAAGAGAGCCTCTTTAACAAATGTGCTGGGAAAAATGGGTTATCTATAATGTAGGAGATTGAAACTAGATACTCATCTCTCACACTACACAAAAATCAACTTCACATGCATTAAAGATCTTAATGCAACCTCTGAAACTCTGAAACTGCTAGAAGAAAAAGAAAAGAAAACACTTCAAGATATAGACATAGGTAAGGACTTTCTGAATGAGATGCTAGTCGCTCAGGAAATATTGCCAACAATTGACAAATGGGACTTGATGAAATTAAAAGGCTTTACAGCAAAGGAAAGGGTTAAGGGGGTGAAGAGGAAGTCTACTGAATGGGAGAGGATCTTTAGCAGATATACACATGGAAGGGGATAAATACCTAGACTACACAAAACAAACCTGATTATCAAGAAAATAATCCAATCAAAAGATAGGCTGTGTAGCTGAACACAGAATCCCTAAAAGAATAAATACAAATGGCCAGTAAATAATATTCAATGTCCCTAGCCGTCAGGGAAGTGCAAATTAAAATTGTTTTTAAATTCCAATTCTCCCTAGTCAGACTGGTTATTCTCAAGAAAACAAAGGATAATAAATGCTGTCATAGACATGTGGGAAGGGAAATCATCATTCATTGTTGGCGGGAGTACAAACTGGTGTAGCCACTACAGAAATCAGTGTGGAGGTTTCTCAAAAAAACTAAGAGAGGGGCTGGAGAGATGGCTCAGAGGTTAAGAACACTGGCTGTTCTTCAAGAGGTCCTGAGTTCAATTCCCAGCACCCACATGGTGGCTCACAACCATCTGTAATGAGATCTGGTTCCCTCTTTTGGCCTGCAGGGATACATGCAAACAGAACACTGTATACATAATAAATAAATAAATCTTAAAAAAAAAAACTAAGAGAAATGCCACATGACCCAGGTATACCACTCCTAGACATACACACAGTGGGCTGTGCTGTGGAATAATTCTTTTGTGAAGATTTGTCACTCAGATTGGTTTAATAAAGAAGCTGACTGGCCAGTAGCTGAGCAAATAAAGTTGGGTAGGAGAGCCAGACTAGGAGAATTCTGGGAGGAAGAAGGGCAGAGTTGGAGGAGGGAGACATAGGGAGTAGCAAAACGGCCATGCCATGCTGAGAGAAAGTACCAAGCCACGTGGCAAAGTGTAGATGAGAAATGTGGGTTAATTTAAATGTAAGAGTTAGCTAGTAACAAGCCCGAGCTATTGGCCAAGCATTTGTAATAAATATAAACCTCAGTGTGTTTATTTGGGAGCTGGTGGCAGGACAGAAACTTCAGCCTACAGGACTCTACATCCTAGCACAGAGATACTTGCTCATTCCTATTTGTTACAGCTCTTCACAATAGCTAGAAAATGGAATCAGCTGAGATTTCCAGGAACAGATGAGTGGATAATGAAAATGTGATACATATATGCATAGAATTTTATTCTGCTGTAATGAAAAATGAAATTATGAACATTGCAGAAGAATTGATGGAACTGGGAAATACACTAAATGAGGATCCAGGCTCAGAGAAACAGTCATTGCTTCTCTCTCATATGTGGATCACAGGTTTGAAATTTCAGATTTATATGTTTAAGTTGGAATGACTATAGGGGCAAGGAGCCTAGATGGGGTGATGAACGGGAGAAGGCCTAAGGAAGGGTATAGTAGAACATAATGTGATAGGAAAGTAGAGGGAAAGAATACTGGGGTGGAGATGTTTAAGTGTGGATGGGGTTAGGAGGGAAGAAGGAGATAAGGAGATGAGAGTTAACCAAAACAAGGATGCATGAAAGTGTCCTATGGAAACCTACTACTTTGTAAACTGTTAAAAAGTGGACTTAGAAAAAAAGTTAGAATGGAAAGGTAAAGGACCATAACTCTTGGTTGAGACAGCACCTCTCCTTAATCCAATGCTAGAGCCCCCACTGGCTGTTAAATAGGACCTGAGGAGTTAGTGTTTACCTTTTTCTTTTCAAAGAAACAGTTTTGCCAGAAACTGGGGGAAGGCTTCAGTGAAAGAGAAGACAGAAGAACAGCTCACTGCTCAATCTTCATGGCCTGTGGAAAGAACCATTGATTAAAAGCCACAAGGACAGTATTGTCCATGTTGAGCAGACTTGGGATCCTTGAGAAACCACTCAGCCTGG
The DNA here is from genome assembly GCF_949786415.1 of Peromyscus eremicus. NCBI lineage: Eukaryota > Metazoa > Chordata > Mammalia > Rodentia > Cricetidae > Peromyscus > Peromyscus eremicus. The sequence continues at coordinate 120,842,220 of NC_081419.1, read as the reverse complement.
GAGGACTATCAAACCCAGATCTGGAGTGAACTGGAATAATACCGTCTACATTTTGAGGTGTTTTGTGTGATCTCAGGGTCTGTTTTGGCTGTTTTCCTAGCTCCCAGCTTGGACTGTCACCCACACTTTGTCAAGTATCTTCAGATGCTGGATAACATGCCTAGTTCTAGGATTCCAGTGTGTATGTTTGTATGGTCCTGAACCTGAACATTTAACCACTACATGGCTCAGCCTCTCTGGGGATGCTCCTCTTTCAATACTGAGCACATGGCATGGTATAGCAAACTATCAGTTGTCCTGCAAGGCTCCTTACTCTTCTTAGCAGCATGTGTCAAGATGGAGATGGTTTCCCAACATATTTTAAGCAAGCTATTGCTATATAACAGAATATGAGAAGGAACTCTCCTTTCTAGGACTTCTACTTTTACTGCCTATGGGCCCAGGTTGGCCACACACACCAGTATGGAACCCTGGTGATGGTGGAAGAGCAAAATGGAAAGAACTCTGGCTTCTGAGTTCTGAAGTCAGTCTAAACCAAGTGAACAGAGCCACCTGCTAACCCTGGGACTAATCTGTGGTTAGAGAACAAGTTTCAGGATTCCCTGAGTCACTGTATTTGGATGCCCACTTGTCCTAGCTGTTGAAACACCACTCTATAAACAATTCACATTCAGGTGATCTATTCTTCCCCCCAGCCCCATGAGACAGACAAGTCCATGAGGGCAGAGACTGAATCCATCTTTCTGTATCTGGCCTGGAGTAGAAGCTGGCACATGATAAGTCCTCCTTGATGGATGCACCTATGGAATGAGTGGTTGAATAAATGATTACTGTTGCAGAAATTCCAACGAGAAGTGTTTGTGCATTAAGACTAGATGCAGGCATAGAAAGACTGGTCCTCAGCCAGATTCTAGACCACATGCGTAACTGGCAGCATCTTTGTGGGATTGGAGGGAGGGATGCAGCAGATTTTGGTGGATTTTGAAAGGTGGTAATGTGTGGACTTGCCAGTGCTAGGAAGGCCTGCCAGCAGAACCCCCTGAGTACCGTTTAGTGACCACTGTGGTGATTAAATACAGCATACTGCACAGTGGTTCCCTAGCTCTTTTTCCAACATGTTCTCCTGGTTGAGTAGCTTTGAATCCGGGAAAGCAAGAGATGGCAGAGGTGCTGTTCGTCAGCATCATCTGTAACCATCTTGGAGCTGCCAGCAGGACAGCTGGGGAAGAGCAGGATCAAGTTGACTGGCAGAATGCTTTAATCTAATGAGTCTGTGCACAATGATAGGATAATAAATCAGGCTCTAGAGGAACTTGGTTATCACTTGCATTCCAAAAGTGAGATATGGCCTTACCAGAAGCTCACAGAGCCATCTGTCACCAAATATCAGTCTCTGTGTCAATGGCTGGCCTGGCCTGGGAAATGGAAAACATCAGCAGAGGGAGGTACATGATGACACCATGTCTTTCAGAAAGACTTAAAGGGAGCTAGCTCAAGGAGCCAGAGATTTCCAGATGATTTTGAAGTAAATATCTACAGCCACTACCTAAAGAGTTGGACTTGAAATCTTAGCTGCTGAATGCCAATGAGCCTTTCCATTGGACAAGTTCTGCCTGTCAGTTGGGTTAAGTTATTGAGTAATATCATTCTTATCTGCCTGGATTTGGGGCTGGAATTATTGCGATCATTTTTAATGTGTTTTTGCCAGCTTTATCCAACTGATCCAATGAAATCTGACTGTCACCAGACACTTTGCTAAGGACACAACCATTGGTGACAGGGATATCAAAAGTGGACAGAAGCTTGAGAATTAAATAAAAGCTGTTAGGATGTTCAGTTGCTTGGTTTTTGTCGTTTTTGTTGTTTGGGGAAAAAGAAAGAAAGAAAACTGGAGCCAAAATGAATCTTGTCAATCAATAACACAACTAAATGCTGAGCATAGCAAATCCAATGGCAATCGATAAAGTCAGAGAGGAAAGGGCAGTACACTGATCACTTTAAAAGAATTTGAAAGTAGAATAACAATTTATTAAAAGGAAAAACATTCAAAAATAACCAAGATCTAATGGCAGCAAATACAGGTGACTGTGTGGGGCTTAAGGTCTCCAGCCAAGACTCATCTTCTTAGGATTTATGCCTAGACAAAGTGAGGGCAGTTACAGGGATAGATTTCTAGGGACAGGATTCAATGAACTTAGTTTTAGTGATTTATAGAATTCACCTTGGAATTGGTTTCTCTGTTGAGAACAATTGTTGTATGATACTATGCCTGAGAAGATAAAAACTGACGTCTATTCACTCAGATAGGGAATTAATGACAGATAAAAGCCAGGATTGGTGAACTAATATTTTATTATGGAAAGTTTTTTTTTTTTTTTTTTTTTTTTTTTGGTTTTTTGAGACAGGGTTTATCTGTGTAGCTTTGCGCCTTTCCTGGAACTCACTTGGTAGCCCAGGCTGGCCTCGAACTCACAGAGATCCGCCTGGCTCTGCCTCCCGAGTGCTGGGATTAAAGGCGTGCGCCACCACCGCCCGGCTGGAAAGTTTCTTATAAGAGTATGGGTGAGGGTTTACTTACAGGAGCAAGTATGACTCAAAGACAGTTGTATCACCAGAAGCCCACCCATCATAACAGGTGACAGCTCACAGAAGCTGGAAATCTGGAGTTCACTGCACCACCTGCAGGCGGCATGGCAGGTTAGAGCGTGACTCTTCAGGTAGTTCAGCTGTTCTGAGCCACTGTTGGGAAGCTCAGCAGGACTGAGACTCTCAGAGTCTAGCTGCTTATATAACCTTGGGGGTAGAGGAGACTAGTGAATCTGCTCAGTTTCAGGGACTTTCTGAAGCGTTTGAGTTGTTCACCTACCCTGTAGGATGGAATGTTTCATCTCCCCCTTAACATAATTATAAGTCTCCCTTTCTTCCCTCCAAACCCTCCCAGATACCCCTCCCCACTCTCCTTTAGCTTTGTGGTCTCTCTTTTCATTAATTGTTATTGCACACACACACATTCCTAAATTTAACTTGTTGAGTTTATAAAATGTTATTTGCACATGTGTTTTCAGGGCTCTTTGACACTGGACACCCATCAGTGTGCTCTTCCTTGAAGAAGACCACTTCCCCTCCCAGCTTTCCTCAGTTTCCTATAGTCTTTGTGTAGGGTTGAGGTTTTGTGAGCTTTTCCCCACCCACTTTGGTATGTTCATTAGTGTCATCCACATTTGGGCAGTCACTTTGGTGAAACTTTATGGGTGTAGCTTCTCATGTTACTAGGTGATAACTATTAAAGTCACTTTTAGGAAGGGAGATAGGAAGGAAAAGGGAGATGGAAGTGAGGCAGGAGATGGTGGATAATGTACAGAAACTGTGCATTCAGGGTTTTGATCACTTTTTCTTGACATGGTTATTTCTTCTATATTTTACTAACTAGGAATATGATAAAAGAAAGTGCTAAGCCAGTTTCATAATTACTGTATGTGGTAGTTTGAATGTAATTGGCCCCCATAATCTCATAGGGAGTGGCATTATTAGTAGGTGTAGCCTTGTTGAAGTAGGTGTGGCCTTTTGGAGGAAGTGTGTCATTGTGGGGGCAGGCTTTGAGGTCTCCTATACTCAAGCTTTGCTCAGTGTGATACTCAGTCCACTTCCTATTGCCTTTGATTAAGATGTAGCCAGCATCATATCTGCCTGAATGCTGCCATGCTCCCCACCATGATGATAATGGACTGAACCTCTGAACTGTAAGTGAGCCACCCCAGTGAAATGTTTTCCTTATAAGATTTTCTATGGTCATGGTGTCTCTTCACAGAAACAGAAATCCTAAGAGACTGTAATTCTAATTCTAAAGTCCCTTCATCCGTACATTTTCATAGATTAACCAATCACACAAACTCAGAGAGTCTTCTGTTAGCAGTTCATAGTTCCTAGATCCTAGTATTTATCATCATAAATACTCTAGAAAGTAAACACAGATACTACAACTTTGGATCCTATCCAAGTTAAGAGAGAGAGAGGGAGAGCAAATCCACAGATGAACACTTTACTTTCTTTTTACTTTTTATATGTTTGATAAACAATACAAACAGACATGAGATTTTCTACATAATGTCTAAGAACTTAGTTTTCTGATTTTAGCTTCAGATTTTAATTGCATCTACTCTTCAAGTGTACTGGAGTTCTGACACCTGATTAATAAATCAGCCTTTTTATTTCAGTTCTATCTGGTGTTCTGCATCACCTGCACCCATGTCAGCATCATCTTGGGAAACAAATTTTCAAGATTTGGATACAAAATCCTTGATGAATGATCTTCATCAGAGGCTCTGGGAGCAGCTGAGGTGGGCAGGACACCTCAGGCCAGGACTTTCCGTAATGTCATGTAAAAAACTTGAAAAAGTCAACTCATAATCAAATTGTTATATGATCCAGCAATCCTACTTCTGGATACAACCACCCGCTAGAGTGGGAAAAAAATCAGGAACAGCAAAGAGATATTTATATGTTTACAGTCATAGCATCATTCTTCACAAGTCAAAATGTAGAAGGAACTTGGCTGTTCATCTATGAACAAATGGCTACATACAATGTGATCTGCATGTGGGACAGAATGTTCTTCAGCCTCAGAAAGGAAGTAAATTCTGCTTCAACATGAATAAAACTTGAACACATTGTGCAGGGTGAAATAGGCCACAGAAAGGAACAGGTACTGGAGAACTGTCAGATACCTAGGGTGGGAAGACTCAGAAAGACAGCAAGTTAAAATATAGTTGTCAAGAGGTGAACAGAAGTTACAGTTGAACTCTGGTGTCAGTTCTGCAAAGTGAATGTGCTCAAACCTGACTCTATACTTTGTAGTGGTTAAATCAGTAAAGTGTATTTTTGTTTGTTTGGTTGGTTTGGTTTTTTGAGAGAGGGTTTTTCTGTTTAGCTTTGCACCTTTCCTAGAACTCACTCTGTAGCCCAGGCTTGCCTGGAACTCAGAGATCCACCTGCCTCTGCCTCCCGAGTGCTGGGATTAAAGGCGTGAGCCACCACTGCCCGACTAAGTGTATATGTTTTATCAAAGTTTTTTTTTTGTTTTTTTGAAACAGGGTTTAGTGCTGTGGGATGTATGGCAAATGTGTTGCTAATTAATCAATAAAACACTGATTGGCCGTTGGCTAGGCAGGAAGTATAGGCGGGGCAAGGAGGAGAATAAAGCTGGGAAGTGGAAGGCTGAATCAGAGAGACACTGCCAGCCGCCATGATGACAAACAGCATGGGAAGATACCGGTAAGCCACGAGCCATGTGGCAAGGTATAGATTAATGGAAATGGATTAATTTGAGCTGTAGTTAGCAAGAAGCCTGCCACAGCCATACAGTTTGAAACCAATATAAGTCTCTGTGTTTACTTGGTCGGGTCTGAGTGGCTGTGGGACTGGCAGGTGAGAGAGATTTGCCCTGACTGTGGGCCAGTCAGGAAAACTCTAGCTACAAATGGCGCCCAACGTGGGGCAAGAGTTTCCACCTAAAAACCTGAGGGGGAAAAAAAAAGATTCTAAAAACAGTTCCTAATTGTCTCTCTCAAATGAGCAGCAGCTGCTGGTTTGAGCTACTTGTGGGTTTCTGGTGTGCGTGCTCGACCTGCAGTATGGCGGGAATGAGGCCTCTGCAAGTGGCACATTAAGCTGCATGGTGGATTTAGCCTTTGCAGGTACAAAACAAAAAAAAAGAGGTTTCTGGACTACACGCTGCTTGGCTAAAAGCATAGACCCCCAATAGCTCCCAGAGCTGGTGGTAAAGGTAGCCATGTTGGGAAGCTGAGGTGGGCGGAGCCAGCAGCCACAGCTGCTGCAGTTTAAAGCAATAGATTCACAATAAGACAGATTCAGGTGTAATAGTTTACAATGTGTGTAAAATATACGTAGGCTTGAAAGAGAAAAAAAAGGTGATATATACCGTTATAGAAACAAATACATAGTTTTTAAAAATAAAGTCTTTAAAGAGACAGTAAAAGTAGTATAAAAAATAAGCCACATAAAAATGAATATTACACAGAGAATCTGGATTGTGTTGTGTTTGGGACTTTTAACTGCAGAAAAACATTTGATTGTAAAAGCTGTTGAGTTATGCCAAAATGTATATTTTAAAGATACCTTGACTTCAAAATTTGGATATAAAAATATGTTGCTTTGGAAAAGAGTCTCTTTTGTTCCCACAGAAAGCCAGAGGCTATGGATTTGTTCCAGATTAAGATACATCAGGTTTGACCAGCCAAGACCCCCTGAAAGGTCTCCGATGACACAATGGCCCAGATGATCCAACATCCAGAATGGTTTGAAGGCATCTGGCTCAGACGATACAGCCTCATGGACTATTCCATAATTCTAAAATTTTCTTTGTTTCCCCATAAGATACAGCGCCCCCTTCCAGCAGGAAGTAGTAAGAGAAGCTACGCCCAAATTCCCAAATTATATGTAATTTTACTTTGTTAAGGTTAAAACCTTCCTTTTTGAAAAAAAAAAGGGGGAAGTGCTGTGGGATGTATGGCAAATGTGTTGCTAATTAATCAATAAAACACTGATTGGCCGTTGGCTAGGCAGGAAGTATAGGCGGGGCAAGGAGGAGAATAAAGCTGGGAAGTGGAAGGCTGAATCAGAGAGACACTGCCAGCCGCCATGATGACAAACAGCATGGGAAGATACCGGTAAGCCATGTGGCAAGGTATAGATTAATGGAAATGGATTAATTTGAGCTGTAGTTAGCAAGAAGCCTGCCACAGCCATACAGTTTGAAACCAATATAAGTCTCTGTGTTTACTTGGTCGGGTCTGAGTGGCTGTGGGACTGGCAGGTGAGAGAGATTTGCCCTGACTGTGGGCCAGTCAGGAAAACTCTAGCTACAGTTTCACATAGCCCAGGTTGGCCTCAAACTTACCATGTACCCAAGGATTCCTTTGAGCACCTAGTGATATTGCCACTCCACCACCCAAGTGCTGGGATTATAGGCATGTATCATCATGCCTGATTTATGTCATGTTGAGGATTGAACCAGGGCTTCATGCATGCTAGGCAAGTTAGCACTCATCCAAGCCCTCTCACGCCTTCAGGGCTGGCCTACCTGTGCCTGTCTACAGCGTCAGCTCTACTGTGCTGCCCAGGCAAGGCACAGGGCCCATTCCCCTGAGTGCGGCCGCTGGTTCTCGGGTTGGGACAGGTCCCCCACCAGCTGCAGGTGTTGAGGTGAGATGGGAGGAGGGCATCTTTCCCTCACCCATGCCACCACATAGCAGACGAGAGGGGCATGACCTGCTCTCCAGTTCTCACACCTTCGGGGCCAGCTCGCCCAGGCCCCTGAGAACAGGGTCAGCTCTATTGTGCTGCCCAGGTGAGGTGTAGGATCCTCTCTCCTGAGTGCTTCAGCTAGTGAGGGGCAGGGCCAGTTCTCCCTAGTGTTGCAGCCAGTGAGGGGCGGGGCCAACACTGTACAACCCTACCTCTTGGCCTTTGGTGGTATCAGGAGCCTCGACTGTGGCTGCATTCAGGGCTACAAACCCAGACATAGGCCCTGGCAGTAGCCCCACCAAGACATCACCATGGTCCTGGGTGGCAATTAAGCCACCCACTTCAGCCTGCTCTTCACCTTTTTCACCTCTTCAGAAATGCCTCTGTCCACAGGACATGGACCATTCTGTCTCTCTTTCTCTACCATACCACTCCATACATTTACTCACCATAATAGTGCCCATCTTCCTGGCGCCACAAGGCACTGGGTAGGCTGTGTTTTCTCCTTGCAGCCCAGGACAGTCTGCCCCAGACCTGTGTGTGGGTCTCTTTACTTCATTCAATCCATAATGTGGATTGATGGAAGTTCAATTTCTTAAGGGAACTGCAAAAACAATGACTTTAAAAAAAATAAAATAAAGGATCCAGTTCTTGTTTTAAAAGTTGTGTTCCAAGGTTTGATAGTTGTTCAGTGAGGACTTAGGAAACTTTGAGTCTTACCACTCTAAATTTAAGTTGTACACGACAAGCTGGCTATGCATAAAAGGAAGAGTATTGGTCAGGCTGGGCTGACATTTCCTCTCTGTTACAATCTTCCTGTTAAGTGGTCTGACTGTCCATCAGCAAGGGAGATCTGCTCATTCTGGTCACTTACAGCCAGGGCTGTCTCCATTTTGTTACACACGTCCATGACTACTAATCTAGCACACGGAGACTCACACATGGTTCTTAAATTTTTAAATTTGAATTCACAGTTGTTCGAAGCGAGTCAAACATTTCCCTTCAATACTTGCCAACTCTTCCCCACTTCCTTGTTTTCTTTTTGCATCTAAGCTGTTTTCTCTTGGATGCCTGTCATAGGGTTTCCAAGTGTGATAAAACACCATGGCCAAAAGTAAGCTGCAGAGGAAGGAGCTCATCTGGCTTACTCTTCCACATCAGTCCATCATCAAAGGAAGTCAGGACAGGAACTCAAGCCAGGAACGTGGAGGCAGGAGCTGATGCAGAGACCAGGAAGCAATGCTGCTTCCTGGCTTGCTTTCTGTGGTAAGACTTATTCCACAGACTTTAAAAAAATTCAAATACTTAGAAAGTTGTATCTTTAAAACATCTGAAGTCTCTTTCAACATTCAGTCTCTCTGAAAATCCAGTCTCTTTAAAAGTTCAAAGTCTCTCAACTGTGGGATCCTTTAAAATAAAAAATAAGTTAGAAACTTTCTTATCTGGGAGGGAATAACTAGGGCACAGTCACAGTCAAAGCAAAACCAAAATCCAACAGTGTGAAGCTCAGGGCAGACTTCTGGGACACTCACGGTCCTCTGAGCATCAATGGGTGTGGCGGTTCTGCTTCTCCAGCTCTGCCTTCCATGGCACACACAGCTCATCTCATTAGCTCAAGCCAGCTCTATACCACACCTGCTGCTGTGTGGGGTCGTTGTCTCATAACACTGGCATCTCCAAAATGCTGGGGTCACCTGCTCCAACTGGGCTGCACAGTCACCACCAGCCTCTTCTGAGCTCTCTCCAGGGACTCTGACCTTGCCACATGGTGCCAAAGCCTCAACTTCTCTCCATCCTGGAGCCCCTACTACACCTTCAGCAGTGGCTTCTCCTGCTCTCTCCTTGTGTCAAACCTCAGCTGCTCTCCATGACCCATTCATGCCTTCAGAGCAGTACTACCTGGGAGTGAGTCTATTAGACATGACCACGTTTGACTGCCAGCCCAAGGTACGGCCTCGACTCTCCCTGGACTATAGACTCTGTGTGCTGACTTTGAGGAAATAATTCCCAGAAGATTGTGCCTCAATAATGATGGTCTCTTCTTAATCACAGATGATTCTTGAGGCTGAGCTGACCCGCGTCCATTGCAAAGGTTTCACTTTAGTGATTCTGCTCGCTTGTAAATCACAGCAGGTTATTCAACCCTAGCTGCCTAGAGCCACATGTTCTTAATGCAAACACCACACAAAGGCTCCAGTAGTCTTTGCTTCCCTCCAAAACATAAGCCAGGCCACCACCATCTGCATCCCTCTGAACCTTCTTATCTTCCAAGCTCCCACAGAACAGGCCATTAAACCCTGAGTGCTCAATGGCTTTTCTAGCTCTAAGTTCCAAAATACTTCCACAGTCCTCCCCTAAACATGGTCAGGTCTACCATAGCAATATCCCACAGATCTGGTACCAATTTCTGTCTTAGAGATTCTATGGCTGTGATAAAACATCATGACCAAAAGCAACTTGGGAGGAAGGGATTTATTTCATCTTACGGCTTGTAGCCCACCATCTAGGGAAGTCAGGGCAGGAATGTGGAGGCAAGGATGGAAGCAGACACCATGAAGGAATACTGCTTGTTTAAAGCACTCCCACTCTCCTCCCAACTTACTGCTCAGTTGCTTTACCATATGACACAATATAAAGACCTTGCCATACGCTGACACCCACAAAACTCTAAGAATTTCTGTTCTACACGTTATTCCCCATGGTTTTCTCAGTAGACTTTCTTATACCACCCAGGACCATGTGGGATGCCATCTCTGTGGGATCCCAACCACAGTGGAATGTGCCTCCCACATCAATATGTTATTATCAATGTTAATAAAGAAAACGCCCCACAAACTTGCCTACAGGCAATCCGATGGAGGCATTTTCTCAATTGAGATTCCTCTTCCAAGATGACTCTAGTTTGTGACAAGGTGACAAAAACCTAGCCAAAGACTACTTTTGACCAATGTTTCTAAAATGAGAAACTTTGATGATGTGGTCCCCTTCTAATTCAAAACACTTGAGAAAGTAACTTCTAGAAAGCTTTTCCAGTCCTAAAACAATCCAACTCTTTCCATTGTGTATGGTAGGCCATGATGTACTCTTATGTACTTTTTGTCTGTCTGTCTTAGGCCCTTTCTGCTGCTATCATTAAAATAACTGACTCTAGGTAACATGTAGAACAGAAATTCTTACAGTTCTGCAGGTGCCAGCATCTGGCAAGGTCTTCATGCTGTATCAAATGGTAGAGTGACTAAAAAGTGAGTCAGAGTAGAGTGGGCCAAACTTAATCCTTTAATTGAAAACTCATTTCCACGAAAATGTCATTAATCTATGACCTGATCTCTTAATGGTCTCCCTTCTTAAATCTATTTCAAAGATATCAAATTTCAACGCAGGTTTTAGAGAGAGCATGCAAACTATAGCAACAATTATGAAGACTTAACTCTCATTTTCCCATGATAGTAAAAAGAAGGAAAAACAACGTTGGATATGAAGCTAAAGTGTTCTGAAAAGTAATAAGATGCTGTATAAGTCAGGGTCTCTGGATGAAAAGAACTGATAGAATGAAAACCACACACAAACACACACACACACACACAGAGAGAGAGAGAGAGAGAGAGAGAGAGAGAGAGAGAGAGAGAGAGAGAGAGAGAGAGAGAGAGAAACAAAATCTAACTGGGAATGGCATGGGCTTTAGAAACCTCAAATCCCTCCCCCCCCAACACATCTCCTCCAATAAGGCCACACTTCTCAACCCTTCCCAAACTAGGGACCAAGCATTCAAATATATTAGCTTATGGGAGTCATTCTCATTCACCACAGGGTCTTATGCAGCTGATACTGGCCTTGAACTTTCAATCCTCTTGCCTCCATCTCCCAAGTGCTGAAATGACAGGGTGGCTGGACAGCTCAGGATGGCCTGGAAACCACCAACCTGCTTTTGCCATGTGCCATTACATTGGCTCCCCATAGCACTCCCTGGTGCTAGGGATTAAGGTTTCTGAGCTTCTCTCAGCTAGGCAAGTCCCCAGCCCATGTTCACATTTCTATCATGCAATTTCACTTGAATAATAGTCTCTGTTTTCCCCTTTAACAACTAGCAAACTTAGAAGGGTATTTTTATGTTGGGAATTATACATAAACACACAGTGAAATTTATTTAAAGACTTTATTTCCAGCATGTAACAGCTTATGTGTCATAAAAATCATCAAAGTCATCAGACATGTTATGGTCTCTAGGACGAAGAGCAGCTTCGATTTCAGAGTTACTGTCATCAGACTCCCCCCAGAAGGCTGGAAGAGAAAAGCACATGGCTCATTAACATTTTTGCACTCTAATAGAGGGTTTTCAAAACAGCAAGGCAACTGCTTAGCTGGAGCACTGGCTTGCCAAAGGTCTGACTGCACCGTGTCACCTGCACAAATGTACACATTGCATGCTATGCGCTTCACATTATTCCAGAGCAATCCTTGAAGAATCTTTCTTTTTACCCTTCTTTATGTCCAACTCTTTATTATAGCATAGACATTAAAACCTAGGTTACCTGGAATGACACCACCCCATTGTGGCTGCTGCTTCACTTTTATCTCCCTGTTTTTGTTTTTGTAAGAGTAGATTAGAAAAGGGGAAGACTTGGTAAAACAAAAATAAGCAGTAGTGATTGGTTGATCTGAACACTTATCATTTATTTGGGAGGAGATCTTAGTAACCATGGTGAGGAGAATGGGAGAGTGTGGGAGCGTGACCCAGGAAGAGTGGAAGCTGGTGAAAGGTATGGGTGCTGGACAACTGGGATTCAGTCCTTTTGAGGATCCTCTGGAAGACTGTATAGAGCTTTCCTCACAGTATTTACTGACCCATTATCTCCTAACCCTAGCTGCCAACTCTCTGGTCCTCTAAGGGCTTCACATGTTTGTATGGCCAACAAAAGCCCTGGGTCAGAGATACAATTGTCTTATGTAGAAGGCCACAGGCACACCTGTCTGTTGGAGCTGACAGGGTATGGTAGGGCATCATCAGCATCTTCTGCCTTGCAATCAGATAATTGACATCTACAGAGAATAACCAGGCAGCTTTTAGATGGCTTCTTTTAGAGGACCCCAGTTGACCCTTTCACCAAGCTGGTTAGAACACTATTAATGTCTGTACATTACTGAGCAAACAGAAGCTCAACAAGAGTAAGCATCTGGCTACAATCATGGCATCAGTGGTGGTCCAGCTCAGTTACACCCAGGCCATCTGATTCATACCTGTGCTCTCCATTATTACCAGTGGGTGCTGGGAGGAAAAGAGACCAGAGAACGGAGCCCAGGCATGGGAGGGAAGTGTCCCAGTGTATTGTGGGAAGAGGGCGAGAGCACCACTGTAGGTTGGGTGTTGAAGGATGAAGTGGAGTATTATAACTGTAATTCTTGCTAGTTAACTCTTTTGTTATATGTAATTTTACTATGTTAAAGTTAAAACTTTCCTTTTGTTTAGACAGAAAAGGGGAAGTGATGGGGGAATGTCTCTTCGTATGCTGTGAATATGTGTTGCTCTGATTGACTGATAAATAAAATGCTGATTGGCCAGTAGCCAGGCAGGAAGTATAGGTGGGACAAGAGATGAAGAGCATTCTGGGAAGAGGAAGGCTGAGTCAGTAGATGCCATCCTGCCATCCAGGGAGCAGCATGTAACGGCACACAGGTAAAGCCACAGAACACATGGCAACATATAGATTAACCGAAATGAGCTGAGTTTAAATGTAAGAGCTTGTCAATGGTAGGCCTGAGCTAATGGCCGAGCAGTTTTATTTAATATAAGCTCTGAGTGATTATTTTATAAGCAGCTGCAGGATCTGTGGGGCTGGGCAGGACAGGAGAAAACATCAGCTACAGAGGAGCTCAGAGTTTAAGAGGAAAGAAAAAGAACTTCATATAAAGGAAGAGCATGTGCAAAGGCATAGAGGCAGGGGCATAGCAAAGTCAGAAGCACGTGTGGTCTTGTAATGAAAGAACTGGCACCAGGATACCATGGGAGGAAATTCTATTATGTGCCACTGCAGTTTGTGAGAGATGGTGGAATTGGTAAGTAGCAAGTGACGTGAGTAAATCCAGGTTAAATGCTAGTGGCCAAGTAGGGACAGGAGGGACTGGGTGTGAAGAAGTCAGTCAAGGTTGCTGCAAGAGTCCTACAATAGATACTCATGGGCTCTGCCTTCAGGGCAGGGAAAGAGGTGAAGTACTCCGTAGGTAGAAAGCACCAATTCTGACAATCCATTCCAAATAAACTGTACTACCACTGTGACTCATGGCACTTTCACAGTCCTTGCACTGAAGACCTTGTTCATGGGCAGCTGTGTGGGCTGTCCCTTCCCTGAACTCACAGGACATGTCACAGTCTTCACACAAGGACACAGAAGACAAATACACAACATAACTCTTTTGGTTAAGATGAGAAATGACAACTGGTGTCTATTTATTTCTTACCATTCGACTTTATAGTGGTCACTGGGTCCCTTTTGCTTTCATGCCTATAAAAGAAGAAAGTGAAAATCGACAGCCGGTCTTAACAGTTTCACAGGGAGCTGTTTGGGAAGAAGCGGTGGTGTTTATGGTAAGAAGAGAAGTTTTATACTTCCTTCCCAGGCTTGAAAAGCATAAAAGTGTCAAAGCTCAGAGTGGCCAGAGGCATCTGCTGAGGGAGCACTGAACTGCCAGCCTTACCAGCCTCCAGGGTGCTCCTCTTGGCAGCCCTGCCCTGGGGGAGTCCTGCGTGCTGTGGGTCCTGCTGGAGGGTGATCACAACAGCATGAGGCAGAGGATGATTTCTGTTCAACAGTCCTCTGGGAAACACTATGTATGAAGTATCAGTGCTTTTGAGCAAACTCAAAGTGGAATAGCTGAAGAGAATTCAAGATGTTGGGGAGGATGTTATATAATACCTCAGTCAAATCAGCAACAACACTGCTAACAGCTTAACAAAAGCAGTCACAGTAAACACTGTGGGAAACAGCCAGTGTTCTGGGCATCCAAGTTTAGGTTTCTGTGTATCCACTGATACAAATGTTTGCATCTATGGCTTTGGGTACCTACTGGCCTCCTCTGATGAATATAAGAGGGCAAGATAGTGGCTCCCTGGAGTGGAATTTCTCAGTGTGTCTTTCCAGGGCTGTATGCAATTTTATGAATGTAAAGAGCCCTTCTGGGAGCATCACTTACATTCTGTACTGTACCTAGCAAGTGTCATGCCAAGAGACAAATGGTCAATGGAGACATTAGGGGAGAAATTTACTTTTTTCTACACAAGGTATCACCATTGCCCTCTCATGGCCAGGGCTCTGTTCACCTTGATGGGAGAACTTTTCAAATTCATTCCCACTTGGTCCAAGTCTTGACAACCTGCAGCTTATACATATGCTTTTCAACACAGGCACCACAGCAAAACAGGCTCCACTAAAGTTCCATTTTCCATGCTCTACAGTACCATGTAACACTATCTCGGCATTTGGTGCCTGCTGCTGACTAGGATCCAGCAGTAGAGCCCATGGCCATTCTCCATAAAGAGCACAACACCCTTGTGACCATCAGAAAGGGGCCACCAGATAGTTAATAGTCAAGCTACCATGGGGGTTGGATCAACAAAGTGAGCCTCAAGAATATCCTTCTTATGTAAGGTATGTACACACACAATGAATCCAATGTGTGTTGTGATACTGTTTACCTACTCCCATTACCTAAGTGCTAGCTAGATAGTTGGGCTAGGTGCCGGGAGGCAGAGGTAGACTGTAAAAACTCTGGGAGACAGGCAGTCTTCAGACAGCTGTGGAATGAATAATAAGGGGAATAGGAAGAGGGTCCCGCCTATTGCTGGATGGGACTGAGGGGACAGAGAGCTGCAGGGTCCCCAGAGGGCAAGGTGCTTCCAGTTAAGAAAGAGGACACTGCAGGCCCGGACTGAGGAATGGGATGTGGTGGGATGTGGCAGCTGAATGTCTAATGCAGGGACAAAAGCACAGAGGCAGGAAGCCCAGGCCAGGTCCCTACAGCTTCAGTGACTACTCTGAGTTCCAGAAACATGTCCAGTGTACATTTGGTAGCTCTACTTGCCCGCCTCCAAAGCAATTTGTAGTCAAACTCATCATCTTTCTAGTGTGGACTTGAGGACAGTCCTTTCCCCCGCCTCAGCACGTGGCAACCCCAACTTTCTGATCCCCCAGTGTCCCTTAGCAAACACGTCAATAACTACGTCCTGCCAACTTGACCTCCTGGTAATTCCCAAGGCCTTACCAATTCCGATGTACTTTCACCACACCTGCAAGCAAACTAACAACTCCTCTCCAGATGTTTGCAACGGCTTCACTGATGACACCGCAGCTAATTTGTTCCTCTACCATCCACCTTCTTCTTGGCAGCAAGAGTGAGATGCTGGACACACAAAGCTTATAGTTTCTGATGAAAAACTCTCTAATGTCTTCCCACTGTTTTTGGCATAAAGACCAAAACGCTGAATGGTACTTCCTAAGGTGGGCTCCCAAGCAGTGTTGGGCTTCCTGATTCTGTATCCCCATCCACTTGTACTGCAGTCCTCATCAAAGTTGCTGTTTTCCGTCCATTTCCCTCTGCTAACTGATAATAAGCTGCCCCTTACCCTCTAGGCTGCAAGCAGCTCACTTGGATAACCCAATGCTTAGCAATCAGCAGGTGCTCAGGGTAGAATGAATAAATGACCTTTATTAAGCACTAGGCCCTACTGAAAGGCTCATGATCAACATTCAATGATACAAAATGTGATCTACATGTTATGATTTGCATGTGACTCCAGTATCAGGTTGAGTTTCTTTGTCTTCTCAACAAAGGGGGAAATATCCAGGAGAGGAAAAAGAAGAGAGAAAAGAATAAAAATGCCTCACACAATGCAGTGAATGTGGCCATGGCCATGTTAATATCCTCCATGTAAGTGAGTATTTGTAATCACCCAACTCATCAAGAGCAAGTGAACTGAGCCAGCGGTAAGGTCAGGTCCCACCACATGGAGGTGACCCACTGAGCATGCCAGGGACCCTCTTACTTTGTGCAAAGTTTTCTAGGCATGTCATGTCTCCATGAGGCCATTTGAACTTACTCTTTCTGTTGGATCGGTGGCCATACTGTGTGGCTTTGAATTATTTAAATGATTGGGAGCAGAATACAACATCAATGAAATATGAATTAATTGTACAGTTGGTTCTTGATTGTCAGTTTTATTAGACTTCTTACAAAAAAAATCTATTTCAGAACTACATATGCCACAGTTTATCACTGAGAAAGATGGAGGGTGCTTTCAAGTGCTTTCCACTCTACCCTGGGATCTTAGGAACAATCTCTTCTTTTTTTTTTAAGGAATCCATCTCTAAAAATTGATGTGATACTATAATTAAAGGTCAACTTTTATTACATACAGTTCCCAGGGTCAACATTTCTTTCATGGGTCTCATCAAACTTGCAAAAAAAGCTGACAGGCACAAAGGAATGATTGTCCATGGAGTGCTGGGCAGAGTCAACTAGTTTAGTTGTAGAGGGAAAGGTAGATATGAACTCCCCTTTCAGAGTAAGAAATTGGGTTTTAAGTTCTAGGCCACACACTTGGGACATCACTCCATCAAAGTGCTTGGAACTGGACTGACTAATCTCCAAGAGTGTGTAAGGAATGCTTCTAACTTGTAAGGCTGAGGTTGGCCAAGGATTTCTATAAGGCACTAGACAGTGAAAAGTTCAGGCTGTGAGGGCAATGTGGCCTTTCACAACTACTTAGTCTGTGGCTACAGACGGATGTAAATGAATGGATATGGCTATACCTCAATGAAACTTCATGCAGAAACAACGGGACTCCAATCTCGTGCACTTTCACATGTCATCAAACAGAACTCTTCTTTGGGCTCTTTTTACAACCAATCAGAAGTATAAAAACTACTGGGTACGGTTGTTAATCCCAGCACTTGGGAGGCAGAGGCAGGCAGATCTCTGTGAGTTCAAGACCAGCCTGGTCTACATAGTGAGTTCTAGGACAGCCAGGGCTACAGAGAGCTATCCTGTCTCAAACAAGGACAAATGAAGCAAAAAGGAGAAATATAAAATCCACTCAGCTCATAGGACAGAACCATTCCTGCTTGTCATTTACAGAGCCTTTTATATATCTGAGGCATATCAGCTTAGAGGTTCCAATACTCAACTCTGCTCACCACGTGCCTGGGCCAGTTCCCCACCCTTCTGAGAATCAGTCTGGTTGCCTATAAAATGGGTCAGCAATGCCATCTTTCTAGAATTCTGGCAAGTTTACAGATGATCCTACATGATAGCCTGTATAAAAGGTGGACTTTAGCAAGTAGAGGCAGGGCATTTGGCACATTTGGATGAACAAAAGCCCCTGGTCATTCTGGTGTGCAGGTATGAATTCTAAATAGAGATGACACATCAGGCCCAGAGCAAAGGAAAACTAAGGTCTGGGAGAGACTGAGAGGAGACAGGCTTGACACAGGTTTCCTTCTTGAGTTGCCCAATATGTAAGAGCACTGAAAGTGACCTGTCAGACTTCCTCCAAGAGGGGGAAAACTGCTCCAGCTTCTCTCCTCCAGCAGCGCTGGACATGACATCTAGTCTGAGTTTGTGCACTCATTCAGTCATTCTCTAAGCAAGAACAAATAAATGGAATGCTCTGGAAACCACGAGTCAGGTTCTGAGCTTGGGCCACAGGGAACAAAATTCCAGGCACCTTCCTAGAAGAGAATGAGACTCACTGGGAACTAGTCCACAGAGGAATAATGCAGACTATCGTTTTGCTGTTATTGAAAGTTGCAGTGTTAGGATTCTGAGAGAATAGTCCTAGCACCTTTGCAATTATAAGCAGACTGTCTCTTTAAGTAAAGGTGTAAGCTGCAATATTAAAGCAGGAAGGAAGGTGGAAGCAACAAACAGAAGGATCCGCATGGTAAGATCTCACCTAGCACTTCACATTACCTCCTGAATTTTATAAACACTCACCACTGTAAGATGCTAGAAATGTAGAAGGCTGGAAAACTCTGTAGTTAAGAAGCATGTGATCTAAAGAAGACAGGTCAAAACCAGAAGCAATGAAGTGTAAGAGTATATGGCGACACAAAGCCTAGGCAAGAGAGTGCCTCCTGGTAAAAGAGGACTCCTACTAGATTACAGATGACCTCAATCAGCCATTACTGGTCAGCCCAGAAAGGAATGTTTGCAGAGATAGTCTGTCTCCCAAAATAATCTGTCCTGCTTGAAGCAGACAATTCCAGGAAAGAGACTGGGAACACACACAGCTCCCTAAGGCTACAACACTTTCCTCATTTCCAAGCCCCCCACCCTGTATAAAGGGTTGCAGTGCCCCCCCCCACGCTCCCAGACCCCTCAATTCCCTTGCTGGGTGCTAATACATAGTCTGTTGGAAAGTCAGTCTCTGGTCTCTTTCTGATGCTTCAGAAATCTAACACCAGCAGCTGCAGACTGAGGGTGAGTTCAAGAGCCTGTAGGCAAGTCTGTGGGGGCATTTTCTCTCTTTTTCTTTCTTATTAAAAAACCTTCCATTCATTTTACATACCAATCACAGATCCCCCCTCTTCCCTCCTCCCGCCCCTCCAGCCTTCTCCCCACCAACCTCCCCCATTCCTTCCTATATGAAGGTAAGGCCTCCCATGGGGAGTCAGCAGAGAGTACATTTAGTAAAGGCAGGTCCAAGCCCCTCCCCCTGCCTCAAGGCTGTGGGAGGTGTCCCACCATAGGCAGTGGGCTCAAAAAGTCAGCTCATGTACCAGGGATGGACTCCAATCCCACTGCCAGGGGGCCGCTCAAGCAGATCAAGCTACACAACTGTCTCGTCATGCAGAGGGCCCAGTCAAGTCCTGTGGAGGCTCCACAGGTGTTGTCTGAATTTCATGAGTTCCCACTAGTTCTGTTTATTTTCTTGATTTGGGGACTGATGTGGAAGGGCCCAAGCTACTGTGGGCAGTACCACCCCTGGACAAGTGCTCATAGGTTGCATAAGAAAGCAGGGCAAACCCTGGAAAGCAACTCACTAAGCTGCATTTCTCATGGCCTCTGCTTCAGTGTTGTCTCTGGGTTCCTGCTGTGAGCTTCAGCCCTGATTTCCTTAAGTGACAGGCTGTGGCCTGGGATGTGTAACCAAATAAACCCTTTCTTTCCCAAGTTGCTTTTGGTCATGGTGTTTATCAAAGCAAACTAGGACACTCACTAGATTGGAAAAGTTTAACAGAAATAGATGAGTTTCTCGATATATGTGGCCTACTAAAATTGACTAGTCATGTGGTTGTGGTTATTAGTGGTCACTTTTATGCAGATCTTCAATGAAAGGGAGCAAGTGAAATAAGGAGAAATACAAAATGTACTATGTGAGGAGAAAAAGAAGAGAAGGAAAGGTGATGCTGGAGCCAAGTCCTGTACTCAGAGAGACAAAAAGTTTAAAGAAAAGACGAATGCTAAATGGAATAAAGGGAGTGGTGACCTCAGGGCAAGACCTGACCTGGCTAAGCTTCCAACTTGTGAGAAGAAATGAAAAGAACACTAGAGCAGTGAAGGGAACCATCCACAAAAGAAAGCTGGTGCAAAGGTAACTGAAAGAGGGGACAAGTTCCAGCCCCAGCAAGCAGGAGAACTTGGCAGCTTCCGGTATGTGGCTCTGGCTTTAGAAATCTCCCTCTACAGCTAAGGAAAGCCCCTGAGGCCAGGTGTGTGTCAGGGGTGTCCCTGGATGGAGGCTGAGAGAGGCCACTGCGTGAAGCTGTGAAGGTGAAGTCTGGATTGTGTTGGAGACCCCTAAGATGTTGGAGATGCCAGATTTGTGGGATACCTGCCAAGGAGAGCTGCAGACTGGGTGTGGGACCAGCCCAAGAGAGGAGTATGCTACAGTCAACAAAGATGAAAAGTGTTTTACATCACACACGAAGATACAGAATCTGGAGTCTGCCCAGCTGGCTTTTGGTCTTGCTTTGGTCCAGTATTTCCTCACTATGCTCCCTCACTTCCTTTTGCAATGGCAATGTATATTCTGTGCCATTGTATGCTAGAAGTATATAATCTGCTTTTTGATTTTGATTTACAGGAGTTACAGCAAAGAGACTGTCATGAGTCTCAAAAGAGACTTTGGACTTTTAAACAATATTGAGACTGGGATAGACTATGGGGGCTTCTGTAGTTGGATTGAATGCATTTTTTGCATTATAATATGGTTATAAGCCTATGGAGGCCAGGGAGTAGAAGGTGGTAGCTGAATAAGAACGGCCCCCATAGGCTCATATATTTGAATGCTTAGTCACTTGGGAGTGGAATTGTTTGAAAGGATTAGAAGGATTAGGGGTGTGGCCTTGTTGGCAGGAGTGTGTCACTGGGGGTTGGCTTTGAGGTTTCAAAAGACCATACCAGGCTCAGTCTCCTTTCTTGTACTCTGCTTTCAGATCAAGATGTATTGACACTATACTCTGCCATGATCATAATGGACTAAACCTCTGAAACTGTAAGCAAACTCCCGATTAAATACTTTCTTTTAACATTTGCCTTGGTCATGGTGTCTCTTCACAGAAACAGAACAGTGACTAAGACAGTGGCTCCATAACAAACAGTGAGACTGACTGAAACAAAACAAACCAAACCCCTGAGCAGCTGTAGAGACTGGTCATCAGTTAAGAGCACTTGCTGCTCTTGCAGAGGAGCAGGGTATCATTCTCAGCTCCTGCAAGGCACTCACAAACATGTATAATTCCACTTCCAGAGGACCTGACACCCTCTTCTGACCTCTGAAGGCACCAGGCATACATACAGTACACATACATATAGGAAACCAAACACTCATACACACAAAAAAAACCATAATAAACACATCTAAAAAAATCTGGTTTAACAATGGCCAGGCCCAGATGGAGTCACTGGTGAATTTTACCAGACTTTCAAAGGAGAACTCATATTAATGCATTTCAAACTATTCCAAAAAACAGGAGGGAGCACTTCCAAACTCTTTCTAAGATGCCAGTATTCTCTTGGTACCAAAATCAATAAAGCTACAACAACAAAATGAAATGATAGACCAGTCTCCCTGAACGCAGGCACAACAATTCACAATGAAATGCTTGTGAACCAAATTCAATAGGACATCAAAAGAAATACAAAAATGAAAAATTCAGCCCGATAAAGCTCAACATATATAAAACAATAAATTTAACTTATCAGTAAATAGACTCAAAAGACACAAATCACATGGTAACCTTGGTAGACACAGAAAAGGCTTTTGACAAAAATCCACCATCCTTTCATGACAGAAGTACTGCAGACCCAGAAACAGAAGGAATGCATCTCAATCCAATAAAGGCTGTTCCATGTCCCTGACATGTGCCAAGAGTCTACACATCCTCATCTAGGTCAAAACGAAGACAAGTCTTCCATCAGCAGACAGAAAGGCAGTCAGAAAGGATCCTATCAGGCTTTCTGTAAGCCTGCTCACCTAGTTCCTATTTCTTGAGACTGAATGCAGATGGCATTGGGACCATCTGGGAAGAGGACCTGGCCTGAGGTGAGGTAAGATTTCCCTTTGAAAATGTGCACACCTCTGCTAAACATATCACTTGCGGATAATTGTATAGAATGCATACTGCCCTTCAGCTCAGGAATGTGATGCCAGACTGAGGTGAGGCACTTTTGCTTCAAGAAGGCGGCTTGAGTGAATGGTAGAGCACACTCTCAGAAAAGTTCAGCAGTTACCTGGCTCTGCGGGTAAATCTGCCATGCCAGTAAGTAATGTCATGCTCAAGTGGGGAGGGGAGACAAGGTACATGAACAGCTTTCATACCTAGCTAGGTGGTGACAGAAAGACCATAGGGCCACTGGAGAGCAACTGGCACAGGCACCCTCCACTCAGGAAGCATTTGAAAGGTTAACTGAAGCCAGGTTAACAATAGGGTAGGTGTATGCCAGCCAAACAACAAACCCCCAAAGACAAGGGATAGCATGTTGCATCAGGGCATGGCATTTGACTTGGCACTGTGAAGGATATCCCATAAGTCTACACAGTAGGCCAGCAAGAGCACCTAGAATGTGGCTGTTCCAGAGGGAGAGGACACATGTAGTGGGCCTTCTCAAGACCGCCAACAGCAGTTGAGACGGGGCTTGATACTTCTGGTCTAAAAAGAGGATGAATAGGAGACTAGAAGACTTGGGGTATATGCTAATGTTAGCAACATACTAATTGCCAATCCCCCCCTCTCTCTCCCTCTCCCCCACTTCCCTTCTTCCACAGGAAAAAAAATACACATCCCATTAACAAACACATCCAAGTTACTGGATATGGGGTCCACTTGAATTTGGCAATTAACTTTGAGGATCCTGCCAAGAAGATAACTTGTGATGCAGAGGACAATTAAGGACTGGCTCTCGGTGGGATGCATCCTCCCCGCTCTAGGGCCTTCTTATAAGACTCTCTAGAGTGCCTGCTGTGAAAGCTTGAAGACTTGAGTTTAGATCCCCAGGGTCCATGTAAAAGCTGGATGTGTGTCTAACTCCATGTGCTGGGGGAGGGAGGATGAAGTAGGCAGATCTTTGGAACTCAGTGGCTCAATCTAGCCAAATGGATGAGTTTCAGGTTCATGAGAGAACTTAAATTGAAAAATAAGGTATAGAAAGCTATCAACAAAAACACCCAACATTAACCTCTGTTCCCCCTCCACACACATAAGCATGCCCCCCCCCCAAACACAGAGCGAGGGAACATTAAAAAACTAGCTATGAGAAGATGTGGTATCAGTCTGCAAATCACAAAAATTTCTGTGGATTTGAAATCAGTATTAAAATTTTTCAAATAGCATCTTTAGCTGGATTTTTCTTCAAAATAGACATATTTCTGGAAAAATGTAGGGCAAAAAGCAATCCAGAAAGAAAGAAAAATAAGTACAAATGACCATACCAACCAATCTCCATGAATACCAATTTTAAGTTTTAAAAGGCCACTGAAGTCTGAGGCTGTTTGAATTTGACAAAGTCTGAGCGCCCCCTGATGGCTAGTTGGAGCTCCTACAGCACATGGTGTAATTTTAGCGGCCCTGGGGTCAACTTATTTACTTCTTTCCTTCAAATAATCAAAGTGATTATTCTTAAGCAAAAGTGTTGTGTGCAAGAAAAAACCAAGTGTATGGGTTTATGACAGTAAATATGGATTGTTTAAGACGCTTCTAATTTAGTAAAATTTAAGGTCAACGCAGATTTCCTAAGCGAGAGATGAAGCGTGCACTTTTATAAGAGTACATAAAGGACTGCCAGGCAATTTTTGTTTTTATTTCACTGAACTAGTGTCTAAGTATCTTTATACCATTCCAGGGAAATAACACAAATGATCAGCCGAGAAAGGAAAGCTGCGGCCACCATCTGAGCATCAGCTGCAGGCTGGCGCCCTCCGCTG
This sequence comes from Peromyscus eremicus, assembly GCF_949786415.1. Lineage (NCBI taxonomy): Eukaryota > Metazoa > Chordata > Mammalia > Rodentia > Cricetidae > Peromyscus > Peromyscus eremicus. Next base: position 120,818,543 of record NC_081419.1, on the reverse strand, counting down.
GCCGCTCCCATGGCTGCAGGGCTGGCAAGAAATGCCACCCACGGCGGTCCTGCTAAGGGGTGCGGGTGGCCTGGTGACTTTTAGTACCTTTCCCCCAGGCAAGCACATACTCTTTTCTTTCAACAAAAATCTTATCTTGATTCAACCCGAAGGCTGGAGTTACAAGGGAATTGGTAAGCCGAAGTTACAAGGGAGCTGTGAAGATATATTCTCCATTGAAAAAATGGATCCTGGAGAATGAAACCGCTTCCTGGGGAAGGTAAAGAGAGACAATGTTTGCAGAGGAGAGGAAGCTCTGGCATGCACCCCGGAACAAAAGGGAACAAGTGGTCTTTACTCAGAGAACAGCTTCCTATTAGGACTCACTCCTTCGTACATCATGCCTTTCATCCCCACTCAACCACAAAATGATTTTACTGAAGCAAATACAATGGTAGAAAAAGATTTACACTGAAAGAATCTTTAATAATAAACTGTTGCCGATCGGCCTACTTGCCCGTGATTTATAATACAATAAACATCGGATTCTATTACGGCTCATGCACTGAAGCCTCTGCTCTGAAAAACGGAATACGAAAGCGCGGGGACCCCGCCATCATCACAATGAAATGAGCATGTATAAATGTGCTAAGAGTATCTCTTTGCATCTTTTATAGCTTGTGTGTATTAATCTGTAACGCTTATTAAGAAAGTCATTGCTATGCAAAGCAGCACCCAATCCCTTTCTCTGGCTTTTCAACAGTGTGCACTGTTTAGCCAATAGGAGGGACCCTCTGGCCCTCATTCTGCATTCATCACAGGCAACATTTGCACAATGTATCTCTCAAAGGCGGCTGAAAAGAAGGCCTTAATACTCATGTAAACAACTGCAAACCAATTACTTAATGAATCAGGCCCACACATAATGAGGTGCAGACAAAGAGCTATAAATGCATTTTTGCGCCCAAGCCCCTGCTTTAAAGTAAAATCCCTCAGCTGTAGTTTGGGCTTAACTAGCACATCATAATTATTGTCTCTGGGACATCAGAGGAAGCCATTTTTTTTAAGGTCCAACAGGGTCTTTTTTTTTTTTTTTTTTTTTTTTTTTTTTTTTTTTGAGGTTGCTCATCAGCTCACTGACAAAATAGAGCAAAGAAGAATTTTTAAAAGTGCTACAGCAGCACAGCACTGTTATGTTTATTCTCAAGTACTGGGTTTCGAGACCACTTGTAAAAGCAATAAAGCACAAGGAGTGACTGCAGTAAGTGGGATCCTTAAATGTAAGCCTCTAAGAAATTTCAGGGAAGCCAGGCACAACAGCAAACCTGAGCTCTCCAAAGCCCAGGGTGGGGTATTAACAATTACAGACCCAGCACAAGAACCAAACTGTGCTGAACAGCACACCAAGCTGTACACTCACTGTTCAAAGCCTTTTAAGCTAGATTACTACCAAGTGTCTAGAACCAAGGGTTCCTAGAAGACCTTTGAGTGGGTTTATTTTTCTTAAAGGGGGGTGATGAGATTATTTATAATTTATTAGGAAATTAATTTCATAGAGAAATACAATAACAAGATGCTCCTTGTTTTAATTTGTAGGAAAACAAAGTTTAATTTTAATCTGGTGAAATGTGGCCAAGTATGAATGACCAGGCTGAGAAAATGTCCTACATAATCCTATTGCTTTCTAAGTGTGTTTAAGAATTTCCCAAAGAACACAAAAAGAACTTGTTTTATGTCTTTAAAATATAATGGAGACAAATACTTCTAACAATCTTAAAAACTGAAGGGATATATTTTTAAGCCAAATGGTAACATTAAGCCTGGGAACTATCTATAGAATTTACTGACCTTTAAAAATTCTCTTAAAAGACCCAGAACTTGAATTTATAGCATAACCCTAACGATACAGTATTCAACACTCCTCCAAACCCAGTTAGCGCCTGTTTTCTCCAATAATATAAACAAAAACCAGGGATTAAAGGTAAATTCTGATAAACGAGGAAGCATCTTGAATGCAAGAGTTTTAGAAAATTGACCCATCCAAATAGCCCAGGCCCTAAAATACCGTAATGCTTTTGTAAAACACAAATGAATAGATTTTTTTTTTCCATTTTCATTTCCTTTAATATGACATTTCTGGATCAGATCATTTTGTTATTTGGACATTACACACAGCGGTAGAAATGTAAAGGTCATGTTTTAACATTTTAGCAGGGTCAAGTAGTAAATTCAAAGGTAATGCAATCATCTAAAGGACACCTTTTTAACGAGCATGCTATTACAAAGGAAACTTGCTAGGCCGTTTGAAATAGTATTTAGCCAAAGTAAAAGAGTAGGCACTGCATTAGGCAATTGCTTAGATTCACATTATAAACGCTTCCTAAGTGACTGGAAGTCACTGCATGATTAGTACTGGATGCTGATGGCAAATTCAGCACACAACTCACTTATTAGAGCTCACAAAAATTGTAAGGACTGTTACATTTTAACGAATGTAAAAAGATAAATTCTGTTCTTTAAGGGGAATAGGCAAGAGCACATCAGAAAAGGAGTGAGTAATGTGGCCCAAAGACTTGATTTAAAAAAAAAGAAACCACACACAAAAACTAATACACAGCAATTGCCTGTTCGTCTATCAGTTGCCTCAGAAAGAAGAACATGCCACTTTCTTTCTTTTAAGGCCTGATGTTTTCTCCCTGCCCTTTTCCTGACAACCTCCTTTGTGTGGTCTCTAAGCAGTCCTACTGTGAGCAGCTGTAGACGCTAATTTGTGGTTCACTGAGCTGTCAATTGAGTCTTACACCAAGGCAACAACAGCTGCAAAACAATACTTGGCTCTGGTGCAAATATTTTCAAAGGTAGACGAAAGTTTCAACTGTTATTTTAGATAAACAAAACCCCCAAACCATAACCCTCCATCAAGTCACACAACAAAATAACACGCAGCCAGGGCTGAATTCATTGCGTAGTGACATTTCTCATCTTGTTACTGCTATTCAGAAAGGCTTTCACGACTTTACCTTGACAAAGGACTTCCTTTACTAGATGAAAAACTAGCTTCCGAAGCGATTTTGTGGGCCGTCTTTGTCTTGAATGCGCTGCTGCTGATATCCAAACCTGAGGCAAGCACAAACAAGGGGAGTGAGAGTTAGCCACCACACAGCCGCCAGCGCAGACGGACACAGCCGCCAGTGCAGACGGACACAGCCACCAGCGCAGACAGACACAGCCTCCTGGAAGTTGGGGAAATCGAGAGGAAGATTTCATTCAAGCCACAGAAGGTTTCTAAACTTCTAAGGGCCAGGGCAAAATACCCACAGAACACTGAAAAGAAATGAGAAAAATAATAATAACAAACAAACAAACAAACAAACAAACAAAAAATCCCACCAAAACTACCCAAAGAGTTCTGCTTTATGTTTTATTTTAATTACTCATTCTTTTTTGTGGTATAGGGGTATGAACTCAGGGCCTCCTCAAATGAGCTTGGCAACCATATGACCTAGAGCTAAGTCCCCCAGCAAGCTCTGCTTTAAATGGCCAAGATGTACACATAAGAACATAGATTGAATAATTCACTTTGTTAGGACTGAGGCGGGGCTGGCTCACCAAGACAGCAAGTACTGGGAACCAGGTCTCAGACAGAACTGACACTCCTGGATGACAAGCACCCACGCCATCTACTCTTGAGCCCCTTTGCTAGATCCTGTTTCCCATCAACAAAGAAGACTACATTTCCACTAGAAGCCACCAAAGCCACTCTTTCAGCCTGTGTTGAGGACACCTTTTTCCCTAGGGATGGAGGCTGGGCTGTCCTCACTGTTCTCAGCCTTGGATATTTCTGCTGCACATATATATATGGGCAGTCACCCAGATCCCAGACTGAGAGTACACAGGAAGGTTTGCCACAGGCTAGCTGACTTTCTAGCCTGTGAATGGCACGCCTGCATATAATCTCTGAAGCACAGTAGCTCTTTCAGTACCACGTCCACATTCAACTCAACAGGGTCTCCACTTTCATACAGGACAGGACTTTGGGTTATGAAAAGTGGGGTTCAAAACTTAAGTGGCTTTCCTGTGTATCAGATCTGGAGACAGTCCTACACCATCTAACTCAGAAAGTAACTGAAACATGGCTGCTCCTTCAGGAGTGAGAAGTGAGGATGGGAGTCCTATCCCCACAGCTTTCAAGTGCTGGGAAGTTTCCCTTTGCCCTCACAGATGGTCACGTGCTCTCTGCAGCTCATAGGACCTGGGGACAAGAGCTGTGAGATGACGATGCACAGTCAGTGGAGAGTGGATGCAAGGCACCATCACTCCCAAGGGCAGCCAACAGCTGAGAAGCTCCCGCTCAATACTACCATCAAACTACTAGAGTCTTTCAAGGCTGTTTACAGGGTCACTGTGAGATGGCCCAAGGAAACTGAACCTGTCTGTACTTAGTTGTACAACCTGTGAAGTGCATTTCACACATGACAAGTTTAACAGGATATGAAGAAAATACATTGTCTAAGTGTATGAACTCTTCAAAGACTATTATTTGAAATAAGTTATTAATATATTTAATAGTATAATTTTTATAGACAGCCAAGAGACGGCAATTTATGCCAAATACTCATCTTTTGCACCTCCTCATTTGAAATCAAAGTATTTACCAAAACATTGTGGCACTGCCTTCTTAGCTGTGTGCATCTGCTAAGCAGCTATGTTCCGAGCAAGGCATGGCTCTCTTGGGCCCTTTTTATAAAATGAGGGGGTTGGACAAACATCTTCTAAGACTGGTCTCCATTCAGACTGTATGACTCAAATGTGAACAGAAAGATGACAATCATTAAGATTTTCCCAAAGCAGTAAGGACCTCCTTCAGGACAGAGGACCTGCTTTATACTTCAAGAGACTGTGATTTCTATATTTTCAGAGTTAAATCAAAGCTACCAAAAGCTCTGCCCAGGAGCTTTACACTATCAGGCCCAGGCTGGGTCTTTAACCTAAAGTGGCTCACTGAATTCTTAAAGCAACCAAACTAAATGACACTACCACTAACATCACCTAGAATTGTATTCTCCAAATACAGCTAGTTCTGATACAGCTTAAGCACGTGTCTTGAAAAAGTGTCTGTCTGAGGAAGACATGCTTGAGATAACTGGGAATCTGAATACAGTCCAAGAATTATATGACATTAAGAAATCACTGTACAGAAAATTAAAGCCACTCTGAGCTGGAAAGATGCCTCAGTGGTTAAGAGCACTCACTGGTTGCTCTTCCAGAGGACCTGGGGTTCAATTCCCAGTACTCCCATGGTGGTTCACAATCAACTGTAACTATGGTTCTAGAGCATCCAACACTCTTCTGATATCCATGGGCACCAAGAATGTACATGATATACATTCATATATGCAGGCAAAACACTCATGTACATAAAATTAAACATACAAATCTAAAAGTAATAAAACAAAACCACTCATACACTTTCTCCTGTACTATGTACCTCTTATAAGTGCTAAATTGAGTAATACCTAAAAAAGAAGATATAATAAAATGAAAATCACTAAAATAATAAATGTAAAATTGGAAAATATAAGAAAATTAAAATAGAAACAAAATCCTAGATTAAAGGAACTATATTTTAAGCCTACATTTTAGCTTTATAGGGATTTAGTCCTTTCATTATAAGAGAGGAGACTTTCCCAGCATTCCCATAGAGTGGACATGTAGCACAAAACTGCTCATTTGATGATTAAGAAATGAGATGTGTGGAAGAGAAGCTTGGGGCATCTTCTGTAGTAGCTGGTGAAAAGATACCACCATGAAACACCAAGTAGAATCAGAGAGTCTGTAAGAACTACTACCATGTGGGGCCCCATGTATCCAAGAAGGGGTGGTCCTTCCAAATGCTTGTCTGCTAAGGATGGGAATGTTCTTGCTCTCTCAGACTCGGTAGCATTCCTTACAAAGCCAACTCTAAAACCACACTTTTCTCAGCACAGTGCTGGCTGTTGTCCTGAGCTTCGTCACAGGAGTCAAGTGTTGAATCTGTCCCTACTTACTTGAAAATTGACTTTCAAACCTCTCTTCAGGTTGATTCGAATTATCCTGAAGGGTAGACTTCTTCAGTAACTGGTAAGCTTTTGTCTCTATAAACGAAGAAAAGCACAGAAATATTCTACTTACAACTGTTCATAACTGTTTCTTAAATTCCTCTTAGGTGGTTAACACTTCTCAGATGCGTGGTCTCCCTAATTAGGTCTCCCTATGGAGCCCAAGTGATGGGATAAAAGGTGTGTGCCACATTTTAAGACTCAGGGATGAATTTTAAAGAGTTTATCTGAAACTGCAAATTCCATTTAGCCTTTCAATGGATCTATGTATAGATTCACTATCAAAATGAATAGCTTCTCTCCATTCCAAGCTCTACAGATGCATCCTGGGTAGGCAGAACTCCAGAGCACTCTAGGCCCTGGTTCTTAGGCTCTTCAGCTAGAGTGTGGGGCTCTGAGAGAGGGAAGGGAGAATGCAAAAATCTTAGGACGGGCAGAAGTAGGATGGGTTCAGTGAACAATCTGACTCCAAGGGCTAAGGAGAAGGAGCCTGCCTGCAGAAAGCAAAGCCAGGGGCACGGAGGGTCAGCAAAGCGGCAGGTACAAGTCAGATTCTAGAGAAAGCCTCACTGAAAGGGCGAGGACCTGAACAGGATCCAGAGAGGTTGTGTCAGCTATGGTAAGTGGTTGTGGACCAGCTTCAGAATCTTTGCAGGCAAATGTACTTTTTGCAAGAGACTCTCAAAGAATGCAGATCCCTCCTGTAACAGTCTAGAAGATTTAGTCAGGAAGGCAACTTCACAGTGCAAAAAGGCCAAACAATGCATGTGAGTTTTTTTTTTGACAACGTGGGCCCAGGTCCTCTGGAAGGAAAAAAGAGAGCAAGGAACGAAGCAGTTAAAGCTGCAGTGTGTGGCTTCCTTGTGATGCAGTTACAAAGTCCTGGAGAAGTGAATAAGGAGAACGAGTAACATGGAGGAAGAAAAGCCAGCCTGCTCTAAACAAAGGGGAAAGAATGGCTGCAAGTAAGATGTATCTGAAAATCTGAGGACTAGGTAGCCGTGAAAGGCTTGATGTACACTGTAGCTTGTGCCTTGAACTCCAGGGAAACACTTCTCTCATTTGTAATGTTAACCACTCAGAAAACTATGGAGCAGTAAAAATTATTAGATGAAACCAACATTTTAAAAGAAGCCAATTCTTTTCATACACAGAAACAAATATGTAGAGACATCCTCAAGTTTTTGGTTCTGAATCCTGCAGTCAAGCACTAGTATATATTCAACTCTATGTCAAATTTTAGCTTAAAAAGTAGAAAACATTGCAGTTTAAAACATATAACAAGGCAAGGGATCTACATCGCATGTAGTATCCAGCCTCCAAGAGATTAAAATCTGTCCTGTTTATTAATTCCAGGCTGAGGACACAATGAGATAAATATTTTTCCTCCACTTTGTTACATAAGCTGGAACCCAATCATCCATCTCCCTGCAAGTGCTGAGGGATCACTAAGGCGATTTTTTTCTTTTTGATATGCATTTTGGGTCTAGAAAATAGAAGCAGCTACAGAGAATAAAGGTGAAAACATGCTGAATAAAGGGGGTAGAGAGAGATGATGCTGAGGAGAGGAGAAAGAAAAAGCCTCAACTTCTTATCTTTGATTCTCTTTTATATGCAAATGTACACCTGCTAAAATACTCCTAAATCTACAAATAAAAAGAAAATATCTGATGAACAAGTGCTTTTAACAGCCTATTACAAGATACACATGTGTTTCACCAGTCTCTAAGGGGTGTATGGAGGCAAGGGATCTATCTGCCCATTGCTTGTGCAGAAATCCTTAATGAAAAAAAAAAAAAAAAAGAGTTGGACCTGGAAAGGAATAACAAAGCGAGACACAAACAATACTATCACCGCGGCAAAGGAACCAGACCTTGAACTCACAAAGAACTGGGGTGTTCAACTAAGGGCATGTAAGTACTGTTCCTGTATGAAGTGGATAGAAATTCTAAAATTAAAATGGAAAAATGCTTTCTGTATAAAGGATGCTAAGGTTCTATTTATTACTTTTCATGTATTTCTTCTACACATTAAAAATGTTTTTTCATGTTTTATTAGATGCATTGCTGATGAATCAAATTCAGTTGCTTTTGCAAAATAAAATTAAAAGCAAAACATAAATTTCTAAAATTAATTCAAAAGACACATATTATCACTTTAAGCCCATAAATCAGTTATCTAGTAATCTGATCAAATAAAAGTGGAAAAAAATATTTGAATATGGATGCTTTTACAATTCAGAAAATATAGAAAACGTTTGTATATTTAAGACTTCAGAGAAAGAGGCCACAAGTCTATGAATGTGGGCAGCACCAGCCCAGGGAGACTCTTCACATCTGGACTTTCGGTGCTAAACTCGCCCCCCAGGAGACCTAGGTCAGCAAATCCACTGTGAGGTCTCTCTATCTGCTGATGCACAGGGAACACCCTAAGTCACAGGGGCTGCCTGGGGCAGTGTCAGAAAAGAGATTTACATTCTTGTTTTTATTTGTGTGAAGCAACTCAACAATTAAGCCTGAAAATAAATGCCAGGCTTGTAACTGACCTTTCATGGCTGCTCCCAAGCTGAACTGGAACAGTTCTGAGGGTACTATATCCGCCTCTCTGTGTCCTTCAGGTCCACATTCACAGATCCAAAAACCAAAAAAGAATTAAAAACATTTTGGAAAAAAATATATTAGTATTGGGTATTACAAACTTCTTTTCCTGTCATTACTCCCTAAATGACATGCTATTATGTAGCATTTACATCATACTAAGTGCTAAAAGTATCTAGATATGATTTAAAGTATGTGGAAGGATGTATGTAGACTATATGGAAATACCAAACAATTTTATATAAGGGAGTTGAGCATTTGTGCAGTTTCATATTCCAGGGATCCTGGAACCCATTCCCCTTGTATACTGAGGGACAACTGTACTTCCTACAAAACTTAACCACCATATTGCTTGCTGCTTACCACTGCTGAATCATAGGAAGCAAATTTTCAGCTCTCAAACTCAGGGAACCTTTAACTTACCAAAGCTTGAGTGATCTCTGTAAAAAGCTGCGTTTTAACGGTATACTCCAGTGCTTTTCATTTTTTCCCAGTGCTGGTAACTGAACTCATGGGCTCATGCAAGCTAAGTTGGTGCTCTAAGACTGAGCTACACTCCCAGCTCCAAACAGTTTTGTAAAAATCACTTTTAACAATTGATACTTAATAATTTATGTGATGGGAGGAATGAGAAATACTGACATTATCATTGTTCCTTACAGAACAGGCCAGGAATAATGGGTATGATGTGACCCAAATGCTAGAAATATAAAATGTGAAGAATATCCTTTTCACATCCTATCTATAGTGGGGTGAATACTGCCTTCCTCACCCCCAAATTCAAATCCACTCAAACCTCAGATCGTGATCTTATTTGGTAATAGATTATTGTAGACATATTAGCTAAGGAGAGCAGGACAAAATCTCCCTGCATTTTCACTGGACCTAAGCCAACAAGTGGTGTCTACTTGGTGAGAGGAGCCGACAGACACAGAAAAGGAAGGAAGAAAGCAGAGGCAAACACTGAAGACACCGCCACAAACCAGAACCTCAGCAGCTGGGAAGAACTCTTCTTTTTTGTACCCTGAATTGTTACAGAATAAGTTCTACTATTTTAAGTTAGTGGCATTTTGTTTTCATATTTGAATTTTTGTTGCTCAGGGAAGCTCCCCATTAGCACCCCTGCGGCAGCCTGTTGAGGATCTGGGACTACACGTGCAGGTCACTGCACCTGGTAAGCTTACGGCACCATCACAGCAGCTGGAGGAAAATAATGCTCTCTCCAACTCCTGATTTCATGAAAATGTCTAAATCTTGACCTCTTCTCTCAATCTGAATTGCCTGTGTAAAATAAAGGTCCTTTAACAATCTGAACTAGAGGCGCTCCCAGCTTTGAGACCCCTACTGCACAATTCTGAACCTGGAGACTGACTTGGATGTCTCATAAAATGCTTATGCATGGGACCTACAATGAGTTCTGATGTAGCAGAGCACAGAAAGCCACATGGAATTTTACTGCACATTCACTGGGAGAATCTCTCCTGAATTATGAGTTCTTGTCTTCAAATGCAAACACACTAATCAGTAGCACTCCTCAGAAAGATCTTTTTATTCTTTCACATCTATGTTAAATGCTTCTGTTCCCCCAGCTGCAACAAGCAGGTAATAGGCTCAATGGCAGAGGTGCTGGCAGGCTCTCTGCCTAGAGACAGAGGTGCTGAGTACCACGGACAACACCACAGCAAACAAGGCCCCACTTTCACATTCTTTGGAAGTTCCCTGACACAGGCAGAGCAGATAACTTGTCTCTACTAATTCTTCTGAGTAAAGCTCTTCTGGGACAAGGCAAGAAAAAAAGCATTCTCAGTGAACTTGCAGTCTCGGAGGTTATATGCCATTACACTTGGGTGGCCTAAACTTGTCACTGCATTCTTTTCTCCTGGGGTAAATCCAGTCACCAATGACAACCTGGCCATTGTATGTGTCCAGCTCCCTTTCAGCGTGGTATAAAACAGAAGCTGTAATGTTTGGGGAGGCAGTGTCCAGAACTCCATGCAGCACCCTGCAAGTAGATGCTGGCCTGGAAAGCTTCTCATGGATGCTTCAGTGTGACGACAGAGAGGATCTCAGCTGGCCAAAGAATATCGCAGAGGAATGGCACAGAGAAGCAACACTTTTAACACAGCTTGACCAACAGAATTGGTGTTAAAAGAATGAGAGGCTGAATGGACATTCTTGGAGCTTAATCCTCTTGAGATAAAAGCTGACAGCCCTTTTCACATGCAGCTTAAGGAGATGAGTTTTGCCAGGATGGGCACGTGGGCTGGGAAAGTGGTGTTGGAGTGAATGACTGAAAGAGATAGTGTTCTGGCCTGAATCAACAAGCGTTTAAGGGAACTCCTTAATTCCCCATTTTTATTCATTAGTTTGACAAATTAAGGGCCCACTGTGTGGCACATACTATGTAAGGGGCTGGTTTTCATGATTTACTAGAAATTGTATCATTTTCTTAAGCTAAAGCTTGGTACTGAAAGGGACATTAGTGTGAATACAAATTAAAATGCCATCACTGTGGATGTGAGTACTTCAGAGGGACATGTTCTCTCATAATCTTACTAAGTGTCACTTTCTTCCTGACTTGAGTGTTTCCAGGGAAACTGACCAGAACATCCTGCATCCTTCACATGGTTTCAGAGGTCCAGCTGTGCTCAGGTCTGTCCCACTTTAGAAAAGGCAAGCCTCTTAGTCTGGCCTTGGAAATTTTTGCAAGCTGCTCACTTCTCTAGGTGTAGCCAAAGAGACAGGAAAGGTGTAACTGCTCAACATCGCTCCCCAGAACTTCCTTGTTAAGCTCATCTTTTGCTATGCTATACACTGAGATCTAATTGACTCAGCTGCCATGATACAGCTGTCTTTCTGCTGCTGTAACGAAAGAGTCATGATGGAGGAATGAAAACACTGAGTCCTCAAGTCTGACTTGGAGTCCACATCCATTGAGCTGGCCCCAACCTTCCTATGTTTCTGGGTGACAGCAGGATGAGTTACTCTAATTCAGTCCTGTAGGACTATTGTGAAGATTAGAAATGTCTGAGGCTTACTGAGGGCAGAGGCAGTCTTTTCTGACCTTGGTATCCCAAGATTCAGTCTAAGTAATAGGCTAATATATTAAACAAGTAAATGCTATATTACCTAGCACACAAAGAAACAACATGTTCATAAATATAACATTAATCTATTTTATCTGGATTCTTTTTAAGACAAATGAAAAGGAGTAGACTGTGTTAACAACAGACTAGTCTGTAGAAATATTTGATCTTGTTGACTGGGGAATGTGTGCTGTATGAGGGGCATTCTATATAAATCTTGGTGAAGAAAACTCACTTTTTCTATGATGACTAACAAAGCAGATGCCTTTGGAGGGATAGCAAACTCTTTAAAGATGAACTTCTCTGCTAAGAAGGCTTAAGTTTGGGAGGGCATAAGCAAGAAGGGGAAATAAAGACATCAGAATGTTGGCACAGTGTAGTCACAAATAGTGACACCAGACTTATTAATTATGAAAGCTTGGCCTTAGCTTAGGTTTGTTTTTAACTAGCTCTTATAACTTGAATTAACCTGTTTCTATCAATCTACATTCTTCCTGCTTCCTCTGTGCTTCCTCGCATCTCTGGCTGGAAACTCCCTCAAGCACCTAGATTCCTCCTCCTACTTCCTCTCTCTGCCCAGAAGTCCTGCCTATACTTCCTGACTAGCTATTGGCCATTCAGCTTTTTATTATCCCAATCACAGCAATACACCTTCACACAGTGTACAACTATCCCACAACAGCACATTGATTCCCTTGGTGTACGTGAGGATCACAGCCTTGTATACAGGAATGGCAGGTTCTATAAATAAGAATTCCATCTACAGAGCCTGCTGTGGTTCAGCTTCCCAGCCCAGAATCTCATACCTACAAGACTGACCTTGTTTTATGAAACGAAGAGCTAGAAAGTGCCTTTGTTACCGATCTACACTTCAGTTATACTTAGTAAATGATCTACTTTGCATATATACACACAAGAAGAGAGAGAGCAGGTGTGTCCTTCTCATGTCTCAGGACTCTTATTCTGAGAACGGTGTAAATTCACAGCTTTGTACCCATTCTGGAACCTGCCCTGGATTTCACCTTGCTCTCTTGCTTTCCTACTTCTTTCTAAAATGGATGAAGATAATTTTACTGTACTGAGAAAGCTGACATCCCAACTGGACCTGCTATTTAAGGAAAGGTCCCATGTATGTACATAAAAAAAAGTTAATGTTTTTGGCTATTAAGGACTTCATCCAGACTGGTCTACATAGCAAGTTCCAGGATACCCAGGGTTACACAGAAAAACCCTGTTTCAAAAACCAAAAAAAAAAAAAAAAACCAAAAAAAAAAAACAAAACCAAAAAATCAAAAAAACCAAAAAAGAAAAAAAAAAAAAAAAAAGGACTTCATTTTCAACTACATAACACACTTGTGAAATGGCGGCTCACGGTTTTTTTTTCCTTCTAAGTTTTCTGAGTCTTCACCATGGTCCTGTACATTATGTATACTACAGAAAGCCAAAGAGACCACATGAGTTGACCTCAAAACATGTTATTTGTTGAAGTATTTTCTGCACAGAGTGCATTTTGGGTAACGCTGTATTGTTCATCAACGCTTATGAGACAGCGCATTAGGGAAGGCCTGCTGCATGGCCATCAATGGCCCTTGCAGTACCTTCATCTGTGAAAATAGAGTCACTAAAGGCTTCTAGGTACACAGAGCCAGACACCTCCAGCCTGATCAGTAAGATCCCAAGAGCTAGCTTGCAATTCAATTATAAGGGCTTCCCTTATGGGACTCACTGGAATTTCCAAAAGTATCCAGAAATTCTTCAGATTTTTTCTTGATGAGTTAAAAATATCTTTCTGGAGTCAAATCATTGGCTGTTTTCTCAAGCGGCATTTTCTTGAAAGAGCTAATGCAGCAGTACCGCTGGGAAGTACTGTCCCTAAGGAATCACAGCTACACCATGCTGAGGCTGATCTTGTCATGTCATAACTCAGGGAGGGTGAGCATGACATGCTAACACACTGGAGCGGCCAGACATCCTGGAGGCCCATCTAGGGGCTTCTTCTTCTGAGCACTGCATTCTCACCCCTCTACTCTGTTTGTTTTCCTCTTTGAGCTTGTTTTGTAAGATTTCTTTTGACTGGGTGCTAGTGATTTGTGAATGTCAGGGGTTGTGAGATCCAGCACAGAAGACCTTTGCTGCTACTAACGTTTGGATGGATATTATTACTGTATGTCACAGACAGCAGGTCTCGAGCACCTAATATCTAGTCTATTTGGCACTTTCACATACTTGATCCATCTCATTTAAACTTTTTTTTTTTTAAAGACAGGGCTTTATTATGTAGAAGTGACTGCCCTTGAACTTGCAATAATTCCCCTGACTCTGCTTTTCATGTACTAGATTACAAGTTTATACACCATACCTGGCTGATTTCATTTAAACTTTAAGGCAACTTGTTAGATAGCTTTCCCTACTTAGAGACCCAGAACTATGTAAAAACAGTAGAGAGTGAAAGACACTGATGCCCAACCCAGGCTCAACTGCCAGTCTCTTCAACGTCCAGAGGACAGACGCTGGAGAATGTTCCAGATGGAATGCAGAGCATATCAATAAAGCCATCATACACCTACACAAACATGAAACTTCAACAGGCTACTATAAAGGGTAGGTACACTGAATCTTAAATTGAAATCTAATTGCTTGCCTTACTCTACAAACAATCAAATCTCCAAATAATTATGATAGAAGATAAAGAAAAATTTAAGAAGTGATAATGATCAAGAGTTTAAGAGACCAAGTAGTTATGATGATAGACACACAAGAATATAGCAGCCGAGGTACACGAGGCATTTAGACATGAACATTGTGAGGGCTGGGGGTGGGGTGGTTAGAAGGACATGGGCATGGGTAGTGAGGACAAAGCAGCAATGCTCTAGTAAAAACAACTTTACAAAGTTTTCTAGGACTCCCATACTATTTTATTTTATTTGTTTATTTACTTTGAGACAGAGCTTCTCTGTGTAGTCCTGGCTATCCTAGAACTAGCTCTTTAGATCAGCCTGGCCTCAAACTCAGAGATCTGCTTGTCTCTGCCTCCATCAGACCCAGCTCTCCTGTGCTTTATTTATAATGGCCAATACTTTAGCAGGCTATGGCATGGTATTCTCTGTCAACTATTGATAGACAGAGGGTGGGCTGTTAAAATTACAACTTATTTTAAATAAGTTTACAGACGACCCTTTGTGATCACAGGTTTATAATCCTAATTGAAATATATTCAGAGGCCACTAAATACTTCTGCACTCAAAGGTAAATATATGAAAAAGATAACCAAATAACTTCATGGACATCTGTAGTTTAGGGATCACCTATACTTCTTCTAGTAACAACAACAAAAACAAAAAAATCAGAGGGAACCCTATCAGAATTTTCTCAAAATGACAAATAAAAACACAATGAACATCATTGGGAAAAAATATTTAAAATTAAAGAAAATCTCTGTATTTGGAGTGAAATACTACACATACATATAATAAATGCTCTGTTATAAACTCCATTTTCAAAACAAGAGTTCGTAACAGAAACAAGTTTAAAAATCATCATGCCGTGAATTATATTACCATAAAAGCAAGCCATTCATTTTTGCTTGTACGCAAAAACAAAACTACCTCATATGCAGATGCATGCTCAGTACCTCAGCAATGGTGTGTTTACTTGTATAAATATTTAAAGTCAGACCTTGGAATTTATAATGAAGCAACATACCACTTCACAAAATAAGGATCTAGAAAATTTAGATGTATAACAAATAAGGTTCTGTTCAGAATACTAATTGCTGCTTGCTGATATTTTAAGCCTAAAAAATGTAATGATACAATTCAGATTCCACCTATAAACATACCTAATATATGTGCAAAAGTCTTAATAGGTCTTGATAGATGAAGCATGATTAGTGAGAATTTTAAATTGCCAGACAGGCTTCTGTACCTGAGACATGAGCCAATTTCCTACCTTGAACATTTTTAAAACATTGGTTTTAAGCAGTTCAATTACTACAGGAGAGAAAAAGAGTAAAATCAGAAACATCTATAGCTTGTCATCTAGTAACTGGGCACTCACCCCGGCCAACTGACCGTTCTCAAATGGCTACAGGTGCTGCAAAGCTGTATGACGGAGGATACTTACAGGCTGACTGTTCAAAATCAAGATGAAGAGCTCCATGGACAGAGCTGTAACCCCCTGGGTTACGCTGGCATAGCTTGCATGCAGTAGTGGGGTATACTCTCTCTCTGCCTCAGTAGGTCATCGGACCCACCCATGACTAGCCCTGAATGTTCTGATTATGCAGTCAGACCGCATTCCAGG
Organism: Peromyscus eremicus; assembly: GCF_949786415.1. NCBI lineage: Eukaryota > Metazoa > Chordata > Mammalia > Rodentia > Cricetidae > Peromyscus > Peromyscus eremicus. The sequence continues at coordinate 120,802,481 of NC_081419.1, read as the reverse complement.
GCTGAAACTGGCAGGAACTTGCAGCTTTACCTGTGACTGGGGCTGCAGCTATGCTTTCCTCCTTGCTCTCATCTCCACAGCCACTGGAAACTTCTAAAAATTAAATCATAGTAAAAAATAAGTTTCAAATTCATGGAACAGATCTCTTCTTCCGTGCTGGGGGTGGAACCCACGGCCTCACACATGATAGGCAAACTCTACCACTGAGCTACACTCCCAGCCCTACATGTGTTTTGTCTTGTTAAGGTTTATTTTATGTTCAAGAATATTCTGCCTGCATGGATATAAGTGCACCATGTTGTGCCTCATGCCTGCTGGAGGCCAGAAGAGAGCTGGGGTGAACGGACAGTTGTGAACTGCCAGTTGTGAACTGCCATATGGAAGCTGGGAACCAAACCTGAGGTCCCCCCGCCCCCCGACCAAGAGCAGCCAGTGCTCTTAATCCCATCTCTCCAGCCCCTGTCTGTGGAGCTTTAATAATGTTTCTTCTCTCTTTCACTGTCTCTTCAGTTAAATTTTGTTCTTTTATTTCTTGTCTAAAATGTACTATAAGTGATTGGTTTAAGATTTCCTAACCTGTAAGCATTTTATTTCACTAGAAGTTCAACAGAACTATACTTAGGGTTCCCACTCCTGCCTGAGAACACACATATTAACTGGAAGGTACCATAAAACAAACAACGTACCACACACTTAAAACCCGAGATAGGCTTTAGTTAGTGGTATTTTATAGGTATGCCTCAAGAAAGAGGATGCTGCATTGACTCTGAATGCCTTTTTGCTGTGGACACTGTTTAACAATAGTTACCTTGTTCCCTTGTAAGAACACTGTTGAGCCGCAGCGCGGGTTTTGCTTCCTTTATTCCATTATTGTCATTCAGAATAGATGGCATGCTGCAAGATGATTCATTGCTGTGAATAGCTGACCTATGGTCACATTCTTCTGTAAGGACTTTTTTCAATAATGCTGTGGCCTACAGCGTTTCAAAGAAAGCACACACACACAAAAAAAAATCAAAACAAACTGGAACCCCATTCCCTTTGCTCTCAAAGACTCAGACTTAAAATATAATTTTAGGTTAAGCTTTACTTAGAATTTAAATTGTTTCCTGATACTAAAATGTCCTCGAAATCAAAAGAACAGAGAAGGGGAAGGGAAAAAAGAGAACTGACATGAGGTTGGTGGGTGGGGAGGTGGGGAGGATCTGGGAAGAGTTGAGGAAAGGGAAAAACATGATCAAAATATATGAAAAATTTATGGGGCTGGAGAGATGGCTCAGAGGTTAAGAGCACTGACTGCTCTTCCAGAGGTCCTGAGTTCAATTCCCAGCAACCACATGGTGGCTCACAACCATCTGTAATGAGATCTGGTGCCCTCTTCTGGCCTGCAGGCATAACACTGTATACATAATAAATAAATAAATCTTTAAAAAAAAAATATATGAAAAATTTTAATTAAAAATAATCTCATTATTTTTCCAGCACAATTTAATTCTATGCAATAATTTTCATTCACAATAATATGTTTTTGAAGACTGAACCTTATGTACTACACAAATGTTCTTGAGAAGTAGGCACATGAGATAAGATCACTTCTGTTTATCTGAGCTAGCTTGTTCTCCCTTTGGTATCCACAAGAGCAGACCCTCAGACCTCCTTTCTGAAGGAAAGAGTGGTTCTTTCATTGCATGAATCCTGTTTTCTAGGCTTGTAACCTAGAGTTGGTTTAGGGCTGGAGATGGCTCAGCAGTTAAAAATCATTTGCTGTTCTTGCAGAGGACTTGGGTTTGGTTCCCTGCACCCACGTCAGGCAGCCTGTAATTTCAGTTCCTGGGGATCTGATGCCCTCTTCGGACCATTGTAGAAGTTGCATGCATGTGATGCACATATAGAAAAACAGGCACACATACCTAAGTAAAAATGAATTAAAGAAAAGAAATGCACCAAGCAAAAAGATAACCAACTTATGTTAGTTATCTTAATGTTTAGCTAAGGATAAAAGTCTACACTTGTCTTTGAGTCTCCTGAGCAGCTGGGGAAACTTACCTGCTACCCTGCATATATTTTTTTAAAGGACACTAACTAGCCTATCTGTATAAGAAAAATGATTTTTAATCACAAACTACCTGAGAAGTAAGGTGAAGAAAAATGGAAATTAACAGGATCTGAGATAACTAAGTCTTTTAATTTCCAGGCAAGCACTTTGTTCCTAAGACATAAAACTATGCTAATAACAAGAGTTCGATATCTAGCAGACAACCTCTGTCCCACTGTCCCACTGCCAGAGTACACACTCTATTAGGAAGTGGTGATTTGCTCCATCCTGGTGATAGTGGTGGTGACCTGTTGATTGATGGTTATAGAAAATATGGGGCAGCATCCAATCTGCAAGAAATAGGTCTAAAACATCACAAGCCTGCTGTGAATATCATTCTGTATAAATAAAACACTGATTGGCCAGTGGCCAGGCAGGAAGTATAGGCGGGACAAGGAGAGAGGAGAATTCTGGGAAGTGGAAGGCTGAGTGAGGGAGACACTGCCAGCTGCCGCCATGACAAACAGCATGTGAAGATGCCGGTAAGCCACGAGCCACATGGCAAGGTATAGATTTATAGAAATGGGTTAATTTAAGATATAAGAACAGTTAGCAAGAAGCCTGCCACGGCCATACAGTTTGTAAATAATATAAGCGTCTGTGTGTTTTTTTTATAAGTGGGCTGTCGGACTGGTGGAGCTTGGCGGGACCTGGAGAGAAAATTGCAGCTATACAAGCCAATATGATTAGTAGAACAGGACCAAGGTCCTCAGGTTCTATGTAATTGAGTGTCTAGGTAACAAGCCATTGTTCAGTGAACAAGGAATAAATCACAATTCTTCATGATCAGCATAGCAGAAGGAAAAGATGCTCCAATGTGAGCCACTGAAGCAGAGCATGGGAGACCCAGCCCTGAGCATTCAGCTCAGCTCGCCTTCAAGACCTTGCCTTTGGCTCTAACATCACTGCAAGGCTCTTTCCTTCTGACTTCCTTTGGGCTGGCTGATCTCCTGGACCCAGGGCTTAGGACAGAAGCTAGAGGAAATGGTCTGGGATGGTGTGTTAAGGAGTTGTAATTCTGGGCCAAAGGCCCTGGTATTAAGTTAGCCTTGGAGCTGGGACCTTGTGCTGCAGTGCTCATCATTAGACATTTTGCCTCTATTTGTATGAACTGTCCCTGGGTCTTACTGTCCTTCTGACAAGTCTATGTAGGTGAACTGCTCAGGACTTCTACTGCAGACTGGGGTACAAACATAGAGCCTTGCCCCTGCAGCTGGGCCCAGAAGGGTTCCTATCAACAGCTGTCATTCTGACAGCCCAGCAGCCTATATACACCTCTTCACTGTGTATGCTCCTTAGGTCTGAAAGGAAGAAAGCCTCTTGAACTGCAATCCTCACACTGCCCATGGTGCTTTTTAGACCCATCCTGGTTCTAGCTGCCTGTGCCCAGAAATCCTAGAAATAAGCAAAGCATCTTAAAGTATGAATAAAAACAAACCTCACCTTAGAAATCTTGCAGTGAAATTCGTAACTTTTTATTTTCTCAGGTTTAAAATAATCTATAAATTCTAATAGAACTTCGAGTGTGTATTTCTAAATTATAATATGTGATATAATTGATAATAATTTTTAACCTCTTAAGAATACTGTATTAGTATATGTTTAAAAAACCAAATTGCTAAAGTTAAATATACATTTTTTTTTTTTTTTTGGTTTTTCCGAGACAGGGTTTCTCTATGTAGCTTTGTGCCTTTCCTGGATCTCGCTCAGTAGACCAGGCTGGCCTCGAACTCACAGAGATCCACCTGCCTCTGCCTCCCGGGTGCTGGGATTAAAGGTGTGCGCCACCACCGCCCAGCCTAAATATACATTTTAAACAACCAAATTATTGAAGTTTTGGTGCATCTTACAATGGAATTTGCAGACTGTAAAGATTAATTTATGCAATTTAAAATAAGCACCTTTATAACATCTTTCCTCCTCGAATGCCGACACTGTTTTAGACCATCAGTGTTTCAGATTACTTCTGTCTTGTCCCCTAATGCAAGTTATCAGGATCAAAGTGGAGTCATTATGTCAACAAAATGAAGAAAAGAAACCATGAAAGACAAACCCTCTTGCACATATGCCTGTAACAGGGTCTATGGAAAGAACTCCTTAAAACTGCAGTATTATAGATTAACTACCTCAATATTCCAGCTAAGCTGCTTCCACAATATCACTTGATTAACAATGGCTGTCTCCACTAATGAGCCAACCACAAGCTCTTATTACCAATGGTCTTTATTTCAAGATAGCTGAAGTAGATTCTGCCATTTTTCCTTTCCTTTTTTTTTCTCAAAAAACTTCTCTTTTAAAACTTCCTTTTGTCCCAATCCCTTCAGAAGCATCTGTAGTCTACCATAGCATGCCAGGGCTGCAAACCCCTCTAGACCCAAATAAACTCTGCTTTGGAGAACTGGTCTCCCTGCTGCTCATGTAGAGTTTAGACACCTCCAAGGATGACACACATTGATCTGCTTTGGTATAGATTTAAAACACAACTCTCTTTTGTTTGAGCTGAGTTTGAATTGGGCTTCAAAAGAATACAGAATAAAATGCTATAATAATATTACAAACATCTGTACAGTAAGTCCCCATGTGCTTGATAAAAACACCACTGCCACTGTGTAGAGCCCTCTTTTTCACACAATGTGATAGACATACTGCATGGCTGGTTTAATTTATTTTGTATATTTTATCTCATTTACCTTCATTACTCACTATTCATCTCTAAGATTTCTTAGGGTTTTTTTTTAATGTTCAAGAACTGATCTTTGAAGACAATTTTATAAATAATAATTTCTCAAAAATGAGTGTCTAATAGCTATGGAAATTTAGGTGGATGGTCAAACTAACATGAAAATAGATGGTGTAACTCTACCAGATCACAGAGACAACAGAGACAGTGGTAGGTCTGCCCAGGGTCACCTGCAAAGAAATCTATCTACACTGTAAGAAGCCTCTAAAAAGCAGGGAACGATAAACTGACAGAGACAAATGTCAGACCTCAGCAAAGAGCCAGACAAAAGCTTTCTAATTAAAAACATCTGCTGAGTCATCAAAAATATCTGCAATACAGTGTGTATGCACACGCATGCATGCACAAGTGTAATGTACGTGCACATGTACGTCAGAAGACAACCTGGGTCATTCCTCAAACTTTGTCTATTTTTTTTTTTTTTGGTAGAGTTTGCTAAGTAGACTGGACTGGTTATCAGCAGTTCCAGGGATCCACATATCTCACCACCCCAAGACTGCAAGTGTACAGCCTCATTCTCCAATTGTTCTTTTTGTTTTGTTTTGTTCTGTTTTGTTTTGACATGAGTTCTGGAGAGGAAATGTGGGTTGTCTTTACTAACTGAGCTGTCTCCCAGCTCTGGATCACATTCTTAAGGCATGTCTTTGGCAGATGTTCCAGAAATGTGCATTTTCTGAGGAACTCCCAATTCAAAGGAACTTATCTATTAATGAGGAGACTCTCTCATCGGTGCAAAGGAGCAAAGGCCCAGAGCAGAGTTAGAACAACAAGCTGTCTTGCACATCTCACACTAGGATTAAATGGGCTCTGCAGTCTGGAGACTCGCCTTCTAAAACAAGTTTTGCATTGGCCTTTCTTTTCCATTGGTCATGCTTATGAACAGACCATGCACAGGTTTAAGCTTGTCTGCTACTAAAAAAAGCTCTCTTTTAATTAGATACTATTGGAGTCCATGAAGGAAACTGGGGAGTGGTCCACTGCTCTCAGCAGTCTGAAGACTTAGTCAATACCATCAAGTGGGTGGGTCCCTGGTCTTCCTAGGGCCAGAAGACAGGGTTTGGAAATGAAATTGCAGGGCACACTTCATCTGTAAAATGACTGGTACTGACACTTCATACTTCAGAGCTAATGGTATATAAACTTTTCTGAGTTTCACTGAATAGTATTCCTAAACTTACTGGCTCAATTCTTCTAACATTTAATCAGAGTTCAGTTCAAATATGGATCCTGTTATGTGTGGAACTACAAGAGTCATGACTCTTGATGCATATCCCCAAGTTTGTCAATTACTATTTTTAAATATATATAATGTATAATTAGATAGATAAAACTATTAGTAAAAAAGACATCAAATCTAAAACACCCTTAATGAAAAGCAAAGATCAAGCTACCAAAAATATTGGAACAAAATGTACAAACTTCTTATAAATCAATAAGGAAAAACCATTATTCACCTAGTAGAAAAATGAACAATGAGCAAGTAGGAATAGAGTTGACCACATGGCTGCAAGAAGGTCAAGTGAACACAACAGAAATAGAACATCATTTTCACCTCTCAAAATGGTTCCCCAAAAGGAGCTGATCATTTAATTTTAGAAAGAACTCAAATAAATACTTTATTCATCCATTATTTTTAACTTCATGATCCTTCCAGAGTACACACACACACACACACACACACACACCTTTTATACAAAGGAGTTCATTCTAAGGAAATATGAATATTTGAAAACTTGAACTGTATAGATATTCTATGAACCTTTCTTAGTGGGGAAAAAATAAATTTAAATGTTCAACAGGAACTAAAAGACAAGAGGACTGTGTAAAGTGGACAGGGACTGTGTATAGTGGACAGGGACTGTGTACAGTGGACAGGGACTGTGTATAGTGGGCAGGGGACTGTGTAAAGTGAACAGGGAACTGTGTAAAGTGAATAGGGAACTGTGTAAAGTGCACAGAGAGTGTGTAAAGTGAAGAGCAACTGTGTATAGTGGACAGGGACTGTGTATAGTGGACAGAGACTGTGTATAGTGGACAAGGACTGTGTATAGTGGACAAGGACTGTATTTTGTGGTCAGGGGACTGTGTAAAGTGGACAGAGACTATGTAAAGTGAACAGCGACTGTGTATAGAGGACAAGGACTGTGTATAGTGGACAAGGGACTGAGTATAGTGACAAGAGCTATGTAAAGCCATTCAAAATGAAACAAAACAGAAGACTATGTGATGCTATTAAAGAAAGTGACCTTCACTTTGTGGCAAGCAGGAAAAGGAGATTCATACCCAGACAGTGCAACAGGCGCGCGCGTGTGTGTGTGTGTGTGTGTGTGTGTGTGTGTGTGTGTGTGTATGTGTGTTACTGGGGAGTGAAACCAGACCCTGAGTGTGCTACGCAAGTGCTCTACCACTGAGTTATAATACTCCTAGTCCTATTTGTAAACACTTTAAATATAAAGGCCATACCTCATGTCAACAGTATTATTTATGGACAGTAACAATATAGGCACTTTTCTGTTTGACGTTTCAGTTGTTTTATTTTTCTGCTTGTTTACTCAAAGAAATCACACCCACCTCTAAAGAATCGGATTTTTATAAGGACAACATGAATCTACAGAGAGACTAAGTGTGAACGCACTTAGCGGAATTCGATTCTCTTCTATATGCAAACAGTGCCACTCACACAGCTACTGAGGCGCAGCGGCAGCGGATGACAGCCCCCAGATTTAACTACCACGTCCTCAAAAGCCTTCCTCTTGGTTATGGAGAAATAATTCTCAGTGTTTGAAGAAAAACACACGCATCAGTACCAGTTATATCTGAGTCAAAGCAAGGGATTTTATTCATGCAGCATTTAAAAAATGGAGAAAAAAATCACAAGAGCCAGGAAATGAATATGTAGGAGACATCAGAAAACAATCCATCATTTAGGGGACATGTCTTCTGGTAAATAAAATCTGTGTGGGGGCAGGACCAGACCAATTCTGAGTGACATCAGTAAGTTGTTCCTCTGTGTCAAAGTTCTCCCATGTGGAAACAGACATCACTTGGGAGAAAAGTATTAAGCCACTTTGTATTTTAATGACACTCCCAACTCATTTTCCCCCCACATAAAGTAATTACAAATTCCTCTGAATTAAAAGCATGTAGCTCAATTATATAATTGCCTATGAGGTTCTGCGGGTGCTGACAGATCTTATCTGGTCTCCAGGGGACAGTGAATTTCTATGGCTTTGGTCATGTGTTTACTCAAGAGAAGGGACTGACTGCCGCTGACAGAACAGGGACCCACAGGTAAACATCATTTACATGTGGCTGTTTAATTAGACATTTCCCCGAGAGAGCAAAGGAAATACTTCGGAGCTTCATTAGACTTTACATTTCCTAATGGAGCATTCTTAAATTTTCAAAATTACTTAAGTTTAAGATTTTCTCTAGAGAGAGATATTGAACCCATTGTATCTACTAAATATCTATTCTGTTTCAATATACAGACACAACTCCAATACTCTATTTAGCTAATCATGGAAGGAGGATGAGGGCTAGGGGCAAGGTATAGAGTAATGAAAAACATGTGTTTAACATGAACAAGACTCTGGGTTCAATTCCCAGCATCACATACACTTGTGCGCGCGTGTACATACATACATACATACACACACACACACACACACACACACACACACACACATACACACACAGAGAACAGCTTCAGAAACTACTAAAGCATTTTGTATTGAAGCTTATGGGCATGCCATCATTTTGGTACTAACACTGTTCCTTGGAATTGTAAATTTCTTCAGCTACATCTACATGTTTGAGAAACTGCTTGTTTACTCCAATTTTTAGGGAAAAACCATCTTAGCCCTGCTCAAAGGCCTGCAGCAGTGTTCCAAACACCAGGAGATATGGAACCCTCTTCTGGATTCCGTAAGTACCTGCATTCACTTGCACATACAAACAATTAAAAATAAAATAAATCTTAAAAAAAAAAAAAAAACCAGAATGGTTCTATTGCCTCGTATGTGTTGGGTTTCCCCGTCTGTTCATTGGTTCCTAACAACTCTTCCCTGTCACCCCAAACATCTTCTCCAGTCTCACTTTGTCAAAAGCCAGTTTCTAAAGGGTCACACCTTACATGTCCCTATACTCCTATACTCCTTCCATCAAAAGCTCTCCTTCACTGCTTCTCCAGGAAGCTGGGCTCCCTTTCTGAAGGCACACATCTTTGCCGTTTTATTATGTGCATCCTGGTAACCAGCCCTCAGAAGGAGAGGGTCACATTGCACATATTTCTTTTCTTCCAATGGATCTGGGCTAGTGTATAACAATGGATCAAAAACATAATTGTTGGCTTAACATTAATGACTTTATAATATTTTAAAGTATGGCATACAGACAGAAAACCATAATGTTACAGATGCTTCTAAACTCTTGAAAATGTTATGGTAGATATACTTAAGCTACCTCTGGGAATTAGCATTAAGTCAGAGTTAGGTCCTTCCACAAAACATGTAAAAGGTCGAAGATCAGAAAGTTCATGAAACCTCACTTACCAGTTACCATTTTTTCAAATATGTTTATCATATGCTATTTCCCCAAACAAATAGCTTGTATACTCTTGGAACTTAGCTAAATAAAAGTTACTACTAACCCTAGCCCTTGGTTATGACTAAGAAAATAGCCTCACTACGTACCTCTTCTTTAGAAGAATTATCACATTCCTTCATACACTGTCCTTGTGTCTTCAGTAAGTGCCAATCTGGTACTTGTTCAGATCTGTAAAACAGAAATGGGAGACAAACTGTAGATCTTTAAACATGTTGAAATGAGTGTATTAGAAGATTCCCATATTTTTGGTTTTTTTTTTTTTTTTTTGTCTTGGTTTTTCAAGACAGGGTTTCTCTGTGTAACAGCTCTACCTGTTCTGGAACTTGCTTTGTAGATCAGACTGGCCTTGAACTCACAGAGATCCACCTGGCTCTGCCTCCTGAGTGCTGGGATTATAGGCGTGTGCCACTACATCCCAGCTAAGATTTCCTTTTTTTTTTTTTTTTTTTTTTTGGATTTTCGAGACAGGGTTTCTCTGTGTAGTTTTTGGTGCCTGTCCTGGAACTCACTCTGTAGACCAGGCTGGCCTCGAACTCACAGAGATCCACCTGGCTCTGCCTCCCGAGTGCTGGGATTAAAGGCGTGAGCCACCACTGCCCGGCCTGATTTCCATATTTTTTAAAGGCCTTTAAAGTCAAGTTACTAGAACAACATTTATCAAGAAAAATCTGAAACCTAACATATTTGAGACAAAAAAAAAAACTGTCCAAATCCCTGTGGAGTGTGTGTGTGTGTGTGTGTGTGTGTGTGTGTGTGTGTGTGTTATGTCCGGTTGTACTCACTTGTGTGTGCACATGTGGAGGTCATTGGCCATCAGGTGTCTTCTATTACTCTCCATGCTAATTTTTGAGGCGAGGTCTCTCAATGAATCTGGAACTTGCTGTTCCAGTTAGAATAGCTCTCTGGGACCTGGAGAGATGGCTCAGAGGTTAAGAGCACTGGCTGCTCTTCCAGAGGTCCTGAGTTCAATTCCCAGCAACCACAAGGTGGCTCACAACCATCCGTAATGAGATCTGGCACCCTCTTCTGGCATGCAGTCATACATGCTGTATACATAATAGAATAGCTCTCTGGTGAGTCCCCAGGATCCACATATATCTTTACCTGATGCCATTAAGTTATCTTTCCAAGCCCCTCTTTTTTAAAAAGTTATGATGTCATTGCTAATAAGCACTCTCAACTTGGACTGCACATAGAAATAGCCAAGAAGCTTTGCAAGTCTAGCTACCTAATGCCAACCCTACTGAGCCTCACAAAATGGTCTATACTGCAACCTAGACACAGTATATTTTAAGACTCACTGTATAATTCTAAAGCACAGGCACGTACCCTAGAAGTATGACATAATCTGTAAACAACATCAGTCACATCTCCATCTCAACAACAGCTTTTCATGACATTTTTATTCTGACTTACTTACAATTAAAATAATTAAGGTACTATTATGGAAGAGTTAAGGGGGAAGTGTGAGCTGCAACAGCACCAGTTGTTATATTAAAAGGCAGCTCCTTAAAGAGAGGCCCCCTTCTGGTCTGGTTGCAGGAAACTCATCAGATGAACCCAAACCATCACGCAGTAACAGAAACTAAGGATGTTCCCAACAACCACTGAGGAGTGTCAAAGGACTCAGCTTGTTCTGAAGGGGTTCCCACAAGCTGATGGAGGGAGAACTTGAGCAGCAAAAGGGACACTGACTGCAATGCACTAAAAACACAATAAATTCATAAAAACCCATGGGTTCATTTAAAAATAAATATAAACAAAATTTAAAAAAACTTTTAGACTACACACACACACACACACACACACACACACACACTGGGATGTGGAGGGGGGTATTATTTGAAGTAGCTATAAATAATCTAGGATGCAATAGTGGATCCAGAAGTGAGAGAAAGCATGTACTATCTTTCTGAGTCTGGCTATTTTGAATAATAAGATGATCGCCACCCGTATTTATTTCCCATCAAAGAACATAATCATTTCACTCTTTATGGTGGAATAAAACTCCACTGCATATATATTACATTTCGTTTATCCATTATCTGTTGTCAGACACCTACGCTGATTTCCTGACAGCGACTATGAAGTGCTGCAGCAAACACTCACATGCAAGCGTCTGTGTGGCATGCTGACAAGAGTCCTGTGGACACACACCCAGAAATGGTGTAACAGGGCCTTACGGTAGTTCTATCTCTAGTGTTCTGAGGAGCTTCCATAAGGATTTCCACAGTGGCTGGACCAATGTTCATTTCTACCACTAGTATAAGAGTTCCTCCTTCCAACCTTCCCCATGCCCTACATCCTTGCATTTGTGTTTGCTTAGTGACAGCCAATCTCACCGGGTGAGATGGATGCTCAGTATAGTTTTAATTGCATTTCCCTAATGGCTAACTATGCTGAACCGTTCTTCATGTGTGTACTGGCCCTCTGTACTTCATCTTTTGAGAACCTTCTATTGTGTCTTTAATGACTGTTTTTTAAGTAGTTCTCTGGAGTTCTTTACATATCTTAAATGTTAACTCTGTCAGCTGATAGCCAGCAAAGTTTCTCCTGTTCTGCAGATACTTCTTTACTTGATAATTTCCTTTGGTATGTAGCCTTTTTGGTTCATGCAGTAACAATACTGAGTCACTGGTGTCCTTTTCAGAGAGTCCTTGCTTTGGCCTACACCTTGAGGTTTCCCCTCCCTATATAGTTTCCTTTAACAGTTTCCAACTTTCAAGTGTTACACTGAAACACTTAAATTGATTTTTTTTCTTTATGGTGAGAGAGAGGACTCAAGTTTCATTGTCTATGTGCAGATATCCAGTTTTCTAGAACCATTTGTTGAAGCAGCTGTCTTTTCTCCAATGTACATTTTTGGATCAAACAGACTCCATAAAATTATTTTGATTTGCTTGTATTTGTTAAGAATTGCTTTGTGTTTGCCAATGTCTTCAGTTTTATGAGCTGCTGTATTCTATAGTGTCTGAATGGGATGCTATAAAGAGTTCTGTTAAGTCATTGGATTATATAATGTCATTTAGCTATGCTATATATTTGCTAAATTTTAAAAGATCAGAAAAATTAATTTTGGGTGTGTTCATGAACGTGCATGCATGTACAGGTACTTATGATGCCAGAGGTGTCAGATCTTCTGGAACTAGAGTTACAAATGGCTGTGAGTCACCATGTGGGTACTGAGAACACCTAAGTTAGACTGTCTAGAATAGCAGGAAGTGCCACTGAGCCCTATCTTTGTTATTTTTTTCTGGTCTACATGACCTGTCTATTGGTAAGGGTGGGGTACTGAAGTACCTATAATTAGTGTTGAGGACAATTTTGACTACATCCTGCAGGCTACCAGCACAGAGGTCAAGCCTGGTGAGCCTCAGGGTTGTAGACATAGAGGGCAGGGAGGTATGCAGCAGCCAGGATCTCACACAGAACCTGCTCCTGGATGCCCTGCATGGCTGCAACATTACCCTGACTCTGGGCAAGAGCAGGATATTCACGACAAATCTTGGCAATAGTGAAATATTTTTAGGGCTTTAGAAACTAGAAACCTTGAATCAGACCAATGACTCATTGCAATGAATATTTGCATGCAAAGCTGTCTGGGCAAATATATATACACACAATGTAACACACTGTAGTTTCCAATGCCACTACGAAGAACAAATATTTGATGGAGGGTTGGGAAAGGTAGAAGAGCAGTGAGTGAATGGTGGAGAGAGGCAGAACTAGAGACTCAATGGAGGCAATAGGTCTGATAGAATGCTGCGGTGGACAGGGGAACACGTCCTTGCCACGTAGGGCCAACAGGGTGGTGTGCAGCAGGCTGGAGCTTGCAGTACAACTTAGCTCCCCTGAACACACTGCCCAGCTGCACCATCACCCTGGTTCTTAGCAACAACAGGATGTCCAAATGAAGAAAGGTTCATTTTCTGGATTGGACCTCCTCAAAAGACCTCTATGGTCCATGCTGCCACTGGAGGTCACTTTGGAATCTGTGGTTCACTGCCCCAGGCCATGTTGAAGCCAGGGGTTCATGTGGATGTCCATGGTCCTACAGCAGCTCAGAGCCCTGTTGATGCCCCTGGCCCAAGTTACCATGTTGATGTAAGTAACCTGTGCAGCCAGCTGAGGCCACGTTGACATCTGTGGTCTGTGCTGTCACGAAGGACCATGTCTAGGTCCATGGTCCTACTGTAGCCAGGGTCTGTGTTGATGTCCAAGGCTCATGTTACCATTCAAGGTCATGCAATGTCTGTGGTCTATGCTACAGCCTAAAGCCATATTGACGTGAGTGGCCTATACTGCCATCTGAGATCATGCTGATGTCCTTGGCCTGTGCTGCTGCTGAGGGCTATGATGGGGTCCATGGCCCATGCAGCAGAAGGCTGTATTGATGTCCGTAGTCTGTACTGCCACTAGAGACCACGTGGATGTTCGTGGTCCATGCTGTCATCAGAAACTATGTGTAAGTTCATGATCCATGTTCCTGCTAACTGTAAAGGGCAAGGAAGCTACTTCTGCCATGGTACTGATGACTGCAGACTCATAGTTGAGAAGGAGGTACACAGGTTTCTGTGACAAGTTCTACTCCCACCCACCCTCCAAAAAATAATAGCCTAGACAGAAAGCCATCAAACTCTTAAAAATTGTGATAAAGATGCTGAAACGTAGCTCTTCACAGCTGATGCCTTCTGGTAGGAGGTGTAGGTAGGGAAGGACTCAGTTTTCTTAAAGGGGCTGGCCACTGAGAGTTTAGCCATGCTCCAGTGGGTATATGGGCAACACAAATTGGACTTTTCTTTTTCTTCTTTTGTTGAGGGGGGGAATATCCCAAGGATGGGGGGCAGAATTGGGAGGACTGGGAAGTGAGTGTGCTCAGGGTTCATGATATGAAATTCCCAAATAATCAGTAAAAGTATTATGAAAAAAAAAACTGTATTGAGAGAAATGCACAGAACAAAGTAACCTACAACATTCACATTAGATACTAAATGGTATCTGGTCTATGGGGTCACTCAGCTGAGTACAGACATGGACTATTTCTAGCCATCTTGCTTTTCCTTTTCTGGCTATGTGTCAGAACCTCTGCGGTACTATACTTCCTCTGCTATCTTTGTGTTGTTGGCCCCTAAATCACAGGGTAGGGTACATAGGCTGGGCAGTGGGTATCGTAACGAGAGGCATCTTTCTGTCTCTAGAACCTGAAAGGCTGTAAGCAAGCTTTCTGCTGGCATTCCTTAGGTCCTAGCACCTGTAACCCCTGTCACTGCTTGTCCCTTTTCTAGAGACCTAGTAGGTTTCATCATAGTCTATGGCCTGTGGTTTGGACCAGACTTCCACACGGAACACTGTGCAGTTGTGACTTGGGGTTTTTCCTATCTAGCCAGAGGTAGTGTGCAAGCTAAAACACAGAAGAGCCTCCTAGTCTCCTGAGACCAGCTCTGGCTTCCCAGAGTGGGCTTTCTTTTTTGTTTTGTTCTAATTTTCTCTAATTCATGTTCATAGTCTCCCCCTCTGCTTCCTCCCCTACCCCCCATCTCTCTTTCTCTCTAGTATCTCATTATGTAGCTCAGGTTGGCCTGAACTACATCAAATTTCCTGCATCAGTCTCCCAAGTCCTGGGATTACAGGTATATGCTACCATGTCTGGCTGTATTTGAAAATTTTCATGAAAAAATGTAGAAGAAGAGAAATTCAAGGTTTAGTCAGAATTTTTGTTGTTATTTTTGTTTTGTTTTGTTTTGAGAGAGTCTCATCATTTCATCTTGGTTGATCTAGAATGCACTCGGTAGACCAGGCTGGCCTCGAACTCACAGAGATACACCCACCTCTGCCTCCTGAGTGCGGGATTAAAGGTGTGCACCAACACACCTGGCCCAGAATCTTCTTTAACATGTCTTTCCTGACCCAACACAAGTTTTCCGAAATTGGCATAAAATGGGGTGAGTTCTTAGAATCCATTTAAAAACTCCCAAGATTGATTCTAAGACTTCCCACTCATTTGACAGAAAGCACCTCTGGCAATGTGGTTCCTATCACCACTCAATGATACCCCTTTCCTGACTCTATGAAATGAAGCAACCTTTACTTCTATTTATTACTAGATTTTCCTACTGGAAAATGCACTGACTTGTCATCTACAAATTCTAGGCCATTCATGAACTATCTTTGTTTTAACAAGTAAGTCAATCATTTCTAGCTGAAAGCAAGTTTAATAGAGTGAACTACATTTACAATTAGGTAAATTAAATTATGAGAGAACGCTTTCTCTGATGACTACACCATATGATTTTCCACAGAAGCAAAGCCAAGGTGTGAGATGTTGGTTACTATTACTCCAAGCCAGCTGCAGCTTCCCTGAGGCCAGCCTAGTTAAAGTTTCTTGTATTTATTTATTAATTATTTAATAATGTATTTATTTGCTATAAAAAGACAAAGCCAATTAACTGGGTTGTGCAGGGCCAAACAGCATCTGAGATTTGACTTCTGAAAAGCTAAGCTAACTGTTGAGCTTTCCTGCAGATTTGTTTCAGGACACCTGCGGCAAGGAGTGTAAGAGCCACAGCTGTTCTTGAATAGAGTCTTTCCGATGTCCCTACATGAACATGCTAAGTGTGAAAATTTGCAAAGTAGTACAAAGAATTGAAAGGAATTTTATTTAGTATATATTGTGAAAATTTAAACATCAACACCATGGAGAATAAAGAAAGTTTGATGTCCGAACAAATACATCAGCTTTTCCTTAACTACAACTGACTTATTACAGATTGACAATTTGACCAATGTTTTAAATGCACAGTAATAACTATCCTGAGTTATATTCTGAATCTAAGTAGAATAAAACAAAGAAAATTTTGCATTCTTCACAAGTAATGTAAAGCTCACTCCCTGAGCTTAAAAGAATAATTATTTTTGAAAGTAGATACTAAGAGAAAGAATTAGTTGCACCTGGAGAAAATACAACAAATGATAGAAGTCTTACTACATTTTCATATATGATAAAACTCCTTAAAGTGTTTTATTAAAAAAAATTAAAGAATTCAAAATCCAAATGATGTGAATCATGTTAATTCATAGTTGTCTAAAATAAGAACATGGTCCTCTACCTAGTAACACTACATTTTGCATATGGAGCTCTTGGCATAACATAAAATTAATCTCTGGCTTAACAGAAACCAACAATGAGGAAAGCAATGGTTTCATCTGCTCTTCTTCTTCTTCTTTTTAATTTGTTTCATTTTGTGAGGAGGATTCCAAATCTTCACATTATCTTCTGGAGTATGTTCTAGGGTATGTGTCCTACTTTATGGTAGGATTAAAAGACATTTATGAGTGCCATGTTTTGCCAGGAGCAAGGAAGGCAGGGCCACAGTCATAGCAACTTCATCTATTCAATAGGCTTTAAGAATTTCATAACTTGCTAAGCCCTGTGCCTTCCTGCCTTATAATTCCATGAGATTTGAGTCATTAACTGTTAGACAACAGAACTAAACCATTCTCTCCAAATCTGAATTTCTGGAATGGCTCTTCAAACTGGCCTGCTGACTATTTGGACCCTGGGAAGCTCAGAGAGGAGTATTTCATTCTTGGAAGTTCCCTGCTAGAACTCTTGGGTGCTAGGGGGTGCAGCAAGGTCGGTGCAAGGAAGGCAGAGGGAAGCCTGATGGTTCAAACTCATCAGAAAGAACTTGTGTTTCCATATCTGACTGCTTGTCTCCCACAGGCCACAAATACTTCACTTTTTTCCAAGGCTAGAGAATGAGCCAGTGACAATCAGTGTTTTATAAACAGCATCTCTGGTGACAACATACACAGCAACTCTAACCATAACAGAGCCTAGTGTCAACAGTAGGCACTTCTGACTTCATCTGTTTTTATAAATGATCACAGTAAAGAAAAGTCTTGAAGACTATTAATTTTACAATTTGTGTTGGTCATAAAGGATCACATCTTATGGAGGGCTGATGTATATATAACTGCAGTTTGAAGGCTATATGAAATGAAATTTTTCATAATGGAAATCAATGTTCTTTTATGGATGAACAATCAATCCTTAGTGTAGTCAATATAGACCCATCTTATCACCACATTCTCAGTTAGGTTTAAGAGTTACATGATGCATCATTTATTATAAATGCAAATACACTTTCCATATCACAACTGTGGGTATGTCAAATAGTTTATAAACAGATATAAAAGGCAGTGAGAAAAAGCCACAAGATTTGCTAAAGAGCCTTGTAACCTGTAATCACCAAATGACCCACAAAGCTCAGACAGATCCCACAAGCCCTTCCCATCACCTTGTAAAGTAGAATTTTAAGACAGCAGGTTTTATTCTGCATGATAAAAATGTGATAGAAGATGAAAAGCTACCAAACAGGAAGGTCACTTCCAGCCTCCTCTAGTTCAGAGATCATAAACTGGGGCCACCTAATCCACTGACATTTTCTGTGTCAAGAGATGGTAATCCCAACTTCTACCTAGCCCATGTATACTAGATGTAAGTTGAATTCTACTCTAAGGAAATGAACTTCTTTTCCCTATTAGGTTATTTCACTAACATAAAACAGCCTAAGTGACCCCTGAAAGAAAAGACAGCATTAGATGGAAACCATATAGATACAAAGTTGCTCTCTCTTAGTTCACTGGGTCCCACCTGTGATGCTTTAAATAAGAATGGTCCCTATACACTTGCATGTTTGAATACTTGGTCTCCAGAAGATATAACTATCTGGGAAGGATTATTTGGTGTGGCCTTGTTGGAGGAAGTGTGTCACTGGGCATGGGCTTTGAGGCATCAAAGATTCTCACCATTCCTACTGTCTGTAGATCTGGCCATGAACTCTTAGCTGCTGCTCCCTGCCTGCTCCCTGCCTGCTGCTGTGCTCCCTGCCATGATGGCTCCTACCCCTCTGGAAATGTAAGTACCAAATAAAGCAGTCCTTATAGAAGTTGTCCTTGTTCTAGTGTTTCACAAAACATTTCTATTATCACAACAGAAAAGCAATTAAGATAGTATCCATTGATGGTCTTTAACAAGCAAGCACTGATAATTCTTGTGTAATTATTTGTTCTCCACCAGTAAACAGTGAGGATCTATTCTAAGAGGAGATATAAGCAGCCCTCACCCCAAAAGCAGAGTTGTGACATCAGTAACACTTAGGCAATGCATTAGGTACTTAATACATATCACATGTTACACACGAATCTATAACTGAAACAGTCCAGATGCTACAGAACTTCTAAGACCATAAAGAGAAACTGAGACCAGCTAAAAAGTGGGTGGAGGGTGTAGAATAGGTTTCTGACACAGCAAAGAGGTGTACAAATCTTGGCTCATGTTTCAGCCACTCTAGAAACCAACCAGTAGCCCCCTCTCTCATCCCAGCTTTACACTCATTTAAAGTTCTTAGACTGGAGGGCTTTAAATAAGGGCTCATTTAGGCTGAGATGGCTGGGCCCCACCCTCAGAGTTCCTGAGTCATTGGGTCTAGGGTAGGACTGAATAGTGAGCCTTTTCAAAAGAAGTTCCCAGATCCTGTTGATGCTGCTGGTCCTGAGATCACATTTCAAGAAACAGCTTTAGATGAAGGGGTCTATATCTAGAGTGAACTTGGAAATCTGGGAACTCACCAGGTACTTAGACCTGCTGAGGACTTGTTGGTAGCTATGGTGGATAAATCCTGGGCTGCTCACCTGACTGTACATCAGTCAAAGCTTACACCTCCCTCCCTCTGCCCACCAAAGTAAACATCTATTTATGGACCAACGTCATCTCAGAAACACTGCTACAAGAAGGCACTGAGCATAAGAAGTTCACTAATAGTAAGAAACAAATACATCTGTAGACAGATGAGGTTGTCCATCAAAAGGTTAAACTGATGGCTACAAGGCACGGGCAGTGTGTACTAGTTTCACCACTTGTCAATCTTTTGATTTTGATACACTGGAACAAGATGAATGCCTCATCACAGCAGCCATTTCTTGCCAGATACCTGACTTCCTGTTCTGCATTGTTGCCCCAGCTTTTCAAGTCTGGGAAGTTGTGAAGGACAGCTGTTCTGTAAGCTTCAAGGTCTTCCTTCAGAATGTCACTGTGATTACAGAGCCTATAAAATAAAACAGGTATGCCCGAGATGTTTATTTAAGCACAGACCGCCTGTTTCTACAGGCTCCGGTGGTTCTCCGTGGTTTATTGAAATATATCTGTAATATAATCGAGACATAAAAATGCAGCAACTATACTGTCTCTCTACAAAGACGTAAAATGGGGCAATTTGAAAAACTTGTTTGTATATTTGTAGCAGTTTTATATCCACTGGAGGAAGTAACTTTAAGCCCTTTGATGACTTTAATGGTGTTCAAATCCACAGCTGGGCAAGCTCATTCCACATTCTATATGAGTGATGAGAATATTGATGACCTTAACAGCAGAAAAGGCTAATTTTTTATTGTCAATCATTATAAAGTCAGATCTCTACAGCCTATGAAATTTATTTAAATTGTCACTGCTAAGAAATTGTAATTTCTGGCTAAAGTGTGGGTTACATCTTCTATTCCTAAATGCAGAAAACGACTATTATTTTCTATTCAGATCCCACTGTGGTAAAGTTTCCTGAGTTTTAATACGAACTGGAAGGTATGGAAGAGTAAAGGTCATCTCTTTGCTCATTGGGAGAATCTAATAATTTAGTCACTGTTTTAGATTAACTCTGTCACTGTACCAAGAAACCTCCAAAAAGGCTGGGTACTTATTACCTCATAAAATGTGTACGGGTGGAAAGCATGATTCTGAACTATATGGGAGAAAATATTAAAGCCAAAACAGTACTTCTGCTTAGAAGCAGCTAATCACATTGTGAGTTGGGAATATCCAACACATATACACAGAAAAAAAAAATGAAGATTATTTATAAAACCACTTATTAAGCAATATGCTAACCTGCTTGTTGGTAATTAGTGGAGTATTTAGGCATGTTACTGAACTGATGTGGTGGTCATATGCCTGATCTCACAGAAATAAAGAATAATGCAGGCTGACTGCTAGAGGGTGAGGAAGCAGTGCAGACTCAGCCTACCCCAACTCTGAAGCAGGTCTTTAAAGAACAGGAAATATAAATGAGCCACTGGCTTCAAGCCCCTCTTGACTGTCATCCACGATACTGGTGCTCCAATTGCAGCCAAGTTCCAAGCTTTCAGCCTGGGTTTCTTGGTCCCTGTGTCAGGTCCTGGGCCAGGTCTCGTGTCAGGTCCTGTGTCACTGAGGTCTGCTGCCCTTGCCTTCCAGACTCCAGACCAATCTGACTTACTGTACCCAAGAAAACTTCTTGCTGCCCAGGAAGAATCTGGATCCTGGCTCCTCGTGGAAGGTTCATCAAGTAGTCACTTCATCAAGAATACCTGCCCTATTCTTCTGGAAGAGGAGGATCCCCAGAAGTAAGCCTATTTTTTTTTTTTTTTTACTTCAGCTAGAAATGAAAACATTAAACTCCTGTGTAAAGGGCTACAGAAATGAAGCCTTTTCTCATCTCTGCCTGATGACTTCTTCATGTCTCTGTGAGTGTTATCTTTTGGAAGACTTCAGTTTTGTGTTTCAGTTGCTGTGAGCTATGCTTGGCCTGGTAGTTTTATTTTCCATGGGGAAAAGCAGTCTCAAATGGTCATACATAGTGTTGAGCACAACTACATAATGTTATTTGTTTAAAGTTTTAAATAATATTTTACTGTATTTTAAATAAGACAAAATAACCATAAAACACTGTATTTGTTTATACCTACAGTAAAATTTTAGGGAAGAGCAGGTTTTGCCAGCTAGAAGAACAGATTTGTGCCTGCCCACTCATCATCAGAGAGGCTCCATTCAGCAACTAACTGATGGAAGCAGATGCAGAGACCCACAACCAAACATTAGGCAGAGCTCAGGGAACCCTGAGGAAGGGGGAGAGGAAGGACCGCAGGAGCCAGAGGACACCGTGAGAACATGGCCCACAGAATCAATTAAGCAGGGCTCACTGGGGCTTTCAGCGACTGAAGTGATAATCACAGAGCCTGCCTGCATGGGTCTGCACAAGATCCCTGCATATATGCTATGGTTGTATAGCTTGGTGTTCTTGTGGGACTTTCAACAGTGGGAGTTGCGTGTATCTCTGACTCTTTTGCCTGCTCTTGGGACTCTTCTCCTCCCACTGGGTTGCCTTGTCCAGTCTTGATATGTGGGCTTGTGCCTAGTCTTATTGTAACTTGTTATGTGTAGTTGAAATTTCTGGGAGGCCTGCTCTTTTCTGAAGGGAAATGGAAGAGGAATGGACCTTGAGGGGGAGTTGGAAGGAGTGGAGGGAGGGGGAGAGAAGTGTCTTAGCCAGTGTTCTACTGCTATGAGGGGACATCATGACCAAAACAACTCTCTTTTTTGTTTGTTTGTTTGTTTGTTTGTTTGTTTGTTTTTTCGAGACAGGGTTTCTCTGTGTAGCTTTGCGCCTTTCCTGGAACTCACTTGGTAGCCCAGGCTGGCCTCGAACTCACAGAGATCCGCCTGGCTCTGCCTCCTGAGTGCTGGGATTAAAGGCGTGCGCCACCACCGCCCGGTTGACCAAAACAACTCTTATAAAAGAAAGCATTTAATTGGGGGCTTGGTTACAGTTTCAGAGCCTTAATCTATTCTCATCATGGCAGGTAGCCTAGCTGCAGGCAGTAGTGCTGAAAACACAGCTGAGAGGTATATCCCAACCCCAAAGAAGAGAGAGAGAGAGAGAGAGAGAGAGAGAGAGAGAGAGAGAGAGAGAGAGAGAGAACGAACCAGCACCAGGACCTCAAAGCCCACCCCCAGTGACAAACTTCCTTCAATGAGGCCACACCAACTCCAACAAGACCACACCTCCTAATCCTTCTCCTAGGTAAAGAAGCATTCAAATATATGAGCCTATGGGGACCATTCTTATTCATACACCCCAGGAAAGAAACTCAATTTCCAAATGAACAACAACAAAAGGCATCATTCCAAGAGAGGATACCAAGTGCTGAGTGAGTTATTTAGGAACAACCCACATCCATAGAGGTAAGAGAGGAAAAAGGCAACTGGTCTTCCCATCCCAGTGTCTGGTGAAAATTTCCATCACTCATGAGTTTGGCCCTATCTTCCTTCCTGGTGAGGGTTCTAGGAGCCCTGGCCTCCCTTCCCCCAATCACGGTTTTCCTCCCTTTACCCGCCATAGCTTCCACATCCACTGACAGGCAAAGCTGTGAGGAAAGGGGTGCTCTGCTTTGGGACTGAGGTAGAATGGTTCCTGATGCAGTTTGAATGTGAAACGTCCTCACAGGTGGTGCTCTGCTTTGGGACTGAGGTAAAATGGTTCCTGATGCAGTTTGAATGTGAAATGTCCTCACAGGTGGTGCTCCTTTGGGATTTAGCTATGGGACATAGGCCACTAAGGGTGGACCTTAAGGGTTAAAATCTGGCCTTACGCTCTTTCGTAAGGACGAGCCATGTTCAGCTCCAGCGCCAAGATCGTGAAGCCCAATGGCGAGAAGCCAGACGAGTTCGAGTCTGGCATCTCCCAGGCGCTGCTCCAGCTGGAGATGAACTCCGATCTCAAGGCGCAGCTGCGGGAACTGAACATCACTGCGGCCAAGGAAATTGAAGTTGGTGGTGGCCGGAAAGCTATCATAATTTTTGTACCAGTTCCTCAGCTGAAGTCTTTCCAGAAAATCCAAGTCCAGCTGGTTCGTGAATTGGAGAAAAAGTTCAGTGGGAAGCACGTGGTCTTCATTGCTCAGAGGAGGATTCTGCCCAAGCCAACTCGGAAAAGCCGCACGAAAAGTAAGCAGAAGCGCCCCAGAAGCCGCACCCTCACTGCGGTACACGACGCCATCCTCGAGGACTTGGTCTTCCCAAGTGAGATTGTGGGGAAGAGGATCCGCGTGAAACTGGATGGCAGCCGACTCATAAAGGTTCATTTAGACAAAGCCCAGCAGAACAACGTGGAGCACAAGGTTGAAACTTTTTCTGGTGTGTATAAGCTCACAGGCAAAGATGTTAATTTTGAATTCCCAGAGTTTCAGTTGTGAAGAAAATGACTGAATAAAATGTCATTCATAGTTTAAAAAAATAAATAAATAAAAATAAAAAAATAAAAAAAAAATAAAATAAAATCTGGCCTTACTTCTGGTCCTTTCTGCATCCTGTTCACCATGACCTGAGGAGTTCAGCTACAGATGCACGATGAACTAAAATTATGAACCAAAAAGTAAGTGTTTCCTCCCTTAAGCGGTCTCCGTCAGGGGACAAAAGAGTAAGCACAGCTCTCCACAAGAAGGGAGGTTAGGAATGGAAAACGAGCATATTCTCTGTAAGAGCTCTGGGCAGCTTTTCTGCTTTTCTGCACTAAACTTCATTCATCCTCACAGAGGCAAAAAGACCAAAAGCCTGTTGAGAAGCTTTGTCCACGTTTTCTGTTTTTGTTCTTAGATACATAAATAGATAGATAGATAGATAGATAGATAGATAGATAGATAGATAGATAAGTTTAAAATAAACTTGCTGGGCAAACTCATACACTAGAAGTTCCTTTTTAAGTAGAAATCAAAGATGGGTTCTTTTCTGGATGTTCTGTTCTCAATTAAGAGTATATGCATAGATATATAAAAGCAAAATGAGCAGATATTCTCTCTTTATAATTATTTCACTCCTAAAATATAATCTCCTGCCTTTGTGAGGCTGAATGAACAGATCCAGTCATTGTCTCACAAACTCTGAAAGTTAAAAATAAATAAATAAATAAAACAAACTTAATTTTGGTTGTTTTCTTGAACCTCAAAAAGCTCTCAGCCTGGCCCAACTCTCTTGGAATACTCAAAGACTCAACTTTCACCAAGGTTCAATGGACCACGACACTGTTTTCACTTCCAAATACCCTTAAGCTCTCTAATATCCTTTAGCTTCATGCATTCAATTCCAGACCAGCCTGGAACTAGTATTGCTCCTGCCTCAGTTTCCCTAGTGCTGGGATGGGTAGGCAAGCGCCACCATGTCCCACAATGTTCTTAGCACTTAGTAAAATTTACTTAGAAATTTTACTTAGAAACAACTCTGTGTACTCTCCTTCTGTCTGGCATGTGTTTCTGGGAAATGTGGAGAGTGCAGGAGCCTTTTTATCAGTTCTCAACCTGTGGGTCTCGACCCCTTTGGATGTCAACAGACCTGTTCACAAAAGTCACTTAAGACCATCAGAAAACACAGATATTTACATTACAATTCATAACCATAGCAAAATTACAGTTATGAATTGGAACAAAATAATTTTATGGTTGGGGGTCACCACAACACAAGGAACTGTATTAAAGGGTTGCAGTATTAGAAAGGTTGAGAACCACTGTTTTAAATTATATTTTCTATCCTGAACACTATATATCAACAATCCATACAATTCTTTTTGTTTCAGTGATTTCAGTAGCTAGAACAGGATGTCCCGTGGGCACAAGTACATGTTTGGTGAATAATGACCAATTGTTTTATGATGGAGAAACAGTGGCATTGATGATAAGGTAGCCATTAACATATCCCAACTTTTCTATTTCCATTCCCACCAAGTATCTTTTCTGTTTCAATTACTGGATCCAGTTAAATCATAACCTCCTCTCCCCATTCTGCTCACGACCTAGCTTCATTTGCACCCTTCTGCACTCAGAATCACTGCAGGTCAATGCAGAGCCACTGCTTCGTGCTGCTGAGAAGACAATTTCACCTGCTGCCTGTAGAGCAACCTAAACTGGGGCACCTTTAACCAGGGCAATAAAAACGAGGCGTACTTTTCAATTGAAACCATATGGTTTGGACAGAAAGGATTAGTTTTTAAAACTACCATGCCATCAAGTTCTGTCTCTTTTTTCTTAACTTTCTGTCCCAAAGAAATTTGATTACAACTCACAACATTTAAAATCCTCTTAAGATCATGAAAGTTCTTAGGTTTAAATACTTGTATTAAATGCATCCATATAGCAAACACACACGGGCCCCACCTGCTGTAACATATAACTAATGAGCCAAAGTAAGTCTGAGTCACTAATTCAATCTGTGTGGCATCATACTGTCCTCCAAAACTGTTTGGCACCTTCACTAGTCAGAGAAAGGTCTGGTGACCTCCCACCCACAGGTATACAAACACAACAGAGAGGTCTGTAAAGTGCTACCTCCATAAGGATGCAAATTAAGATTTAAACAGTGGAACAATTGCCTGGAGCTAATCCTTTTACAGAGGTGTAAATGGCCATTGAGAACTGAATTCCAGGCTGCTGGCTTTTGTTAAGTAGTATCACAGACAAATTTAACCAGAGAATGGTTTTCAGCTGCCGGCTCTGAGGACTACTGATAAAACAGTTAAATAAAGCTAATGCAACTTGTTCGTTTTGCTATCAAATTTCCTGGCCATAAATCCCAAAACATTAAAAAAAAAAAAAACCAGCAAGAATTAGTGCCCTGGGAAAATAAACTGGTTGTGACTCTCTCAAGGCTGACACCCGATGCCACTGTGAAGTTTGTATACCGGTTTTGTTGGCTACACAAAACGATTGTAGAAAGACAAACACATACATAGTTCAACAGTATTTTCCTTTTGACGGGCTGTCTTACAAAACCTATGTTTTGGTGGCTACCTCAGCCCCCATTGTACAGCCCCCTGGGTGGTCCCTTCCAGGGGGCCACTTGAAGGGAGCACAATGCCCAGAAGGAGAGAAGGAGGGGCCGGCAACACAAAGGCCAACAGAGCAGGGCGGTCTGCGGCAGGCTGAGGAGCAGGGGTCAGCAAACAAGGCTGCCTCTCTTTACCCAGGAAACAAGGGGTCCTTCTCTTTACCTGGAAGCACTGTGATTAAGCTGACAGCTCGAATTATGGGCTACCTTTTGTAGGGTGCCATCCGGCTGTGCTAAGGTCCCCTTCATTGTCACGGAAACTGCACAAGCAACACTCTAGCCTTTAACCGCCTTTGGCCTCCCAACAGACCTCATCATTCTGTTCCATTTCCATCCTCAAAACCAGGCCCCTCCTGTTACCGCATTTTTTTAAAAGTTTCTTAATGAGGAGCTGCAAGGCCTGGGAGAATTTATAATAGATGTTTCCCTCCACCCCAGAGCAGAGATAACCAGCCTGAACCTGTCACTGTTTCTAGTAGCCAAGAATCATTAGTGACAGCTGTAGATGTCTTTTAAGAAAAAGATAAGTGTTTGCAGTCCATTCTCTTCTTGATAACTATGGATACCAGGCTTAATATACAGGTTGACAAAATCCTCCTAGTTGCAGATGGGTAAGGGTTGAAGATTACAAAAAAAAAAAAAAAAAATGTATTTTTACTTTCCTAGATTTCTTTGAAATCAGCACTGACTCATTGGCAGAGGGGTTTAATTATAAGGGTGTTAGTTGAGCTTTCCATCAGGGAAGTACAAATGGACTTCCAAATGGATCTCCAGGGCATACAGAGGCTAAGCTTAACTTGCTTTACTATCTGACAAAAAACAGAGTGTCTAGGATAAATGTCTTATAATCATACAACTTCATACCTTTCCCAAATTTAACATAATTGGATCCTGTATTTTGGAAGTCATAAAATACTATAGGCAATATTACTTTTAGGTATTCATTACATACTATTTTAAGTGGTTCCATAAGTAAGCACTATATCAGTGAGTGATTCTCAACCTTCCTAATGTTGCAACCCTTTAATACAATTCCTCAAGTTGTGGTGACCCCCAACCATAAAATATATTATTTTTACTGCTACTTCATAATTGTAATTTTGCTACTGTTATGAATTGTATATATTGTGTTTTCTGATGGTCTTAGGTGACCCCTGTGAAAGGGTCATTCAATCCCCAAAGGGGTCAGGATCCACGAGTTGAGAACTGCTGCTCTAGAAGGTACTTGTGGGGAAAAACTGATATGGTCAAGGTAGAATCATCTTTTCTGGGGCCTAAAAGCAGCAAAAAGGAAAGCAACAGACTGTTGTGTTGTTACAGTTCTGTGTCCGTGTCTACAAACACATACATACCTGTGTACATATGTATATGGAAGGCGATGTATAAGTACATATGTAAAGGAAGGAGGTGTGTGTACATGTGTATGTATGTATACATGTGTGCATGTATATATATGGATGTATAAGGAAGGAGACAGGGCTCAGAGCAGACATGAAGGTTATACCCTCTGACTGGGAAAGGAGAATTGCAGGTAAGCTTGCTGAGGTCTCAGGCAACATGCACAACTCGAAAATAAGATGGGCATAATGATACATGCCCACAATCCTGGCATTTCAGAGGCTGAGGCAGGAGGACAGTGAGTTTAATGCCTGCCTGGGTTAGACAGTGAGACTATCTCAAACAAAACAAAATGATGAAACAAAGACAAAATGCTCAAGTCCTGGAAATATGTCACTTTTCCAGGATAAATGTGTCTCTGTGTAGGCCAACTAACTCCAAGGATGAGAATGAGGTCCAGCAAAGAGTCTCCTCTTCTACTGGGGGGGGGGGGGGGTAGTGATAAGAAAAGTGGAGCAACCATTACCCGTCTGTCTGGTGGTGGCAGGGGTGGGGAAGAGCTCCGTGCCCCCAGCCCAGCAATGCCTGGGGCAGGTGGAAGAGCTGGCCCTGTGGTCTTAAGAGCAGGAGAGCGCTTCTTGACCCCCACCAGCTGCAACACTCTCAAGAGCAGGCCCTGCACCTTGCCAGAAGAACACAGTAGAGCCAACCCTGTTAGCATAGGTATGGGTGAGCCAGTCCTGAAATTGTGAGCATGGGAGAGCTGCCTCATTTCTCATCTGTCTTGTGGTGACATAGGTGGAGGACAGCTGCCTTCCTCCCCCATGCCCATCAACATCTGGGACAGGTGGGAGAGCTGGCCCTGTGGTCATAAGACAGGAGAGCTGTCCCTGACCTCCACCAGCTGCAACACTCAGGAGAGCAGGTCTTGCACCTCGACAGAACAGCACTATAGAACTAACCTGTTCAGGTGAGCCAGCCCCAAAGCTGTAAGCATTGGAGAGTTGTCTCCATTTCACATCTGGCGGACCAACCCTACAGGTGCCTGGGCCCAGACCTAAGGATATGACTTGGCCTGCCCCATCATCCGCCCCATGTATGATCTGCTGGAGCATGTGAAGGGACCTGACCTGCAGACCCAAAGCTTCAGGATCTCCACAACACAAGGCAACAACAGGATATCCAGAAGAGCCCTAGTGAGGGCCCAGCATCGATAGTGTAGTAGAAACCAGAGGCCTCTGTGGGAGCCCGTTCTCAGGTTCCTCGTGGCTTTACCCAGCAGGTTCGCATAGAGGATGATTAGACCACGGGCCTGAGTGCAGGTGTCTGAGATGGTCTGCACTTGGCTGTGCTGGGGGAGGAGGTCTTTTGCTTCACCCCTTGGCGTCTCTATAAAAACCCTGGGGCAGAAACAGTCGGGGCCTGTTGGAATAGGTTCCAGGCCCTCTCGAAGCTATCCTTTATTTTCTATCTGTTTATCTCCGCGATATTCTCCGCAATAAATCCTTCTATCTAATATTTCCTGCTGCTCGCACTCAAGAAAACTCTGGGGAACTGTGGGGGTGGTTGGGTAAACGCTCCACAGGCCTCGAACCATAACTCTTTGCCATGAACACTTGCAAGTAAAGATACATGGACAAAGGGGTTCACGGCGTGACTCACTGTGTCACACTGCAGCTTTCACAGAGAGATTGTTAAGTTTCCCCCCTTTTTTTTCTTTTCTTTTTTTCCTTTCTTCTCTTAAGTTTTGTTTTATTTGAGGGGGGTGCAGGGGCGGAGGGTGGATGCAAAGGGATAAATGAATGGGATCAAGATACATGATGTAAAACACACAGAATAAATAAATAAATACATAAATAAAAACAGAAAAAGAAAAGTGGGACAAGTCCCTCCCGATGCTCTGACTCTGTTCTAGGTCCACCTTTAAGATGACAGGGAAGTGAGAGCAGCTAGGGAAAGCACCTTCCAAAGTAATACATGCCTGGCCATTAACGCTTGCCTCCTGCTGGTGAGTGTGGAGCGAAGCAGGACTGCTGTAGAGACTGGGTTCCAGCTGGACCCTTCAAAGAGTCAGCACTATATTAAACTGAAGGAGTGGAATCAATCTATGATTCAGATACTCATTATCTTAAGCTGCTGAAAGGAGCCATCAACAAAACCATAAGATAAGGAACAAGTGGGAAAACCCCACATCGTTATGAATAAACAAATGGGTGAATTGTAAAAATCAGAAGGCCGAATGTTGTAAGAAAACAACAAAAGCTACTGGCTCTCCTAGGTAGAGTCCAGGAACCAGGCGAACACACTTCTCCTGTCAGTGTCAGAACTCAGGGAACGTAAACACAGCCCAAATGTTTTCATTTTCCAAAACGGCAGACACCAATTTTAAGTGTGCTCTCCGCTGAAGACGGGATGATGGTTCTGAAGCTCCCCTGACCAGCAGATGCCCAACACACCAACCAGTAAGACTGTCAAGGTTCCAGACCCAACTCTGGAAGGAGATTCGATTGAAGCAGTGGCTTTCAATCACTGAGATGTAGAACACTCGAATTCACAGAAATTTTGCAAAATACCACCGAATACACAAATTAGGAAAACATTTGCTAACAGGCAATGAATGTACATATAATATGAAAATCAAACCACTGGCAATATGCCCATGATTTCTTAAAAAAGAAAATCCACCAATGCCAACAAAATCATCTATTTCCATGATACTATCCTTTTTCATTTTTCCATTTATTTTGTTATCTTCTAGTAAACAACTAGAGCAGGTACCAAAATTTTAGTAAAAATATTTTTTCAGATGACTGAAGTGAGCAGCTCTTCACAGGCTAGGCAAGTACTCTTCTAGTACTGTTGTGCAGCACTGTCCTCATGATCCCCAGGACATCACAATGCTGTTACCACCCTGCAATCACAGTGGCAGTGCTTACTCACAAGAGACCCTCACAAAATTGGGTCTATTAACATTCCCTTCCAGAAGACCAAGGAAGCCATTAGACATTCACCTGAGACTACAATCACCCCCTCCTTCCTGCCCCACATGCAACAGGCCTGTAGGAGATGCTAGAGTATATAGGACACAGGTTTACTGAAGAGGGCACTTTACTTTATGAAGCCTATGGGACATTTTCACCTATTTTTTTTTCAGTGACACAGGGGGTCACTCATATTCCTGTAACTAAGCCCAATAAACTCACTGTTCATTGTTGGAGCCCATTTAGGTTTCCTAGTGGCTTCACCCAGCAGGACTGCATAAAGAGGATGATTAGACCATGGGCCTGAGTACCAGGTGTCTGAGATGTCCGCACTTGGCTGTGCTGGGGGGAGGTCTTTTGCTCCACCCCTTGGCATTCCTTTAAAAACCCTAGGGCAGAGACAGTCAGGGATGATAGATTAGGATCCAGGCCCTCCTGAGTCTATCCTGTATTTTCTATCTGTTTCTCTCCCCTCTATACTTCTAATATTTCCTGCTGCTTCTATTCAAGAGTACTCTGGGGAAATGTGAGCCCCCCACAGTTCATGAAGCTAGATGTAGATGGAATAATTTCTTTGGTCTATGTTGGTGCCTTAACTAGGGTTTATAGATATTTGTTCACAACTCCTCAGGAAGTCATGCCAAGAACTACTGACCAATGATTCCAATTCCAGCAAGGTGATTTTGACAAAAATCTCCCAAATTACAAAGATTCATTTCCTTTAAAAATTTAGGACTTTGAGACTCACTACAAAAAAAAGGAACCAAGTTCAAATCTAGCATTCTTCTTACCACGTTCAATCATACAGACTATTAAAATGACAGCCAGACTGACTGATTTACATTGGCAGAAGAAAAAGAAAAATCTAGACAGCCTTTGAAAGCCAAGAAGGACAGGGCTTCAGAACTGTTCATCATATCTCCCCTGCGGGTCAGAGCAATGCTCTACCCCTACCAGGATTCCCAACAGTAAGATTCAGTATAAAAGTGAAGACACAAGAGGCCTCACTCTTTCCTCTGTGTTCCCTGCCTACTTGGCCTATCTGCATACACTCGCCTCTCACTGAGGGACAGCACTCCCATTCCAGTTATCAAGTTTGAATATTCTTTTCCCTTTCTTCCCTCCAAACCCTCCCATATACCCCACCTTACTCTCTTTCAAATTCATGGACTCATTTTTCATTGTTATTGCATGTGTGTGTGCACATGCACATATATATTCCTAAATACACCCTGCTTAGTCGGTATGTTACTTGTATGTACGTTTTCAGGGCCGATCATTTGATACTATATAACCAACTGTGTGCTCTTCCCTGGAGCTCTCAGCATTCCTTAGTTGCCTGTTGTTCTTTGTGTAGTGTTAAGGCCTAGTGGGCGTTTCCCATCCACTTTGGCATGCCATCCTTGTTCAATTCACATTTGGGTAGTCATGTTGGTGAAGCTTTATGGGTATAGTTCCTGACATTACTAGGAGACATCAAATTCTTTCTTAAAATGAATGTTTGGTTTTTTGTTTTTTGTTTTTTTTACAGAAGTCTGTCACCAATAGCTGCAAAGACTCTTCTTTAAAAGTGATAAATTAAAAAGAGAATAAAAGGGAAGGCGGACCACGTGGAACTGAAGGAGGATGGCAATGAAAAGGAGAAGTGAAGTCAATGATGAAGGGGGACTGATGGGTGATGTCCTTTTGTATGCTGTGAATATGTGTTGCTCTGATTGGTTGATAAATAAAGCTGTTTGGCCAATGGTGAGCAGAATAAGGTTAGGCAGGACATTCTAACTAGAGAGATTCCAGCTGCCACTAAAGGAACAACATGCCAGCAGACCAGTAAGCCACAGCCACGTGGCAACTTATAGATTAACAGAAATGGGTTAATTTAAGAAATAAGAGGTAGTTAGCAAGAAGCTTGAACCACAGGCCATGGCCATACAATTTGTAATTGATATAAGCCTCTGTGTGTTTACTTGGGTCTGAGTGGCTGAGGACCAGGTAGGACACAGGAAAAATTCCAACTACAAGGGACAAAGTGCTACAACTTGCCATCCAGCTACTAGGAACAGACCTCAGGTTCTGATGAGCTACCACTCCCCCTCCAGCCCATGTGACTCATGGGGTCCAGGCAGAAACTGATGAGACCCTTCTCTTGCTAGTGTGGTTAAGAAGGAAATGGGCATGTGATACCGTCACAGTCAAGGAAAGATTCTGATTTAGCATGTCAGGACAAAGACCTCAGGTAACAGTGCCCGATAGCTGACCAAATCCAAGAAGAAGGGAGCCAAGAGACAGACAGGAAGCTGAGCCCACTGGTACCAGCTGGGCCTTGAGCAAAGGTAGTCTGAACACTGGACTGTTGGCCTCACTGATGTTCTTAGCTTTGTCCACGTGCCCCTCCCCCTACCTCACTTAAACCAGCTCAAAAGAGATTCTCCACTACATATAACAGAAAGAGCCGTAATGGACCCATAGAGGAAACAAATTTTCAAAAGATATCAAAAGATAAAAATATATAATAATTTACTGTTTTTCATCAGTTTTACTTTTATAGTATGCATGCTAAACACTTGACTATAAACTATGTCATAGTTTAGACAGCATGAAGAATATTTGGTTTTGGGGTGTGTGTGTGTGTGTCTGTTTTAAATGGTCATTAAAAGCATCTCCATTACATGATGATTTCTAAGGTCACAATGAAAGCTGTGATATGTGATACCAACATAGAACCAAAGGTGCTTTTGCCTTCATGGGCAAACACCTCATATCTGCGGTCTATGTATTTAAGTTTTAGGTTCCAGAGACAATTTTTTTTTAATTTTTAAAAATATTTGTTTTATGTGTATGAATTTTTTTTGCCCATATATATACATTATCTTGATGCCAACACCCAACAAAGATATAACAAAAAGGAAAAATACAAACTGATATTCCTAATGCAGAACTGTCAGTAGTGAGGTGTGGTGCACACCTTTAATCCCAGCACTCAGGAAACAGAGGCAGAGACAGGTGGACCTCAATGAGTTCAAGGCCAGTTCAAGGTCTACATAATGAGTTCCAGTCTAGCCAAGACTATACAGAGAGATCCTGTCTCAAAATGCCAAAACAAAACAAAACAAAACAAAAACACATCCCAAAACCAAACCAAACAAACAAAAAACCTCCCACTGTCAGTAACACAATGTCAATAATATATTAAAAAGAACATATACCAGTACTAAATGGAATTTATTCAAGGATTGATCAACATACAAAAATCAAGCAACAGGACGAGGAAGATGGGGCAGTGGCTCATTGAGTAAACTGCTTGCTATACAAGCCTGGGGACTTGGGTTATCCCAGCACCATGTAAAAACGCCAGGTGTGATGACATGCACTTGCAATCCCAGTGCTGGAGAGGCAGAGACAGAATTCTACTGCTGCCACCCTAGTCCAAGATATCAGCATCTCTTCCTGGACCACGGGGCTCCCTGCCTGCACCCTTTTCTTCAGGTGACTGTCTAATAAGCAGCCACATGATCCTTCATTTTCACTGAAGTACAATCCAAAATTCTGCCTGTGGCCCATTAAGACCCTTCAGATGGGGCTGTCTCCTGCTCTGCTTCCTTCTGCTCTCACCTTTCTGGACCAGCTACAGGCCTCTACTCTTCTTGTAAACCCCAAATACACTTCTATTTCACCACCTCTGCACTGTGTGGTTCCCTTTACTTGGTGTGTTCTTCCTTGAGATATATTCCTTCCCTTCTCAGATACGCTTGGAGGAAGGACTATGAATGAAGAAGGAAACAAATACAATAGGGTAAAAATAAAATGACCAAGCACAGAGCAGATTAAATGGACAGAGAATATATGAGCACAAGTAATGTGACTCTCCTGTATACTTCAGGTCTCTACTCAAATTTCACCTTAACAGAAGGACTTTCTCTTACTATATTCTGTTAAAAGTGACCATGTCTTCTCTAGCTACTCAACATCCTTATTATTTTCATAATACTTTTCATGCAGAATGTTCATCAGTTTATATTTCTTTCCTTCTCACCTGTACACATGCATGATCAATGATACCATAGGCACAGGAACAATCCTAGTATACATCAGGGGCCCAAAGCTTACTGTTCAATTAATATACTACCTTCTCAGTTACTTACAAGTCCATAACTAGCTACACCCAAAACTTAGTAGCTTTAAACTACAACTTATTGTATCTCATGATTTTATAAGTTAGAAGCCAGGCAGAGCTTGGCTGAATGAACTTCTGCATCACATTATCAGGAGACGTCATTTGGTGATATTGAAGAAAGAAGACCTGTTAATCAAGTCCGAGAGGGCTTCCCCTAAGTGTCGGGCACTTTGGTGGGACAGCTGGAAGGGGAAGGCTCAGCTGGTGATACAGAGCATCCACACATCATTCCTTTAGCACAGCAGCCTCAGAAGTCAGATTTCTTTCTAATAGGATGGCTCATGGCTCCAAGACTGAGTGCTCTGGCAAATATGGTAGAAAGGTGCACGTCCTGTTATAATTTAGCTGCTGCCTATTATAACATGGTTGATATAAGCCATGTAGTAGCTATTCCATCATGCTCTATTAGCCTGAAGCAGACATAAGCCGTCCCAGACTCAAAGGAACACTGAAGAATCTGCAGCTAGCTTAAACTGTCACAAAACCCCATAGCTCACAGTACAGAGCTTTGGGCTTAGCAACGGATGGAAATTTTGGTTAGATCAAAGTGGGAACTTAAATTAATGGGATTTTCAATTATGATAGTGTAACTAAAGGAGAGAATAATTTAATTTTAATACACTGGCATAGAAAGTATAAATTTTAAATGATCTATCTTCTCCTCAACACAGTTGTGTTTTTGTTATTGTTTGTTATTTATTGGGACATGGCCTCACTCTGTAGTCTAGGTAACCCTCTACTTCCTTTTTGTCCTAGGCTGGCTCAGTTCTCCTGCTTCAGCATCCCAAGTGCTGACAAGGAAGGGCTACCATGTCCATCTCATCAACATAATTCAAAAGAAAAAAAGCTAAGAGTCAAACTCAATATAGAAGGTCTGTGGTGCACCTGAGTGTATCTTATCCTATCCCTGAGCACTTAAATCTATGTTAAATCTATGTTAAATCTTTGTGATAATCTCCAACTCTGCTTTTAAAAATGTCTGTGAAGTTTCTTGTAGAAAGGAGAAAATATAAAGAAGAAGGGGCAGCAAGATGGCCTGAGCTCAATCCTTGGATCCCATGGTAGAAGAGAGAACTGACTCCTGAAAGTTGTCCTTTGATCTGCACAGGTATGCAGTGGCACTGGTACACACCTACATGCATGTGTGTGTGTGTGCACATACACACACACACACACACACACACACACACACACACGAGAGAGAGAGAGAGAGAGAGAGAGAGAGAGACAGAGAGAGAGAGACAGAGACAGAGACAGAGACAGAGACAGACAGAGAATAAAATTTTAAAGAGAAAATAACCAAAGGGGCTGAGGATGTAGTTCAATGGCAGTTTA
Source organism: Peromyscus eremicus (assembly GCF_949786415.1). Taxonomy (NCBI): domain Eukaryota; kingdom Metazoa; phylum Chordata; class Mammalia; order Rodentia; family Cricetidae; genus Peromyscus; species Peromyscus eremicus. Next base: position 120,766,529 of record NC_081419.1, on the reverse strand, counting down.
CCTAGAATGCAAAATGTCCAGGTTTGATTTCTAGCATTACAGAAATAATTAGAAAGAAAGAAAACAATCAGTGACCAGGTGAGATGTCAAGATAAAGGTATTTTTTTTCTTCCTTAAGCACAGGAGTTTGTAATCAACATGGGCAAAATAGAGAAGATAGGGAAGAAAAGCATGAGATTCAGTGAACTTGAAGATTATGTCAAAATAAATCCAAAATTGACATGTAAAGAGAAAGAAGGGGAAAAAGTAACTGGATATCCAAGTACTGTGAAAACACCACAGAGGATACAACTGCATACTGTGGGGAGACCAGGAGACCAAACAAGCAAAGGAATAAAGAAAACAGTTAAAGCAACAATGGCTGAGAATTCCAAAATAACAAGCATATCCCAAACCAAAAAATGGGAAAGTCAGAGAATGCCAAGAAATGCTCAAAATGTCTGCACCTAGGAATGTGTACATTCTTAATGAAATCAGAATGCACAGGTTAAAACTGGTAGACTCTTAGAGATAAATCCACTATCACAGTTTGAGACCTAAACCCACCTCTATCAGTAGCTGACTGACTCAGGAGCAGTCAATCATGAAGGGTGCAAACCAGACAGCAGCATCAGTTAGACAGAACTGGAACGTGTGGACCACTACATCTGACACCACCACAATCCATTCTTTTCAAACTCACACTGAGCATATACCAAAAACATCATATACCCTGACAAATTTAAAATTGTAAAATAATAATTATGATTAAGAAGTATGATTTTAGACCATGTGTGAAATACTATAGACTTGGTAGCTAAAATAACTCAAGTGTATTTCTCAGTTTGGGGGGATGGGAAGTCCAAGATTAGGGTGACCAATTCACTTCCTGATAAGGCCTGCAGGTGGCCACCTTCTATCTGTGTCCTCAAGTGTAGAGAAGAGCTCTGGTGTTCTTTATAAAGGCACCAGCCCTCTGAGATTAAGGTGCCTCTTTTATGACCTTAGGTAACCTTTGGTACCTTCTCACAGGCCTTATTCCATATATAGTCACATTGGTAGTCAGAGTTTCAACACAGGAATTGCTGTGGGCGGGTGGACAGATAAGTACTTATTTAGTCCACTACAGGCTAGCAGAGGATGAGAAGACACAAAATTCAGCAATGACAGCTCTTCATTACTGATGTTACAAATATCAAATGGTGAATAAAAGAACAGAATGAACAAGTATATGTCTACGAATATGATAATTCGATGAAATGGACAGATTACTTGAAGGACAGGATCTATCATATACAAAGAGAAATAGATCATTTACATAGGCCTACAGCAATTGAATAAGCTGAATCAATGTTAACCTTCCAAATGGCTTCATGAGTTCCACTAAGTCTCTGTAATCTTTTCTCTGTAAAAAAACAAAAAACAAAATAAAATACAACAACAAATAAAAATAAGTCATAGGCCAAAAGAAGACATAATAACCCTTTCCATAAAGAACTAGAACTTAAAATGTAAAGCCAGTACTCAAAACAGAGACATTTTAATTAAAATTCAACAATAAGAAAAATACACAATCAGAATTAAAAATGGACAAGAGATGGCTGGAGAGATGGTGCAGTGGTTAAGGGCAGTTGCTACTCTTCCAGAGGACCTGGGTTCAATTCTCAGCACCGACAGATGACTGAAATTCCAGTTCCAGGGACTCCAATGCTCTCTTCTAGCCTCTGTTCACACTGATATGCATGTAATACAGAGGCATACATGTAGGCAAAACACCCATACACATAAGATGTTTTTTAAATAAAAAACAGTTTAAATAGACAAGCAATCTATATAGATTCTTCAATGATACATAGATATGAAATAAATATATGAAAAGAATCTCAGTATCATTTCACAATAATAAACTGCAAATTAAGCAATGAGATACTACACACTTATTTAATGACTAAAATTAAAAAGAGAATAAACAAAATAAAGAAAACCAAATGTAGATGCTGATAGAAATTGGAGCAACAGGAATTCTCATTCACTGTTGGTAATAATGTGAAATGGTACAGTAATCTGGGAGTTTCTTTTAAAGCTAAACAGAGTTTGTGATGTGGCCCAGTAATTGCTCTATTGATTAACCAATTAAGTTGAAAGAGTGTAGATCTAGAAAAAAAACTGTACATGGACTTTTACAGTAGTTTTCTTTATAACTGATAAAACCTGGAAGCTACCAAAATGTCCAGTAATAAGTAAATGGATATATAAATTGTGATATATCCAGATATTAGAACATAATTCATTGTTAGAAAGAAAATAAGGCAGCAAGGCACAGAATGACAAGAAGAACTAAAGACGAATGCTGTTCCAAAAGAAAGCCAGTCTGAAAGGCGGCACGCCGGCCACATGCTTTCACCTCTGGGATACCGAAAAGCCAAAGCTACAGTGACAGTAAAAAGAACAGTGCTGAAACCACACTGATCAGAATGCGGAGATGAGGAGTCTGGTCTCCGACCCAACTCCCACACCTAAGGCTCAGGGAGCACTGCAGAAGAGAGGCAGGAAGACTGTAGAGCCACGGGAACAGGGAGTTTGCTGTGAGATGGTGTCTCTTTGGAATGTCAGAAGCTACATCCAAAGTCTCACCAACATGGATGCTGAAATATGACCTGAACAAGAACAATAACAGACAAGCCCAAGTTGAGAGGAAAGCCCATGAAGTCTCAACCCTCGACAAAAAACTACAGGCAACTAAGGAATACTGAGAGTGGGAAAAAATAGTCTTCCCCAGGAAGAGCACACCATTGGTTATCTAACACCAAATGGTCATCCCAGAAAATACACATACAAGTAACATCATACAGACTAAGCAGGGTGCATTTAGGAATATATATGTGTATGTATGTATATACAAATGTAACAAAAAAGAGGTCATGAATTTGAAAGAGAGCAAGGGAAGGGGCACATGGGAGATATAGGAAAGGAAGAAGAAGGGAATAAAATAATTATAGTCTTAAAAAGTAAGATAAATAAATAAACATTTAAGAATGGATAGTGCTTGCCAATGATTCAGGTTCAAGGGGGAGTAAAGGGCTGTGTAGAGGGAGCACAGGAGAGTCTAGAGAGTGAAACTATTCTATCCCATTCTGCACATTACTGTGATGTGGACATGTGCATTTGTAAGTAGAACAAAAGACAAAAACCCTAATACATGCTGCATCACCTAGAGAAGAATCAGGAAAACACAACACGAGGAAAAACTGCTAGTTGACATAGATGTGCACAACTACCTTTCTGGTCTCTATCCATCTACCATGTTCTACTCACTTAGATCAGATGATGGGGTGAAAGGTGAGGGAAAGCCCAGGTTACCTTAGCTACTGGGCTCCACTTGCCTGTGTACATTGTCACCATGTGTTCTCACACTGAAAGCTAAACATACGGACTCAACCTTCTCACTGTCATTACGGACAGATGCGTCTACTCACAGATCCTTGCAGAGATGCAAACTTCACTGCCATCTTCTATCCACCTTCCACTGCTGCGCAGCAAATCACAACTCTGGCACCTAACACAAATGTATTATCTCAGTGTCTATGGATCAGGATCTTGATATGGGTGAATGGGGCCCTTTACTCAAGTCTCACCAGCCTGGAATTAAGGCATCTGCTGGGCCTGCAATCTCACCTAAGGTCCAATTCCATGAATTCCTTTTCTTGCTTCTGGAGAAATGAAATGTTCAGGCCCTGGAAAGTATAAAAACTATTCTTTGCCACAAGATGACATTTTGCTTCTCTGAGTCTATCTCATCTGCTCACAATCCCTCTGACCTCAGTAAGGGCCCAATCTCTTTTAAAGCTTCATCTGATTAGGTCAGGCCCACCTGGATAGTCTTGATTAGCCCAAAGTCAATTGACTCAGGACCTTCATGATATCTGCAGAACCCTTTATCTGCCATATAAAATAGAATAGTCAGAGGAATGAAATCAGATGTGCAACAGGGGGGCAGAAATCTTGGATACATTTCGGAATTCTGCCTACCGCGTGGAGAATTAATCCTGCAGAAGTCAATGCTGTTACATTAATCCTTGTAAAGTAGAGCACTCCTCACACTGCCCTTCTCTTAAAATAATCTTCAAAAGTCCCACATGACACAGAAAATGAACTCCAAATTAATTGTTCAAGGTCCTTCTCCACTTGTCCTAGTAGACAATGGAACCCTTAACTCCCAGAATCCTTCCTCAATGAGTAAGGGATAGGACTCATCCCATACTCTGTGTCCTTTGTATCTGAATACCTGCTTCCTCCAGACCTAATGTGTCCTTTCCCTCCTAACTTATAGGCTATCCAGACTTCAAGAAGCTTCACTGAGCCTCCAACAAAAGCCTCCAAAGAATGGGTCCTTATTCTTTGGACCCATGTTGGATTTTTTTCTTCATCTGAATTTCTCCTGAAATACTAGAGTAGACTGCAAAAGATGACCATATACTTCCCATCTCATGTGTACATCCCTTTGCAATGCAACTTTGAGAGCCTAAGAGATGGACTGGGTCCTGTGACTCTCTTTATCCAATGGAATGTCAGCAAACATGATGCAAGGAGACACCTGCACAGCCCTTGTGCAGGGAGGGCTGGGTGCACCTCTGGGGCAGAGCACTTGTCTAGTATGAGGAGGCCAGGACTCTAGCCCAATACCACAGAACAAAGCCAAAGCAAGCACTAGGGAAACAGGGCTTGTCTTCACACTGTCTTGAGGCCCCATCACCACTAGTGACAGGCCATACTGACCTTCCAAATGACAAGAGACATGAGGCCAAGTCACTCCTGTGGCCCCCCAAATGACAATGGACCACCACCTGTCACATGGAAAATAGCAAAGGTAGTGCTTCAAACCATGAGGCTATATGCCAACTTGTATTTCAATTTATTTATTCTTTAAAATAAGGAGATTGATTCAAAATCACCCTTTTCAGTAACATTTCTTTACTGTTTCATTTTAGTACACATTTTTTTAAAAATGTATTTACTCTGTGTGTTTACACACACAAGCACACAGAGTGCACGTAGAGGTAAGAGGACAACTTTGTGGAGTTGATTCTCTCCTTCCATCTTTATGTGAGTTTCAAGGATTGAACTTCGATTGTCAGGCTTGTGCTAAGCTATTTGTCCAGCCCTTGGCATGTTTTCTTATATGAGTTCATTATACTCATGATGGAGAAATTGTATGAACTGGTTTTCAATATCTGAAAGCATTTATGGGAGTGGGTCTGGAAACTTACACAAACACTTGGCTTCAAAAGAGAGAAAGAGATTGTATTTATTTATTATTTATTTGTGAAACAGGGTTTCACTATGTAGCTCCTACTGGCCTGGAACTCACTATGTAGAATGGAATGGCCTCTAACTTAGAGATCCACCTGCCTCTGTCTCCAGAGTGCTGTATTTAAAGGTGGACACCACCATACCCAGCAAGATTTTATTTTATTTTTCTACTTACATGTATATGTATGCCTATGTATCAGTTTGTGTCTTTGGAGACCAGAAGAGGGTGCTGGATGCCCTGGAGCTGGAGTTACAGGTAGTTGTGAGCTGCCTAAAGTAGGGGCTAGAAACTGAACTCAGGTCCTTTGCAAGAGCATTATGTGTTCTTAACTACAGAGCCATCTCTCCAGATTCTCGATGACCAACCCAAGTACCATTAACAGGTAAATGTACAAATAATTTGTGGTATATCCATATACAGAAATACTATTCAACCACAAAAATAAATGAGATTTTGATACATGATATAACATGGATAAACCTCAAAGCCATATGCTTAACTGAAATTAGCTAGACATAAAAGGGGCATGTATGACTCCACTTGCAAGAATTATTTAGAGTATGAATTTTATGTATAGCATGAATGTAATTAGTATCATTGAATTATGTATTTTATAATGGCAAATTTCATGTTATATATTTATTATAGGAGTTAAAATTAATAGTGTAATATAGTCAAATTCATTGAATTGGATACTCTAAACAGAAGACTTGAATAGCATGTGAACTATATCTTAATAAAGCTATTTTTTATTAAAAACATAAAAATCAGCACACCACGCTCAGTGGGTAAAGGTGCTTGCAGTCAAACCTGATGACCTGAGTTCATCCCCAGGGCCCACATGACAGAAGGAAAGAACTGACTCTGACAAGTTGTCCTTTGACATCCATATTTACACCACAACATATGCAAGCCCTTGCCAGGTGCACACTAAATAAATGAGCAATAAAAAGAAAACCCCTTCAACCTAATTTCTAGAGAGTGTTTTCACCACAGAAAATCAATAGGCTCAAATTTAACAACACAGACAGCAAGTAACCTGCTGTGGGATGGTCTTTCTGTGCGCTGTGAAAATGTGTTGCTACCATTGGTTAATAAAGAAGCTGTTCTAGCCTATGACAAGACAGATTACAACCAGGCAGGAAATCCAAGCAGAGAGACAGGGAGAAGAAGGGTGAAGTCAGGGCAGATGCCATCCAGCTGCCCAAGGAAAAAGATGCCAGCAGACCTGTAACACCACAGCCAGGTGTCAAAACACAGATTAATAGAAATGGGTTAATTTAAGATGTCAGAGCTAGCTAGCAAGAAGCCTGAGCCATAGACCAAATAGTTTGTAATTAATACAAGCCTCTGTGTATTTATTTGGGACTGAATAGCTGCGGCACACAGGAAAACTTCCATCTACAATAACCATTGTTGACTGACTTTTCATTTTGAGGGGAGGAGGTTATCAGTATGAATATTGAAAATATTCTAAATGCCCATATTTTCCATTGAATAATTGAAAACCATATTTGAAAATTCAAAGGCACTTAGATTTAGAGTTATAGGAAAAAGTCGTTCATGTAAATTTTACCTCAGAAAACCACCAAGTCTTAGGTAAATACACTGGTCCTTAGCTTACAAAGGTAGCACCTTGTTCAGCATATTGCCATAAAAATAAGCCTACTGCCTTAGTTAATGTTTCTATTGCTGTGACCAAACAAAAAGCAAGTTGGGGAGGAAAGGGTTTATTTGGCTTATACTTTAGCCTTGCTGTTCATCACTGAAGAAGTCAGGACAGGAACTCAAACAGGGCAGGGTCCCAGAGGCAGGAGCTCATCAGAGGCCATGGAGAGGTGCTGCTCACTGGCTTGCTCCTTATGGCTTGCTCAGCCCACCTTCTTATAGAACCCAGGACCAGTAGCCCAGGGATAGCACCACTCAACATGAGATGGGCTCTCCCCATTGGTCACTAAATGAGAAAATGCCTTTTGGCTGATCTCATGGAGGCATTTCCTCAACTGAGGCTCTTTCTTCTGATGACTTTAGCTTGTGTCAAGTTGACAAAACTAGCCAGCACATCTACAAACACAAATAGACCCATTCCACCTCTAGTCCAAGTTTCTGATGTACTTCTATATGATGGACACCTGCAGCTCTTTGATGAGTGAGGCATGATAAGAGAGAATCCTCCAGGCTCCCCACTCCCAGGCATCCAATTTCCAATGAGCAATCAGCCGTTTCTGTGCACAGGGCATGCACTCTGCACCTGTGCACATGTGCAGACCACCCACTCTGCATTAGCTGCCCTACACTGCTGGAATGAAAGGCAGTCAGCATGTTGGTGCAACTGAAAGTTTTGGAAGATCCGAAGTTAGGGGGGCAAGCTCCATGTACATACACGCGCACATGTGCACACTGTCCCCAAGGTCTGTGTGACACTACTGTGCTCCTGGTCTTAGTCTACTCACTTATAAAGGTAAAGCCCACCTTAAGCTATTTACTTAGGCTTCTTCTCCTCCTAAAAGAGATTTAATATTACTAGTATGATTTGATTGGTTTGTTTACTCAGAGAATTTGTTTTCAATATCTAGTAAGTTTTCTACTCAGGGGACACAGAAAAACTTCTAGTTCGCCCCAAATTTCCAATCAATTGCAAAAACACACACCTTAGCTTTTATGAGGTGGACGTTGCTAAGTGCTCAAAATGTACCTCACGAATGCTCTATTTAACACCAAGGATTCCAGTGTTCTCAAATTTACACCCAGAAAAGGAACTCTGGCTTAGAGAAGCAAGGGGAAGTATTAGCTCATTTAATGGCATGAGAAAAAAAGACACCATATGGAAAGCAATGCAAGGATTAAGTGTGTACTTATAAGATACGAAGTCCTGAGTTCCCAGATTTGAATTTCTAGTAAGTTTGGCTACTTCTCTCTTCTGTAGGACCAAAATGTCAAAATCATTTTTTAAAAGAATAATGGTAGGGGGCTGAAGAAAATGAGGATAAGGGTTGGGTTGAATAACTTATACATTTACCAGGGATTGCCTGGGTATAATTATAAACTGCCAATCACCATAGTTCAATGACACTCCGACTTTCAAAAGCTATCTTAAAATTTACAAGAAGGAAAGGAAAGAAGAAGGGAAGAGAGCAAGTGAGAGTTTACCTAAAAGCCTACTTACAAGACTAGGCAGCTTACACAACCACTACTGGGTGCTCAATGACACTGTCCAAGTGGAACAGACTCTCAAAACCATGAACAACTGAAAACAGAACGATTGTGAAAAAGAACTGCTTACTGTCTCAGTGAGTCTGGGGAGGACTCCCTTTCTGAATCAGGAAAGCTTTGGGTGTGCAAGCCGTAATCAGTGAAGAGCAGATCTCTTCGCTGCTCGGTGTAGACTGATCGTGAGGCCTGCCTTCCATCTTCACCCTCCATCTTGGCTCCTGGATTTGGCAGTGACTCCAGATTCTCCAAAATGAGATCATCTTCACTTACAGAAACTGTGAGGTCACTGCTGCTGCATGAACTTTCCTCCTCCTCCTTCTCCTCCTGCATTTTCAGAAAGGCCTTTTGTGACTTTGGGTCCTCATGAGCAAGAGAATCTGCGAGAAGAAAATGAATGCATTGTGGTTGCAAAGTTTGGAGAATCTAAGTAACAGAGAACAGAACGTCATCCCTTAAAAAATGTATAGAAAATTCCTGGTGTTGTTCTGTGGTGTGGTGATGCATTCCTGTAATCTCAGCAGAGGCAGGAGGATCTCTATGAGTTCAAGGTCAACTTGGTCCACACAGAGGATTCCAGGCCTACCAGGGCTACACAGTGAGACTGTTTCAAGAACGAAACAGAGACAAAAACAAAAGCAGCAAACGTGTAGAAGCACAGGTCTGGGAGAGAGCTCAGTCAATGAAATGCTTGCCTCAGCAGCACGACGACCGGAGTTCAATGCCCTGCATGACATACAGACGCAGGCTGGAGTGGGGTGCTTATAGTCCCAGTGCTGGGGAGGCAGAGACAGGGCATTCCTGTGGTTCCCTGGCTGGTCGGTCTACACATATTGGTGAAATCCAGGCCGATGAGAAGCCCCGTCTCAAAGGAAGTAGGTATAGCCTTTCTAAAGTTGACATCCAGACTTGTCCTCTAGTTTCCCTCCGTATGCACACACATACCCCCCCAAAATAAACATGCTCATATGCACACATACAAATGCATTTAAAATGTAGAAACAATCCCCAATTATAGTACTGAAATCTTTCAAGAATTTATTTCTTTAAAAAAATATAAACTTAGTGGTGCTGCAGATCAAACAAACCAGGGCCTCCTATACGATAAGTGCACATCTACAATTGAGCTGATCACCCTCAACCCTAAAAATACTTTAAACATTTGACTTTAAAAATCAGTGAATTCATCTTCTGAAACATTTCCTTGAACATGTTTAAAAAATTATTAGAATGGAATTCACTGACAAAGTCATTTCTTTGTTTTTAGGCAAAGAGATAAAATTATAGACCATGACTAGAAACGCTAGGCACTAAGAGAAACCAGCAAACAAACGCGGTCTCTGATCTCACCTGAGAAACCTTCCCAAGCAGAATGCCTCTCTCCAGCCCACTTATTTGCAGATGCACGGTGTTCTGAAACTGATAGCATGGGGACCGGCGGCCTAGCTCTTTCTTCCCCGACTTCAATATGTTCTTGTGTCAGTATTTCTCCGTCTGATCCCTCTGATCTGCTGGAACTGTCACACTTTAAATCAGTGGTTCTGTTCTCTGGACTTAATCTTTCCTGTAACGAGGAATGGAGTTCAGCAGACTTTCTGCCTTCAGATAAATTACTCTTGCTGTCACGTGTGCTGCTCCCTATCTCCAAGCAATGAGTTTGTTCTTCCTCAGACAATACATGGCTTGTGACTGGCGTTTGCTCACCAATCTGAAGAGATGTCTTTCCATCTATTTTGTCAGACTTATTTAAGCACTGTGTGTCACTATTAGTTTGTACTACACAGCTGTCTGTCACACAGCTGCTCTGGGCTGTCTGTTGGTGTGAATGTGGGTCAGGAATTGAGCAGTTCTTTGTGGGCTGGTTAGATTTCTGCTCTGTACTGAAATCGTCAATGCTTGAGATGGCTGACATCTGGCGGCCCATAAAGATTGTTGCTGGTTGATACAATCCTCTTGACATGGCTGTCCCTGAGTTAATTCCTGCCTGCACTGCATCCTGCAAACAGAGGTGTGAGTTAAACACGATGCATATGAACAATTAAGTACGTTGCATATGAACAATTAAGTAGAAAGGGAAGGAGGTAAAGGAAGCCTGAACATGGAAATCAACACCTATCACCCATAAAACATGTCTTTCCACTTAATGAATTAGCAAACTCTACTACAGCCCAGATTATTATTGTAATAACAATGTCACTGGACAAAGCAATTATTGCCAAAGAACTATAGAATTTATTTCTGAAAAATGAAATGCATGCATTTAATCCAGCTGAAGTGCATGGCTAAGACAAAATGAAATCAGTAAATTTTAGGTTATGAATCTTTTACCCCATTGACATTCTCTGACATTCCCATTGACATTAGGTGAGTTCTAAACTCCCTCAACACAGAGCTCATTTAGCACTACTCTAAAGGGACACGACCAAAGAATAAAGAGAAAAAGCAAACCAGGGGATACATAGGACAGACAATGCAAGGGTTCAACTCTATTTCTAGTGCTATGTCTAAAATAAAAACTTCCAGTGGTGACCTTCACAATGGCATTGAAGCACAGAATAGTCATACTTTGTAATCAATTAACATCAAAATTTCCTCAACATCTTTAAGGAACTTTTAAGTAATTTAAATTTACTAGCATGCTTATAGGAAATCTGAGCCTGGTCTTTGAAGGGAAAAGGAGAGAAGAGAGAGGCAAAGCTGAGCAAAGACCTGGCTTGAACAGGGGTGCATGGTGCCAAGCAGAACTACAAGTAAGAAGCATGAAGCCTTCCAGAAGCTAAGTGCTTTATTCTCAAAGGACCAGAGCACTCCCACAGTCAGGAGAGTACTCACTTCCCAGAGGCTTACATTGTAGATGGGGAGATACAAAATGTATCTACACCCTTCCTCTACAGATGGAAATACCAACGTCCAAATTACATGACAAGAAATGTCAGAGACAACAGAATCCAGGCTATATTTCTTTTCAAACATTGTCTCTTCTAATCCTCGAATAATGAAACAAAAACCACAACCCACCCCCCAAACTCTGAAGTCAGCAAATCAAGGATGCCAGAGAAAGGTGATGGGATAAAGAGCACTACATGGTCTCTGTCCCTCAACAGAGGTGACAACCCTGAAAAGCTCTTCAGATCTCTGGGACTTAATCAGCTTTCTAGGAATCTGGAGAGCATTCACTTAGGAGAGCCAGTTAGATCTTGAAAAGAACAGTAAGCTTCTGGGTTGCCAGGTGCTGGCCAAGTTGACAACCTGTAGTCACAGTGACAACCAGCCAAGCAGCCACTGGAAGAGGAATGGGGTGGGGGATATTCTTCCAAGGGCCCCATTTCCAGACAACAGTCATCATTGGACTATCTGGTATCTCCTTGGGGGACTCCAAACAAAAGACTATTTTGACTTGAACTAGCTTTGAACTGACAAATAGCCTTGTTCCCAAGCTGAATTTGCTGAAAATAATCAGAAGCAGTTGTTTAATGTGGAAGCTGCCTAAGACAGTAGACAGCACTTAGAATAAACAAAAGGCTATACACATTTTAAAGAGTGGTCAAAGAGCTGCCTGTGGGGGTGGGGGACTCCGGAAGGTTCTAGAATACTCCTGGGAATCTAGATGACCACCTGCATGCTCTGGGCTGGAGGAATGCTCAAGAAACACTTCTAGGAAGTAAACACCTGAGCTCTCACCTCAAGCTCACTTTGAGGCTCGAAGCAAGAAGTGAAGGCCAAGGTGGAGCTCCATGTACTTAGAACCCCTGAGCACAGGCGGTGAGAATCCCAGTCCCAGGCATTAAAGAAAGATAGTGGTTACTAACCAAATTTAATAGAAACCTCGGTGGCCACACGTGAGAAATAAAAAATACGCATTCCACATAACTAAGTCACAAAATGGCTAAACAAACAGAAATTAATGACAATTTCTGGGAGAGTAGAGCTTTCAGAGTTGCCATATTTAATTACTTACAAATGAAATGAAAAGAAATAATAAACATTGTCTCATATAGACAGTGAGCATATACAATCAGTAAAAACTATCTCTAAGGAAGTCCAGGTATTAAGCTGACTAGATAAAGGCATTAAATTAGCTATAATTAGCTAAATATGTTTAAACAGTTAAAAAAAAGAACTAGAGTATTCCAATCTTCAGAGGCTGACTCTTCAGGCACCCAGGTGAATGACTTTGAAGCCAGTGGGTATGTCTATTGAGACCAATCTCAAAAGTGGAAAGGGCAGGGGAGGGAGGGAAGGAGGGAGAGAGAGAGAAAGAGATTTTAAATATGAGAATAATGTCCAAATAGAGAATATTATAAAGACATATAAATTATAGGACTGAAGCCAGACATACCTGTAATCCCAGAAGTTGGGAGGTAGAGGCAGGAGAATAAGGAGTTCAAGGCCAGTCTTGATCTATAGAGAATTCAAAGTCAGCCTGAGATGCATGAGATACTATCTCAAAAGAATTAACAAAAAGTATAGGGCTAGCTTGATGTGATGAGGCATGCCTTTAATACCAGTACTCTGGCAGAAACAGGCAGATCCCTGTGAGTTCGAGGACAGCCTGGTCTACATGGAGAATTCTGGGCCAGCAAGGCCTACATAGTGAGATCCTGTCTCAAAATGAACAAATTATAGGACTAGAGGTGTAGCTCACTTGCCAACTATAAGTAAAATCTAGGTTTAAACCACAGCGCAAGAGATATAAATTATTAAAAAGGACCAAGTGGGAATTCTTCAGCTGAAAAGTACAATTATTGGAATGAAGAAGGGCTTAGCAATGAAGAAGGGCTTAGCAGCAGATCTAAACAGACAGAAGAATGAATTAGCAATGCTGAGAGAGGTACATTGGGATTGTGCAATCTGAGAGAAAAAAGAATGAAGAAAATCGTGAGCCTCAGAATACCATTTACCATATCAAATGCATTAAAGTCCCAGATGAAAGGAGAGGACAGAAAAAGGCTATGGGGAGGGATCTTTATAACTTTGTAATAAGCACATTTCAAGGGTACCAGAAACATAAAAATAAGTGAAAAGGTGTTATTCTCTATATCCCTTAAGCCTGACTTGTATACAAATCCTGTCAAAAAAAAAAAAAAGGTTTATTTTTCAGTCTGGTTTGAGTCTGGAATACAATTCCATACTGATTGCAAAATGGTAGTTACCAAAAATCAGGCTAGCCCACCAAAAACCAAAGTAATGTTTTCACCGAAAACAGACCATTTCTGAATCTGTATCAGCACTTGACTACAAAAGCAAACTTGTACTACCACGGAAGCTGTCTTCTCACTCCTATACAACTTAGAGCTTCAGCCTCCAGATGTGGAAATCTCAAATAGCCTTTGGAGCTAAGCGTGCACAATCACTGCACAGATGATCAAAGGGTTCTGGGGACCTTTGTTCGCTGGTGATGAAAGTTACAGTTAAATGGTGAATCCTTTTATGCACCCAGAGTAAGCTCTACGGAGAACTATAAAATCTGAAAACTAGAAGGTACCAGGATAAGGACAGAGCAAGCTCCACCACTGCACTGGAACATCCCTCTAGACTTCAGGAAGAGTACAACAGTCAAAATCAGTCACTACTCTCCTTACTCACAGGAACAAACAGTATGTTTTCCTCCAAACAGTCTTGTCAATGCTTGCCTTTTACTGTTAATTAAAAAAATCGTCTGCCCTCATGATGGGGTCATCATAGTTTTTTGTTTGTTTGTTTTCAGAATACATGCTATACACATGCACTTGGAATCACTGGCTGCTTTTTCTATGGTCTTTGTTTCCCTGAGTAGATAGGTGTTGGAGCCTCTTGGATGCTTTCTTTTACAATGGACACAGGCTGTTCAAAAACAATCCCATTATCTTTATCATCATTCATTTCAACCACTTCTGATTTCCATCTTTCCAAAAATGGTATACAAACTGGAGTGGGGCTCTGGCTAGCCCCAGGCTTCTCCGGAGTGTTAGGAGTGCCCCATAAAGCTCTTTTCTCTTTCTTCTTCCATAAGCCTGAAACCTCCTTTTTCATATAAGGTAAAGCAGATGGGGAAAACTATAATGAATTCTTTCTTCAGCTAATCTCTTCCGGAGTAACTTTTGTTTCCTTTTAAATCACTCTTCTATCTATGTCACATTTCCAATTCTGATTATCCTGTTTCACCGCTGGATATGATGGCTAAGGAAATGGAACATTCTACTCTTCAAAAACCTCTACATGTACTTTTTCTGTTGGCATAACACAACACCGCTCAAGTCTTTCATCAAATGGTGGTGTTCATTATTTCCACAACCATCTTGGCAACATCCTCATTCTCAAACTCCACCAAGGCACAGCTACAGCTACTTCCAAATCCTTTCACTTCTGGACAGTCTGAATCCTGCAATAGTGCCAAACCAGGAGAAATAGGCATGGATCTAGCTTTTAAAAAGTGCTGGAGGCAGGTGGCCTCAAAGATTGCTCCAGAAATGGAGAGGGGTAATGTGTATATATACACATGCTTGTGCATATGTACGTATGTATGCATGGAGGCCAGAGGTCAATGTCAGATGTCTTCCTCAGTATTTTCTTATTTTTTGAGACAAGGTCTGTCTGAACCTGGGGCTGTCTGGTCGGCAACCCCCGGGGGTCTGCGGTGTCTCTGCTTCACTAGGGTTAGGATGACACACGTGTATCACTTGCTGGCTTTTTTACATTAGATGCTGGAGATCTGAGCTCATGTCCTCATGTCAGCATAGCCAAGTGTTATGACTCAGCCATCTCTGCAGGAGGAAGTTTTTTCTTGATTTTTCTTCTTTGTTCCATGTTGGCAAACCCATGCCATCTCCCTCTGAAACTGAGTCTTCTTGCAGATTCAGCAAAAGACTTGGCCTAGCCAGGCTAGGAAAACCCACCATGCTGAAGGTAGCCAAGCAGCACAGCGCCACACAATGCTTTCCAACAATAAAAATTCTGAAAAACTTCCCGAATTAGATGAAAAACATGAACTTACATAATAGAGCTGAACAAAGTAAAGTAGGATAAACTATTCATTAGTTTTAAAAGGAAAACTAAATCCAAAGCTGACAGAGGCAAGAAATAATAAAGATTACAGCAAAGATAACATTGGAGAACAGAGGCACAGAAGGGGAAGCAACAGATTAAAGGATGATTCTTTGAAAGATCAACAAACTGCTGGGCAGTGGTGGCATACACCTTTAATCCCAGCACTCGGGAGGCAGAGCCAGGCAGATCTCTGTGAGTTCGAGGCCAGCCTGGTCTACAGAGCGAGATCCAGGACAGGACAGGCACCAAAACTACACACACAAAAAAAACCTGTCTCAAAAAAAAAATCAACAAATTTTTGAAAAACCTTTAAAATAGACTCATCAAGAAAAAAAAAAAGAGCAATGGCTCAGTTCATTAAAATCAGAAATATAAGTGGGTAAGTAATGTGTTATTAATAGCTCGTTAAAAAATTAGAAGTGCAATCCAAGACTAAGTTTACACTAATAAACAGAAATACACCGGTGAATTGGATAAATTCTTAGGAAGGTACTACAATAACTGACTCACAAAGAAGTAGAAAATCTGAACAGATTTGCAAGTCAAGCAATTTACTTAGTGATCACAACTTTCCACAAAGAGAAATTCAGGAACACTTGATTCTAGCACTTTAAAGAAGGGTCTATGCCAATCATTTCCAAGCTCTTCTAAAAGTAGACAAGGAAGAAATATTCATCCTCTGAGACTGATTCTTCACACTAAAATGAGGCAAAGACATCACAAGGAAACTACAGATCACTACCATGCTCGTAGGGGAGGACGTCTCAGTGGAACAGAGCAAACTGAACCAAGCAACACATGAAGACGGGGAGTTCACAGTATCAGATATCCACCCCTAGTCCTGGAGGGTGGAAAGAGCAAGGTCAAGCAGCAGATTTTGAGTCCGGCAACAGTTTCCTTTTTTCATGGACTGTGTCTTTTCACCACGTCTTCACATAGTGAAAGGCTCAACTCCTGAGGGACCTTTCCAAGAGAGCACTAATATCATTAATGAGGGCTCTGCACTCCTGACTTAACCACTTCTCCAATACCATCATCTTGGGGATTAGGTTCTCAGCATATGCACTGGGAGAAGGACACAAAGATTCAGATCACAGTAACTGCTACAGTAAGAAGGGGGATGCTGGTGCACACCTTTAATCCCAGCACTCAGGAGGCAAAGGCAGGTGGATCTCTGTAAGTTCGAAGCCAGCATGGTCTACAGAGTGAGTTCCAAGACAGCCAGGGCAACACAAAGGAACTCTGTCTCAAAAAACCAAAAGAAGAAGAAAAGAAGAAGAGGAAAAAGAGGAGGAAGAAGAGGAAGAGGAAGAACAAGAAGAATAGTAGTAGTCGTCATCATCATCATCAAGAAATAACAAGTGTGGCTAAGGATGTGAAAGCAGTAGACTCACTGTGTGGAATATAAGAAAGTGCAGCCACTTTAGATAAAACGTTTTAGGGGATGGTGAATAAAAGAAATCTTACCAAAAACTAAGTTCTATGCCTAATTTCAGATTAGGGCAAGTATGATTGTGCCTATTGAGGGTGTTGAAGAATATGAAGACACAGTGGAACAGACAAGCTCTCTAGAGGAAAGAAAGAAGCCTTCCTCTATGACCTATTTGAATTTCAGTTCAGTTTTCACTCCAGAGACGGTATGACTGGTAAGGAAAAATCACCTGTTACTATTCCTCTAGTTCAACAAATACTTTTCTACTTCCAAATAATTGTTCAAATAGATAGTCCCAAGGAACAAGCTACTTCTATGGCATGCCTTACCTGACTCTGCCAAGGCCTTCAACTGGAAACCTAACATGTGATCTGAGGCAAATTATTGATGACAAATCTAAGTCTCAGAGGCCTTTGGTTTTTCACTTTCAAGACCAATTGAGGGAGTTACTAGGCAGGTTACTAACCCAGCACACAGAGGATACAGCAGTTCTAATGGTCTCTCTCATTTTTGTTCTAAGAAAGACCAAGACACAAAACAAAAGGCTAACTACATCTCAGGTGGAAAAGTTACATGGCAAAGACCAAATGAAGTGTCACTGAATTACACCAGTAGTTCTCAGATCTCTCTGACCCACTAAAAGAAACAAAAGACTTCAAGTCCATCCCCACTGGACAAAACTCAGGGAACCAAATGCCAGAAACAAGTCAAGATGTCTATTGTACAATAAGGCAAAGTAGCACATAATGGGATTTTACTTACAGTAATGCTTCAGACACACAGGAAGTAGAAGCAATGCCCTGTTAACAGAAGTTTGCTTCTGGCAAAAAGAAGCCACGGCTCATGATAGCAAGTAATTCAGTGCTCTCTGATTCTGCCAAGCATGGCCAGAACTCCCAGAATACTGGATTCTGAGTTCTCTACAAACTCAAGCAACACACTAATGAATGAAGACATTAGATTTTTAGGGGCCTGTAGTAAGTCAAGAATTACGATAACATGGCCCTAACTGCATATAAAAATGAAACTCCACAGTGGGACATCACTCACTAACGTCCAAACAGGCAACTCTAGAGGATCCATGAAGATTCAAGGAGTTCCTAAGTCTTCAGTTTGGTCTGTTCAATGGCTAGCTGTCACTGCTTATTATTTGAAGTGATGTGTGCACCTGTGTCTGAGAATTTGGAATTTGATACAATTTCAAACTTATAGAAAAGTTGCAAGAACCATAGGGGAAAAAAGTAGCTTACCACTCTTTAGCAAGGTTGACCAACTGTTTGCATTTCCCCCATTTCTCTGCCATTCTTCCCTGTTCTATACATGCGCCTTTGTACACTTACTTATATATGTATACTAGTTCTGTGTGTTTCCTAAGCTCAGGGCACTCTTTGTCCCAGTGGGTGGGCTTCATTATTATAATCAGGAAATTTAATGAGGATATAATTTTGTTCTCTATTTTGTAGTTCATAGTTTTTGTCAATTGCCCATATAACATCCTTTATAGCTAGTTACTTTTGTTCTAGGTTTAAGACTCAGTTTAGGTTTGTGTTTCCTGAGGCTCCATTAATCTGCAGCAGATGGCCAGCCTTTCTTTCTCATTCTTGACCTTGACATTTTTTAAGAATATAGGTTATCTGCCTGCACATGTTGTCTCTCAATGTATCTGACTGATGCTTCCTTAAGAATCCATTCACATTATTCATTTATAGTAGTATAATCACAAAAGAGTGTTTCTACTTTATAAGGGGCAAGAAGAATGAGAGAGAGAGAGAGAGAGAGAGAGAGAGAGAGAGAGAGAGAGATTGACTGAGTCCTAATTTTCTTCTAGTAAACAAAGTAATTAGAAATTCTCTCTTAAAGTATGGTTTCTTTAAAATCAAGACTGAAAACAATGTAATACCACTTTATATATGTTACGTTAAATTTTTAAAAAATCCTATTGAGAGAAAGAGCCTGCAAGCAGCCCTGATGGCCTGAGTTCCGTCCCTGGGACTTTACTCTACGGAAGGGGAGAACCGAGTCCCTCAGCTTGTCCTCTGACTCCCACATGTGTATCACGGCATGTGCATGCCTACACACAGAAACACATGCTGGGGACAGGCAAAAAGCACCTTGTCCTAAGTGCTGACATTTTGACTCCAGACTCCATTTTATCTGCAGAGTGAAACGAAGTTTAGGTTCCCAAGCCCTTTGGAGAGCTGGGAACCTTCCAATAGCTGACCCTCCTCCTCCTTAAATCACAGAAATAGTCGTTATGCAGCTTTAGTTCTCTAGAAACATCACAGCTGTTCAACAACAGAAAGAACAGATGAATCTGACTGGGTGGACTGAGAAGCTGGCATTGTATAATGATGAAACATTTAAGGAAAGCCCCTAATCTTTGAATTCTAATCAGTAATAAATTGTAACCGTAACTTACCAACAAATGTTTATGATTTTTGTGCTTAAACACTTGCTTCAACTGATATTTGGGGTCACAGTTCAGTTCTTGAGTCTGTTCTGTAGCCCTGACTGATCAGCACCAACCCCAACCCCCTTCTTTCATGCTGTCCTGTATTAAATCTTGCTTTGTGGTAACCTCTTGTGTCTGCTTGGCTGATTCGGAGCCTTGGACCACAACATACACATACAAAATAAGAGAGAGAGAGAGAGAGAGAGAGAGAGAGAGAGAGAGAGAGAGAGAGAGAGCATTAAATCCTGGACTGGGTTCACGGATATTAATAGAAAACCTGGTAAAAAGCTAAATGCAGTCAGAAGTTTCATTATTAGCAAACCATGTACCTGTGTTTGTTTCTTAGGTATGCAGCTTCTGCCTCCGTAACATAAGATGCTAACAGTAAGGAGAACAGGGTGTGAGGTCCAGAGGACATCCTCACACTAGTTCTGTAACTTTTCTGCCAATTTTAAATTTATTTTAAAAATTATAAGCTGAACATAATCATGCATGCTTTGTAATCCCAGCACTTCGGGAAGTAGAGGCAGGAAGACTGTACATTTGAGGCCAGCACCACATGTGTTTATATTTGAAAAAAAAAATCTAGCATTGAAAGTCTTAAATATACTTCCCTTTGATTTAGTAACTCTGTGTGGACAAATTCATCTTAAGAAATAAACCTAGCCGGGCGGTGGTGGCGCACGCCTTTAATCCCAGCACTCGGGAGGCAGAGGCAGGCGGATCTCTGTGAGTTCGAGGCCAGCCTGGGCTACCAAGTGAGTCCCAGGAAAGGAGCAAAGCTACACAGAGAAACCCTGTCTCGAGAAAAAAAAAAAAAAAGAAAGAAAGAAAGAAACCTAACAGTAAAAAAGGACACTACCCAAGTTCATGTATAGCTCATTTATAACCAAGAAAAGTTGGAAACAACCTATACATACAAAGTCAGGAAGCACCATGAAGCATCAAAATGAGGCATATAAGGCCGGGCACGGTGGCACACGCCTTTAATCCTTGCACTCGGGAGGTAGAGACAGGCGGATCTCTGAGTTCAACAACAGCCTGTTCTACAAAGCAAGTTACACGACAGCCAGGGCTACGCAGCGAAACACTATCTTAAAAAAAAAGAGGCACATGAAGGTTGATGAAATGAGGGAAATGCTCAGATGTGAATGAAAACCAAAAAATAAAGCTACACCTAAGTAAAGATCATTCAAAACACAGTAATAAAATGTGCTTGTGTAAGACTATGTCAGGAATATAAATATAGTCATTGTCTTGTTCTTTTAATTTAGCAAATTCAACTTGATTTGAACTTTAAAAACTATTTTTATCAAAATATAACTTACATATCATAAAATTTACCTTTTCAAAGCACACAACTGAGCAGTTCATAGTATTTAGTGTTTTCAAGGAATTATATAACCATTGCTATAATTTTAGAACCTTTTGTATCACTCCAAGAAGAAACTCCACAATTTTTAGGCAACTTTCTCAATGCTTTCCACCCAGCTTCCCGCCTTGGCAACAGCTAATTTTTCTAACTTTATGGATTAGTCTACAGTGGGTAATTTGTATAAATGGAATTATTCAGTATGTGAACTTTTTGACTGGCCTTTTTTCACTTAGCATAATGTTTTCAAGGTTCATTCATGGTGCAACATGTACCAGTATTTCATTCATTTCCATGAATTTCCATATATATGTATATATACATATAAACAAAATGACATATATATATATACATACATATAATGTCAACAAATGACAGACATTTGAGTTATTTCTATTTTGGCTAGTGAATACGCTGCTGCTATGAACAAGAATTTGGGAAGATATGTTTTTGAGTATGGAATTTTGAGTATGGAATTTCTGGCTAAATAATTCTGTTTTTAGGGGTTATTAAACTGTTTTCTAAAGTGACTGCATCATTTTACATTCCTACCAGCAACAGTTTAAACTTCTTTAACAAAAATAACATGAGAAACTTGCAAGTAACTGCTACATGCTATAGGGTTACTCGATACTTAAACTGACTTAACACTCGCAAAATAAAACACTCTCTCTGGTGAAGGACAAGGTGGGCTTCTGTTGCTTGGCAGCTTTCCCATTTGCTATAATCAAGTTCTAAGACACATATTTCTTTAAAATAATAATAATAATCTTCAAAACACGAAAAACCTTAAGTTCTGAGTCTTCTCAGATAGTTCCCGAACCAGGGAGAACTTCCGACACTTCGCTAGGGTCGACACTGCACCAGCATTAGGCATTCGAAGGCTTCTAAGAGACAACATACTGCCAAAAGATGGCACATGCATCGGTTCTCAAGGACCTGACACCAGCCTGTCCGTGCCCTTCCACTGCTTTTTGGTATGACCTGTCAGTGAATCCATCCTCTGAGAGTTCCACTTTGTTCTCCCTTTCCTGTGCCCATTACCCACCTTCCACCTCTTAAAAATCTGGGGAGCTGGGGAGAATAAGAGCAAAGCAAGGGAACACAGCTGAACATACTTACTGGTGACCACAAGTCTCACTAACAGCTACTTTTACTGAGGAACAGAAAAAGGACCTGGTACAGACAACCAGTTTAGAACTGAAGGACTTGGGAACTACAGTTTCCAAGTAGGTAAGTCTTGGTCCTTGTTCTGCTTTAAACAATGTCGCATTCATGTTTTGAAAACCAATAGGAACACTTTAATTTTTCTTAATGATTTTTCCCTCTACAGCCAGGGGAATGAGAAGCAGCAAGCTGAATGCAGATGGAAAAGGAGCTATCCAAGCAAGCTTTCAGCTGCATGAAGACTGGCTTTTCTAATGATATAGTATTTTACTGAATATTAGCACATGAGATTTGCAGAGGATCCCAAAATGACAAAAAAAAAAAAAAAAAAAAAAAAAGCAGTATGTTTTCCTCTGGGGCTTCCCTTGTGCCATGTCACAGGAGGAAAGAATCCATTTCCCACAAAACGTACCTGTCTTGGCTACACTAGCTCCCGCTTCTCCTGTCCTCATTCACTGCTTCACCTCCCCCTCCCTCCACAAGACATGCCCCTGTACCTGTGAGCACAAGTTTCCCACTTGTAAGAGTCGCTGCACCTTAACACGCTTTCACGTAATCCCACCAAAGAGGCGAACAAAAGAAGGTAACTGTCTAGTGGAAAGTTTCCCCAAAAGGTGTTTGCACTATGGGAAATAGGTTCCTTTAAGAACAGCCCTTTCTCACCATTTTCTCAAGCAAATTAGTTTATACAGTTAACTAAAAGTAGGTTAATAGACATATTAAGACTTGAACAAAATAAAACAAAAAGATAAAAACAAGAGTCTTGTTTGTTTTTTAAGACTCCAGACGAGTCTGTTCTGTTAGGATCTGGATTCAGGCTCTAGCGCTCATCAGTATGGAGGCTGGAGAAAGATACAGAACTTCTTTGAGCACTCCTTTCCTAATTTGCAAAGCAGACCGTAAAATACTTTGAATTTTGTAAGTCTGTCTGCGGGATGTGTGCTCATACATACATACACACACACACACACACACACACACACACACACACACACACACACATCCCTGGAATGAGAGCAGGAATACAGTAAGAGCAAATGCCAGCAAGAGCAAATGCCAGCTAGGAACAGACCCATCCTCCCACTGGACACTTAGAAGGCACACCTAAAAGGAATCATGACACCCACAGTGCAGGCTCCACCTGGCCTGTACTGCAGAGGAAATATAGTACGTCTTTCATATAAAGAAAAAGGCTCCCAGAGCTTTCTCCTGTGCTCTGAGCAGGCTGTTAGCACCCTGTCCATCTGTGAGAGAGAAGAGCATTCCCACACAACATGGGAAAATGGGTCTCTGGAACTAGTTTGTAGACGGCTTTGAACTTGTTTAAATAACTCAACCCTCTTGAGAAATTACTATAATCCAGTTTAGTTTCTAATTGTTTTCTGAATTAAAAAGCCATAGAAGGGGCTGGGGATATGACTCAATGGTACAGAGCTTGCAAAACATTTGTAAGGGCTTGTATTCAGTCCTCAGCACTGAAAAACATATTAACAGAAAAGACACCATGCTGAACAGAATGACTATCTGTTTACCTTTCATGGCTCAGAGTCGAATTTTATCCTAACTTAGAGGATGACAGAAGTTAAGGTCACCATCCTCCAAAGGCAGCTGCTCAGAGCCTCCTTCTAGGAAGAGTCTGTATGTTTCCATTTGAGCAGTGACTCAAGGAAGCTGTTGGTGAAGACAGCACCGTGAACTGGGACGGGAAGGAACTGACCTTGCTAGGAATCTGTTGATAGTAACCTCTGCTTGTTTCCCACGGCAGCTGGAAGAGGGCCAGGTCCAAATTCCTGGGACCTCATTATCCTGCCACATACCTAGTATTCTCTACCGCACCTGGTCCTCTTCGTCCATGAACTTCTGTTGACAGCCACAGAGCAGCCAGAAGTGGAGCCAGGCACAAGGCTCGGTGGCTAAGCTGGAGGACAAACACCTTTCTTCCCTTCCCCTAGGGCAGGATACTTCTGGAATATGTTTTGTACAGTCTTCTGAGAGTTCCCAGTGGGGCCGAGTGCCAGGTGCTCACAGCACTAACCCATTCAATCATACACTCACTGGCTGCGGTCCCTTCTCCATCACCTCCCTTGCTCCTTGATCGTGCTTCTTGGACGACCTCTTGAGTAACTACTTGCAATAAGTCCTTGTCTTGGGATTTGTTTCCAGAGGATTCCCAAGTCATTTGCTCTTTTAAGAGGGGCACTTCAGCTTTAGGATTCAGTTTCCCTTCCACACGGTGTCTGTTCCTTAACCTCTTGGTGATGACCTTGGCCCTGCAGAGACTGTCCTGGTTTTATGAATACTGCTCAGATGCTGAGAACAGCTGTCACTTGGCTTGAGCAAGGAAGCACCATCCTCACCATCTAACACTGGGGTGCTGCCTCTCCTACAGTAGGGCTGCTCCAAGTCTGTTGACCTTCCTCAAGTCAGTGGCTAAAGCTGCTTCAATGCTTTTTCCTGACCAGCAGGCTCACACTGACTCTGGTATCTGTCTGTGCAGGCTTTCTCCATTCAAACTCTTCTGTACATCCAAGCCAACTGGAACAGAGGTGCCTATTACTGAAACATCAACAGTTTGGAGATGGAGCCTCTGCACACCATGGTTCATCTTATTCAGCTGAACACTTACAGCACCAAGATAGACCAGTTCATTCCCAAGGTAATAACACAGCACTAAAAGCTTCTTTCAGCTCACTGAGAATCTGTCCTAACCTCGATGAGCACTTCCCCCAAGCTATGTTGGAAGGCAAAATGGCAAGATGGTCTGGGTTTGAATTCGAGCTCCAACTGTATAGCCCGGAGTGAGTTAACTGACATTTCTTAGCCTTACTATAAAATGGGACAACAATCACACTTAAGACCAGGGCTGCTGAAAGGATGAAATGAACTGATACATAGAAAATGCCACTGCAGCACCTGGCACAGAGGAAGAACAATAACTGCTATTAGAAATGGGAGTAGCAACCTGCAGAGCTGTCCTTCCCATGATCCCTGCAAAACCAGGGGTGACACTCCCCCAAGTAACCTTTAGTCCTGTGATGAGTTTCCCTGGTTCTTCACATTTTCCAGCATGGGAGAGTACCATCAGCACCACCTTGAACTTCTGATTTTCCTACTCTACCTCCCAAGTACAGGAATTGCAAGTATGTCCCACACCTGATTGATGGAGGTACTGGCAGATTGAAACCAGGGCCTAATGCATGCTGGGAAGTACTCTAACAATGAGCTACATCCCTAAAGCCATCTTTTTATGATCTAGCCTTACTGCTTTGATCTAGCCTCTCTCCTCCATCAATGATTTCTTCTGCAGTGGCTACCCTGACCCTGATTTCTCCAGGTTCATCCTGGCCAGCTTCACTCCTGTGATATAATAATCTATGCATCTTCATCTGTCCCAACAAACACAAGTATGCACACAGGCACAAATTATCATTCTGGGAGGAAAGCTCAGTTCTTGAGCACAGAGCCTTAGTTCTGGGTTCCTGAATCTTGTGACACACCTGTCCAAGTTCATTTTCTGGTGTGTCCCACAATCTTTTTAGATTTCAGCCTCACTAGGCAATGACCTTCTAGGCTTCCCTGCTCCTACTACTTTACTGATAGTGCTACCACTACCAACAGTGTCCACACATTGCCAAAGACCGCTGTCCTATTCATCCTTCAGTGCCCGGCAAGCACCATTTCCTCCACTAAGGCCTGTGCTGTGCACTGCAGAGAAAGCAGCCTCATCTTCCTCCTGCATCTCAAGTTCATCCCTGTAACTAACTGGCACTTACTGCACACGACCCTGTGCCTCAGAAAGAACCTGCTTTGTAAGAAATATCTCAAGAATAAGAATTAAGACATTCTTGGAGAGGCCTACCGTAGCTTCTCAACAGAACAGTTACTCAACGACTGTACTATGCATTAGAAAGTTCCAGACACCAGTGACTGGGCACAGAGACAAATTCCTATGACTATCTAAAGAACAGGAGCTTGGATTTCAATAAAACGTACAACATAATTCATAAGATAAGGACTTGTTCAGGAATTAGCATTTAATGAGGATTAACTAAGCCTTGATTTTGCTGCAGTGTGTTTACCTTTTAATTGATTAGATATCAAGAGAAAATTAGAAAAGGCAAGATACAAGTTCCTCAAAATGTTAGCTAATTGATTTGTATTGCAGTCAATAGTCAAAGCTTTTGAGGAGATGACAGCTTTCTGTACAAAGAAAATACCCTGTTCTAATTATCAAGTGGGGACTCTATAACTACAGGAAAGGTAAGGAGTCAGTAGTGCAGACGGGGTTCAAACTCTCCATTTTACTTAAGTGTTATTGATACAGCCATACTAAGAATGTGTCCATCAGGAACAGTGGAGAAAGAACAAACTGGAATATGTCTATCAAGAACAGCGGAGAAAGAACAAACTGGTTTGGAGATTAAAAGTATGTCAATTATTTCCCGACCAAACGTCAAACAGAAACGTTGGTCTGGTCTGGAAGTCTATCACACCATACCACATTTGCCCTACATCTAATGGTGTATAAATCACTTATCATTAAAGGCCTTTTATATAGGTCAAGGTTGCTGGAGCTTGGTGTTTTGTATCTTACTGTTTAAAGAATACTCTAAATTCTAGCTTTTTAACTTTTTAATCTATGGGAAAAGAAAACTAAAACTTCCTGTAAACTCAGATTAATGCCGGCTAATGCAAGGAAGAAAGAAAAACTAAAACCTTCCTCCTACCATAAAAACAAAATAGTGTGGCCTCTGTTTCTTTTCTGATAAGAGTCTTAAATACCAAACAGTTAACTGCATAATAACATTCACTGGCAGCCAGGCAGCCTGCTTAGCAGATATATAAAGCAGGTAAAAGGAGAAAAAGTTAATTTCTTGGCTGAATGATTCCATCGGTAGCTATAGGGCAAACCTGAAAGTCTTTTAGTAAAGTAGCAGTTGATTCTTCTATCAATCTGTAGCACACATACTCTTCCAAGGAAAGCATTAAATATGAAAATCATATCCCGTTATCATCTGTTTCCAGCTTTCAGCCCAGTAAGCTTTTCTTAATGAATGCTGCAGCCTAAGGAACAAGCACGCTGTTGGCTTTTCTGAATAATGGAGTGATGCTACCATTTTTGCTTATTACAATATCGACTGGCTGAGGGGGTTTCACACATAGTCACAAGTGACTACTCTTGCCAGCATGCTCCAAGTTATTACAAGATGTTTTTAGACATTTCATCTAAAAGAGCTTTACTGCTTTTAGTGAAGAAAACATCTATGGTCTTGAGCAGAATCATTTATATGGAGATAGGCAAAAGGATTAGAAGCCTGTATTACGCCAGATACATAGCAGAATTTATTTAAGTATTCCTTGCCAGTCTTTTTGTCTATTGCTTAGATATGCAATCTTTTCTTTCCACTTTGTCTGTGAAAAGGTTCAAATGTACAAAATTATACATACAAAGGAAAGAATCAAAGCACCATACTTAGTTTATTTTCATTTAAAACATTTTTCAATCCAATAAAAAGTAGCTACAAAACACTAATGATGAAAATACAATTTTACTTTTTGCAACCCCAGGTTTTCTTTGAAATCTTAGGTCCAAGTGACTACCTTTTGGCAAATTTAATTAAATTAGACATTAAAACAATAATTGTTGAAGCAAAATCTTTATATATAATCATAGTTCCATAAAAAATCCTTATAAAAAGATGATTTTATTTAAAAATCTCAACATACGAGCATTCTAAAAATTGTCTAGAAACATAAAATTCATTGCCTTACTGTGATACCTTTTCTCTGTCTTCATCTTTCATTCCCAGGCTGTCTTTTAACAGTAGGTGCATCTTCTTTATTTCAGCCTCATATTCAGTCTAAATATAAACAAAGTTTGATTTTATGGCAGATGCTATTACAAGTAAAAGACACCTATATCTTGCCATCTTTGCAACATAAAAGGAACAATGGAGTAGAAAGAAGCTGACGTTGCTGAGAAATTCAGCTTATCTTAGAAAACAGGCAATTTCACAAATAATATGTATCAAAAGTTGAACTCTATAAAATGTTACATACATTTTAAAGTAAAACAAGACAGTGGATTTTTAGTCTCCCGTCTTTTTATGTACTAAAATCTCAATCCTCAATACACACACCCCAACAGCATTTTCTTTAAGCTATCATGAAAATCCAGTTACTTGATTATAAAAGTTAGATATTAGGTGTCTATTTTCAAAGCCTATAAAAGAGAAAAATAAGTCCTACAGATTTGTTGTATTATTACATATTATATCTTATATTATCATGATCCTCAAAGTCACAGAAAATTCAATACATTATGTACTAGATCATCAATTTAAATCAGTTTTATTTTCTAGGAATAAGTTTATACTGTAAGCAGTCACCAGTACCATCAGAATCAAGTTTGCTTGGGCATCAGTAACTTCATCAAGAGGTCTGCATCGTTACCCCACTATAACTGATGGAAATGATTCAATTCCAAAATGTCTTTCTCTAAAATGCACAGCATGAAGTACTTTGATTTAGTATATTCCTACTCAAAGCCTTAAAAAGTGCTGATTGCAGTCCATCACAGGTAAGTATCAGATGTTTCTGAATTAAGCAGTTATACAACAGTTAGAACATACCTATGAGATAATGAATTAAAGGCTATTTCCTTAGCTCTCAGTCTGAACAAAAATAGGTCTGAAATTTGTTATGACAGACAAAAAAATGCATAAGCAATAATAACACAAACTGAATATTTGCCTTAACATTTTTAAAGATATTATACATTTCCACCTTTTTAATAACACTTTTTCTTCTAACAGGTGCTATTAACATGACAGATCAAGTAAATATGCAGCTAAAGTTTATATAAGACCAGTGCAAATTATGCAATAAGATGATAAAGTAAACGAAGATAGTGGAATAAGGCAGTTATCAAAATGCAGTTTCCACATTTCTGCTCTGTGTCTACACTTTTGAATTCAGACAGACTCAATTCCTAAGTCCAAAAGCTTTAAAATTGCAAACTTGTCAGATACCAGAAGTGTCTTTAAAAGAGATGAGAGACAGACTGCAATAGACAAAAAATATAAACACATAAAACTGTTCCTGTGATATGACTATAATTTTTTGCTTTGATCGGGGAGTACTGGACTAGTCTGGTTATTAGGGAATCATTTCAGAACCACCTCCCAAACACAGAGCACTTTCTCACAGAAGCACAAGGGTTTTATTCAATTTATTATGTTGAAGCATATTGCAAGTGATAATTGCATAAGGGTTTCAAAAGAAAGTAAGAAATGTATCCTCAAGAGTCTGACCTAGACTGTTCCAACACACCGAAAATTTTACTGAACTATAAGGTACTCTTTCAAATTATGGATCAAAGAAAATTTGTTTAATAAATTTTGAAACCAGAATGATGTTATCATAAATTGATAATAAATACAAACTATAGCTCTGTAGCCTTTAGAAGGATCACCACCTAGAACATTCTGCTCTTTTTCTTTGCCCTTTATAGGACATTTAGTAACTATCATATCTATCTTCTGAACGCTAGAAAGTTTCCAACTGCAGGACTATTAGTTCCCTAGTTCCATCTTCTCTCCAGCTGCAAAAGAGCAAAAGATTCTACTACTTTTAAAAGTTCATTTAAGGATGGATGCACACCAGCACATCCTGGCACTCGAGGGGAGGCAGGGGCAGGAGAACGGTGAATTCAAGTGTACCTGGGCTACACAAGAATGGTCTTGAAAAAAAATGTCTTAAGTTTGGTTCTGAAATATTATACAGATTAATTTTCTGCTATGAGCTGCAGGAAAATATCATAAGAACTCAGCTGGTTATGGCAAAGCCACTACCTGAAGGGATGAAGGAATTCCTTTAGAGGAAGCCAAATTCCAAGGAGCTTTGGGTGTTATTTGGCTTGTTATATATCAGCTGTCTTCTGTTATGAAAATCATGTGTGCCTTCATAGTTTTCCCAATTGATTTTTCCCTAAGAAGTGCTAACAGTGTGGACTGATCACTCTCTGGACATACATTCTCCCCTTTCAGCACTGGAATCAGTTATCTCCCTTACCCACTTTCAAGGACTAATAGAAATAACAATCCAGACCACCACATGCTAGTCTCCTGATTTAAAGGTAAATTCCACAAGGAGACACTGCCTAGGTCAGGTGGACCTTAAGTAATAGCTTTACACAATTTAGCGTGGACCCTCCTTTCTTACAGCCTTACTAACTTTATAGACCCCTAACTTCTTACCTAACCACTTCTCAGAATGTAGACTGAGCACATAGACCCCCTTTTTGATATACTAACCGGTCATTAGCACTCAGTTGACCTCCTCTTTTACCATTCCCATTTTGGATTGTAAAAGAAAGCCTGACAATCACTGCCTGAGGAAACTCTTACCTGCCTTTATGACCCCATAGAATTCAAGCCTGGTGACCTTGCTCGAACAGGGGATTGCTATTGCTTGGATTTATAACTGGACTCCTGAGAGACTTGGGGAGAACTTAGAGACAGAGAACAGAGAGGGATAAGGAGGATTTTGACCAGAGAGAATGTGTGGACGAGATGGAAGATGAGGAAGATGGGGAAGTACTAGCTGGGTAAGAACGAGATGAAAAGGACCTAGATGAGGCAGAATTAAGACGAGAGAATTAAGATAGAACTTAGAGGGAGCAGTAGATAAATACAGAGAGAAATCAGGCAGGAAAGAAGCTAGGCACGAGAACAGAACTGAAGCTGTGTAAATAGGATGTTATCCCAGAGGAATTAAAGCAAGTGGACTAGAGAGCTCGGTGTGCTGAGATTCTATTTCCCCAAAATAGTTCCCACCGTTCTTCTGAGCCCCTGGGAAGTATTAATATTAAGGGTAGTCCTTTAAATAGTATACAAGAATTTTCCTAAGACTGTTCTTGCTACAGATGTCTAACACAACATGAGAGGGCATGTCTTTGCGTCTGCACTCTCTTGTTTCAATCTTAATCTTTTCTCTGATCAGGCTCATGTGTTTCTTCTGTTTCCTAAAACATCAGGGCTTGGAAAATATCCTTTCTCTCTAGTGTCCACCCCTCCAGTCTTCATTTCCTTTCTGACACATGGACTTTTCATGGTTAGATTTGTTGATTTGAGGGGCAGGGTAACTCATGTCCCAGTAGCATCACCTAATCCAGAATCCCTAGGATGGACCCCCCCCCCCCCCCCGACCTGGGAAACCCATTTTAATAAACAAACAGCACTGAGTTAACCCATGTGATAACACATTCTGTCAGTGACAGTACTGCTGCATGGCAATGGTGATGCTGCCCACCTAAATTTAAGAGGACCTCTCCATTCTCTTTCTTATGTGCAAAAGCAATTGATTTCAGCTGAATCACCAGGTGCTGTTAACAATAAGCTGGGCCATGGGAAGAGGAGACAAGGAATCTGACAGAGAGTTCAGGTCCCTGGGCTCTTTTTCCACACTCATTTTCCACTATGCTTCCTCTGTATTCTCACTTTCACTCCCTCAGTTTCCCTCCCCATGTTATCATCTGCCCGATAATGTCACCACCACCCTTTTGCTCTTTTTCTTGGCCTCCCTGGTTTCTGGAAGTGCACAGCTGATTCTCAGTTACAGACTAGGGAAACAGCTGAACTAAACAGATAGTTACAGTCAGCAGCCCCACTTCCACATGTTAGAACTGAAGATGGGCACAGTGACACACTGTTCAATTTGATTCTCAGGTAAATCTTTGGTTTTCTTTCTCCCTTTTTCCCCCCATATACATGCTTCTTCCTAGATAGTGGAATCTCACTAGAAGACGTAAGAGAACATGCATTTATTCAACTAACACATATACTAACAAGAAAGACATTCTGGTGGTTGAAAAAAAGATTTGCCACATATTTTGCCTTTCAATTGAGCACAGTATTTGTCACATGTTTAGTAGGACTCTAAATAAAAACTCGAAAGATTTGTTCTCAAATGTTATCCCCCTTCAACACACAACCTAAAGACAACTGTCCAGGGAAATCACATATCTAAACAATGAAACTGCACTTTCAGAATGACTTTGCTGTTAACCATAAATGCTTCCTGGGAAGATATACATAAGATATAATTAACACCACATTAGTTCTCACATAGGTGGTTATAATCCATAGGAGAACTAGCTCCCAAATATGGAAGAATTAACTTTCAATCAAGTCTCAGTGCCTACTGGAATCACAGTCTGGGTGAGACACAGAGCACTGACATATTAAGACAAGGAACCCACAGTGAAATAAAAACACTTGATACTTAAACAATTAGACTATCATGAAGGAAGTGCAGAGGTAATTATGACACAGATTAAGGCAGGGCAGAGGGACAAAGGCAGGTGTGAGATAATATGGGGCATTCAGGGAAATGTAGGTTGTTCAGCAGGTTAAAGCACTGTTGGGTATGTGTGACCACGAGAGAAAGGGTACATGTGTCCAGTGGATAAAGATGTAGAGAAACAGTGGGAAGATACAGGAATGGGAGAGGTAGAGGGAGGAAGAGAGAGGGGGAGATAATACATGTATGTAAGTATGAGGGGTGCATCATAGGACTGAGGCTGGGGGTAGTGAGCAGGTAGAGGACAGCACCTGGGCTCTGTCCTAAGGTGCCTGGACTACCACCTCATAATTGGGTGAGGCTTGCCCTGGTGATGACCCTTCCTGAATTCTGACGAGCTAGTGCCATGCCTGGCACAGTGTGAGAGGCTGCACATACATTAGCAAATAAATGTTCTATACATGTCTCTGGGGCCTTTCTCAGTGCTCCAAAGTTCCAGTACCCGGCTATCTGTGTCTAGGGCTTCTCAAAGCCCCGGGAGGCTTCTCTGTCTATAGGAGTACATGACTAAGTCTCCAGCATCATGTGCACCCCTGCTTATTCATTCTCAACCCACACTGCTCCAGAGCCATTGCAGAAAATCATAAACTGAGTCATGAGATCAGTAAATTCTTTTTCTGAAAGACTTTAGTATTATATATATAAGAAGGTGGGACAGGTTCATCTCTACAAAGGAGAAGAAACTGACTGAATGTAATTTGAGAAAAACCTCCATCTCTCAAAAATTGTTTCAATTTGTTCTCCTTCCTGGAATTCTACAGATTTGAAATTCATGTGCATTAACTGTGCTCTATTCCAGGACAAAGTCTATGGCATCTGGAGGCATGGACAGCGCACTCTGAACATCTTTCTCTTAAAGTAATTTACCCAAGGTCCTCAGCAAAGGAGGTAAAGATCTGGCATCAAAGTGGAAAAGCATCAAGAGGGAACAGAAGGCTCTATCATAACTAAGGCCAACGCTGGACATCAGCATAAAAGATCAACATCTCCTATGACAAACCTCTGCTTACAGCTAAAGTGACGGTGTCACAAGCTGGATTTCTGACATTAGTGTTGGGGTCCATGGGCATAAGGCAAGCAAGCAGCTTTGGATTCAGAGTGACTGCTAAATCCAAGTGCTACATGGATCTCGTGTCCTTCCAACTGTAGCTACATGGTCTATTTTATTTCATCAACGGAATTTTTTCAAAACAAGAATTTTTATCCAAAATTCAAAGCAGCATAATCTATGTGATTTTTGAAGCATATTGTAAATAAAACTTTTCATATTCTTATAAAGTTTGTTCTTTTCTGAAAAAAATGATGCCTTATATTCTTTCCTAGCTCATTATACAAGTTTCTAAAACATATCAGTTATATATAACTAATACTCTCAATATAAGATTATTTACAAGGATGATTCCAATTCATTCCTCCAACATTTGATTATAAGAAGAAATCAATCATTGGATAAGGCCACATGATATAAAAATAAGAGGGAATTTTCTATTATTTCCTTTATATATTCCTGCTTTGTCCTCTGCTTTATTTTCTATGTAAAATTTCTGAGTAGTTTACAATGTGGATAATAGCGACTGCTTCTGAACCTTAAGCACCTGACTGGAATACTTAAAAAAAAAAAAGCTTAAACACAGCTAGTCCCAGAACTTGGTTTTTACATTCTGTTCCCCACTTAAAGCCAGTACAACCCCTTGAGTAAAAGGCTACAGTCAGAGAAGACAAGGCACACTTGCAGCCTCCTGCTGTGCCCCGAAGGAAAAAAGGCTCAGAATCCACAGGGTCATGGAGAAAGAGCACAGGAGCCATCTAATGACTCCCAATGGCTACAGGTGTAACTCAGTATATGTGGTGAGCATGTTTAAGGTACTAGTTTCAATCCCTAGCACCCAAAAATAGAGACTTCCACTGGCTACTTTTGTAAAAACAGGAACAAAAATAACTATCGATAATATACTAATTAAATAAAAACCCATATGTTCATCATGCTATTGAGAAAGAGGAAGGGGTCGAGGAGGAAATTCCTCTTTGTTATGGAAGTCAGTTAATGGGAGATAGAACTGAAACTGACATTCTGAACAACCTCCGTTATGATAACTCTCTCAGGAAGGCTCATCTACAGATCCCCAAACCAGTGGGTAAAAGGCTAGTGAAGAATATGATCTTCCAGTGATGCCAAGCCATCACTCCACAAATTATTTTCTTCTAGAGGGAGGGGTTAAAATACCTTAAAACAAGTCTCTGGAGATTACCATCATAACCAACAGCTCAAAGACTTCCTCACTCATGTGGGACCACTTGACATGAGGGACTGCTTTATTGGAAACTACAGGAAACATGATTCACCTGTGACTATTAACAAACATCAACTAAAACTTGGGCAGTGTCAAGCCACAACGTCAGGGCATTCTCAGGACTGCACAAAGTTCTGCAGGGCAGTGCTGGTCAAAACCACAGTTCCAGTTCACAGGAGATGGGGTGGGAGGTGGGGGCAGATTCTGGATAAGGAACCAAAACTCAAACTTCAAGTGACCGGCAATTGGCTGCCTTTGTCAAAATAGCCAATAACGAAGAAGAAGAAGAAGAAGAAGAAGAGGAGGAGGAAGAGGAGGAGGAGGAGGAGGAGGAGGAGGAGGAGGAGGAGGAGGAGGAGGAA
Organism: Peromyscus eremicus; assembly: GCF_949786415.1. Classification (NCBI taxonomy): domain Eukaryota; kingdom Metazoa; phylum Chordata; class Mammalia; order Rodentia; family Cricetidae; genus Peromyscus; species Peromyscus eremicus. The sequence continues at coordinate 120,731,565 of NC_081419.1, read as the reverse complement.
GAGAAGAAAACATTTGAAATTAGATTAAAATAGACTTTAAAGGTCATGATGATAATATATATCCAAATAACATGTAAACTCTAGCAGCTCATGGTCTAGAAATAGAAGACACTTTTTAGGGAAACTGAAAAAATTCAAATATGAGCTGAGTATACTGATACTGTGGTTTAGTTATTTAGTTTTAAGGATGATAACAAGAATATAATTATATAAAAGACCACTCTCGTGCTTAAGAGCTTAGGAGACAAGTGTCATGATGTTATCAGGAGATCTGACTGCTCAGAAAGAAAAGCTCATGTGCACATACAAAGCACATACTGCAAAATAGTGAGAAATATTATATCTAGTGGAGAATGTGTCCATTAGAATAATTCCTTTCATTTTTTGGTATATTTGAAATTTTTGCAATAAAATTAGGCTAGAGAATAACTGCTAGAGCACACGGGGAAAAAACACTAAAACCAACTTTTACACCCACTATTCTGTTGGGTTAATCTGGGCAACAACCCCTGCCACCGCAAATAGCAAGGAAGAAAGCCAAGCTTGGGGCCCTCCAACTTTCGTGTAAGTTTAAAAGCACCATGTAGACATGTACTAGAAGGGACTATGGTGCCAGAATAAAAGGAAGCCTTGAACAGCAGTCACTGTACCACAGAGGCCAGGCACATGAAGGTAAACTCCCAGGGAGCACTCCCCAGTGCTCCCCACCCCTAATGGAATCTTGACCTGAAGAGAGCAGCCCAGACCAAAAGGACAAAAAAACAGAAAACAAAAAACAAACAAACAAACAAAAAAAAAAAAAAACCAAGGAGTTGACCAAGAGGGAATTGGCTTCTAAAAGGAGCCTTATTGTTGCTTAAGTTCACAATTACCAACAAATAACCCCATGCAGACAACTGAAAGTGGCCGCCACTGATCCAGGAAAGCTCTTCACAATACACTGTAGAAAACAAGATGTCACCTTCAGTTTTTGAAGCTTCTCTGTATTTGTGGTCAAGTGATCAACATAAGTCTGGACACATTCGAACTTCTTTAAATATTCTTGGTTTCGGACATGAGCCCTCCTTTCAGATTCACATATTTCCTTCAGGTATTTCTTTAGTTTTGCACATTTCAGCTTAGCTCTTAAGAAAAAAAAAAAAGGTAGATCTTTAATAATGTAACTCAAATTTAACAAATTTAAGAATAATTTTCTTTAACGAAAGTGTTAACAGGACAATAAAAATCTAAGAAATCGTACTCAAAGCATTGAAGCCCAGGGGACAGAATGCATATATAGTATTAGAGAAAGAAAATTATTATGGTATCACTACGGTATCGAATTGGTCACAGCATGACACACCTCTCCTGAGAAACGTAACAGTACCACTTGATACCACAGTAAAGACTCCTATGCTGCTGAGACAGGTCTCACTATGCAGCCTCGAATGGGTTGGAACCTGCAATCCTCCTTCCTTGGTTTCCCCAGTGTGAATATTACAGGGATGCAGCACCATGCCCAACTGTACCACATCCAGCTACACGGATATCTTTCTTTCTTTGTTTCTGTCTTTTGTTTTGTTTTGTTTTCTGCCTCTGCTTCCTGAGTGCTAGGATTAAAGGTGTGCACCACCACACCCAGCTCTGGATTTATTTCTTAAACTGAAATATGGTTTTAAGAGCAGTGTCTCTTTAGTCATATTCACATGCATACAGAGCCAAGTTTTTATATGACAAGCAATTTTCAAATTAAATGCTCATATAAAAGCAGAATCAAAATATAAACTATAGTACATAAAATTAAGAAAATTTAAAATACAAAAGCTATCATTGAAATAATGTAAAAATGTATTAGACATTACAACAACATATTAGTGAAATATTTTGTAGTAATATATAAACTATGAGAAAACTTTGGAGACTCTTATCCAAATTGTAATACTAAAAGGCATAATAGATAGCTCAAAGTACACAACCTTCTCTTCTCATAGACCAATATGCTAATTTTCTTCCTTCTTTACAACTATCTGAACCATAAATTAGTACCTTATGGAGCATTTATATTTTTAGTCCAGTAAGGTATTTTATATTCTCCCATCCACATATGTATTTACCTTCCCAGTACAGATCTTCAAAGATGCTAGAAATACTCAAAATGAATCAACATCAGATCTTAAACCTCTAACTCTAGGCCAACAAACTTTCAGAAATCCCTGCCCCACCCCTCCCATCTCTGGGGCAGTGGTGGGGGGAGTGTTTAGGTATGAATGTGTGCTCTAGTGTATCTCTGGGGCAGTAGGGGGATGGGAGTGTTTAGATATGAATGTGTGTTCCAGTGTATCTCTGGAGCAGTGGGGGGGGAGTGTTTAGATATGAATGTGTGCTCTAGTGTATCTCTGGAGCAGTGGGGGGGAGTGTTTAGGTATGAATGTGTGCTCTAGTGTATCTCTGGGGCAGTGGGGGGGAGTGTTTAGGTATGAATGTGTGCTCTAGTGTATCTCTGGGGCAGTAGGGGGGGAGTGTTTAGGTATGAATGTGTGCTCTAGTGTATCTCTGGGGCAGTGGGGGGGAGTGTTTAGGTATGAATGTGTGCTCTAGTGTATCTCTGGAGCAGTGGGGGGGAGTGTTTAGGTATGAATGTGTGCTCTAGTGTATCTCTGGAGCAGTGGGGGGGAGTGTTTAGGTATGAATGTGTGCTCTAGTGTATCTCTGGAGCAGTGGGGGGGAGTGTTTAGGTATGAATGTGTGCTCTAGTGTATCTCTGGGGCAGTAGGGGGGTGGGAGTGTTTAGATATGAATGTGTGTTCCAGTGTAAGTCAGAGGACAAGCTCAGCTGTCAGTCCTCACCTTCTACCTTGTTTGAGACAGGGTCTCTTGTTGTTCACCACCGCATATACCAGACTACCTGGCTCACAAATTCCTGGGGAGCTCTGGTCTCTGCCTACCATCTCCATGTGGGATTTCAGACATGCGCCACCATGTCTGGCTTTATGTGGACTCTGAACTTAAGTCCTCAGGCTTGCCTGGCCAGGGTTTACTCACTGAGCCATCTCCCCAGCCCAGAAGATTATCATACTAATGATACCGTGCTTTAACTGTGATTGGCTGTCTTCATTTTTCCTTCTGAATAAAACAATCTACCACTGTTTTGACTGCCCGTATCTGCATTTTTGACACAAATGATAGTCATGGAGGAAGACCCAACATACTCTTCTCTAGAGACTTAATAAAGCTGCTTAGTAGCCATGCTTTCTCCACCCAAATCCTAGTCCTCATTTGGTGTCCAACGTGGTGGCAAGAGTTTCCACCTAAAAACTGAGAAAAAAGATTCTAAAACGGAGCTAAAAACAGCTTCCTAATTGTCTCTCTCAAATGAGCGGCAGCTGCCGGTTTCAGCTACTGGTGGGTTCCTGGCGTGCGTGCTCGACCTGCAGTATGGCGGGAATCAGGCCTCTGCAAGTGGCACATTAAGCTGCATGGTGGATTTAGACTTTGCTAGTACAAAACAAAAAGAGGTTTCTGAGCTACACGCTGCTTGGATAAAAGCATAGACCCATGCATGACAGCTCCCAGAGCTGGTGGTAAACGTAGCCATGTTGGGAAGCTGAGGTGGGCGGAGCCAGCAGCCACAGCTGCTGCAGTTTAAAGCAATAGATTCACAATAAGACAGATTCAGGTGTAATAGTTTACAATGTGTGTAAAAATATACGTAGGCTTGAAAGAGACAAAAAAGGTGATATATAGAGTTATAGAAACAAATACATAGTTTTAAAAAATAAAGTCTTTAAAGAGACAGTAAAATTAATATAAAAAATAAGCCACGTAAAGATGAATATTACACAGAGAATCTGGATTGTGTTGTCTTTGGAATTTTTAACTGCAGAAAAACATTTGATTGTAAAAGCTGTTGAGTTATGCCAAAATGTATATTTTAAAGATACCTTGACTTCAAAATTTGAATGTAAGGATATGTTGCTTTGGAAAAGAGTCTCTTTTGTTCCCACAGAAAGCCAGAGGCTATGGATTTGTTCAAGATTAAGATACATCAGGTTTGACCAGCCAAGACCCCCTGAAAGTTCTCTGATGACACCATGGCCCAGATGATCCAACATCCAGAATGGTTTGAAGGCATCTGGCTCAGACGATACAGCCTCATGGACTATTCCATAATTCTAAAATTTTCTTTGTTTCCCCATAAGATACAGCGCCCCCTTCCAGCAGGAAGTAGTAAGAGAAGCTACGCCCAAATTCCCAAATTATATGTAATTTTACTTTGTTAAGGTTAAAACCTTCCTTTTTGAAAAAAAAAAGGGGGGAAGTGCTGTGGGATGTATGGCAAATGTGTTGCTAATTAGTCAATAAATAAAACACTGATTGGCCGTTGGCTAGGCAGGAAGTATAGGCGGGGCAAGGAGGAGAATAAAGCTGGGAAGTGGAAGGCTGAGTCAGAGAGACACTGCCAGCCGCCACGATGATAAACAGCATGGGAAGATACCAGTAAGCCACGAGCCATGTGGCAAGGTATAGATTAATAGAAATGGGTTAATTCGTGATAGAAGAAGTAGATAACAAGAAGCCTGCCACGGCCATACAGTTTATAACCAATATAAGTCTCTGTGTTTACTTGGTCGGGTTTGAGGCTGTGGGACTGGCAGGTGATAGAGATTTGTCGTGACTGTGGGGCCAGGCAGGAAAACTCCAGCTACACTCATTCTTGCTATTACCCTTCAAAGCTGATCATGTAAGTCATCCATCCACCCAAGCAATCACTCATCTATTTAGTAGTGCAAGCATGAAGACTGTCTAGCCACAGTCAACAGAGAAACAAGCAGGTAATTACTGCATGCTGAAAGCTATGAGGGAAGGGAAGGAACTTTTCAGAACAACTGAACCTGCAAGGAGGCCCTCCCAGGGGCAACAATTTTTCAGGTAAGAGTTGAGAGATGGATAAAAGCTAGCAGATCAGCTGTAACAATTACATGCCTTAACCACTACAGAAACTAAATATGTTTAAATAAGAACCAAAAAGACTATACTGCTTTATTTTTCCCAACCCCCTCGTACTGCCTTATTTTAAGATATTTAAGTAAAACCATATTCTGAACTAACACAAAAACTAAATAATGAAAAAAATGTTTATTTATAATATATAAAATTAATAGCATTTAATTCAAATTATCATGCATTAAAAATAAAAGAACAATAAAAATATTCTAACTATAAAACTATGACATAATAGTAGGGGTTAATTAGGCTTTTTTTTTTCTTTTTTTTTTTTCTTTTTTTTGAGGAACAGGGTCTAAGTAGTCCTAGATGGCCTGGAACTCACTATGTAGACCAGGCTGGCCTCAAACTCATAGAGACAGGGATGCGCCTGCTTCTGCCTCCAGAGAGCTGAGAGTAAAGGCATGTGCTTCTACCACCGCCTGGCAGGGATTACATATTGACTACAAACAAGCTGGACAATCATCACTGTCATCTCTTACCTGCACTTATCAGACTTATTGTATTCATAAAGCTTGTCTTCCAGGTCAAATCTCTTCTTTTCACTGTAATATAAAAACAAAACAAAACAAAAGTCACTGTATCGTACAAGCTAATGTATTTACACCATGACGTCTTTGAAACTGCACCTTTGTGAGACTTGTTCCATTAATCTATTTAAAAAGGAGACAATGTCATGGGTGGCTGAAACAAAGACCCATCTCCAAGGAAGTAGAAGAAACAGGGAGAACACCAGTATGAAGCAAAAACTCAAGATTCTCAACATCAGTGGAGCACTGTCATGCATGCCTATAAACCCAGCACGTAAGAGGCTGTGGCAAGAGGATCAGGACACTGAGGCCAGCCTGAGGTACATAGTGAAAACTTACTGAAAAACAAAATTGACAGAGATTCTCCAAGTAAGGGAGACCTTGTCTCAGAAAGCAAACAAACAAACAAAAAGACTGAACTCAGAATAAACATGGAAAGGACATCGTATATTTATTTCCACATTAGAAATATGTATTGAGATCATGATTATTAAACCTTCAAGGTTCTATAACCAATTGGGTGCTTAACTAACGACAAATGAATGACAAGAGGGTACAGTGTAGCAGGAATCTTAAAAGTTCTTATTAATGAACATAAACCTGGAGCAGGTATTGGGGTGAATGCTGGAAGATCAGAGAAGCAGAACAAGCCACAGCCACCTCACCTCGCCAGTTCCTCAGCTGATCCTGTTTCCTCAGGCTGGAAGCCTTTGAGTTCTCATCCAAACGGATCTCAGCTGAACTGCTTCTCTAAAGCCTGAAAGCTTAACCAGCTCTAGTTCCTGGTCCTCACACCTTATATATCTTTCTGCTGTCTGCCATCACTTCCTGGGATTAAAGGCCAGTCACCATGCCTGGCTATTTCCAGTATGGCCTTGAACTCACAGAGATCCATGTCTCCAGAAGGCTAGGATTAAAGGTGTGAGTGCCACCATTTTCTAGCCTCTGTATCTAGTGGCTGTTCTGTTCTCTGACCCCAGATAAGTTTATTAGGGTGCATAATATTTTGGGGAACACAATACCACCAAAGTAGAAGGAATTTGTGCTTAAATTACAAGGACAGACAGATCTTTAAGTACATCTAGGATGCTATGCTGCCATGGTATTATGGCCAAGATGAATGACTGAATTCTGATCATGAGGAATCATCTAAAGGACCCAGCTTGGGAGTTACTGTCCAGAAAACTCAAGAAATTGTCAGGAACATGACCAACAAGGACAGACAAAAAGAAACAAAAATCACTCCAAGAAGACAGAAGAGATATGGCACACAAAATGCAAACCATGTTTCCCAATGAAACCCTAGACCAGAAAGGACCAGAAAGAAAAGGGGACATTGCTGGGACACCTGGTGTCCGGCATGAGTGTGTGGGCTGATACAGCAAGGCTGGGTACCTGTGAGAGCCGTACTGTGCTTATATAAAAGAACATTCTTATTTTTTTAAGTACATTAAAGAGTTTAGTGGTGATGGGCTATCACACCTGCAATTTCAAATATTTCAGAGAAGAGCATGATTTTAAATAGGTGTATGGGAAGAGAAAATTACAATATCGGCACTTCAGAAGAATCTGGGTGAGGAAAACACTGGAGGTTTTTGTCCCATATCTGAGACTTTGCTATAAGCCTGACTTTTTAAAGATAATTTTTAAAATGAATCTGTGGTATCTAGTAAAAAAGGGCCACCATTTCTTCAAAAGTCCATCATCACCTCCCAAACTGCAAGTTCTTTTTAATAATGATGTAAAAATCGTTGTTCTCAGTCCCCTCTTCAGAGGATGCAGACACCTGCTAATCACACTTCCTTTCTCCAAACACTTCATATCTTAGCAACCACAGTCAGACACATTGTGGCTCTCTATTCCATGCAAAAATGGTGCTGATCTTGCCAACTCCTCGTCTCCTGACTCCCTCCTCCACACTGCTGCATCTCTGAATGGTAATCCTTCGTATGAGTTTTAAACACAAGGCTTAAAAACTAGATATTCACCTCAATGAAAGTTATTGGTAGGATCACTATGCTATGCCTACATATCAAATCTCTATTTCACAATCTCTGAAATGCCCAAACCTGAGATGCTTACTTACATAGCCCATGCTTCAGTCACTTGTACCCCTCATCTGGGTTTTCACAGCTGGGCTGTTCTACAAGGCTGTATGTTCTGCATTTTAAGGCATTTGTTCTGTCTGTGCCTCAGTACTACAATTTTCCATCACCCTCAGCTCTACTCAACTAATATGTCAGTGTCAATTTCTGGACCATTATGATAGGTTACCCTGAATCAATATCACCATTGAAAATAACTGGGGCTGGTTAATGGACCTTTGAAAGGATGTTTTTATATACAATAATTGTTAAGCATCAGTCCCACTTATATGTTTCTACCACACTTGTGGGCACTATACACACTGCAACATGTCACTCCATTAGACTCTTTTAGATTCAATTATTGACTTTCACGACAATGCAGAGAAAGCACTACATACAAACTGAAAAACATTCAAGCTATAAAATTACACCTATGTGTGAATACAGAGAAGATGACTGAGGATCAAAATATGGCAGTTTCAAAGGAAAAGCCCAGCTATCAGATCAGCTAACATTTCAATGACTGCCTCTAAAAGGGTTGAGAAGAGTGAACTGTGTTTATTGTTGCCGTTAATCTCCTGCTTCTCCAAAGTTTCTAAATTGATAAAGCATTTCCAAGCATTCCTACTGCTAGTCAAATCACAACACTTGAGATGACCATGGACTTTCAGGAGACAGTGCTCCCTATGCTGAGACTGGCTTTTAATTTTGAAATGTTATTACATTTATTTGTGTGTATGTGTGTGCGTGCATGTGTGTGTGCTCACACACATTCATGTGTGGCAGTCAGAGGACAACTTTCATGAGGCATTTCCCTCTTCCCACCTTGTAGGTGGGATCAAACTCAGGTCATTAAGTTTGGCGGCATGCACCTTTACTTGCCGATCCATTTCACCAGCCCAGCTTTAATTTTTTAAAAGCCCACTAATCTAGGTTTTTTTTTTTTGAGTCTTTATTTTACATATTAATCTAGTTCCCTCATCCTGCTGAAGAACCAAGGTTCAAAAAGGCCAGATGACCCTTTTCAAGCTCTCGGGACTTGTCACAGCCAGAACTCATGATCTCACTGTAGTGCTCTCTCTAAAGTTATTTGCGTCTCTATCTTGTGTATAGCATGCATTAATTAGAATTACTTACAGATTCTTAAAATGAAAAATGATCACACACGGCAACAGATTTACACTGACTTAAAAATAAAACAAATCTTCAAATGCAAGACCATGAACAGGGCATAAAATGTGACTCCAATTTCTTCTGTAACTTCAACAACCTTACCTTGCTTAATAATTAAAGTAAGAAGTGCTAGACATAAAGTGGATAATCATTACACGGTTATTGTACCATAAGGACCATAAACAGCCAGGTGTTTCTAGCACAGGAGGCAAAAATAACTCACCATTAACTTAGTTCAAAAAGAATGTCATTTAAATCAGTAACATTTTAAGAGCAGATCTTTGGCTATGAAACACAAATAAGTAAAAACCCAAGGTAACTACACCACTCTGCAACTACAGCAGTGAGCTAACGGCACTGAGACAGACAGTCTTGATTTTTAATTACACAGTATGTAAAGACACTTAATAGCACCTCGGAGGACTAGGAAAGGATCATTATTTAGTGACACTATGAGGCCACTGGGCTCCACAGAAGCCATTCGTAACACCTAGACACTAGCTACTTGACTCTTGGATTCCATTCATAAATTCAAATAGTTCACAAAATACCTCTCTCATCACATGTACTACACTGCAAGCCAAAGGATCTGCTAGGTGTCATTTCCTCCCTCCCAGAATTCTCAATGCAGGAAAAGAAAAAAAAAAAAGTAAGAAAGTCACCTGTGCTCTCTCCAAAAGTGCGTAAGCAAGCAGAAGGGACAAACAAAATTAGGAAAAGTGTTTGGAAAAGAAAAGCTTGCAGGGAATGATACATACTTTTTTAAGACAGGATCTCACTATGCTGCCCTGGCTGACCTGGAACTCATTATGTAGCTTAGGCTGGCCTTGAACCTGTAGTCCTCCTATTTCTGCCTCTTCAGCATACACAACCACCAGCATACCCTTAACTGGTTAATTTTTTTTTTACGTGGGTGATTAAGAGATCCCTAGGGTAGGAGAGCAGGAGTGTGTCAGAAAGAAAACAGGATGTAGGAAGGAGATAAACCATGGAAAGGACAGTTAAGGCCTGTGGTAAATAGTTTACAAATAACTAGACAAAAATTAAGTCTAGCATATGATGCAGTTCCCTTGAAAAAAAAATCACTTACTTTACCTCACCTGCAATTACTGTTATCATCTTAGAACTGTTACAGCCCTCCTGGTCCATCTGAATGATTCTGTAACTTTAACACTCATTAAATGTTTTATTTATCAAGAGATCCAAAAATCTATTTCCTTTCTTGTCAACTAATGAGATTTCTAAGCCCAATTAATTTGGCAGCTAAAATAAGTGTTCCAACAACTTATCTGTCATGTGGTTATTTATAGTCAATTGCTTTATAATTTTCTCTATTTATGCATTCTTAGATCTAGCTGTCTCCAGTGGTTTTCATCTTTCATGTCTTAATCAAAGGCAATCCCAAGCCTCGAAGCTGAACTCGTTGAAAATTTCATCGCTTCACTATAAATTTAGGGAGCCCCAGACACCTCCAAATGACTCCAGCATTTTAACAGGGCATGGGTTTTAAACATACACACACATCACCTCACTCCAGCCTGTATTCCTAGACCTGTCATCATTGATGCAGTGTGTGTGTCAAACTAGGGTGACAATCTGAAGAGAGAGTAGGGAGGGGGCCGTAGAAGAGGACTAGAGAAATTCATAAGGCTTGATGGAGACTGGCAGGCAAAAGAACTACTCTCACTTCCGGCCGCATCCTCAGGCTGAAGGACCCGGCTTTAGTTGCACCTAACTCAAACATAGGGTCATTTGTGGTGAACTTTATGCTCCGGACCCCATCCGGAACTACTGGTAGGTCGCAGGCGGGTCCCGGGCCTGGTGACTCATTGGGGGGGAATGGGAAGAAACGCCAGACAGGGTACCCAAAGCTCTCAGTGGCGCACTGACTCCCCGCCCCGTCCCGCCGCCGTACCTGTCCCGCAGCGCCTGCTGGAGCTGGCCCACCCTTTCGTAGTAGCTGGGACTCGCCAAGGGCGCGGACGCGGCGGGGATCGGGCACACGCCACCGCCACCGCGCCCTCGCGGCATCGCCCCGGGGCAGCGCGAGGGCCTGCGTTGCCAAAGGAGACCGCCCCGACATGCACCGCGGGTAAACAAGGAGCCAGGCCGCCTGAAGAGGGCGGGGCAGAGGCGGGGCGCCGAGGAGGCGGGGCAAGATGCCGTGCGGGGGCGGGGCGGAGGCTGAGATCCAGGCCGGGCGGCGAACCCTGGTGGTACAGGCTACAAAGGGACCAGAAGCCAAGAGAGCTGCGTCACCTTCTCTCTGCAGCAGCTGCGTTTCTCTTCCCTGCTCCTGCTATAGAATCCCTTCCAACTGTACTCATCAGATGCGGTTTCTTGCTTCCCACCCCTTTCCCTGCCTCATCTTAGAATTTGCAGAGACACCCTGTGGCAAGGTTGTTTTGCTACCAGCACTTTAAAAAGCCAGAAGAAAAAAAAAAAAAAAAAACTCAGCAGATGTATGCAGTGCCCTGCTGTCCTTAGAACGTGATGGCTCCATTTGCCATCAACATTTACAGGAGATAAAGATTTGGTTTCTAACTAGTTACTTGTGAATCAGACAATTTACTTCTGCAGACTATCCTCCAACAAGGCCTGGAGCCAGACTGCCGCGAATAAATCCTCTCTCCCACTGCTCAGCTGTGACCATGGAAAAGCCAAGGCACACCAGAGTGAATTAGGCAGGTGTTGACAGCAAGATTAACCTAACCTTAGATCAATCAAAATGAATTAGTGGTTATAAAGGCCCAGAACATAGTATCAGTTTTTATCATTGCCTCCATGAACATGGCAAAAGGCTTCCGGAAGAAAGACAACTGTATTCTAAAACCCATTTGGAAGGGAAAAATAAAAATTAAAAAATGTTATACACACATATACGGAGTCACTGTGTGGTTCCTTATTGTACACTTTTTTGGGTTTCTTTTCCCAAATCAGTAGTTCACTTATATGCAAAGTGTCACTTAAATCAAGGCTTCTTTAATAGTAAGTCAGGACACTGTGGGGCTTGTCCAGTATCTGAATGGGGGTGGGGCTGTGTGTTAAAAAGTTTGCAACAGTCAACCATTCCTTAATGTACAAAGACCAAAACTCAATTGAAAATTAAGGCATAATGAATCCCAGGTGTTTCTGGAAGCATTTGTTCATGTTTCATACCTTGACATAGCATGTTCACTATGCACTGTGTATGTCCATCACACTCTGACTTAAAATATTAAATTAGTCATTAGGGAAAGCAATGAAATGCTCAAAGGTCAACAACATACGATTATGATTTTACTGAGCCTTCCTTCCCCATACTGTCTGCCTAAATGTTGAAAGGTACAAATTAAACTGGACTGGACAATATATCCATGTAATCTCAGCACTCAGTGAGTGAGGCAGGAGAATCTTTAATTCCAGACAGGCCTTACAGACCCTGCCTTTAAAAAAAAAAAAAAAAAAAAAACAAAACAAACAAAAACAAACGAGGGCCAGGGAGGCAGTTCAGCTCAGCAATCCAAGGATGCTTGTTCTGCAGGTGGGACAACCTGCATTTGATTTTATTCCCCCAAGTTGTCCTCTGACCTCCACTTGTGCACTCTAACACACGCACATCCACACTCATGCACACACACAATATTTATCTAATTAAAATGTCCGTATATAACAGGATAACAGGCTATAAGTAAAATAGGGTCTCTCCTCCTGTCTTCACCACTATACTTTCATAAGAATGTGGACATCAAGGGTAGAATTCAGTTCTCTGACTCCTTTCCTAATCCAATTTCCCACACCAGGTTCAGGGTTGCATGATGAGATGCCTCACCCACAATAGGGCTGGATGTGCCCTACTCTCTCTCCATTCAGCAAATGCCATCTGCATCCATAAGCCTATCTCAGCCTCCTTTTGGCCTAAAGCTAAACACTAGTGTTGGCTCCTTGTAAGAATGGCCCAGAAAAGAGGTCTCTGAAGGCCCTGGAAAGCAGTTTGGGACTCTTTGAACAGGAAATGCTAGGGTTCTGGGTACCTGGGACTGTGTTCTAGGAGATGTGTATTTGTGCACCCCCATGGGCATGTGCTTGACTTTGGGGCCTCCTTTCCTCAGGTGAAATGACCAGAGAAGGACCAGAACAGATCTGTGATATTCAGAGCTAGTGCAGGACCCTCCTGTCCCACAGTTAGCATGAATGTGATTTATACTTAATCTATCAGCTCATTATATCAAGTTGATCCACGCTTGTGTGCTGAGGTTTATTTTACTAATTATAGTGTGCGATGATTCATCTTCATTGTCAACTTGATTAGATTTGGAATCACCTAGGAGACACATTTCCAGAGAGATTTAACTGAAGGGAAAGATCCATCCCAAATGTGGCCTGCAGCATCCCACGGGCTGCAGGGCCAGACTGCATAGAAACAGAAAACGTGTGTCAGAATTCCCTGTTCCTTGTTTCCTGGCCCTACCCAGATGTGAGGAGTTACAGCTGCACACTTTTACAGTCACGAACTCTGCCATCTCTTTCTTACCATGGTGGACTCTTCCCTCTTAACCCGGGAACCAGAACAAATCCTTCTTAAGTTGCTTCTCTCAGTATTTGGTCACAGCTATGAGAAAAGTAACCTATACATAGACAATCAAAGTTTTACTACAATCTTGACAAAAATAAATATCTTTCGTAAGCCCCTCAAGGCATATGAGCAAACAGACCCCAACCCCCAGACTACTCTAATGTCCAAATGGGCTGTTTTTAGCCCCTTAAGACGCAGGCAGCCAAGCTCCACCCTAAAGAAAAAAAAGCCCAAGATCAGACCACAAAAGCCCACCAATCCCTGGACTTGCCCCAAGATTGGATCACAAAATTCCACCAATCCCAGGCCACCCTAGAAAGCTTGCACCCTCAAGAAGTCCTCCATAAAGCATGTCTCCTGCTCAGCTCTTTGCTGCTTCTCTCCTAAGCAGAGGCAGCCATCCTCTTCTGTCTTTCCCAATAAATCACTTGTGTGAGGTTTGTTGTGTGGCGTGACTTTGTGGTATTCCTTGGCTCCCAACTGCCTGGATACCTTTCCCCTCAGAGCTGTAACACTTACGCCTTTTATTTTTAAGATATTTTATTTAGGTCTGCACATTAAGATAACAATTTTATAATTATGTTCAGAAAATAGCACAGAGTAAGCAGGTAAGACAGCCCTTTAGCATCCCTGCCCCTGCCTCTGTTTTTCTATTTTTCCAGACATGGTTTCTGAGAACTCACTCTGTAGACTAGGCTGGTCTCAAACTCAGAGATCCTCCTGTCTCAGCCTCCTGAGTGCTGGGATTAAAGATGTGCACCACCACATCTAGCTAGTATCCCAATTTTTATCAGGTCAGTTTAGAAGAATCTAAAATTAAATATAGTTAAACAATAAATATTCAAAAATAATTAAAATGCTCAGGCTATGAATGACATAATAATGTTGATAATGGAGAGCCTCCTTTATCAACACTAACACATAGCAAATAGAAAGACTATTTCTAAAGTATTTATGCCAAAAGTATACATTTAGAATAATGAAAAACATCTAATGAATTCAGGATTCTTCACTTTAAATATTTAATTAGGGACAGACTCTCTTTTAATATTTTTCTTTAGTTCCTCTGGTAGCCTGCCTGGACTGTAAACCACTGAGATGACTTGGTTGTCAAATGTTACTGCAAGTATAAAGATGAACTAGAAGTGAGAAGGACTCTGACTTCAGCCCCTTATTTAATTTAATTAAATTAATTTTTTGTTGTTTAAAAAAGGCTCTTGTTATGTAGTACAGGTGGCCTACAACGCACTACGTAGACTATACTGGCCTGGAACTCATGACAATGCTCTTGCCTCTGCCTCCTGGATACTGGAATTACAGGTTCATTCTATCACTTTCGACTTTGGTTCCCTCATTTTAAAGATGAAGAAAAACGTCATGTAACTGGTAATCTGTGTAATTTAGTTCAAAATATGTGTCCCCAGTAAGCCAACAGCATCGGAAGTCAGTGTGTCTCAGGCCAGCATTCATATGGGTCTTTGGATAAGCTACATGAAACTGTTATGTCTGTTAATTAAAGAAATTGAATGAAATGATGACATGGCTTTTGGAAATATGTTGAAATTAGAATTGTAACTTTTAAAAGATAAATACCATGTCCTTTCCCCCCTTTGATTAAGCTCTTAAGCATGTTAGATAAATGCTCTACCACTAAATTTCCACATGTGTGCACATGTGTATTGGGGGGATTCCTCAGAATCCAGAAGAGGGTGTGAGATTCCCTTAAAGCTGGAGTCACAGACAGTTGTGAGCTTATGGGTGCTTGGAACAGAACTGAGGTCCTCTGCAAGAGTAACCAGCTCTCTTAACCATCTCTCCAGCCCTCTCCTGCATTTTTTCCATACTTTGTATAGCTAATTCAGTAACTGGCTGAGTATTGTATAAGTTCACTAGCGCTGCTACAGCAGAGTATGGCAGTGTAGAAGGCTAAAGCAATAGGATGCACTGTGTCACGTCTTAGAAGCTAGAAGCTCAAGATGGAATTCTCTGCAGGGCTGGTTCCTTCCTTAGGCAAGAAAAATCCCCATGCCTCATTCTAGATTCTGGTGGGTTGGAGACAATCTTTGGTATTCTTTGGTTGGGAGACACTGTATCCCAGTCTTGATATTCATACAGAGTTTTCCCCACCTTAATGATTTTAAAACAAATCATTTCCCCCAGGCCCTACTTTTAAACACCGTAGGCATATTAATTTTCTGCTCTGTTAATATCTCACAATGGGCACTAAATTTTGATAATGAAACCCTGGATGACACACTCAAACCATATCCAAACCACAGCATTTGAGATGTGTAGAATATACACGATGTCACCCAGAGTTTTTCTTATGTGGACATGATTGTTGTTGGTAAAGAAAATGTATTTACATAGAATGTATTTTCTACATGTTATGATGTTACACTTTACGCACACCATTCTGTTTTACTCACCCCTGCCTCTTCATCCTCCCCTTAGTCATGGCACTCAGAAAAACAACATCCTTTCTAGAAGTTAGAGTCTTTAGGACTAAGTTTGGTTAATGAAACATGCCCTCAACTATATACACCTTCCTGGCTTGGCTCCAAAGCAGCGGCACAATCTTCCCAGTTTTCGTTTGTTGGCTGGCCAGATGCAGAGTACCCAGTGGAGTACCCTCAGACCTTAAGAGAAGAGCAAATGGGACTGCAAAGCACAGGAAAAGTGAACAAAGCAATAAACAAACCCTTGTGCTGTGCACCTCTGGCATTTTGGGGTTGTTTGTTTCAGCAGCTAGATTACATACTCTGACTCATACACAAATATATTAAACTATTTTTCCATAAAATGCTCAATGAGTATTTCTGTATCTAGATGGTAAGGAGACTACAAACCTAGAACAGAAAGATTAACAGTTAGTGTCAGCCATGTATATGTGCCCATAGTCCCACTACTCAAAAGTGGAAATAGGATAATTTTGAATTTGAAGCTAGGCTATGTTGCATAACAAGACCCTATGCCAAAAAATTTCTAAAAAAAGTCAAAGTCAAGGCTGTATATAGTGAAGAACTATCTAAAGCAACTCTGTCCCATGAGACTTCATGCAATGATGGAAATATCCTCTTTAACTCTATCCCATATGCTAGCCACTAGCCACATATGGCTACTTCACAATTCAAGGTGGTTAGTACAACCAAGGAATTGAAATTGTAATGATTAATGTATAAATTGGCATGTAGCTACTAGTTGTTGTGTTGGACAGTACAGATCTAGACATAAAGTGGAAAGATAAATAAACATGGTAGAGAGAGAGAGGACACATGGTGCCAGAAAGTGGGAAGGTAGGAACTATAGGTGAGATATCCTTGGTGAAAGGCAATGGGTTCCAGAAGGGAGGTATGACATTAATTTTATGTGAGAAGCCAGCTGGGCCTTGGTGCTAATTTGATCAATCACAAGTCTAGATGTTGTTGTGAAGTTGTTTTCTTAGATGTGTTTAATTATTTAATCAGGAGACGTTGAGTAAAGCAGATGACCCTGTGTTAGTTCATTTTCTATGCTATAAGAAAATAGACGAGACTGGATACTTTATAAATGAAAGGTTTATTAGCTTGTATTTTGGAAGGCTATAAGACCAAGGTCAAATGGCCTCTTGGTTTGGTCTCTGGTGAGAACCTAATATCAGATGACATTAGAATGATGAAGCAGCTATGACAGAGATCACATGGTGACACAGGAAGCCAGAGACAGCATCAGGGTCCAGGCAATTTTAAGATTAGCACACTCAGGAGAACAGCCCGAGGTCCCACAAGAGCTGTCAACCTCTTCTGAAAGGAGCACCCACAGTGACTAAGTAATTACTCTGCGTTAAGTGCCATCTGAGAACCAAGAAATGTGGTACCACTTCAAGACCAAGACCATGATGAAGACTTAGCTTCCAGCACATGAACACTTGGGGGATACATTGAAATCGTATCTAAACCACAGCATCTGCATACCTGGATGGGTCTGATCTACACAGCTAAAGGTTTAGGATATAAGACTGATAACCCCTACAGGCTTGTAAGCCAATTCCCACCCCACCTCCCAATGTATCTCCTGCTGATTCTGTTTCTCCAGTGAGTCTTGACTAATACAGAAAGGTGTGGAACTGCTAACAGCATTTTGCTTAGAGACATTGAGACGATAAGCTATTGGTGGTTTAATAAAAGAACAGAGAAGTCATGTATGAGGCCTTGGTTTCAATCCTGGCAATGTTAGTAAACAAAAACGTCAATGAATAATTTCCTCATTTTGTTTTGAATCAGAGAAACCAACAACTTGTAAATTCCTGAGCTACCAGAAAGCTAAATAATAGCTAAAATATAGAATGTGAGAATAGTAAGAGGAAAATGAAATGCAAAAGGCATTGCTTAATGAGGTAGACTCACTTTGTCTCATAGCCCTTGTCTACAATAAAGTCCTTGAATCAGCTACCCTGAGTTCTCCATGACTGTGCCTCTATAGGAGCCCTCTGAGAAGCTAGACCTGAAGCATCAAATCCTTGTACACTTTGCCCCTTGAGGAGCTGGACCATGGCTTTGTGCACCAGTCAGGGACAGGTCTGCAGCCCTGAGTGTGTGAGTGACGGGTTGTAGGTGTTTACAACACATGTGAATTGATCTTACAATGCCAAGATTCTCCTCAAAAACCATTTGGTGGATTTCATAATTGTTTGCCACTTGGATGCACTTCTCATCAGGGTTCAACAAGTACTCCTAACTACAAGGGTTGGAAACAAAAGACACTCTAGGCTTCTCTTATGACGGTGCACTCACAGGCAGGTTAAAATTAAAGAGTTTTTGCATAATAAATGCCATTTAATTTCATAGCTACATGTTCATGTTTACAGGGTGAGAAGGCACTGGTGAAGAATGTTGCACTTCTCATGTGTTCAATTATCCACGAGTCTTTGTAGAAACATAGGCTTCATTCATTCCTGGGGCATCTCAGTGGTGACGACACAGAGAACATTCTCCCTACTCCAAGTACTTACACTGTGTCCTTGAGGAGTGGTTGAACAGAGGTTGAGAATTTTGATTCAGGTGCATCATCAATGTGGTAAAATGTTGCCTGCTCTTACAAACTGTGTGCCTTGGGCAGAATGATTATCTTTGCTGTGTCCCGAAACTGTCACTTATAAAACGGTGGCAGTATCAGTGCCCTCCTCTCTCAGGGCTGTTGAGAAGATTAAATGCGGTAAAAACTGTGTGATGTTTTTAGAATTATGCCCAGTAGAGTTGTTCAATCAACACAAGCTGCCATTGTTTCTTTAGAAGGCAAGAAAAAAATCCTGTGGGAGGCAGAGAGTGGGGTCAAAGGGGTAGGCCTTATTTACCTCATGGTCTTGCATCATACGGTGTCTTAGGTTTTGCTTTTTGCTTTTTTATGGAGGCTGGCTTCCAAGGATTCCCATTCTTCATTATTGTTTCTAAAGCAATAATCATGCAAATTCAGTTGTGAAAAAAAATCCTCTCGTCCCTGCCAGTAACCCTTCCATTTCTTCTCCTCTTTCTTAATGTGGCCTTCTTGAGTTATTCAAAACATGGATCTGTCTGTGTCTATAGGTAGATAGGAAACTACTTTAAAGACTTTTTATTCAGGGTTTTTTGTTTTGTTTTGTTTTGTTTTGAGAGTAGAGGGAGTGAACACTACAGTATGCCTGTGGAAGTCAGATGACAACTTATGGGTTCTTTCCTTCTACCATGTGGGGGCCTGTGATCACATCCAGGGCATCAGTCTTGATGGCAAGCACCCTTTCCTGCTCAGCCATCTGGCCAGTTCCATTAACTATGAGACAAGGTTTCTCTGTGCAACAGACCTGGCTGTCCTGGAACTCTCTTTGTAGACCAGGCTGGCCTTGAACTCACAGAGATCCGCCTGCCTCTGCCTCCTGAGTGCTGGGATTAAAGGCATGCGCCCCCACAGCCCAGCTCCACTATTTTTTTTCACTCATTGTTTTGTGTCTTGTGTTTCAGCTAATGTATCTTGGAGAGATATATAGACATCAGTCTGTACATCTACATCAAGATTTATTTTTTTCTTATGTGCATATTGTGTACATAGCTGCATGTGTGTGTGCCACAGGCAGGTTCTGGAGGAGGCCAAAAGAAGGTGTTGGATACCCTAGAATTGAAGTTATAGATGGTTGTGAGCCACCTGATGTGTGCAGTAGAAACTGAACCCATGTCCTTTACAAGAGCAGCAAGTGTTCATGACCACTGAGCCATATCTCCAGCCCATTTTAAACAGCTGTGAGGCATCTCCTGGTATGGATACTACCTAAGACAATTCATCTAATCAGTCCTCCCTTGATACGTTTGTTTTCGCTTCATGTACTGTGATATTGACAGTGATATTTAATGCAGTAAATTATATTTTTAAACTCAACTTTGAAATGTTACCAGGGTAGACATCTTTATAAAATACCACAACCTCACCCATGACTGCACTACTCAAGGGGCCATATGTCAGCTGTGCTCATGTACTGTGCTTGTGACAATGGCATCACTGTGGCAGGAGCAAAGATATTCTAAAAAGAGACACTTGTGTCTTTTCCTTTAGTAATCATTTTATTAAATCGTTGGTCCCCAAGAAGTTGGAATTTCCCCAAAAATCTCATGCTGGGAGAAAGACAAGCCTGAAGCCTGGTGCCAACCAGAGGGGCAGCTCTGACATGTCAGACCACCTTTCAAGAGAGACTTGCAATAGAGACAATAATGGGTCAGTGGTGGGCAGGACCACACTTTTACCAGAAATACTTAGTTATACATACCTCTTGCCCTCTATCTGAACCAGGACGTGTGTCAGTGCCCCAAAGATGGACTTGAGAGCACTGGCTCTGTCCCACTTCCTGATGTGGCCACATCAAATAAGTCCCTTCATTGACATTTCACTATTATTTGTCTCCTTCACTGGCGTATTGAGGATAGGTTGACAATTCTAGTTTGTTAGGGTTGCCAGGTTCCAGGGTCTGACCCTAACAACTTCAGTAACAGAAGCATGTATTCCAGTAAATGCTACTGAGCAACCGCTCTGGGCTTTCTGAAACATGTAGCATCACATCATGCTTACAGTTGTGCACCACTGCCAAAAGCTCCTCCCTCTAGTACCATGGGATTGTTTCTAACATCCTACACCATTTTTATTCCTCTATCTTTTAGCCATTGTCCTTAAGTGGCTTTTGAGACCTACACCCAAATCTTCTCTTGAATTTTTTTTTTTTTTTGGCTTTTTTTTGGCCACTGGAAGCTACTTACAGTGAGACCCATTGTCTTATTTAGGATTTCTATTGCTGTGAAGAGACACCATGACCACAGCAACTCTTATAAAGGAAAGCATTTAATGGTGGTGGCTCAAGTACAGTTCAGAGATTTTGTCTATTATCATCATGGTGGGAAGCAAGGCAGCAAGCAGGCAGACATGGTGCTAGAGGAGCTGAGAGTTCTTACATCTAGACTCACAGGCAACAGGAAGTGGTCTGAGACACTGGGCATGGCTTGAGCATATTTGAGACCTCAAAGCCCGCCTCCACAGTGACACACTTCCTCTAATAAGGCCGTACCTACTCCAACGAAGCCTCTCCTCCTAATAGTGCCCCTCCCTTTGGGGGCCATTTTCTTTCAAGCCACCACACCCATAATGCCCAATAAAGTTAGTGTTGCATTGTGAGTATCAGCCATAGGCCTCTGGACATGGTGTCACCATTGACTTGAGTGCATCATCCCACATTTGGTAAGGTTAAAAGACAAAATGTAGAGTCTGAAGATGTGGGTCCATATCCTAGCTTTACTACTAATCAGCTAGATCATTTTCGCAAAGAGCTGTCTTTATTTCAGTTCCCCAAATCATATCCCTAAGACCAGGTTTGGGGGCATAACTCATTTATTTAAGTGAAGATTCCAGGAAGTGGTTGGGAGAGAGAGGATGTGAATCACAAGGGATGGAAGCAGATATTAGGAACCTTACTGAGAATATGATCACGATGGGCAGCTATGGCTCAGCATCTGAAGGACTAGGTAGAACCAAACCAAATCATCTTGACTGAAGATTGAGGAAGTAGACTCTTGCTTCCTTTGTTTCTGTTTTTGGTGCTGGGGATTGAATCCAGGTCCTGTGCATGCTAAGCATATGCTCTGTCACTGAGCTAGACACCCAACTCTGAGCAAGCTTTTCAGTCTACCTACCCACCCTCATTACTCACTGACTCGTTATTCCTGGGAATTTTCTCCAGCTATGGTCTTTTTCACTTGTGTCCCTCCAAAGCTTACAGGTTGAAATACAGTCTTCAACACAACACTACATGTGGGGTAGGTAGTGCATGTCTATCAACCCAGCCCTCAAGAAGCCAAGACAGGAGTATTTAT
This sequence comes from Peromyscus eremicus, assembly GCF_949786415.1. Classification (NCBI taxonomy): domain Eukaryota; kingdom Metazoa; phylum Chordata; class Mammalia; order Rodentia; family Cricetidae; genus Peromyscus; species Peromyscus eremicus. The sequence goes on along the minus strand of NC_081419.1, from coordinate 120,709,877 downwards.
TGCTGTGAGTATGAGGCTAGCCTGGGCTACAGAATGACTTCAAGGCCAGTCTAGGATACACAGCAGAAAGGAATATAGTCTCCAACAAAAACATTGGTATCAAGAGATAGGGCCTTTGGAAATTACTAGGTTATGGGGGCAGATCTCTTGTCAACAGGATTAAGGCCCTTCTGAAAGAGCTCTTGTGCAATTTGCCCTCTTCGCCTTTTCTTCTTGTGAAGAAACAGCAAGAAGGCATCATCCGTGAAGCAGAGACCTGTCTCGAGGAACCAAATTTGCAGGCCTCCCAGCCTCCAGAACTATGAGAAACAAGTTCCTGGTATTGGTAATGTATCCAAACTGCACCGTTTTGTAGCAGCCTGTCTGGACTGAGGCAGCTTTCTAGTGTTTCCATTTTTCTGTGTACTCTCAAAGCCATCCTGCTCCAGGAACACCGTCAAGGACAGAGGTGCAGGATGACCTAGGTCACACAGAAACTAGGAATGAAATCTCCAGGGTGGACCAAGAGCAGATGGGCAATGACAGCCGGTTAAGAACAGCATACACACTAGCTCACAAGTTAGCCTTTGTGTCCTTAAGGAAGCACTTCATGACAGATCAACAGATAAGGACTTTTGAATACTTGGCCTAAAGAGTGCTTAGCCCTAGGCACAAAGTAAGTTTCCACAGAGAGCTTAGAATAGGAGCCAAAGAACACTGATATGGACATGGTGCTTTCTACGGTTCACCCACTGGCTGTATTCTTAGCACATAGGACCTCACACTTAGAGCTACAAGCACCACACAGTCTGTATTTCTTTCCTAACACTCAGCGTTTACACGCTTGTTAAAGTCTCATTGGAGAGAGAGAAATCAAGGATAACCCATAGCAACCTACATTACATTCCAGGGCTGGCAAGATGGCTCAGTGGGTGAAAGGGCTTGCCAGGCAAGCCTCGTGACCTGAGTTTGATCCCAGGAACGTACTGTGGGGAGACCAACTCCTGAAGTTGCCCTCTGACCCCTGCATGAGTGCTGTGGTGTGCATGCTTCTGCACGCGCACACACACACACACACACACACACACACACACACACATATACAGAGTAAATAAAATTTTAAATATTAAACTACAGATGTATGGGGGAAAATGAAAACCAAGCAATCTCATTCTGGTTTCTTCTCCTAACTTGCTGAGAAGATGGGGAGATGAAAGAGCAATACACAGAAACAATTGTATTTATATGTAACAGCAAGAAATAATGGGGGGGGGGGGCGTTGAATGTTTTAAATACCACTGTGTTAGTCAAGTTTTCACCTTCCTAACAGATACCTGAGAAAGTTCAAAAGAAAGACAGATGTATTTTGGATCATAGTTTCAGAACAGCTTGCCTCATGGAAGCAGAGGAGATATGCTAGTGGGATTCTTCCTTCGCCTTTTATTCCATCTTGGCGCTTAGCCTATCGGGTCTTTCTCCCATAGTCGTTCTTCTCTGGAACTGCTCTTGCAGCTAAGTCCAGTAGCAAACTTTGCTAACTTCTCAGAGGCCTCCCAATCCAATTACCTTGACAGTCGCGCTGGTTTGCAAAACCTCCCAAACGCATATTGTCGTTTAGCTCCCCAGTGTAACAGTGTTGAGAGACTGTACGACCTTCAGGAAATGATTGGCATTAGAAGATGACCTTGACACTGGGTTGTCACACCACTCTGCACTGTCCCCTTAGCATACCTGCTTGTCCTCCGCTTTGTCACCACGAACACGAGGCCCTCATCTCACACAGCCATTTACTCTTGGTTTTCCAGCCTCCAGAATCCATGAGCCAGATAAAATTCTCTTGTTTATAAACTACTTAGCCTCTGATAGTCTGTTACAGCAACACTAGATGGGGTAGATATGATAGCATTTAAAAATGTGAGCTATCTCAGGATAAACCTGGTGTAAAATGTAAAAATCCTCTATGCTGAAAACTGTGAGTATTGCAGAGAGAAGTTAAAGAATTTGTAAGTAAATTGAGGAAAATGTAACATGGCTGAGGGAGCAGTTCTCAGATTAAACTATATACTCAATGAAATCCTAATAAAATTCCCAGCAGGGTTTGTTTTTTGAGATATTGACAAAATGATTATAACACTCATATAGAAATGCAGAGCCCTAGAAAAGAAACAAACAAACAAGAACTCACAAAACAAACTTTAAAAAAGAAGAAATCCAGAGGACTAAGATTGTTTTCAAAACTTATTATGGGAACTAGAGAGACAGTTCAGCAGGTAAAAGCACTTTCTGCGCTTGTGGAAGACCCGGGTTCTGTCCCTCACACCCATATAGAAGCTGACAATCATCTGTAACTCCAGTTCTAAGGGATCCACGACCCTCTTCTAGCCTCAGCAGGCACATGATGTCCATACATTCATACAGGCAAAACACACAGACACAGAAGATAAAAATAAATATTTTTAGGAAGACTTATTATGGGGTTTCTGTAATATATTGCTTTAACCAGAAAGAAACCACCCAGGTGTCCTCTACACCCAAGATTTTAGTTGAGGAACTTGGTGGACACACTTAAAAGCTGGATAGTGGAGGACTTTGGACACATGCCGGAAGTACTAACCTGAGTTAGTACTTGGTCCAGCCTTATGATGTTTGCACTCCTGTGACACTCTTTGCAGCTCTTCCTCAGACTTATGTATATGGGATGAACTTAGAATAAGAAGCAGAGAGAAGCTTAGCATGGTGATCCTGGAGAAGGAACTGGATTATAGAGTAGGTTGACGTACTGCTCTAGCATTTCCTAGAGACTGAGCATGTTCTGTGTGCTTTTTCATAACTGACTTCTGAACATTCTGAAAAAGATTCAGAAAACAGAAGTGGGGGATGGAGAGCTTTACAAAACAGAACTAATTTGAAATGTACAACAACTAGCTTTCTTAAACAAGAGCACTGGGCTAGGAAGTGAGAAGTATGAGTGATTTCTGCTTTGGCTGTGAGCTGGGAACAGGCACCATCAAGTCTCTGTGTGAAGCCCATATTCCCCATACACACCTCCAGCATTCCAGGAACAGTTGGTAATGTGTACAAAAACACCAATATAAGCTGGCATGGTGGCACTGGCTTTTAATTCCAGGACTAGAGAGGCAGAAGAATCATAAATTCTAAGCCAGCTTTGTCTCACATAAGTAAAAAACGTGACAAACAGCTCCACCAACAAAAATCCCCCACACACACCAAATGACAATACAAACAAATAAATAGAATTATTTTTCCCCATGTTTAGGCTTCTAGTCAACTAAACTTTGCGTTTTCATTGTTTTGAAAGCTTTTTATGTAGTATAATTCTTCAATCCACATTTCAGAAGAGGATAATATCAAGTTCGCTAATTCAGGTTATGTTCAAAGTCTCCAGGTTTAGAACAAAGTCTTCTGATACGGGCATTTGTCCACTTTAACTCCTGGAATACAAAGTGATCTCTTAGTCCCTGACAACACATGTCCCTGTCATTGCAGAACCCGCAGGCATCACTGCCTGGATAAAGATAGTCAAGATATTTTTTTTCTCCATTGGCTTATGAAAAAATACTCATACCATATTATGTTTTTTTTCTCTCCTGCACTAGCTTCTGTAGGATTTATGAATTTCACCTAGCAGTGCGTGTGTGTGTGTGTGTGTGTGTGTGTGTGTGTGTGTGTGTGTTGAGTTTTGATACCTATCTCTTTGTGTGTTAGTGAGCAGGGTAGAAAAATGCAAACAACGGACTAACAGAAGAGAAAATATCTCATGAATAGTCTTAGACACATTTAATATTGTTGATGATATTCTGTGATAAAATGGAACCATAGGATCAGGATTTATATATTTATTTGCTTACTAAATTGGCTTCATGTTCTGGTAGGCAAATTAAATGTAATTTAGCTTCTAAGGATTTTGAGCATATTCTTGTTGGGTGTTTGTTTTATTTATATTTCTATTTATTGATTTATTTTAGGTATTTTTTGTTTGTTTGAGAGAAGGTCTCCTGAAAGTCATGTTGACCTCAAACTAGCTTTTCAGCTAAGAATGACCTTGAACTCCTGATTCTTTTGTCTCTACCTCCCAGGTGCTGGATTACTGGCAAGCACCACAACATCTGGCCTATTTTATATTTTTGAAGAGAAAATAAATTGGCTGGATCTGAGATTTGCTCAGAAAACTTTAACTAATAACTGAGCTTCACCGTAGCCTCCTCCTAGAGAGACTGGCCCCTCCTGGCCTTAGCTTAGGCTGAGCCAGAAGAGGCTGGATATGAGGGCTAGATTTCTTCTAAATGTGGGTTTCAGAACAGATAATTTAAAATATATATTTTGGCTGACAGTTTGGTATCCCAGTCATCCCTTCCCAAGGCGGGGGTGACTTTCTTTCTGTACAGTATATTGTTCTTTCTGCGGGTGTATAAGCCTAGATGCTGAGGGCTGGCCACATTGCTTTGCACCAAAACAGCTTTTGATAGGCACTTGTTTCTTGTGTGTATAATTAAATCATAATGTAACGATGATTGGTTTATTCATTTTTTTAAAAAAGATCCAGTTAGTAAAAAATAGGAAAAGGAGGGGGGGAGCATGAAAATAAGATGACTTTATGTTTTTAAGATGAAACCTCCAAATAGGTATTTAATGGAAAACATTTAATTTTTTCCCTTTTATTTGCATTTGTAGTGTGCAGAAAAACAAGACAGCCTCATCGCACTGGAGTTAACGGAAGCCATCCTTGGAAATGTCTTCACTGATATGGCTCCATCTGTATTTCAAACACCTCAACTTCACACCATCACACAGTGAGTGAAGATCCAGGATTCAGTCAAATTCATCCTTCTGAAAAACTGCAAATGAGGATACTATTGATTAAAGTCGACTGTTGTCTACGTGAATCACCCACATTAAAATCTAAATTTCAAGAAAATGGGCTGCGAAGGATGCGGTTGGGCGTCCGACAAACCCTCAGCTGAACTATAAAGCTGGGACTGAGCCTGCCCAAATCTTTTCCTAGGCAAGAGGTCCCAACAGTCCGCGTGGGGCTCGTGTGTTTCTTAAGAGTAGCTAGAGAGTCCCCATCCCCCAAGCCCAGACGCACCAGGAGCCGGGTGAACCATTCTGGGCTGTCAAAACACAAGGCGCCGTGCTCAATCCCAATAACTCGAGTGATGATTAATGAGCGGCTTGATCATTTAATATCTCATGTGATTAAATTATAAGGCGTGGGGGAGGGGAGCTCCGCACACTCCCGACCGGTGGGGGACACGGATCAGCCAGCGAGTACCGGCAGCGCTCGAGCCGCGCACTCCTGCTTCGAACATCGCCTGGTGTGGCTCCGCCACCGTGGGTCGGCGCCTTCTCAAGGTCAGTGGGTCTAGGGAGGGGAGGGAGGAGGAACTCAGGTGGGGGAAGGGGTCGCTTGCCATGGGGAGGGGAGTTGTGGACACTCTACAGCGTAGGTCAAAGCCGCCCACTCTTCCCGCCGCAAAGCAGCTGGTTGCTGGAAAACAGCCTTAGGACTGTCAGATCTTAAATCTCCTTCCCTTTGCAGCAGTCTAGGGTGTTTCTGGGGCTACAACGTCCCTGGAAAGAAGGGACGCGGGGCCTGGAGCTCTGGGTCTCCACCTGCCCCGGCCCCCACGCACTTGGACCTTGAGTGGCTTTTCCTGTACAGGCCTGGTGACCGTCGGGTGGGAGCACCCAAAGCCACTCTTCCTGAGCCGGCAGACCCTGGCCCAGTCCAGTGCCAAGTGGGGTTATTTATCATCAACCCAGTGTTCAATCCGGAAGGTGTGCGCAACCGCCCCAACGTACGGAGGTGTAGGGACAGGCAGAGACTCCAGCAAAACTGGACTGGGGGTTCCTAATTGTTTGGGGAAACGGAGCAGAAATCGTGGGGAAAAGGGGCTCCTTCGGTTTTTAAAAGAGGTTCAGCTGAGATTCGGGTGTGACTACCACTTACCTCCTCCGAAGAAGAGCGAGAGCAGAGCCGCCGCGCTAAGTAAAAGGGCGGGGGCTGTCCCTGGGCCCAGCCTGCAGCTACATAGTTCCGTCTGGGAAGGCAGGTAGCTAGTGGCCTTTGCAATTCAGCCAAGCTGTGTGTCCGCGCTGCTGGGGACAGCAGCCTCAGAGGGGTCCTGAGAGACAGCCGGTGGGACATTTTATCATCATATTTTAGGCTTTACTATTCAGCTAGCGGTGGGCAGGCTCCCCTGGAGCAGTCCCTAAGAAACTGCACCCCCGAGATTTGTTAAGCGCCAAAGCAGAAAGGTAAAAATTAAAGCACTGTATCCAGAGCTGCAGAGGGCCTCTAATTATGCTGAATTTTCAGCCCAGAAATGGTATCGGGGGGCTGGGATGGGGGGGAACCGCGGGTGGAAACCAAGATAGCTCCTTTCATTCAAGCCTGGAGAAGGGTGAGATACTGGGAATAGCACATTGCTGTCCCGGTGCTTTGGGCCTCAGATGCTGTGGCTGCATCTTTGGAAGCTTTCTAGGGCATAGAAAAATTACACCACCATCCCCACACCTAATTTCTTTGAGCATTTGAAAATAGCACCAAGGAGGGGAGAAAATCACTAATACCCAAACACGCCTGTAAATAGAAGTTATAATATAGAAAAGTGTGCATATGCTTGTATGTATATGTACGTCTCTCTTATTGTGCGTGCACATGTTTATACAACACATTATATATACTTAAAGAAAATGAAAAGAAACCTACCCATCGGGAGCGGAAGCAAGCCCTCTGCACTGGTGTTAAGAGAGTTGGCCTGAAATGCCTCCAAGTTAACAGATGTAGACTTTGACTACAATTTCAGGACATTCTTCCTTAGGGAAGAAAAATTCTGAAGGGGGGAGGGGTGGAAGGGGAAGCCAGGAAGCTGCTTTGGTCCTTGGGCTTAAGTAGCTTAAAACCTAGGTGCATCTTCCTTCCAAGGCCGCTCCTTCTTCTGCCCCCGCTCAAGCTCTAAAGAGGCCACTCCCCTCAAGGTGTATTCGCAATAATTAAGGAGGGTTTATGCTCAACGCTGTTGCCTCAGTAGATAAGGCAGAATGCTGAAGAAAGGCAGGCCCAGAATATTGCCTTTGTTTGACTCTGGGGTACTGACACACCCTAAGGCCAACAAGTAGTTTCCAGCCTGTCAATTTTGTTCCAGTTCCTGAACCCCTTCCTTCCATTTGTTTCGTGTTGGTGCTTTTTTTCCAGTTATTCCTATATCAGGTTTTATGGGAAACAGTGGCTTGGACCTACAGAGAATAATTTTCTAAAGTCCGGTGCCCGCCTTTCTCTACCTACAAGACTATTGCGCACTATTGAGTAATTAAGCCAGTGCCTGGTGGAAGCCAGGCCTTTCCAAGGAACTAATGTGGGCTGGGGGAGACTCAGTAGGGAGAGGGCTAGAGCCCTAGACAGAACCTGCCTTAGAAAAAAACTACTTACTCTGTGTTTTCAATATTAACTTGGGGCAGGGCGGTGGAAACATGGCCAAACTGGGTTTTATTTCCCAGGTTATCTGCTGACTCAATGATGCCGAGATACTAAGGATTCCTAAAGTTTCGAAAGGAGAGTTAGTTTTATTCTCTTATCCCCAAGATCACTTCAGTTTGATGATGTTTGAGATCTACCGTTTGAGATCTGCAGAACAGCCGTCCAAATCGGTGGTGCAATCAGCGGCATTGTTCTGCAGGACTTGCAGGTACGCACGATCTAGAGGGACCTTTTCTTCCACCGGAGCGCGAGTTGGTGTGCATTGATTTCACCCCTCACTCTCCGCCCTGCTGCCCAACATCATTTAGGCCAAGATCGGGTATAATGGAAAACACCATCAGCAGACAATTACCCTTTCAGAGGATTCACTTCTCCTCGCAGACACTGTTATTTGAGAAATAGGATCATTTGATTTCATATTGCACTAAATAACACCCAGCCGGTTCAAATTGCCAGCTTCTTAAAAACCGCCCATTGGAATAAATTGCAATGGCCTCTTTTGCTTTTCAGGCCAATACTGTGGGTACCGGGCAGAAGTTACAAAAATAACTATAAAGCCAACCCTGAGCAGTCGACACCGTGGTCCCCCACCCCACCCCCACGCCCAAATTTGAGATGGCTCAGCCACTTGACTTGGGAATTAAAATGCACAGTTTCAGTCACCCAGGAAGCGCTTCGAACCACAAAGTGCATTAGTGTTCACCAGAGGAAGATGGTGTGGTGCAGAAGACAACCAGTTCTGTATATCCTGCTTGGTTGCCTTGCATCGTTAGCATGCTTGAGAACTGTTGCAGTTCTGGGCTTTACTACCCTGCCTGCGCCTTTCCGGTTCCCCGGGTCTCTCATTCCCAGAGCCAAGTGCCACCACTGCGGGTACCGCGGGTACAACCGCATGTCCTCTACCACTGCTCCTTCTTCCCTCGCAGTTAGAGCCAGTTGGGGATCTACGACCCCAAGAGTCCGTCCGCCTAGATGGCAGAGGGGGAAGCTGCATTGGGGCATCAGCGCCTGGCGGAGTGGGAGAGCCCAGAAGACCAGAAGCCCGCAGAGAACGTCAGTTCACTGCGTACGCACCACCCCAGACGTTTTAGGAAATATTAAGCCCTCTGAAGTTGACCATTTTGCTATGGTTTAATTGACACTGTTCAACTGAGTGGCAATTGTTCTGCTGGTGGGGGTGATCCATCCCCGCCCCATGCGCTTATTGGTCCTTGGCTCCTTCATGCCAAGAGATAGAGTGTGTTTAAGACACGCAAAGTTTTGGCAAATCTGTCCTTTAGAGACTTTCTTTGTTAGATTTATGTTTATATACTTCAGGAAGGTGGATTAGATTTTTTTTTCTCTCCTAGATAAACTGAAGGCAGGATCCCGGAGCTCTCCCTGATGCACCCCCATTGCCCGCAGGAGCAAGAAGGAGCCTTTTGCAGGAGCAAGAAGGAGCCTTTTGCAGGCCAGTTAGAAAAGGCCCTTAGTGACCTGCTGGAGAGACTTTCCTTTTTGGTGGAAATGGGAGGAGCCAGGGAGAAGGGAGTTGTGGGCCCTTCGGGACTGTTCAGGAGTATTTAGTTCCTCCCTGTTGGGCAGGTGCTTGGGGCAGGGTTGGTGGTAACTGGGAAAACGTGGGCAGTCTATCTAAGATTCGTAAGATGGGTTGTTGGGAGAGCAGAGGACTTCACTGTGCTCTCATTCTGCACTTGGCCTTGTCCTGAGAACCCTTAGCCTCGCTTCTCCATAGCATTCTGTCAGGTCACTTTTCTTGCTCATCAATAAAAGTCTACCCAGGAGGCCCAAGGTACCGAAATAAAAATCTGGGCAATTAGCCTTGGATGCTGCCTTCTGGAACTGGAAAGAAAACCGTGGGGCTCAGTTTCCCACGCCACCAGATCTGACCTTGCGGTATCCGGATCCAAGGCAGGCCTGGGACTGACCAATCGATCCCAGGGAGAGTTCTGGCGCCTGCTCTATACCATCGTTAACACTAAGACGGTCGTGAAAGCCCTGGTGCCTCACTTCGCCCACCCCAATAGCCTCCTGGCCGGCCATCCTCAATTGGAGTAACTAACCCCTTTCCACTCCCCATCTCTTCTGGGTGGACTACACAACCCAAGAACAATTTTTCCCCCAAAAGTGCTAAGGCCACAAGGACAGTTTTCCTAAGAGAGGCTGGAACGCAGAGATTAAATTCCGAGGTTCAGGAAAAGCGGTCTTAAGGAGATCCAAAGTTCACTGCCTGTGCAAACCGAACCTCAGAGCTTGTGTTGGAACAGCTGCGTGCGGCCGCTGGCACAGGCTGCTGGGCATCGGACTGCTCCCCGGGGGACCCGGAGCAGACTCCCGGGAGGGTGTGGAAGGACCTTTCTCTCCACACATGCCTTTGACACTCTCCTCCCACGCCGGAGTCCAGAGAATGTGAATTAGGGTCGACCTGCGACACCAGCTGGGGAAGTCGTGTCCGCCCCATCCAGGCCTGCGAGCCTAGGTGAGGGCAGTGGGACAGCTGTCGCGGCTCCAGTTGCTTTGGGGAGTGGCTAAGTAGGTCAGCCCCTTTGCCCACTATTACCGCGCCCCCCCACCCCCCCGCCCCGCGCGGTCGCTCGCGTGTCAGGGCCGGTCCCCGTGCCACCCTCACTCGCGCGTCGTCCCTCCAAGTCGCAGCATTTACCAGCGCGTTTTGTCCCGCAGTTGGATTCCAGGCTGAGGGGCTGTAACCGTGCTCTCCTCCGACGGACGCTAATCAAGTAATTTCCCCATCCCCGTCCCATCAAATTGCTCTTTAGCTGTTGAACCACGGAGTTTTGCTCGTCTTTTCACATGCTAATCACGCCCATTCAACGGCTCTCCGTGGGGCTGTTTGTCGCGGGATAAATCTCCTTGTTTGCCCGCTGCATGATTAATTGATATTGTTGTCTGGCTTTTGTGGGGACCGCTAGGAGCTGAAAGGCGACGCGTCGTGGCTGCGCCGGGGGCCGCTGGCGACATCTTCGCGCTGCGGAGGTCCCCGCAAGGTCGGGCCAGGGCTGATGACATTATGCGCCCGATTTGGTTTTCCTTATTAGAACGATGATGAAAGACTTGGAGATCCCAGTCTTTACAGCCCACCACCGGGGCGCAGAAACCACACAGCGTTTAAGCCACAAGCGCAGACAAAGCCCTGGCATTTGCTCAATTCAGGGAAACGAGTTGGGTGTCCACGCAGGAAACAATTACATCTTATTTCGGCCCACCCGGGATTTCAGTGGAGTTGAATGTGGGAGTGCCTCGTAGAGGTTTGGGTTCTCAAACAATTTTTTTTTCAGTGTTTTTGATTGAGGGCAGTAAGAGAAGACAATTAAACAGTAAAGGGAGCCACCCTTTTGCCGGACAGTTCCAGGCAGCGGTCCGGCAAACGCCCACGCAAAGGCGCCTAGGCGCTGGATACCGTGTTTGTGGATTTGCAGAAGGGCGCTGTTCTGTCCCTGCCTTGCCATCCACCACCACGGTCCGCCGGGACGCGAGCATTAAGGCTCCGGTCAGTCTGCAAATTCACATTTTATTCGACAGTACTGGTGCTGTATTTTTCTGAACCTCTGGCAGATGTGTAACCAAACTTCCAAATTCCTCCGCCCCCTCTGCATCCCTCCTCTGCGCCCTGGGGTTTTATCCTCCACAGACATCCCTAAAACTTGGAGATTCAATTAAACAATTCCAGCTACGCAGAGCTCCTATGGTTTGCTTATTGCAAATATTTCCTTTTTCGAGTTCTTAAAAGAAAAAAAAAAGCAAAGTAAAGAAAAGAAACTGTCGCCTTCGCTTTCACTGAGCGCGGGGTAATTGATAGGCGCCATCAGAGGTCAGAATTTGCATAAGAATTAAGAGCAGTAAATTAATTTAATATTCCGTGCACATCTCCAATTATTCCTGAAGACCTTTGTCTCCGCGGCTGCCAGAGAGGGGATTCAGCTGCTCTTCAACCAAACAACATCTGTGCGGTTAATAATTTGATAAACAGCTCATACAAATAGTTTCTGAATTATCTGGCTGCCCAATGACTATTCAGTTTGGAAACGTTTTGGCAAGGTCTCCTGAAGTCCTCGGAGGGGCTCAGGCTCCCGCCCGGACAAATGTCCCATCTTTTAAACATCAGCAGAAGACAATGTGTAAAATAAGTCATTATCATTGAGTAATAATCCTAACCCTCAAAAAAAAAAAGACACAGCCTTTCAGGGTTAGGGCAGGTCGTCTATTAGAGACTCTGCCTGTGATAAATAAACAGGCTAGGGGTTGGACAGAGTGAAGACATACTGTGTGTGTGTAGGAAAGATGGGGTGTTGGGGAGACTGAAGAGAGGTGCAGGATGCTTCGTTTAACCTTTTTACAATTGAATGACTGGACTTGTACATTAAAAAAATACTCAAGGATTTTTTGGGGGGATGATGGACTAGAAAACCAAGGTGTCGAGAGGAGCAGATGGAGACTAATTTTCCACTATGTTGCTTCTGGTATCTTTTATTTTTCTCTCTACAGACAAGTGTTATTTATTTTTTAAAAAAATGCATGCAGAAGTTTGAGGACTGGAAAGTAAGTTATGTTGGCTCCTCTAGGCTTTGATGGATTTGTCTCTGGTTTGTCCCTATGCTCCTCTTTGGACACACCCCCTCCTTCCCACCATGATTCACTCACCAGTATCATGAAAACAGCTTCTCACAAAGCCCAGGTATGTACAAGACAGACGGAGAGGGCCCCCCGGCAAAGCTTCGAGTTGGCCCAGCTAGAGAAACAGCCATAATAAGATGATGCTGTCCTATGTCAAACCCGGCCTGAATTTAGACACTAACCCCTCACTGTTACACTGAAGATGTCATGGCTGTCATTATGTCCTATTATCTTCCTGCCACCCTTAGCAAAGCCTCTTCCTGATACAAAGTCTAGAAAGGAACCATTTGATCTTGAATGAGACTCAGACTGCTCTAATTCCTGCAACCTGAGCATTGCGGCTGTTTACTGTGAATCTGTATTTACCCTGGAATTGTTCTGCAGTGACTTCAATCTAACAGGGTGTTCCACAAGAGTCTTTATCTCTGTCTATACATTTCCATATGTTTGATGTACACACCTCATACATTCAGTATTCCACTTTCTATTTCCCACACTGCTGACAATCTAAGTACTTGAAGCCACTGAAAACTACCCAGAAGTTCTGAGTAGTGTCAAGGCAGTAATATGATAGACTTTATCCTTCTGCTCTAACGAGCCCCTGGTAGCATTGAGCTTTAAAGGCAGGCAAACCCTTCAGGCTATAGGTCTAAATATACAACTTTACAATGAATACAATGCTTGCCTGGGCTCCATTGAAGAATTGCTTTTCCAGAAAACAAGTCATTGTGTCACACAAATAGGACAATAGTATTTCTACTAGGCACATTTATTTCTATTTTAAACATTTTTTTTTCTTACATTTCATTAGGTTTCTCTACAGAACTGTAGATACAGTGGGGTCTTGCAGGCTTTAATATGCATATATAAATCATCTCTGTTCTTTATAATGGGGGGTAACTGCCTATATCTTTTTATTAATTTCTGACTTTGATTCAGACTTCTCTAGTCACCCAGAGTGATTTGAAAACATTTCTTTTCTTAAATGGAGCATTACCAATTCTTTGGGGAGCCATTCTAATTTTAAATACCAACATATTCAAATGCTTAATCTCCAGCTCTGATGCTACTCATTTTTATGCTCACAACCTACCCACTTTGGATTCTTTTAAACTCCATATTTATCTTCCTTACATGTGTTTGACTATTTTTTTAAAAAGCAGTGTGGGCAGAAAAATGGTTAGTAAAGAAGAAGGCAGATGACTGATTATATTTTTGACTCTGTAAATAAAGACACAAAACATGAAAAGTTGGGATTCTTTTCCTACTAATGAAATCCTGTTCAGAAAAGCTTTCTGGACACCAATGAAGTTAGTGAGTTTGGAAAGCTTGTCCCCATAAATGCTTGGCTCTTTGGCGATGAAACACATATTGCCAACTATCTGCAGATTTAGCTGTATCTTTGGAGGTTTGAGTAGAACCAGAACTTGGTCCAGCATGTTTGCAGGTAACCAACTTCCTCCATAGAGTTCCAGTCAGAGGTAACTCTTCTTCCTCATGTTCATGAGCACTTGAACATATTGGGGCTGTTGTAATGAGTGATATTCGGTGACTTAAAGGAGAAAACTCTTGGGGTTGACAAGATAGCTCAGCAGATAAAGGCACTTACCACCAAGCCTGACCACCTGAGTTCCAATCTCCAAACCACATGTGAGAGAAAGAGAGAATTGACTCCCATAAATTGTCCTCTGACCTCCACACAAATGCCATGGCACACATGCTCTCTTTGTCTCTTCCTCTAAATGAATGAATGAGTGGATGAGTATAGTTTAAAATAAAGAAAAATTTAAAAAGCACAAATTTGATAATTTCTTACCAAAGTTGGAAAAGGAAATACATGAGTATGTCTTGGGGAAAATTTAATGGCCAGGAGGCCGAATGATGATTTAAAGATTCAGTGTGTTCTTTATTTAGATAAAAGGTGTCCCCCCAGTCCTGGGAAGCAAACCTAGGCTCTTTAAGATACACTTGACTAGGATTTCTTTCTTTCTTTTTTTGAAAGCTACAAATAGTGTATAATCAAGAAATTCTTCTTATAAACAAATTCTTCTAACTACTTCTGTTGACATGAGTAAATACAATTTTTATATATCTGGTCAGCTTAACACTCAAAATTTATAAAACTTTGAATCTGAAAAATGTAGACATACAGAAAAGTTATGAACAGGATCACCTAACTAAAGTGGTCTGTTCTCATTGTCTCCTATTTTCATACCTAAATCAACTGTGTTCGCTACATAAATTCTCCACCCATGATACTGGTTCAAAAGGATGTATCTTTGTGGGCTTTGGAAGTTTGGAAACAACAGAAGCAAGCCTGGGTTCTCCAGAGATGATTATCAAAAGTTTCTGGTCACCAAGGATATCTGTTAGATCCCTGGTTCTTTCCCGTTCTATCCTGGCCAGGATTGTAGTTAGGCCGATCCATCTTCACTCTTCAGGGGCTCCCTTCACATCACTGTGACTGTAGCTTTGTAAACTTGTTAGCAAAGGTTCTGCATAAGTCAATAGAGCTCTTTGGAAAAGGGGTACCATTGAAAGAATCTATGCCAAGAGCCAAGGCCAACATAGTTCTGCTTAAAAGGAAGAGTCATGGGTAATAGGTGTCTTTGAGTTTCATTTGTTGCTTGAGTTGCTCTGAAAGTCTGATCCAGTAAACCTGACCCAAGAGGGAGTTCAGGAGCGTGTTCTGCTTTACTGACTCTGTGATGAGGGGAGAGAGATCCACCTAATACCAGATCCACCAATATGGCGTTTGAGACTTTCTATAGCAGGCCTGGAATCAAAGTGAAATACAAAGGAAAAGTTGTGGGCAGAGAAGCTCATGGTTCTACTTGTTCACTCACTAACTACAGGCACTTGAGTAATTGCCTAATTTCCTATGTCACAGACTACAAGTCTGCCACTTTTTACCATTTATTTTCTTCTTGTAGTATATACATGGCTGTCTAGCTGAACTGCATAGCTTAGTGTCCTTTGCAGCTATATATGGCCCAGGAAACTATGTTCTCACCAATGAGACATAAGCAGATTGGTGTGCATACTTGTTATCTCATGTATATCTCTCTCTTTCTTCTCACTGTCTGGGAATGACATAATAGAAGCTCTGGGATCCCATGTGCTGTCTTTCTGGATCAGAGTCATCTCTTTTACTCTGGAATATTATGTGAGGAGAAAGAAATTTCTATTTTGATTTAAAACTTTCATAGTTTGATGGCATATATTCAGAGCAATCTTCTTTCTAGCTTTGGCTTTCTTCTTCTTCTTCTTCTTCTTCTTCTTCTTCTTCTTCTTCTTCTTCTTCTTCTTCTTGTTTTTGAGACAGGGTTTCTTTGTGTTGTTTTGGTACCTGTCCTGGATCTTGCTCTGTAGATTAGGCTGGCCTCGAACTCACAGAGATCTGCCTGGCTCTGCCTCCCAACTGCTGGTATCAAAGGTGTGCACCACCACCGCCCAGCTTAGCTTTGGTTTTCTTAACCAGGGAATGAGAATATATTGGTTCTGATTTCTTCAAAAGCAAGCATTGTTATAGAAAGTGAGCCCAGAAAACAGCATGGGAAGAAAGCCAACTTTCTGGTATCAGGGAAAAGGAATTCCATTACAGTGTGTTATAAAGCAAATTATGGGCAACTAGACTTTAATTCTTTGGAAGACTAGGGAGACTGTGAGCCCATATGAGTTGGAGTGTGTATGCTCCAATCACCCTCTGTCATTAGCTGAAGGCTATTCTTTGTGAGGATGACTTCCCCAACAAGATTAGCTGCAGAAGGGGAAACCAAGGTGCTGGTGGTTGGCCACTGAACTGCTACACACTAAGGTAGGAAAGTGAAGGACTACAGACAGGACACTGTATAGCACCTACCACAGAGGACTTTGGATAGATGTTCTTAAGATCTACTTCCTGTATTAAAGTTATTTGGGTTCAACATTAGTGAGTATTCTTCTAGCTGCCAATCTGAAATGCCTCCTCCAGATGGACTGGTTTGCAGACTTAAGAGTTTCTCATATGAGTTTGTTCTTATTTTTCTTCTGTCTTTTCATGGGAAATCAGTTACTTACTCTTGAATTGCCTTTATTAATGCTGAATCACTTGTCTATTGCTTTCTAACCAACCACTGTGACTTCATGGATTAAAGTAATACTTTCTGTGGGTCAGAAATCTAGGCAGAACTTGCTGAGCATTTCTTCATGGAGGGTCGGTGTTTGTGTAGAAATTCCAAGATGACCTCTCATTCCCCAAAGCCTGTATTCATACGGCTTCTAATCATCCTATGGCCTAACAGAGACATCTCACCTGCACAGCAACTAGATTGTAAGAGAAAGGCAGTGGGAAATGAAGGTCTTTTAAAGGCCCAGACAGTCCAAGGTCCAGAAAATGTTACTCTGGTCTCATTCTTTAGGTCAAAACAGGTCAAAAAGTTGGTCTAGATTAAAGAGAAATTGGCTCCACTCCCTGATGAGAGGAGTTTCATGAGATGGGAGGAATTTGGGTACTGTCCACCTTGCCCATGCACCCCTCTTTCCACTTATCCCAAGCCCTAGGACACATTTCTATCCTGCATCATATAGGAAGTCCACCATATAGGAAGTCCATAACGCTAGTCCACAAAGGTCTTCTAGTCCATGTCCCTACCCAAACTGTTAAGGTATTTATCAGCTGTACTTATTGAGTCTTCCTTAATTATTTATTGTCTTGTGAAATTCTTTGTCACAACTTACTGTTGATCTTCCAGGACAGAAAATGGAGGTTAGTGTTCTAAGGATACTTTGAACAGTTAGAATCACATGGTGGATTCTTCATGAACATTTGTACACATACAAAGGACACAACGTGAGAGCCAGGCAGAGAGAGTGTATTAACATCTAGAGCAGAAAACTCATTTCTAGTATCTTATTCTAGAGTATTCAACTACATTCTAAAATTAGGTATTTTTAAAAATCCTCCTGGCATAAATGAGACCTGGATGACACATATAAATCTTCATGCAGAAATGCTTGTGAATGGAACGGATCACCTGGAAGGCCCAAACTTCTTCCCAGATACTAGCAGCCCCACCATGATGTTCTATCCCCTGCTAAAGCATTAGCCTTTTAAAAGAATTTAAATAACAGTTGGAGAGAAAACTGGGTCAGGGTGCCTGGCAGTGGTGTCGCATGCCTTTAATCTCAGCACTTGGGAGGCAGAGGCAAGCAGATCTCTGTGAGTTCAAGGCCAACCTGGTCTACAGAGTGAGTTTCAGGACAAGCTCCAAAGCTACACAGAGAAACCCTGTCTCAAAAAAAAAAAAAAATTGGGTCAGGGAGGGTATAACTTTAAATATCTGTGTCTTAGTGTTAATTAACTGATGAGAACAATGTTTCCCTTTCTCTTACAGAAGAAAGTAGAGCCAGATCAGTGTTCGGGAAGATCACAGGTTACTGGCGCTGAGGAATGGAGAACTGAGAATGAAGTATTCCCACGGACAACTCATCTCTCCTCATTTCAGTCTGGTTAGGAGACATACCAAATTATTTATTATCCTGGACAGTAGAAAGTAGCACCTAAGCCCATGGGAAGCAGAGAAACACAGAAATAAGAACCTAGGGAAGATTTCAGAACAAATGAAGACGTTTGTGTGGCTTGGCAGTCAGTTGATGGATATCCCTCAAGTCTCTGGACTCTAGTCTACTATGCTGTGATTCAACTCTTAGTCATGAGGTTTCCAAAGACAGAGTAAGCCTGTGGGAAAATGGGCCATCATGTCCCTAGCATGTACACAGGAATTCTCTCCCACCTCTTTCTTTCACACACTCTTTCTTTCTTTTCTCTCTCTCTCTCTCTCTCTCTCTCTCTCTCTCTCTCTCTCTCTCTCCCTTCCTTCCTTTCCTCCTCCTCCTCCTCTTTTTGGTACAATCACCAAAGAAAGATCTGCAGACTGCTGGGATGACCAAAGGTGCCAAAGATTGACAAGCCCTCCTCAGTTGATCCTACTGACTAGGGGTGGGAATGTTTATGTAGTTCCTTGACCATGATCTTCCTGCTAATTCCACCCCACTTCCTAAGTAAATGGCTTGAACAATCATTTTATATTGAAAATTTACTGGATCAACCAAAGAGGCATTGCTTGAGCTAATCCCCTGGCTAAGAGTATCAGCTGAGTCAAAGATGTTGCCTCTGATACACTCATCATCACAGCTAGCACCATTTTGTGCATTGATATCTGGTGTGCAGAAAATGTGCTGTTTGGGGTTCTTGGAAGTTTGTAGTGGATTCTCTGCTCTAAGGAGGTAGAATGAAATAGGGTCTACCAAGGATCACACCCAGGTTTAAATTGTTCTGTCTCTAGCTGTGTAATATTGAGTACACTGGAAAACCTCTAATAGATGGTTGAAGACATTTCCTCATCTGAAAAGTGAGGGTAGCCACACTCAACTCACAGGATCACTGAGAGTAATATATAAGTAAATATATACTGTTTCTAGGCACAAAACTGTATTTAATAAATTACTTTGGGGCTGGAGAGATGGCTCAGAGGTTAAGAACACTGGCTGTTCTTCCAGAGGTCCTGAGTTCAATTCCCAGCACCCATATGGTGGCTCACAACCATCTGTAATGAGATCTGGCTCCCTCTTCTGGCCTGTAGGGATACATGCAAACAAAACACTGTATACATAATAAATAAATAAATCCTTTAAAAAAAAAAGAGATGATTTAAAAAATAAATAAATAAATTACTTTGAAAACAAGGATCTTTTTTGTTACTTTCTGATCATTTCGCTACATTACTGTGCTTGCAGTCTGTGTGTATGCAGGTCCCACCAGTAGAATTGTAAGTAGGTACCTGAGGCTCCCAAAGATAGAAAAGAAAACCAGAGTAGGCAGCCTTAGTGGCCATCCAGGTAATTGAGGAGAAACTTTGGTGCCAAATTGAGGGGATTCATAAAGCAGACGAAACACTTAAACCATAACAGAGAAGAATTCTGTTTCCTGATGGAAATAACAAGCCTGGTATAAAGTCTGGAGTTGTCCCTTTTGCCTAGAACATTCACTTACGTATGACTAAGCACTCCTCCTGCTACATCACTCATTACCCTCTAAGATGATCAAAGAAACCCTTCTCTGTGGATAATCCTGTCTTTTGAGTCACCATTTTTTGTAATTCTCCGAGTCCTTCCCACACTGACGTTTGCTCCTCACTGGGAACCTCTGCAAACACTCCCTCTTGTTCCGTCATTATCCCTGGACCAAACTCCTCCTCTGTGCGATCATCCCTCCAGAAACACATTGTGAGTAATCCTTCCTAACATCTCCTCTTCCAAAGGCTATTTGTTGGCTGATGACACTACAGAATTTGCAGTGTGCTTAAATGCCAGCGAAGCAAACATCTCTCCATTGACTCCAATTTACCTGAAGCACTCTGACGAGGGTGCCTTTGTTTGTCCTTTTCAGTTAGCCATTTGTCAGAAAGCCAGGCCTGAGATATTTCAGAAAGGACAAAAGGAACTCCATCTCTTTACAAAACTCTCCAAAAATTGGAGAGGGGGAAAATGTGGCTGGAGAAAATTAATTTTAAAAAGGTAAATAACACACTTACCTGGAGCACTGCAAGAAATGAATGCGCTCAGAGATGTTTCGGAGGGTAGTTATATTCTTGAGTGTCATTTTGATCATTACTGCATGTGTCCATTTCCAAGGACGGGTACTTCCAGGAAAAGTAGAGACAAATGCCTTGGAATTTGCTTTTCTGTGTTGCTTCTGTGAAAAACTCAGAGCTGGTCTGTATAGCAGTTAGAAATGTAAGAGCAACAGCCCCTTATATACCATTGGCTTGAGGTGGTCCAAGTGTTTGGCAGTCATTAAATCTCTAACTAGTATTCATAAAAATGAAAGAAAGTTGTTGCTTCTCAACACGATTATGAAGTTCTGTCCTTAGTCACCAATGGAGAAAAGGGAAATCAAGTGTTCTTGCTGAATGCACTCAGAAGCTATGGCTTTATCTCTACTTTTGGAGGTAAAGGGTTTGCACAATCTCTTCACTGAGTTTTTAATCGAGTTGCTATTCCACTCTTCCTTTTATGGAGCCATAGAAGTGTCTGTAATGAAAGATTAAAATGGTCCTGTGCAGTGGTTTGCAGTGGCTCTGCCCAAATAAAATATGACAGCTCTCTCGTAGGGCCTATATGCAAGCAGAGGCAGCTTGGGAGCAGGCTGCATTAGACTCTCTGCCGTGCATACTGATTGCAGATTGTATGGGTTTCCTGAATGCCATAAAGGGGGGGGGGAGTGGGGGCAGGGAAGAGAGAGAGAGAGAGAGAGAGAATTTCTTTTCGTAAAATTACTGTGGTCCTCATATACAGCAAGAAATTGAGCAAAGATGTTTCTATTTCCTGTAGTAGAGGTAACACACACACACACACACACACACACACACACACACACACACTGACAGGCTAATGGCTACTTTCCCAAAGAGTGGTAGAAAGAAGTAGTAAATGGGACTGTGTTGATGCCAGGAGAAGACCCGGGCAAAGATCAAGATACCCAGCAACATATCGGATAACACATAATTGGCGGGTCACAGCCAAATGAGTGTAGTCACGCATCTCTGGGCAGGCCTTTGCTGGCGATAAAGACACTTGTAAACAATTCAGTCCCAGAACATGGCAATAATATGTTGATCCAGCGTGTAATGAGGTGTTCCTGGAATCAATAAGCAGTCATGGAGAGCAGGGAGCAAGGGCAGCGGCTGGCTTTTTGATGACCTTTTCTCACCACCAAGGACCCCATCTCCCCTGAAGAGGACTTTTCTCATTTTGCAGCAAGCTCCGAGTGTCAGAACTTCCATTCGCAGCCAGCAAATGAACAGCCAGGCCCTGCATGCTAATGAAGTCCAGGCTATTTTGCACCTTTTCATCCGCACATTATGCTCTTGACTCTGGAGAAGGTGGGAATTAGGCCGGACCCCGGTGTCAGACTGCCTGATGGCTCGGCTCCGGAAAACTGGTAATTGAAGCTGATGACTGATGCGAGGGAGGCCTGAATTTGGAAATAAACAGTTTCAAGCACTGCATGTCATTTCTAGAGAGACTGCCGAGAGAATGGAAATGAGCTCCTTTTCTTGAATCTAATGCAGTTTCTCAGCAGGAAAAACAACGTCTTTTAGACAACAATGCCAGTCATTAAGATTTAAATGTTCTGGCGATAATAGACGTACTGGCCTCGGTGTTCACAAACAGCACTTATGTAAATGTCTTTCAACACCCAGATCTACATTTAATCCACGCCCAAGAAGATAACTGTGTGGGAAAGCGGAAGCAAATGCAACCAGGAGTCTATAAATATCTTTCATAAGGAGAGAGAGGGAACAAACAAACAAAAACCGCTGGCCAGCACCTCATCACATGGTTGCACCAGAAGCTGCACTCTACTTGGTCATTTTCTACACATTGTGTTCTCTTTCAAACGAAATCCCAACCCTTTCATGTGCAAAGTCGTCCATGTTTTCCAACTATCCACAGCACCCAAGCTATGGGCTCTCCCAGCTTAAGGTTGCAAAAGCTTGAAGCTGGACTCCTTTGCTTACAATTTTTAAAAAGACATTCCCTCATCAGTGAGTTCTCCTAATATCACCAGACTGTCACAATACCCAGGCAAACGTGGCGAATCACTGTGGTCGATCTTATCCCGCAGCCCAGATGAATTGGACGTTGCTGTATGCAAAAAAGAAAGGCTTGTAACCTGAGCACAGGCTGGTGTGTTTTAAGAGGCCTTAAAAATCATCTTTACTAGACATGGTGCCAGCCCAGCTCTTCCTGTGTAGGTAAAACACCTTCAGGGGAAAAAAAAATTACGAGCCCTGAGAAGAGGAGAGCGAGGATGCTGTTATTCATGGTGGCAGGCTGTCAGGGATTCATGAATAACCATTCCTTTGCTCTTTTCTCGCTGTCTTTCCCTACCAGAAGTGAGGTTTTGATATTTCAGGCCTTTTCCAATTTAATAGTGACACACAGGATTCTCACATGCAGGCTCTGGTTTGTTAGAGGCATCAAGGGTATGAGTACAACTTGAGCCTGCTTGGATGTCATTGTCACTTCAGTTTAAAGGTAGCAAACCTATCTCACAAAGGATCAACACTGAATTATTTCAACATTTCAAAAATATAGATAAGTAATGCATTTCTAATAGCGTACTTGTGGGGTACCAGATGGATCAATGAATATTCAGCAATTCTTTGCATAAAATATATAAAACTGAAGAAGAAATAGGTTAAGTATTAAACAGGCTTGCACGCACATGTGTGCACAAGCACACACACACACACACACGCACACACCACACTCACAGTCACCTGCCCTTCCTTATGACAATGGCGCTCCATTGTGACTTTATTCCCATGTCTCAGAGGCTCTCCCAAGTCATAACGGTGAAAAAGGGAGAGAAATGAGGTCACCAAAATCTGATAATGACAACTACAGGCTCTCTGAGCATGATGGGAACACATACACTAGGAATTCAATAGTCGTATAATGGTTCCTTCCACGCTCTGAGCAGCACTGATGCTTTTTTGAAAAGCTTGTGTGTTCTGTACTTCATCATCGGCCTCTCATTATAAGCTTATGGCACAAAGACAGAGTTATTAGCATTGTAGAAAGGGGAGACAGAGAGAAATCATGGGATTTCTTTCTTTAAAGATCAACAGCAAATACAATGGTCAAGCTAGGATCAGAACTCTGTTTTTAAACACCTGTCAACACTGTTCTTTTCTACAAACTCACACTTTCCTGAGTAGATATCAGTAACAATAGCTGTGCAGTGCCAGCTCATTTCTGTGGTCATTGTTCACAAGCCTTTCATCTTCCGCTGCTGTTAGGAGACTGAAATTATTTTTACTTGGAGTCAAGACTTGAGACTCCAACTGTCCTAAAAGAGAATAGCCAGTTTGAGGCCAGCCTCGTCTACATTGTGAGTTCCAGGCCAGTCAGAGTTATAAGCTGAGACCCTGTCTCAAAAACAAAACAAAACAAAACAAAACAAAACAAAACAAAACAAAACAAAACAAAGAAAAAAGCTAGGGCAAGAGTCTTTACTGGCCACTGATGAGGACTTCTACAACCTCCCATCCCTTTTGTGTGAAGACATGTGTGCCTTTTCTGGGAAGTCTATTTCAATTCACCCCAGATAGGAAGCCAATGGCATGCCAAAGAAGCCATCCTTCTAAGTCCAGTTTGATGAGCCAGGGCATTTGGAGGGGGCGGGGTATCTGGGAGAGTGACTCAAGTAATGGCATTATCAAAAAAGCTACACCTTAGCATGGGTGACGACTCATGAAAACTGAATCTCCAGAGTCCCCCATTTCCAGTCATCTCCCACCTCCTGTCTACTTTAACATCAAACACAGCTGGGACAGGATTACCTGCAGCTGGTTGGGGGGAGGGTGGGGCAGGAGGCAGTGGCTGGAGTCTCAAGTGAGGGTCTGATTCCCCCTCTACCAAGGGATGTTAACAGTCCTCACATATGAAGGTCTTGTGTGGGTAAAACCACAGCTGTTCTGATTTCCGAAGGGCAACTGCCATGTCATCCCTGGAGGACAGAGTCCCACATCCAGATTCCTGCCTAAAAAAAAAAAAAAAAAAAAAAAAAAAAAAAAAAAGAATTACTTGAGGCCAGCCTGGTCTACAGAGTGAGATCCAAGACAGGCACCAAAACTATACAGAGAAACCCTGTCTTGAAAAAAAAAAAGGGGGGGGGGGTTAACTCAACATATCTAAAGGGTTAAGTACATGGTTTTGTCCCTGCTCAAAGTCCTGGCTCCATCATCATTTCAACGATAACAGAAGAGCAGAGTACTCTGGCTCCTATAACAAGAAAACACAAAGTCAGTCGTCTAGAGTGGAAAAGAATAGTTGCTATGATGTCTCGTCCCAGGTTCAGTGTGTATTTTTAGTCCACCTGGCTTCCATCATTCTGGTCCAATCTTAGTTCCTTCTCAAGGTTGCCTCAGGGTTGTACAGTGGCTGCTGTAGCCTCGGTCTTCTCATCTGAAGGAAGAAGAAGGAAGGCTAGAAAGGCGAAAGAGCTGAGGGAACCATCGCTCCTCTAGAGGAGCTTTGTGGGATACCTCCAGCCCTCACTTTGTGCCTGCAACTTATTTCCATCTACAGAAAAGCTGGGAAGTGTGGATTTGAGGCTGTACATGTTGTTGCTACCAGAATGAGGATTATTTTACTAAGAAGAGAACAGATATTGTGAAATTAATTTTTTAAGAAGAACCCACTTCCGCCAACATTCAATGTGCAAACGTAAGCAATTATTTAACTTCTAGGTCTCAGCTTATGACAGTGGCTCTTTCCTTCCTACTACACAGGGGATGGGTTAAGTTATAGTTTGGATCTGAAATGTCCCTCAAAGGTTATGTGTTAAAAGCTAGAACTGGAGAGATGGCTCAGTAGTTAAGAGCACTTACTGCTGACTAGGTTCAGTTCCTAGCATTCACATTAGGTACTTCACAACTGCCTGCAAATCCGATTCCAGGAGATCTGATGCCCTCTTCTGGCCTCCTCAGGCACCTGCATGCACCTGTTGTGCATAAACTTTTTCAAGCACCCATGTAAATAAAAAACAAATAAATAAAAAATTTAAAAGTTTGCTTCCTAGTCCATGATGCTTTTGGAGGTTATGGAATCTTTAATAGGTGGGACCCATGGAAGGTCTTAGGTCAATAAGGGTGTTCCATTGAAGGAGACTGTGGTATGTCTATCTGTCTCAGCCATGAGGCAAGCAGCTGGCTCTACCACACATTTCCCACCATGATATACTGCTTTGGCCCAGAATCAAGCTCTATTGCTAACTGGTCATGGACCAAAACTGTCAAAATCGTGAGTCCAAAGCAACCTTTTCTGTTTCTAAGCTGATTATCTCAAGTATTTATTATTGTAATGGTAAACTGACTGGCCCAGGTTATAAAGATAAAACTAAGTTGCTCACAAAATGCGTTCGTTGCACACCCTGGCATGTAAATGTTAATATACAGCAGCCCAGGAAATGAGGTATGAGAATATGTTCAGCTTACTAGAGACTGGGAAGAGACAAATAGAACACCATGTCTCTCTTCCAAATGACAGCAATTAAAGTGAACAACAGTACATGACTGGCAAGACTGTAGGGAAATGGCACTCTCAAAAACTACCAGTGGGCTATAACACGATGATCTTAGAGGGGAAATTAGAAACAACCCTTCTCAGAATCCACCTTAGGTAAAATACCTATGAAGAGACCTGTCCGATAGGGGTCAGCACTGTATAACAGGGGTGATAGTGGAGGAACTGGACACAACCAAAAGGAAAGCCCTGCTAAACTGGTGCATCTCTATCATGACTCTCTACATAGCAGATTAGAAAAAGGAAGATTCATTGGCATGGAAGACAAGGAAAAGGACAGATGATATGGCAAGGATCTATTTAATGAAAACAAGCTGCAGGATGACATATAGGTAATGTGTGTTTATGTATGTCTTTACTGTATTCACACACACACACACACAGAGAGAGAGAGAGAGAGAGGTTTGTCTAGACAGACAGACAGACAGACAGATGTATACTTGTACTTTTCTTTCTTTCTTTCTTTTTTTTTTTAAAGATTTATTTATTTACTATGTATACAGCATGTATGACTGCATGCCAGAAGAGGGCACCAGATCTCATTACAGATGGCTGTGAGCCATCATGTGGTTGCTGGGAATTGAACTCAGGACCTCTGGAAGAGAAGTCAGTGCTCTTAACCTCTGAGCCATCTCTCCAGCCCCTACTTGTACTTTTCTAGCTAGTGTTCTGGAAAGGTATGCACCAAACAAATCACAATCCACTCTGAGCCTGGAAGAAGGGGAATGGCTGAGGACCTTTGTTTTTGGGTTTGTCTTGATGAAGTACTCTCTTCTTGTAATATCGTTGGTAAACAGTTCTCCATAACTGTCCCATCTGCATATCTTGTGAGCAGAGACATTGGCGGTATTTGTTAGACATTTTATTCTTTTAAAAATTGAAAAGATATTTAAAAATAAACTGACAAAACAGACACATATTAGGGAGGCGCCAGGTGATACTTTGATACATATACATATTGCAGAATATTTAAATTAGGTTAAGCATATTCCTCCTCTAATGTTTATCCTTTCTGTATGTCAAAAATACTTAAAACCTTTTAGTACGTTATTCTATAGTCACTCTACTATGCAGTAGCCATTAGAACTCTTTACTCCTGTCTAACTGGAACTTACTTTCATTGGTCAACATCTCCTCAGTCCTCCTCTTTCTCTGTGCTCCCCAGCCTCTGGTAACAACTATTCTATTCAGCTTTCTTTTCAAAGGTATTTATATAGTGAACTGCCATGTATCATTGTGTCCTTGAGAACAGCTAGATAGTAAACCATTTCAACAGAGGTTACTGTTGTTTATCTCATGATATAAAAATGCTTACCGTGAGAAAGAGAAGCCAGTTCAGCCATGGGAAGCTCATCCATGGAGAGAAAACTCAATTAGGGATTCCAGTGGACGACTTCAACTTCTCCAGTTGGCTTCTGTTGGATACTATGGGCAACTAATTTCATAATATCCTCTCTAGCTATTGCTCTTTAGTCTTTTACTTTAAGTCTCAGCGAGGGGACTCTCTCTAAAGGGAATTCCAATTGACTGACTCTGTAGAGCTTCCCCACTTGGTTTCTGCTCGATGTTTTGAGCAACTGAATTGACAATGTTTGGCTATGTGCCCTATCTATCTATCTATCTATCTATCTATCTATCTATCTATCTATCTTTTATCTCTCTATCTCTTATTCTTTTCTTTATTCTTTTACTTTGGCTTGCTATATAAAGAACAAACCCACTCATTCAAATCAAAAGTATGGTCATCATAGATCATTCTCTTGACTGTAGAGAACACCTTGGAAGATAGAAGAGCAGTCCATTCTGAAGTAATGTTTCCTATCCAGCATTAAAACTGGCAAAATATTCTTCTAGGGAAACATTTGAACAAAGCTTGCTATGGTCACTTTAAAAAAATGGGTTTCCTAAGCTAGGATTTTTCAAATCTGATGCAAACATTCTGTGTATATAGTACCCATCAGGGTTAACCTCCACATCACCCCTATGATACTTTGTGGCCATTTTGATCAGATGCACGTTTGTAAACATGGAAATTCATGGTTCCTATGAGCAATAAAGTTCATACCTCTGACAGGAGTCTTGCATCTTCTACCAGCAACCATGAGACTAAGGCAAGCTAAAACCATGTATTCTGTAATTTACTTTATGAAAGAATATTATACAAATACTTAAAAGAACATAAATAATAAGTATACCATTGAATCTTCAGAAAATGGACTGAGCAAATCAGTGAGTGTTGTGGAATATTCCTTTACATTGTGTGAAGATGTGTCACTGTGATTGGTTTAATAAAAAGCTAAATGTCCAATAGCTAAGTAGGGAGGTATAGGCAGGAATTCTGGACAGAGAGCTCTGGGAAAAAGAAAGGCAGAGTCGCCAGCCAGATGTGGAATAACCAGGATGGGCATAATAGAGATGAGGTAATGAGTGTGTAGAAAAACATAGATTAAAAAATATGGGTTAATTTAAGTTATAAGAGCTAGTTAGAAACAAGCCTAAGCTAAGGCTGAGCTTTCATAATTAATAATAAGTCTCTGTGTCATTTTTTTCTGAGCTGGCAGCCCCCAAAGAAAAGTCCATCTACAAGTGAGTAATGCTCCTTTGGGGTCTCTGCTTCATTTTCCACCTCTAGGCTCCTGCCTTGAGTTTCTGTCTTGGCTTCACTTGATAATGGACTGTAACCTGTCTGCTCAAATAAATCCTTTCCTTCCCACGTTGCTTTTGGTCATGGTGTTTTATCACAATAACAGATCAGAAATTGGTGCCAGAGAGTGGGATCTTGCTGTGATAGATGTGACCATGTTGGCTTGGGGAAGGGCTGTAGAAGCATTTGGCTGGGAAAGCTATTGAGCAGTGGGAATTTGAAAGATAAGAATGTTGATGGAGGCAGGAGGGTCTCTGAGGTCGAGGGCAGCTTGTTCTACATAGTGAATTCCAGGATAGCCAGAGCTACACAGAGAAACTCTGTCTTAAAAAAAAATGTTGATGGAAATGCAGATGGTTGAGGCCTGGCTTGTGAAGCTTCAGAGGGAGGCAAAGAACCTATTAGGCTGTTCATGTGATAGTTTGCATTAGCAACTTGTGGAACAAGTGAAACCTACTCATGCTTCATTGTGACAGTTGATGTTGACTATCTGGGGCTAAAAACAAAGACTTCTGTGATGAATTAGAAACCAGCGTCATTGAGGCAAAATATTCTGGGAAGTGTGCCGTGTCCAGCATACCTTGGTCTAGAAACCTGACTGGGGCAATGAGGGAATAAAGAAAAGGACAGGCAGGCAGACATACAGAAAAGCTTGGAATCAGGTGGTGGGCTATGCTCATGCTGATGGAGGGGCACCCTCTAAGCATGCTCTGAAACCTCATTGCATTATTATGCACATCACAGGAGGGAGGCTCAGCTAGTCTTGGTAGGTGGTTTCTGTGGGACTGTAGTCTCAGGTTACAGTCATCTGGGAGCAGGAGGCTGCAATGACTAGTTTTGCAGATACTGGTCAATCCTTTGTAAATACTCTTGGACCAGAGGAAGGCTTTGCCAATTTCCTCTGCACCTCACCTGGTGTGTTGGCTAGTTTTATGTCAGCTTGACAAAAGCTAGAGTCATCTAAAAGGAGGGAACTTCAATTGAGATAATGCTTCCATAAGATCAGGCTGTTTGTCATTTTCTTAACTAGTGATCAATGGGGGAGGACCCAGCCTGTTGTGGGTGGTGCCATCCCTGGGCTCGTGGTCCTGGGTTCTATAAGAAAACAGGCTAAACAAGCCATGAGGAGCAAGCAAGTAAGCAGCACCATCAGGGTCTGAGAGAAGTCCCATAAAAGACCAACAGTCATGATGTAATCAGCAAGAACGCTTATTAAAAATTACCCACGTTTATTAAAAATTACCCACATGTTGGGGTCTAACTATTTGACAAACTGGCAAAAAGCGAGCCTGAGAGACGCTCACAGGCTCCTTTTATACACAGCTGAAGGAATTCTAAGGCCGTTTGGGTCACTTTACGATTGGCTTAAGCAAGTGGCAATCTTACTAGTACATTTCTAATTGGTTAGGGCTATGGCGTGGGGGGGGGGGGGAAGGGTAGGCTAAGGCTATAGCTTTTCCATTCTTGGGCAAGTCTGGATGAGTTCCAGGCTATGTCCTTAGTTGGTTATTACCTGTGAGGCATGAGGGGGAGGGGTTTGCCCAGGCCTAGTATGTGCAGGAACTAAGGCCTAGTTCTTAACTGAGTTATTAGGAGCTTGTCATGGTTTTTGCCTGGCCTTCTCAAGCGCTCCTCCATGGCCTCTGCATCAGTTCATTCTCCAGGTTCCTGCCCTGCTTGAGTTCCTGCCCTCAGTGCTTTTGATGATGAACTGTGTGGTGGTTTGAATAAGAATGGCCCTCATAGACTCACATTTGAATGCTCAGGGAGTGGCATTAGGTGGCATGCCTCCTTGTTGGAGGAAGTGTGTCACTAGGGGTGGGCTCTGAGGTTTCAAATGCTCAAGCCAGGCCCAGTGTCTTCCTGCTGCCTGTGATCTGGATGTACAACTCCCAGCTCCTTCTCCGGCACCATGTCTGCCTGTCCACCACCACGCTTCCCACCCTGACAATAGTGGACTAAATCTCTGAACCTGTAAGCCAGCCCCAGTTAAATGTTCTCCTTTATAAGAATTGCTGTGGTCCTGGTATCTATCTATTCATAGCAAAAGAAACCCTAAGACAAACTGCTATATGGAACTGTGAGTTAAATAAACCCTCTCCTCCCCAAGTTGCTTTTAGTCATGGTGTTTCATCACAGCAACAGTAACCCCTCACTAAGACACCAGGAGAAAGGCTTTGCCAGTTACCATAGGTTTGAGGCACTGGGGTCATGGACACAGCTGTGCCCACGTCAACAATACACATTCACACAGGACTTCATCCATCCTTTACATGTGTTACTCAGGGTTTCCTCCATGTCCCATAGGGAAGTATATCTTTAGGGTCTGCTGTAGGAGGATCCTTCTGTATGCTGTGAATATGTGTTACTCTCATTGGTTAATAATAAAGCTGTTTGGCCTATGGCAAGGCAGGATAAGGCTAGGTGGAACAGTCAAACTGAGGACTGGGATGAAGGAGGGCAGAGTTGGAGAAGACATTAGTGAGCTGCCCAAGAAGCAAGAAGAATGCCAGAGGACTGGTAAAGCCATGGACCAAGTGGCAATACATAGATGAATAGAAATGGGTTCATTTAAATATAAGAGCTAGTTAGTAATAAGTCCGAACTATTTGTAATTAATATAAGCTTTTGTCTGTTTAGGTCCGGGTGTTCGAGACAGAAAAACTCCCCCTCCATTTACAAGGGTCAGCACACAGAAGCTGTGGTTGGGCTAATGGAGGGACAGAAAGCCAACAAGCTGGCAGCAGAGCTTGTCAAATATTGTAGAAGAGTCTCCCACATGATACTGGTTTTGAGGGCAGGGAGGGTTTGTGGAAAGCACTCGAAGCTTGGCACTGTGTGAAAAACATTGCTCACACACAGCCATGTGTTTTATAGTTTACCCATCAGGCAAAGTGAGTGGGCATTTTTTAACTGCTAACTAATGTAGGCGGGCCTAGCTCACCATGGATAGTTTTCTCCCTAGGCAGGTAGGCCTGGGTTGTACAGTTGAAGTAGCTGAGCAAGCCAGCTGTATGTGGGCATTACTTCCATTGGTGAGGACAGACTAGCTCCCACCTCTTCATACTTGGTGGAGAAGTTTCAGCATGAATTTTGTAGGAATAATATATTAGTTTCTTTTCTGTTGCTGTGATAAAAAAAAATACCCTAACAAAAGTGAGCCAGTAAGGTCTCTGCATTAGTTCCTGCCTCTAGGTTCCTGACTTGGCTTCTCTGGATATGGAATACAACCTATAAGCTAAAATAAACCCTTTTCTCCCCAATTTGCTTTTTGTCATGCTTTTATCACAGCAACAGAGAAGCAAACAAGGACAATATTATTGCATGTTTTTTATTATGGAAGCTTTGACCATGGACACAAGTAAAAATAATGGTGTGATCCCCTGTGCACCCAGGGTCCAGTTTCAAATGCGTACTTCTGATATTAAATTATAATTAAAACTTAGTCACTAGGGGCTGGAGAGATGGCTCAGAGGTTAAGAGCACTGTTTGTTCTTCCAAAGGTCCTGAGTTCAATTCCCAGCAACCACATGGTGGCTCACAACCATCTGTAATGAGATCTGGTGCCCTCTTCTGGCCTGCAGGGACACATGCAGGCAGAATACTGTATACATAAAAAAAAAACAAAAACAAAACAAAAACAAAAAACTTAGTCACTAAAGAATGAGTCTCTCAGTCTTGACAGAGACCCAAGCAGCACACCACAGCATCTCTCTTCAGCTGAGAAAGAGTGTGTTGAGTGACACTTCTGTGGTTTGAATGTTTGTGTCTGCGGTTGTTTAAATGAGAAATGCACACACACACACACACACACACACACACACACACACACACACACCATGTGCTCATGAACACTTGGTCCCCAGCTGATGGAGCTTTGGAAGGTTATGGAGCCTGTAGGAGGTGGGGCCTGGCTGGAGGAAATCTGTCACTGGAGACAGCTTTTGGGGGTGTATAGCTTGGGCTCACTTCCTGTTCTCTCCCTGTCTCTGTGTCTTGCAGATAGATGAAAATGTGAGCAGCTAGCTTCTTGTTCCTGTTGCCATGCTTTCCCCACCACGATAGACTATGTCCTCTGGAACTGTAAGCCAAAAGAAACTCTTCCTTCCTTAAGTTACTTTTCTCTTTTTTGTCTAATCACTACAAGAGAAAAGTTACTACAGTATCTCTTCAAAACTCATGCTGAAGTTCATCCTCAAGTGATAGTGTGGGGCTTTAGAAGAAGTGATTAAAGTATGAGAGCTCCATCCTCATGAATGGAAGCAATGCCCACATAAAGTGACTACACAGACCTATGTGATTTATCTCCCACTCTCCATGCTATAATTCAGAACATTTTACTTTCTTCTTTGGGTGATTTTGGCATTTTTTTTTGAAAGCTAACGTACTATACACTTGTAGTTCTACACTTGATACTGATCTGTTACATTGGTCTATGTATGTGTGTTTGAAGCAATACCACCCTATCTTCACTAGTATAATTTCACATTAAGTCTTGAAATCTGGTAGAGACAAAAGTTATCCTAATTGCTCTTTTTTCTCTCATGATTGTTTCTGCTAATTTGGGTCCTTTACATTTCCATATACATTAAAAGTCAGTTTGTTGATTTCTAAATAAAGCTTGCTGGAATGTGGATTAGAAATATGTTGAGTAAATAGGTCAGTAGGGGGAGAATTTCCATCTTTATAATATTGAGCCTTCTAAGCACTGAAAATTTTATCTCTTTTATTCAGGTTTTCAATTTTCTTTTTCTTTTCTTTCTTTCTTTCTTTCTTTCTTTCTTTTTTTTTTTTTTTTTTGGTTTTTCAAGACAAGGTTTCTCTGTGTAGTTTTGGTGCTTGTCTTGGATCTCACTCTGTAGACCAGGCTGGCCTTGAACTCACAGACATCTGCCTGGCTCTGCCTCCCGAGCGTTGGGATTAAAGGCCTGCACCACCACCACCCAGCAGATTTTCAGTTTTTCAAAGTGATATTACAGTACTGGAAACACGTTGCAACTCTGTTACACTCATCTCTGGGTATTGGATGTTTTTATGCTATTGCAAATGACATTTCAAAATTCCTTTTTCTAGGAATGGGGCAATGACACAGTAGATAAAGTCCTTGCCTTGCAAGTATGAGGACTAGAGTTTGGATTTCTAGCACTTATGTAGTACCAGGAGGGCCTGCAGCCTGTTGATCATCCCTCAGGATGCAGAGACAGAGGATCCCCAGAGCAAGCTAACAAGATAGACTAGCTGAGTCAGCAAGCTCTGAGTTCAATAGAGAGACCCCAAGTCAAATATATAAGGTAGAGAGAAATCAAAGAAGATGCCAGATGCCATCTGCCTTTTATACACACAGGCACATACATGTAATTATGCATGCATATATTTATTCCATGCACATATATGCACACAAACATTTTTCCATTTATTTGTTTATGGTACACAGAAATAAAATTATTGTTGTATATGGAACTTTTCTAACAGCCTTATTCTATTTGTTCTAGTATAAGTATCTTTGGATTTTCTAATACAGTGCATCATTTGTGAGTTGAGACAAATGTGTCTTTTTAGGTATTGATGCTCTTGCTTATTTGGTCTGTCTCTTTTATTCTGTTATTTATTTCTCTCTGGTGCTTGCTGTTTCTTGAAAGTTTTCTTATCTTAGTTTTCAGGGCTCTCATCTGTGGATCTTGTCTGCTTTAGTGTATTTTGTCTCTTGTGTTTCATGGTTGTCTAGAACAACGCCTTTATTCTTCACTTAGGTGACAGGGTATCAGCCATTCATTCAAATACAAATGCTGTACAGAATGAGGAGCAGCCTGCATGAGAGAAGATGGAGAGTTGGGATTTGGATCCACTGGTTTGAGATGCCCATTTTCTGAACTGTTCAAGTCACTGGCAGAGAAGTGACACCAGAGAGGACAGGCTGATTTGTTCACCATCAACAGGTATGTGACGTTGGACATGTGGCTAATGATGGCATTACCCATGAGAGTGAATAGAACAAGAAGACTGAACTCTAGGGACATTGTAGAGAAGTGCCCATTGGACCTGCTAACAAGGGAACCCATTAGAGAGCTGACTAAGTGTCATTATGAAAGTCTTCTGGGGTTTGCAAGGGAAGTATCCTGGGATAGAAAATGGAAAATAAAGAGAATGAGGGGTTTGGGCAGTGGGGTGGGGATTGTGAGGCAGGTGACAGTTGGTGAGCAGCATGAGAAATAAAGAGTGCAGATGATTCTTTATCTAATGAGAAGGCATGCCAAAAACACCTTGGAAGAGCATGTCTTGAACAGTGCAGAGAGGTTTCCAAAGGAATCAGCCTCTTCAACAACCTGGGCTACTTTTGATTGTTGAATGTCTCCAAACTCCACTTAATATGACTACTCTCTGGGTCTTGAGTTTTTTTTTTTCCACGTTTTTTCTACTAAACTTGATAGATGAGGACTCAGCTCTTCATCTTCTCTTCCTCCATAGGCCCTTTGTATTTTTTCTTCTGGGAACCATTACCAACTTCCCATCCCTTCTTTTCCACTAAACATATGTTGCAGTGACCACACAGAAAATCTCTTGCTTTATGTATATGGAGCTGGACGCTCACGTGCCACTTTTCTGACTGTAAATATTTTTTTTTCCTTTTTGAATCTGGATGCATTTTTCACCATTGATTCAATCTAAACCACTTCAATTAAAGATAGAAACATAAAATCCACATGGGACTCCTTGTGTGTGTGAAATGGAAGCCTCATCAAATATTAAACCACACACACACACACACACACACACACACACACACACACAACACCTGAGTCTTCCTTTTATCCCAGTAACAAGGGTGAGAAACTCTTTGAAATCCTCCTGAATTCCATGTAAATGACCAAGGCAGTTAGGTAGCAAGTGATCTTCAAAGCAGGTGCATCCTTCCAATGAATGTTTGCACTGATTTCATTATTCCTCAAGGCTCACTGATTGCCAGAAAGAACAAAGAGATAAGGGGAAAAAGTATCTCTTTGATTGCCCCCCTTGGTGTGTATTTTAGAGGGAGGGTGTGATATTGGACCAATTCTCTGGTCATTTAGGGACTTTCCGACATTCTGTGTTAGCATTGGTTAAGAATGGGAACTTCACGTGTGTTGGTGGGTGGGGTAAGGACAAGCTGAATGACAGGGTCAGATGTCCCCATGTTCTGTCTGCTGTTTGTTACTCGATCTTTATGACATTGGGGATTAAGCTGTGTAAGAGGAGGTTAAAGGTTAGGGGTGCAGTTCAGTGGCAGACAAGTGCTCAGCACTCACTAGGCCCCGGATTTAATCTTCAAAACCACAAGTGGAAACCAGCAACAAACATACAAACAAGAACTGCACAAAAAGATTAGAAAGAACCAATAGTTATCTTGATCTAACATCAATCATTGTTTGAACTTCAAACGTTTAATCCTTGGTGCTGTAATGGTCAGTGAATTCATCTTTAATGTGATTTTTCAGTTTGTGATTTTAATTTGTAATAGAAGAAATGCATCCTCAAAATGCAAAATATGAAACTCTGGAATCTGATGCCTACAATCCCCCAGACTCCTTATTGTCACAGCAAAGACTGTATCTCAAAGATGTTCCAGAAATGAAGGCCCCACAGGACCATCTTGCCTTACCATGCTATAGAAAAAGAAACTAGAAAAGGTGTTCAATGTGTATTAAATAAACAGTATCAAATGCCTTACTCAGGGATTTCCTAGCAGTTGGGGGGAGGTAAGTTCAATGGTGTAGTGTGTGTGGTGTGTGTGTGTGGGGGGGGGGCAAATTAAGCTAGTGTTTTTTTGGTGGAAGCAGAATACCAGGATAACATACGACCTTTTTCATTATAGAAAATTTTTCTGACACTTAAATTCTGGTATTTAAAAAATTATTATTAAGAAAATGATTATTAAGAAAACTTAACAGGAGAACAATTTATTTATTAACACCTAAGGAGAAATGGTTTTGTTATTTTAATCTAACTACAGAGGACCCAAAAGAACACAGAACCTTAACTGTTTTGGCAAGAGGAAGCCATAATTTAGTTTGTGTGCTGACCCAACTCTGGTGAATACTAGTAGGCTATTTATCTCCGTTCTGTCCAGCAGACATACAGAGAGAAGACGTGTAGCAAAAAGAAACAGGTAAAATCAATTTTAGAAGTATGTATAGTTCAGTTACCACAATAGATTTAAAACAGTTTTCGTTTCCATATATAATGTGAAAATGTTTGTTTGTTGGTATGTTTGTTTTGTTTTCCCATCTTGTTCTGTCTCTGAATTCTAAATGTGTATTCGACACTGGTGACCCAGCTTAAGTTAGACATTACAATTTCAGTGGTTAAAATGACATTTAACCTTACCCAAACAACACACAAGCTGTGGAATATCTCGAAAAACCAAAAAAAAAAAAAAAAAAAAAAAAGAATATTTAACATAACTTTAGTTTTAAATTTCAAATTAATTCAAATGGAAAATATAATAAAGATCACATCCTCACTCACAGTAACCACACGTTTGGCCATTGTGTGTGGCTGCTGGCTGCTATCTGTTTTCTCCAAATGCTATTTCCATCATGGCCCTAATCAAGCCTCTCTCCAATCCTCCAGCAAGAACTTCCTGGGTTGGACCGTTTCCAGCTCTGAGTTGAATTACATTGTTGCCAAATTCATGCTGAAGCCCAACCCTCAGCAGCTCACAATGGGGCTGTCTGTGTTCCGGGAAGGGTATTTAAAGATGCGATTAAGGCAAAAATGAGGCATCTGAATGGTAGCTTCTTCAGAGATGGGATTTGGACACACAGACTCCAGAGGTGCTTGTACACAAAGAAAAGCCAGAGGGACAAGAAGGCTGGCCACTTGTGGCCCCAGGGGAGAACGCCAACCACTGACTTCTGTTGCTTAAGCCACCTAGTCTATTGAATTGTGTTGTGATAATGCTAGCAAAGTAAAAAAGTAACCAAGTATGTGGAGGGTAAATAAAGTTCATATAAGCGCTCTAGTCATTTGGAAGTATACCTTTTTTTTAGCCACTGGCTTTGGATTTGGATATATCCCAGAGATTCCTAAAACTTGGATTTCAGAACCCATTTTAAGAAAGCAGGTACTCAGGCTGCCGGTTTTGGTTTGTTTCTTTAGATGGTCTTGCATTCATCCTTCATCAGCTTGCTGGCTAGGATGTTGTGTCAGTTTTCCTTTTGGAAGCTGGTGGGTGAATGAGACACACCCCCAAATCATAAACACACAGCTTTGAGGTTCAGAATGAAGTGTCTGCACCCATCAGGTAGAGTCTCTTGCCTTTGTCCAACACAGCCATTCAGCTTCTTCATGATCACCAAAGTTTGTTAATAACATTTGTTCCTATGCTAATACAATCAGAAAATTATGCAGCCTGTCTACTTCCTCCCAGAGAGAACGGGGTGATCAGCCATTAGTGATTCACACTGATGAGCCTCTACTAATTGCGTAGAATGTAATTAGTGATTATATAATATTTGAGCTCTTGCAACTGTCATTAATGTCCACAATTCACCAGAGATGGGCCCTGCTGAATGGAGTATGATTGCTGCATGCTAAATCTAGTTAATCTGAGGTATGGTAATCAACACCGGGCGCACTTTAGGCAGTGGTTAAAAGCACTGGTGACCTCAAGAGAGAGAGAGAGAAAAAAAAAAATCTCACCCCTGCCACCTACCAAAGTCTGAACTGCATGCAATAGAGATCTCTTTCAAAGAGGAATTTAATTATGAAATGGCCTGGAAAACTCAAGGGCATAGTTATTGCATGGCTTTAACCCCTTTAGATTTTTATTTTTTGTAACAGATACAGTGATCAAAATGTTGTATTGGTGCTGATATTAATTATGACACATTAGATTATTGACTCAGGTTGTGTTATATGTTAAAAGTTCTGATGGTTTTTATCACGTGGCTAAGAACTGGGTTAAGAAATTGTTCTTGAGGAGGAGAGGTACTCAGCATTTCAGAGCCCGCACTACTCTTATAGAAGACCTGAGTTCAGTTCTCAGCACCCTTATCAGGCAGCATATAACCACCTGCAACTCCAGCTCCAAGGACTCCCACACTTCCGGCCTCCATGGGCACAGGCATTCATGTGCATATAACCCAACACAGACCCCCCACGACACACACATAGTTAAAAATGAAAGAAATCTTAAAAAAGAGAAATAGTGCTAAGGTGTGTTTCAGCAGTAGAGAGCAGACAAGCTGAGGGTGTGTGAGGTCCTGAGCCTGATACTCAACTAGGAAAGAAAGGAAGAAGAAACAGAAAAGATTCTTCCTGAAGGGAAAGCTGGCTAGATGGCATATGGGGTGAGGGGGGTGAAGGCCATGCAATCCACAGGGTAGAAGGAGAGAAAAATGACCACATGCTGTTCTCTGACTCCATGTAGGCCTTGTGGCATGGCTGTAACACACAAACTCAAGTGAGCAGAGTTTAAATGTCCCTCAAAAGGGCCATGTGTTAAAGACTTGTTCTCCAGTGTGGCATTAGAGAGAGATGGTGGAACATTCCAGAGGTCCAAAGAAAGTCTGGTCACTTAAAGGCCATGTCTTTGTAAAGGATCATGGGGTTCCAGCTCCCTTCTCTTCCTCCTTTTTTTCCCTATCTCAGTTACAAGTGGTTTTGCTGTGCTCCCCACCAGGATGTGCTGCCTCAGGCTCAAAAGCAGCAGAATCAATTGATGACAGACTGAGATCTCTAAACCAATGAGCGGGAACAGTTTCTGCTTGTAAGTTATCTCAGCTCTTTGTCAGAGTGATGGGAAGCCCACTGTTCTGTGTGGTCCACAGGTTGATCTATGGCAGCCATACTGTCAGTTTTGAATGAGTACGTTTAAGTGCACAGAAAGCAAAACTAAATGAATAAATGGCAAGTAGCAGATAGAAGGAGGAAGTATACAGAGAAACGTCATCAAAGCAGGAGTTCACAACATCTGGCCTGGAGCAGACTGATTGAGAAAGCAAATGACGGTAAACTCAGGTACTTACAAATGCCCAGAAGAAACTGACTGGGGAAACTGAGGCAGTCAGCTGGAGTTTCCAACTGAGCTTTCTCTCCATGGATGAGCTTTTCATGGCTCAACTTCCGGCTTCATGCTTCCACTGCAGGTATTTTTATACCGTGTGATAAACAGCAGCAACCTCTGTTGGAAATGGCTTCCCTTATAGCTATTTGCAAAGACACATGTTCTTTTTTTTTCTTTATTAAGAAATTTTCTACTCACTATACATACCACCCACAGATCCTATCTCCTCCTTCCTCCCACCCCCAGCCCTCCCTCCCAAGCCACCCCACATCCCCACATCCCCCAAATCAAGGTCTCCCATGGGGAGTCAGCAGATCCTGGCACACTGAGCCTAGGCAGGTCCAAGCCCCTTCCCACTGCACCAAGGCTGTGCAAGGCATCACACCACAGGCACCAAGCTCCCAAAAGCCTGCCCATGCACTAGGGACGGATCCTGATCCCCCTGCCTGGGTGCCCCCCAAACACTTTGAGCCAAACAACTGTCTTCTATAACGAGAGGGCTAGTCCAGTCCCATGGGGGCTCCGCAGCCCCCAGTCCACAGTTCATGGGCTTCCACTAGTGTGGCCGGTCATCTCTGTGCATCTTCCCATCATGATCTTGACGTCCCCCGCCTGCAGAATCCCTCCTCTCTTTCATTGATTGGATCCCCGGAGCTCAGCCTGGTGCCTGGCCGTGGATCTCTGCATCTGCCTCCATCTGTCACTGGACAAAGGCTCTATGATGACAGTGAGACTGGTCACCAGATTAGACCAGTCCAGGCACCCTCTGGACCACTGCCAGCAGTCCAAGGTAGGGTCATCCTTGTGGATTCCTGAGAGCCTCCCCAGCACCCTGCCTCTTCCTATTCCCATGAGGTCCTTATCTATCATGGTATCTCCCTCCCTGCCACCCCCACTCTGTCCCTGTTCCAGCTCGACCCTCCCATTCCCCTATGTTCTCGTCCCCCACTCCTCACCCCTGCCACCTCCCCCCCACCCCCGGCCCATCCCAGTCCACTCATGTAGATCTCATCCCCTTCTCCTTCGCTGGACCATCCATGAAGACACACGTTCTTACCCATGGGATGTTTTCTATTCTCTTCCCTCCCTGTCATAGAGTTAGGGAGACCAGGCCATTTTGTGGCAAAAGTCTTGGAGGATACTTCACAAAAGCATGTTTAGATCTGGCGTGGTGGTGTTAGTATAATGTACACTACATCAGTAAAGTATGTAAAGTATACATTACATGCTGTTTTAGTTTGAGTTCACTGAGAAGCTGGCTCTGGAAGGGGAGTTTGTACACACACACACACACACACACACACACACACACACACACACACATTCTTAGAGGGCCTCCAGCACCACCAAACTCTATGTGTGCCTACTAGTAACAAACTCATAGATGTTGTCTTTTCTGGCTCTTCTACATCTCTATTTCACTTTCTGACTCTTACTTCTCAGAGTCACTGCATAAACCATCTAACCTCAAACCTTTGCTCTAGGTTCTGTTTCTTCCTTTCCATCCTATCTCAAGACCCTCTCACCCTAAGGGGCTATAACCAACTGCAAGGATGTCTAGGAGCTGCTTCTACAATCAGCAAACTCCAAGTAGTCTTTTCCTTAATATATTGTTTTTACCAATGAGTTTGTGCACATTGAAATCTTTTATGCTAACTGTAATCTGTGTATTAAGTTGCAGAACTGATTGATAGCTGTGGAATTCCAATGTGGAATCACTACTGGTTTGTAAATTTCCAAGGGCTGAACCTTGGAAACAGGGTCCCATTTTTCAAAAGATAATCAGGTAAGTGTAGACCCTGAGGAGAATAGCTTGTGATTGAGGTAATCTCTTTCCAGGTGTGCACTTTATGAAAAACGGACCAAAGTTGAACAATAATGATGACAGGGATTTGCGTGATAGACTTTGGGTCAAGCTTTGTGTTATATGAATTATCACGGTTCTCAGTTACAAATGGGGAGTCTTACCTAAGAACATCTAACCTATAAATGATGAGGAGGAAAGTTGGCGGTGATCCGACTTGCCTGGAGGCCAACATTGGTTTTTGAGCCAGAAGATCAAAGCTATCAGCATCCCTTGCTTCTGTTTCTCCTGCATGGGTTGCATGGGGTTAAGGAGCAGTAGACAGCAACAGGCAATTGTATTTGCCCAGGTCTTCTCATTTACATTGCCCATCCCCCAAGCACTGCAAATGTCTTTGTCCATAGGCTGCCCCTAAGACTTTCTTACATCTTTGGTCAGTGGAAGTACCAGGAATTTTTGTCTGTGTAGGGCAACTCTTACAGGGCTATAAGAATGGTGGTATGTTTGTCCTGCTGTGGACATGTTGAAAACGGACCTATACTGTTTCCATACCTCCCGGGTTGGACTCAAGCAAAGTTACCTCCGCAGAGAATTTGCTTGACACTTTACCTTGCATGTTTTCTTCCATGTCCTGCTTCTCACCCTTCCATCGGTCTTTAATTGACACTGACACAATACCTCATCCCAGGGAATGCATCTGGAGACCTGACCGTAACACAGAACCTAGGAAAAAGTCTATTAATTCTAGAAGCCAAAGTCACTCAGAAAAAAACAAAAACAAAAACAAAAAACTATAAGACAAACTTGAATTAGGAAGTGTGAACAAGGTTACCCATTTTTTGAATACAGTTGGAAAGACTTTACATGTCCTAGTTAATTGATTAACTCAACAAATTATGGCACATTCATTCAGTGGAATATGAAGCCACAACAATGAAGCCATCCCACTTTCAACTACCAAGAAGTAAGCTCAACCTATTTGACTGAGAGGGAAAAAATGAAAAGAAAATGGGCAAAACAGAAGGTACAGAATAAGAAGGTAAATGAACTCTTAAAATGTTGGTATTTGCTATAAACATGTGACTTAAAAGCCCAGAACACAGACGAGTGAGATGGCTCAGCAGGTAAAGGCATCTGCCAGCAAGGCTGATGACATAGGCTTGATCCTTGAGACCCACATGGTGGTGAAGGAGTGAACTGACTTCTGCAG
Source organism: Peromyscus eremicus (assembly GCF_949786415.1). Classification (NCBI taxonomy): domain Eukaryota; kingdom Metazoa; phylum Chordata; class Mammalia; order Rodentia; family Cricetidae; genus Peromyscus; species Peromyscus eremicus. The sequence continues at coordinate 120,667,926 of NC_081419.1, read as the reverse complement.
ATTGTCCTGTGACCTCTACATGTGTGCTGTGGCAGGCATACCTACACACAGAATACACAGATTTAAAAAAAAAATGAATCTGAGACTGAATTTGAAAGAGTATACATTCATAAAATAGAGAAAAGTAGCCAAGCTGTCAAACAAAATTTGCTATTATTAAAATGAATAACCCGCTCTGAAAAGATCAGAAATGTAAGGTGATCCGTGACCTCTGTAAATAAAGGAGCGCAAAGGGAAAACAACAATAGACACGTGAGTTTGGTGTAAAAGAGGAATGGTTTTGCAAAGGTATCTGATGAACTGAAACCTTCCATGAGATCGTTAAGGTGATGAAAATGCCTGGCATCCCAAACTTACTGCAAGAAGAGATAACTCCAAAGTGGTTTCTTACCCATAGTTTGGGGAAACATTTCAATTAATCCTAAAGAAAATAGGAGAAAAGAAATAGTAAAGACAACACCAGAAATTAAATAAGAAAGAGATATAAAAGAAAAAACAACCATTTAAACAGTTAGTTCAATGAAAAAAATGATTAAAAAGCTTTCAACTTCTAGCAAGACTTATCAAGAAGAGAAAAATGCTACAGCTCATTCAAAATAAGCATGAGAAGGAACGGGTTTACCACTGCCTTTCTGCACCCTTTTGTCACCCCCCCCCCCCAGATCAGCGTGTCTCTCAACAATCATCTGAGAAACGTCTATTTCCAGCAGATGGTGATTAACACAGATTCACAAGTACAGAGAATAAGAGACCACTGACTGGTCAGTCCCAAAGGGAACATACGTACTACACCCTGCCCCCCAAGACTCAGGGATCACTGTGGAAGAGAAGGATGAATGATTGTAAGAACTGGAGGAGGTGGATGAGTACATGGAAACATCTGGCCACATCAGGGCAGTTGTAGGATCTCACATCAATTGCAACAGCATGCACAAAACCTGTGCAAATCCAAGTCAGACCAAATCCCTGCATGGAGAGGGGAGTTCAGCATACAATCCTATTCCTAGCCATGGATGGAATGGTGACTGCTAGCTTCTGGGCATAGGAGAGACAGCTTCCTCTAAGAGTCTTAAGAGTCCTGCGATACACTGACCACTCTCCAGTGGAAGATCACATGCCCAAGAATATTTGGGCAGCATGCATTGCTCTAGAAGTCATAAAAAAGAAAAAGACACAAAGTTGCATGGGGCAGGGATGGAGATTGGATCTAAGAAGAGTTGGTGGAATGAATACGATCAAAACATGTACAAAAGTCAAAGCTCTCAAAGAACTAATAAAAAATAAGCAGAATGTTATTGCTAGAGAGCTTTAAAGAGATCAGAAGCAAATATTTTGAACAACTTATCCCAATTATACATCTAGAGAAATAGTACAAATTAAAAAAAAACTATGAAAATGAATACATGAAGAAACAGAAATTTTAAATATCTTCTTATATCTATTAAAGAAGTGGAATTCATAATTTGGTTTTTAACACAGGGTCCCATTTGCCCCAAGCTGGCACTGAATTCACTATGCAGCTGGAGACTACTTTGAACTCCTGTCTTCCCGCCTCCACCCCAAGAGTGTTGGGATACAGTACATATCTTACCCATTTTATACTGTGCTCAAGATTGAATGCAGGGCTTCATGCACGAAAGGTAATCGATCACCCACCAACTGAGCTACAAATTCTTAATTTTGAAAACTTCTCAATAAACATTAAAAGAGAGGGCTTCATTGTTGAAATCTTCCAACATTTACAGACGGTATAACGCTAAACTCAGTTACCGTGCCTGGGCCTTGCAGAATTGGTTTGCCATGGATCTTAAGAGTGTCTGTTTATCCTTGTTGTCTATCTGCTGTACTAAATCTGCTTCCTGTGCTAAATCTGCCTCGCCTGATTTATGGGAATGTTCTGTGTCAGTGGGCTTATGCAATTGACAGAAAACCTTTGCAGAGAACTTTTCTAATCTAATACTGTGTATATATCTATGTCCCACAGAAAGCCTCGCAGTTAATGGTGAGTTCCTGAGAGCTTGCCTTCTGTAATTGGGAACGAAAGAAGGATGCCTGCTGGCACCCCATTTCTTTAGTAGCGTAAGGTAGTTCTGGTCAGTGCAAATTGGAGAGAAAAAGGGAGCTTATGGATGTTGGAAAGGAAGAGAAAAAGAAAACAAGAAGAATTAATAAAACAGATGACACAACTGATACATAGAAAAGCAGAAGCAGTTTACAGGCAATTATAATTAATACATGGGCTTAGTAAGACCAACCAGCCTTATCCCCAAGACAGTACCAAGGATCAGATGTGAGCTTTTAAAGAATTGTACTATTTCTAATACCATTTAAGATAAAATAGTTAGTAATAAAATATGGATATGCAAGAGTCCTACAGAAAGAACCAAGGAAACTGAGAGAATTCCTAATGTTGTAAGGATGCTAATTCTTTCTAGTCATCCAAAGATTCAATGTAAAAACAGAAGCTGTGTGTGTGTGTGTGTGTGTGTGTGTGTGTGTGTGTGTGTGTGAAAGAGAGAGAGAGAGAGAGAGAGAGAGAGAGAGAGAGAGAGAGAGAGAGAGAGAGAGAGAATTCCTATGGAAATACAAAGAATCAAGAATAGTCAGGGGAATTGTTAAAAACAAAGTTCATCTAATTACTGGTGTGTTCTAAGACCACATGGAAAAGATGCAAGATGGACAAACAGATCAGTGGAGCCCAAGGCCCAGAGCAGACTCACACATACTTACACTTTTGACTTTGGTGGAAGAGTGTCACTGGAACTCAATAGGAAAAAGACGGTATCTTTTACAAGCAAACCTGGGTTAACTAATTACCCATAGGAGAAAAAAAAAATCATTGGCTCCTCCCTACATCACACATAAAGATAAATTCCATCTGAATCATACATCTCAAAATGAAAAAATAAATTGCTTGGAGGATAAAGACATTTGCTGCCCATCCTGATGACCTGAGTTTGATCCCCAGGATCCGTATGGTGGAAGGAGAGAACTACTCCCTAAAGTCATCTTCTGACCTCCACATATGTGCCAATACATAGACACCCCCCACAGACACACTCACATGGGCATGCACACACAAAATAAATAAAAATGTAATGCAAGTAGCACAATGGAGTATCTCTGTATCCTTTAGAAGGATAACATTTCTAAAACGAATAATAATAACCAGTTAGGGCAGGAGAGTTGACTCTGCTATACAAGTACTTCAGTTCTCAGCACCCACATGGCAGCTCACACCTGCTTGTAACTCCAGTTCCAGGGGATCTAGTGCTTTCTTCCAGTCTCTTCAGGCACTAGGCATACTCACTATATACTTACGTACATTCAGGAAAAACATCCATTCATACATAAAGAATAGAAACAAATCCTTAAAAAAATCATCACTAGTGTGCTGGCTAGTTTTATGTCAACTTGGCACAAGCTGGAGTTATCTGAGAGGAGGAATCTCAACTGAGAAGATGCTTCCATAAAACCCAGCTGTAGGGCATTTTCTTAATTAGTAATTAATGGGGAAGGGCCCAGCACATTGTGGGTGGTGCCATCCCTGGGTTGATGGCCCTGGGTTCTATAAGAAAGCAGGCTGAGCAAGCCACAAGGAGCAAGCAAGTAAGCAGCGCTCCTCCATGGCTTCTGCATCAGCTCCTGCCTCCAGGTTCCTGCCATATCTTCCTTCAGTGATGAATAGCGATCTGGAAGTGTAAGCCAAATAAACACTTTCCTCCTCAACTTGCTTTTTGGTCATGGTGTTTCATCACAGCAATAGAAACCCTAACTAAGACACCTAGTTATAAAAGAAAGGAGTGAAGAGTCAAGCCACAGACAGATGAAGAAATACTATAGAAATACATGTAATATACATATATGTTACTATTTGTGCTTATGTAATACTTGTACATACAAGACAGAAGACTGATATATTGCATATGTAAAAAAATTCCCATAAGTTAGTATAAAAAGTGAGCCCACCCAATGTGAGAAAAGTTTCTAAGTATATCAATTACATTAATTGCTGTTCAACTTAACAGGGAGTTACAAATTAAAATGCCGAGAGAGAGAGAGAGAGAGAGAGAGAGAGAGAGAGAGAGAGAGAGAGAGAGTTGGTTGTAAGAGTTGCCAAGGATATAGACCAAATGTTAGGGTTTCACATTGGTGCAATCACTTTTAAAATTTGTGTTGAGATTTCCTGTAGAAGGGCATATATACATTGTATGCCCTGAGAATTCCATTTGAAGATATCCAGTAAGTATGCCTGTGTGCTCAAGAGGCTTGTATAAGAATGCTGATAGCAACATTGTTAAATATTCCAAGCTTAAAATATCTCTCAAATTTATCAGCCACTGTATTAGTCAACTTTTTTATCATTGTGGCAGACAGAATATCTGAGATCAAGAACCGCAAGGAGGAAGGGTTTATCTTGCTCTTGGTTTCAGAGGTCTCAGACTGTGGTCCTGTGGCTTTGCTGCTTCTTAGACTATATGCGGTAAGACAGAACATCACGTTGGGGAGCATGTAGTGGAACAAAATGGCTTACCTCATGATGCACAGGAAGTGGGAGGAGGGAGGAGGGAGGGAGCGATTGATGGATAAGATATCATTCAGGAAGGTACACCTCCAGGGACCTACTTTCTCCAACCTGGTCCTACTTCTTAATAGCTGATTAATAGCTATGAACTCATCAGTCCATTGAAGGGTCTAGCATCCTCATGATACCACCTCTCAAAAGTGTCGCTATCTGGGGACCAAGTCTTCAAAGGAGCCTTTTGGGCCCTTCATATCTAAATCATAGCAGGAACAGAGTAAATAAGTAAATTTTGATACAATGATAATATTGGAGGATAGCAATAAAAACAAAGAAATGTCAGATGTATTTATGCATAAAATAATGTATGTTGCATGTTTCCATTTATATTAGAGTTCAGAGACAAAAAATGAACAGTGATAAAATACTGTATCAATCACATGTACAATGCTTTTAAAAATAAAATACTATTTTATTTGAAAATAAATGAATGATGAAGAACTAATACAGTATCAAAATTTTTATTATTGTTATGGGGAGCACATGTGCCATTGAATGTGTGTGGAGGTCAGAGGATAAGTTCTCAGAATCTAATCTCACTGTCCACACTTTACGTAGCTTCCAGGGATTGAACTCAGGTCTCTAGGCTTGCCTGGTAAACACCTTTACCTTGGGGCAAGTTGTCATTACAGCAAATCGATTAAGTAAATTAGCAATTAAGATATCAAAAGAGCCGGGCGGTGGTGGCGCACGCCTTTAATCCCAGCACTCGGGAGGCAGAGCCAGGCGGATCTCTGTGAGTTCGAGGCCAGCCTGGGCTACCAAGTGAGTTCCAGGAAAGGCGCAAAGCTACACAGAGAAACCCTGTCTCGAAAAACCAAAAAAAAAAAAAAAAAAAAAAAAAAAAAAGATATCAAAAGAAAGCCCCAACAACAACAAACACCACAAAACAAAAAAAAAAAATGGGGAATTTTGAACATTAAAATATGGTATCAGGGATAAAACCCTTAACAGAAGGTTTTACAAAATAAAGCTGAGGCAATATCCTAAAATCTTAGACAGGACAAGGAAATAAAAAAAAAATATAGCAGAAAAAGTTGAAAGGATTGATGAGTAGGGTGGTACACACTTTTACTCCTAGTACTCAGGGGACAGAGACAGGTGGATCTCTGTGTATTCAAGGCCAGCCTGGTCTATAGAGAGAGTTCCAGGACAGCCAGAGCTACACAGAGAAACACTGTCTGGGGGGTGGGGTAGGGGAGCATCTTACAATAAAGACAAACTAGATCCATTCATTCCTGTTTATGATTAAATCTCTGTTTCTCGAAGATTGAGCTATGCTCCACCTGTAACCTTAACTACAAATGGTTCTGCACTGCCTGTTCTGGGAAATAGTAACCATGTCTTTGTTTCAAAAAATTGTTATTACCACTTTGTAACCATACCTTTGTTTTAAGAGGTTTTTATGACCATCTTGTAACCCTATCTTTGTTTCAAAAGGTTATTATAACCACCTGTTGTTATGACCACTTGCTATGTTCTGCTTCTGTAACCCAACCTACTTGTCTGCCAAATCCCCCATTTGGAAATCCCCTATTCCTGAGCTATAAAAACCCTATCATCCCTACATTCATTGCTGACCTCTTGAACCCCACCTTAGAGGGAAGCAGTTAATGCATAGGAATAATAAAAGCTTTAATTAATTGCTTGCTTTAATTGCCATGATGATTTGGGTTGGTGGTCTTTCTCCTCACATCCTTGGGTTAACATGATGCTGGAGAGGGTCTGAGAGCGACAGCACGTTTGTAGAGGTGACTGGGAGTCGAAAGTACAGAAGACACTAGAACCCAAAGGGCTATGGGTTAATGCTCTTGAACTTTCAAAAGAAAAGTGGTTTTCAAATTAAAACTATCCTTGACATTGAAAATATCCATTAGTAAAGATGTATCTGTAAGGGAAAAAATTTAGATTATTATATTTATGTGTGTGTGTGTAGGGATGGGTATTATTGTAATACAGTCAATGAACTGAAATAAGAGGCTTAATCATTTCAATTTTTCATTGTTAAAAACTCACAAATAGGTCTCTTAATATTTTTTTCTTACTCATTGGGTTGCCACCACTTAGATTTGGGCTTCCAGTTATGAATATGTATTTGTGTGGTAGCAGAAGACAATCAATATTGACTGGCCATTGTCTAGTGCCAAACACCATGCTGTGTGAGTTTCTTGTGAGTATCAGAGCGGCTCAGGTCATGCCCAGGATGTATTTATCGTGGTGCTAAGTCTTCTGTGTACGTTGTGTGCAGCATCCAGATGAGTGAGGAGCCCTTACTCACCTCTCTCTTTCTTTTGAGTGATGTTCTCACTCTTTGGTGGCCTCTAACTCCTGATCCTCCTGCCTCTGTCTCTGGAGTGGTAGGACTACAGACATGTATTACTATACTAGCTTCCTTACCCCTGACATGTGAAAGAAGCTTGATTCACCCAAAGACCGGTATGAGAGGAGAGATAGCTTTCCAAATGTAGACACTCGCGAACCTGCCAACTCCTCCTTCAAACTCAGTCCTAGCATCTTTGCTTTAGACCTTTCGGATTTTTAGCTATTAAAATACTATTTTTTTTAAACTTATGCTTTTAAGAAATTTATGTATTAGTGGCGCACGCCTTTAATCCCAGTACTCAGGAGGCAGAAACAAGTGAATCTCTGTGGGCTCAAGGCCAGCCTGGTCTACAGAGCTAGTTCTAGGACAGCCAGGGCTATACAAAGAAACCCTATCTCAAGAAACAAAAGAACAAACACAAGAAATTCATCTGCCATCTGCAATATCTCACCAACCACTGGTATCCATGATTAGTGACCTCAAGGGGCAAAAGCCCTGCCCACTGCCTCTAGCAAAGTTCTATTGTTAGGGTCCGGCAAGGTGCCTGATAGAGCAGTCATGTAGGTCTTTGTTGAATGACTAAATCAGAATGAATGAATTCAACTTTTCACTCTGATGGACCGTGAACATGGATGTCTGTCTGAAAAGGTGTAATAACTTTTTTAAAAAACTGTATCTCATATAAACATTCTTTAAAACTTCTTCCCAGGTCGAACATAACTTTTCTGTCCTTGGAAAATGACAGTATCCTTTTATAGTTGACTGATTTCACTTAACAACCTCTTGTGTGAGATTTCCCTTTACAATTTTGCAATATCTAAGTAGGTGATTAAAACACCAGCTGAAGCCCCAGACCTCGATCTAAAATGCAACACCGTTGAGTTTGCCACCTTTGAGCCCTGTACACTGTGATTTCAGCACTGGTGTGTCATTTTCTACCACACCGAGTGGATGTCACTGACTGAGACTCAAGAAGTTGTCTGGCTAGTAAAGGGCTTCTTTCAAAATGAGTTGTAACCCTGAGGGTTTCTCTGTGGTACAGACACGCTCTTGTTTCTTAAATTCTCCTTGTCTTCTGGAAGAAATCCTGCACACAGCATTCAGTGGACTCATAGAGGGCTCCTTCGCCTCCCTCCAGCCTCAGCACCTGTTTGCTCAGAATTACCATGGACCCCTGGGGAGCTTTTTTCCTCTGCTGGCTTAGACTGATACAGTTGTCCCTCTGTATCCACCAGCTTAAAAAAAAAATCTAAAAAATGTCTGTCTGTTCTGAACACATACAGACTTTATTCTTGTCATTATGCCTTAACAATAGGGCACAACAGCTATTTGAATGGCATTCCTATTGTATTGGCATTATAAATAACCTCCAGATGATTTAGTGTATACTGGAGGATGTTCCTAGGTTCTGTACAAACACTGCACCATTTTATTGAAAGGATTAAGCATGTATGGATTTGGATATCCAAGGGGGTCCTAGAGCTGATCCTCAGACAGATACTAGGAGACTCCACCACATAGACACTATAGCTAAATCTAAACTGAAAAACTGACAACCACAGACAAGATCTGTTGGATGTAACATCTTCAGGGATGGAGGAATGTCTGCCTAACAGGGAAAGAATGTGTTAAAATCTGTCTGCCTGGATTAAGGGTCTCCTGGCCTGTGAAGGCTGCCACTAAGATTCTTTCCTTTGTCTCAGCATGCCCCCAGCTGGCAGATGGAGCTTACAATTTGTTTTCAAATATCTTGGCTGGGCTACAGGATCTGGTGTTTAAAAGGAAAAGAAGTACATGAAGATTTCCCCAGCCTGCAGCACTCTGGGCAAATAATAATCATCTGGGGGTGATCTTCGGGCTGTTGCAACACGTGAGGATTAACTATTCAAATAAAATTCCTTCTGTTTGAGAACAAGCAATTCATTCAAACCCAGTCAATCTGCTCCAGGCTGAGGTCTTTTGCATTTTTTGCATCAGTGTTTTCCCACTCTCTCCATCCATTCCCTCCCTCCCAGGAGACAGAAGAGGGGTAGAAATCACAGACAGGTTCCCACTGGCTCCTCTGCTGTAATAGGAAAGGTTCAATCAGTGGGCCTGTCACTGGTGGGGAAACTCTTCATCCCGAGTTTAAAGAATATGACACATGCTTCCAGGACTCCGCCCATGGTCCCTTAACTCACTCCAGAAGCAGCCTGCAGACAGTTCCCTTGCCTAGCAAACTTGCTTCTCTCTGTTTGACGTTATTATCAATGCTCAAATGGGGCAGAGCAGACATACTATGGAATTAAAATCCTAGAAACGACCATCAATCCATGGTGGTTAATAATTAGTGAGAAAACATCCTGGCATCCTTGCTTCCCAGAAAGACAGTTCCATATAAGCTCTCAGAGGGACTGAGTTCCAGGGGCCCGGGGCAGTAACCCATTCACTGAAGCAGGCTGGTTCCCTTATGACTGGTTTTGATCACTTATGGTCTTTCTGGATCAGCTCCAAAGCTGGTCACCTAAACTCAAACCCTCATCTCAGGCTCTACTTTGAGGAGACATATACTAAGTCTGGCAGCCTGTACCGTGGTAGGAGCTGCCAAAGGCAGGCCAGAGAGGAGGTGGATAGGCTGTAGAGCTGTTGGTAGATTGCTCACCCGGCACACCTGGAGACCTGGGCTCAATCTCCATTACCACATGAACAAGTAGGATGCTTGCCATAATCCTGACCCTCAAAAGGAGGAAACAGGAAGGAAGATCAGAGGCTCAAGGTCATTCTTGGCTACTTAGTGAATTCGAGGCTAATCTTGGATACAAAAGTCTCTAAAACAAACAAATCAAGCCAGTCTTCTGTGGCACCCACCCCAATGTTTGGGGTTGTCTACAACTTCTTTCCAGGTTTGAAATCAGTTCTTGTCCTTGGTTGACAGCCAGGATGGTTCCAGAAGGACAATTTCTGACAGGGCTCCCAGGTGAAGTTGTCCACCTGGAAGAGTGAGCTGTGGATGCTGAACTCCAGTTCTGCCTGGCTATGACTTTACCCACCAAACTCTGAGCATGGAGCTGGGTCAGTAGAAGATGAGCTCTTTGTTGATTGGTCCATCCACTACTAATCATGGCCAATTATCGCATCATAGAAACAAGGTTCTGATTTGTCCAAAGATTATTTAGGTCTAGCAGCCTTGGCAAATGGTAGATCACGAATTACATGCTGCCTTCTATTGAAAGATGATGTTGACTTCTCAGGGCCGAGCCCTTAAAACAACTTCAGTCCTTTCCCCAGGACTTTGCATTCCAGAGATCACATTGCACTAGCTGGTTTCTTACTCCTACAATGAAATGCTGAGGCAGGCTACTTTATAAAGAACAGAGGCTCAGAGTTTGGAAAGTGCGAAGTCTAGGGGCTTCTGGTGATGACTTTTCCTGTTCACAATCCTGAGGCAGCACAGAGCATCATACGGTAAGAGACGGAGAGTGCATGTGTGGCTATGCACCTCTGCAGGTACACCCGAACAATGTTATTTAATCTTAATCACTTCTCAAGGCTCCATCATTAAGCACTGGGGTTGAATTAACTTTCCACTCTCTTACTATCTCAAAGTGAGCATCAAATTTCAACATGTGATAAAAACTATAACAATTACCTCCAAAGGATTTGGTGACTGTATAACTTAAAAAGAGCTGCACTATAGTACAGGCATGTATGATCTTGGTTGCTTTGATTTTTTTTTTTGAAACAGGGTGTTTCCTTTTCTTTCTCTCTTGTTCTCTACTCCTTCTTCTCTCTCTCTTCTCAAGCCTAGATTTTTCCTTCTGCCCGCCAGTCCTACCTATCCCTCTCCTGCCTAGCCATTGGCTATTCAACTTTTTATTAGACCAATCAGGTGCCTTAGGCAGGCAAGGTGAAACAAATGTAACACATCTTGACATCATTAATAAAGGCAGCAGAAACAAATATAACACACCTTCACACAGTTATAGTAATATTCTGCAGCATAAACAAATATAACACATCACATAGTTCAAGTGATATTCCACAACAATAAACTATCATGTAATTGCTACTAAAATAAATCATATGAAACCCAGTAATTCTAGTTTTAGCCTTAGACTGGAGAGAAATAAAAGGATGTATTTTCAAAAAGACATGTTATGATTCATACTTTGATTTCAAAATGTAGCACAAAGCAATGGTCATCGAAACAGCATGGTCTGACACAAGCTGGAATAGGCTGGTGGGTGACCCAGGATGGACACATAGGACAAAGGAGTAGAAATGAGACTCACGTGTTTATTTGCAACTGGTTTTCTACAAGACTGCCAAGGCAAGTTAGTGGAGAGGAGTGGTCTGTTTGATAAATGGCCCAGGGACAATTAGAGAGCCATACTCAAGAGAGTGAAGTTAGATATTATAAGAGCCCCAAATGAAAACAACCCAAGTGTCCATCACTGATGAGTAGCTAAACAAAAAGTGATATACTACCTACAGGATGCAACATTATTTGGCAATTAACAGAATGAAATCCTGCACAAGCGCTCTCAGGAGCTTCCCTGCCTCTGCTGCTCATCTGTGGACGACATCATTTAGATCCCAGGCTGGCAGGTCACCGTGCTGCACACACACTGCACATAGCTTCCAAATGAGTCTGTGAGAGCCACTCTGAGCCCCATGTGTTCATCTGCAAAATGCAGAAGTCAAACAAGATGGTTTATTATTCATTTGGTATAGTTTTTGAAGTTATGTATTAAAAAATAAAAACAAAACAGGAAAGTATAATAAAAAGAATAAAGGATTTTTCTTTCCGGGGTGGCTGCCATCAACATGTTGGTAAATATTCTTTTTTTTTTTTTTTTTTTTAAAAAAAAAAGATTGATTTATTTATTAATGTATAGAGTGTTCTGCCTGCCTGTATGCCTGCAGGCCAGAGGAGGGCACCAGATCTCATTGTAGATGGTTGTGAGCCCCCATGTGGTTGCTGGAAATTGAAGTCAGGACCTCTAGAAGAGTAGCCAGTGCTCTTAACCTTTGAGCCATCTCTCCAGCCTAGTTGGTAAATACTCTTTTTGGTGCTTCTCCAAGTAGATTGTACACCTCTATGCATTCCCATAGTACTTTGGCTCATTTTCCTCCATTTGTTGCCATAGTTGCCAAATGTGCAGATGTAACCTCAAATTACTACTTTTCTCTTGCTCCATGTCCGGCACATCTCTGTTGTTGCAGGTTGGAATACCTGTGGCCAGCCAGTGCTGGTATTCACTGGAAGCAGAGGGTTACACACTCCATAGGACAATACATGACTAATAGAGCCTAGCTCCAGTGAACAGAAAACCCCTCTCGTGCTTATGGTCTGAAAGTTCACCCAAAGTCTCTGGTTGAAACTTAGTTGTCAATGTGATAGTATCAGGAGATGAGGTTTTGGGAAGATAATTGAGTCCTGATGGTGATACCCTAGTAAATGGGATTATTAAGCTCCCCCACCTTCTTTTTTCAATGATCCTTCAATAATATAGCTCATGTTACACAAAGCAATGGTTCTTGTCTAGAGTCTAGCTCCAGCCAGGTCCTATGAGAAATCTCCAAGATGTGAATTGCATCATGTAATTTATCTCCCTTGGGCACTTGTGAGTCTTACAACACATGGGATGCTGTGCTCATAGATACTAGTACCCATGAACAGGCTCACAACCTCCTGGGTGGAGTAGTGTTTCTCCTGGCTGAGGTCAATTCTCTAGAGAAGGTGGCAGCTGGGAGCTGTTGGAATCATCACTCCTAACAGTGGAGAGACAGTACATGGCCTCATTTAGGGGGTCTGGGCTGTGCACTGTAGCTCATGAATAGAACTTTGGTGACCTTTGTAAGAGTCTTAATGCAACTTCTTTATAGTATACATGGATTATCAATTTTCAACTTACACCTTTGCTGCTTTCTCAGTCTTGCCCATCCTATTTCCAAATACTTAGATGAAGATATGTTAGAATAAATTTCAATTAAGTGACAGCAAAATTGGCACTTAAGACACAATGCACCATTAAGTATTTCATAGTAACTAACAGTCCTTAATGAGACATGGCCTTTCAGAGATCCATAGAAATGAATTCCCAAAGTCATCTGCGGTTCCTGGGGACTCTCTTATATGCAAATGTAACCTGAAATTACTACCTATTTCTTGCTGTCTGTTCTGGGACTCCCCTGCCACTGCAGGGTGGAGCATCCATGGCCAGCTAGAGCTGGTATTAGTAAGACTGAGGCAATCTGTTTCCCTTCCCAGTCCCTGGAGATTGTTGTACCTGCGTCCCTTCCCGTCAAGAAACCATTTGTGCCTTGGTGTCTTCTTCATGCCTTAGGCCCTGCCACTGTCTATTAGTTATCAATACAGTTACTCCAGGGACTCTTCAGGAAGCTCTCAGGGAACCTCCAGCTCAGTTTCTTGAGTTCTTCTGTAACCCCTGGGGAACAGTAACAGAAGTCTTTTCTCTGCTTTTCTACCTCTGGGTATTGCTGGGGTCATGCTTCCCTGTGAACAGCTTGCCTGTCCTCCCTCAGTTTCTCTCCCGGGCTGCTCATCAGAACTGGAGTGAGGGCTGGAGAGATGGCTCAGCCGTTAAAGGCTAGGCTCACAACCAAAAATATAAGAACTGGAGTGAGTTTGAAGAAGGGCACAGAACAGTCTATTCTTGGTTCATCCACCTGAGCAGAAACAGCCATGGAGAGAGGTCACTGCCAACCTTCCTGACCCCACTTCTTTTGCCTCTGGTGACAGTATATAAGCAACTATAATGCCAACCTCACTGGTTGCTATGATGCTTCGGGGATTTGAGCTATAAAGACATCTGGAACAGTGCCACCTGGCTTGTGGGAGGACTTCAGGAATGCCTGTGAGGTCATTGCTCCTCAACTTCCATGGTTAAAATGGACTTAAAAAAATAAGTTTAAGGTGGCAGAGTCCTTGCCTAGCACATGTGAAGACCCAAGCTCTGCCCCTAGCAATTAAAAAGAAAAGAGAAGGTCTGGAGAGTTGGCTCAATGGTTAAGAGCATTTGTTGCTTTTGCAGAGGACCCAGGTTCGATTCCCATCACCTACATGATGGCTTGCAACCCTCTGTAACTCCATTCCCAGAGGATCTGCTGACCTCTTCTGACCTCTTCAGGCACCAGACATCCATATGGTGTGCATCCATACATGCCAAAACACTCATACACATAAAATAATAAATACAGCTTTACAAATTAGATGAGAAAAAAAGAAAGAAAAGAACCCTCTGTATTCCTACATTTATATTAACTATATTAGGCCTGACAAGGCAGCCCAGAGAGCACTGGAAGAGTGTATCAGACAGCTAGAAGACTGAGGGCAGGCAAGGAGTGTGGGCTTCAGAGATGTGTAGAACTGCTTTGGAATTTGGGCTAACTCTCTTGAACCCCATTCTAGCTGATAATTCAAGAAAGCAACATGTCTACCATCAAGTTGTCGGTTTAAGTGAAGAAGTAGAACCTAGGGCACAGTAAGTTCTAGAACCAGACTACACAGTATGAAGTCTCAGTGTCTACCACCTCTTCATTGTGTAACTGAAAGGTTAATCTCTCTGTGGCCTCAATTGCCTTCAACTATCAGATGAGATAATAGTAAACAAATTTTTTTATTTGATGGAGTATGAACATCTGTTTGTTTTTCTAGTACCAGAGATTGAACCTAGGGCTCAGGCCTGCTAGAACTGCTGAGCCACAACCTTAGTAATTTAACATCTATGATTAACACATGGAAAGCATTTAAAACATGAATGTTTTTATTATATAATAATATTATTTTTAACAAAATGTTAAAAACTTTAGCTATTATAATCACAATTACCAACTCTACTGGGTTTGGAGTCACTATGGAAATATACCTCTGGGTGTGCCTATGAGGGTGTTTCTAGAAAGGTTTGACTGAGAAGGGAAGACCCACCTTGAATGGCACTGCACCATAGGCTAGGGACTCAGACTGACTACCAAGGGAAATGAATGGAGTACCTGCATGCACCTCTCTTTGTGTCCATGCCTCCGCTTCCACCATCATGCCTTCCTGCTGTGGATATCGCTCTGTAAAAATAAAGCACTGATTGGCCAGTAGCCAGACAGAAAGTATAGGCAGGACTAACAGAGAGGAGAGAAGAAAAGGAGAAAAAGACAGAGGGAGGAGACACCAGCTGCCATTCAGGGAGCATCATGTAGAGACAACAGATAAAGCCACGGAACATGTGGCAACATATAGATTAACAAAAATGGGCTGAGTATAAGAGTAAGAGCTAGACAATGGTAGGCCTGAGCAGTTTAAATAATATAAGAGTCAGTGTGTTTATTTTATAAATGGGCTCCGGGACTGGCGGGGTTTGGTGGGAGCTGGAGAGAAATTCTCCAGCTACACTTCCTCACTATGACAAACTGTGTCCCATCTTAAACTGCAAGCCACAATAAACCCTTCCATTCTTAAGCTGATTTTGTCATCCCAATGAGAAAAATAACTAATACAGCAACTATCAATGAGGATGACAAAAACATAGTCATAAAAATGACATAAAATAATTCTAGGTGAGTTTAATTTAGTGTAATGTGGTGATAAACTTTGCCTGAAGATCAGAGGACAGAACAAGCCAATAGATTAAACATAGATGCCAGGCAGTGGTGGCACACACCTTTAATGCCAGTATTACATCTGGTGTCCAACTTGTGGGGCACAAATTCAAGAAAAAGCCACAGGCTCAGGCTGGAGCTACACACAGCTGGAATCTCCACCCCACCTGGGCCGGACTCCTTAAGCTGCTGGCTAAATTTTTGTTGCAGCCTCTCTGCAGCAAACTCCGTAAGTTTTTGGGCTCCCAGAAATGACAGGAGTTAGCCACTTTTGCACACTTCCCCCCTGCAGACCACTGGATCTTTCAATTCTTTCCTCTCCTGGTGGGTTCTGGCTTTCTCTGGTTCCCCTCTTTGGGCTGCCGCCACACCATCATCTGAATTGTCATTGTCAGCAGATTTGGTGAGTCAATTAAGATTTCTTAAAGGGAGGAATTAGTTAAAAGAAAGTTTTTCCCCACATTAAAAAGGGGGAAACATTTTTACAATGGTAAGTATTTGGTTTCTGTTTAACTATACATTAAACGGTCTGAAAATGGAACAATTAAATGAGAGGATAATTAATGTTGATGGGATAGATGTAATGTCAATCATAAATATTATTTTATTTGATCATTTTTGTTTTATCATTAAAAAGGTTAGTTATTACTAGTGCCAAGATAAAAGTTTTAGAAAAACTTATCAAAACAGATCATAGAGATATTCAGACCCAGACAGAAGAATAATTTAAAGGAGAACCAATCTCAACATTGTATTATAAGGTTACAGAGAAACAGCCTAAGGCTTTTAAACAGCCAACTTTAATCTATCCAGTAACCTTACAGGAATTACCCAGTGATAGATATCCTCAAGGCTGTGTACGAGCTGACTGGACTCCTGGGCAAATGTTAGATTTGAGGAGATTCAAAGAAACAATAGTCTCATATAGCATCCACTCATCTTTAATGAAGCAGATGTTAAACTCATGGTCAACTTGTAATAGAATTATCCCTTAACTGGAGAGATTTGGTTACAGCAATCTTAGAGGATGGTCCCCAATTACAATGGAGGACCTGGTAGAAGAATGAGGCTAAGACTATTGAACAATGAAGTAGAGCTAGAAGTATGGAAATTTCCCAAGATCAACTTCTTGGAGAAGGCGATTATGCTGATATACAAAGACAATCTTTATATGATGTCCACACCCTATCTTTATGCCACATGGCAGCCTTGAATGCTTGGGACAGAATTGAAGAAGTAGGAAAGAAAATTGAGTCATTTACAAAAGTTATACAGGGTCCAAAAGAAACCTTCACTGATTTCTTACAAAGATTGACTTCAGGAGTAAATAGAATGATACCAAATTAAGAAGCTAGGCAAATAATAATTGTATCTCTAGCTTTTGAAAATGCTAATGCACAATGCAAAATGGTAATTAGGTCATTAAAGGCAAGATCAGCACCCTTAGAGGAATGGATCTGAGATACAATAAATATTGAATCTCATGATCATGATAATGCTTGGATAGGAGAGGTGATTTCCAGAGGTTTGAAGAAAAATCAAAATGTCAAATGTTTCAATTGCAGTAAACAAGGTTCACCTAAAAAGGAACTGTAAACAGAGCATTTCTAGAAACAATGTTTTTGCTAGGAATAATCCCAATAGAATGCCCCTCCCTTCTGGATTACGCGGAAGATGTAGTAAAGGCAGACACTGGACTAATGAAAGTACATCAACAAGGGACAGTCAAGGTAATCCTTTGCCATCAAGAAACTCCCTGAGGGGTCTGTCACAGATAGACCCCCATGTCAGATTTGGTTCAGTCCTTTCCTGTCATCATGGAAGAACTCCTTCCCAGAACAATTAAAGAACCTAATACCTATTGTAGAAAACAATACTGCTCTGGATGATAGAATAGCTATAGAAGATAAAAACAAAATTTTCAAGAGAACCCAGAACAAGGGAGACCTCTTAATTAGAAGAGGTGATAGTTCATCAACCAGTGTGACCATTCAATTTAAATTAACTTATACAACTAACAAATGCTTTTCATTTGATCAGATAGAACTTGTCAAAAGGGACCCTCCCCAAAGTTAGGGTTGGGGAAGTGTTTTGTTTTTGTCTTTCAGAAGAATGAAAGCTAAGGAATCTGCAGGACACTGGACAAATGAGACATCTGAAGAAAAAGGACAAATCATCCAGAAAAAAATGTCCCATGAAAAAGATTTTCTGAAGTGAACTATGACCATGCCTAACAGCCACTTTGAAGTCTCCAAAAAGATGATGGGATCCCACAATGACTATTCCACATGGACTATGATAATGCCATTAAACTGATAAACATCACTCAAAGCCAGACTACAAACTGTTCAGGACAATTTCAAGATGGTTAGCTGAGATGATCCAGCCTCACAGACTATTCTAGCCAGGACTTGAGACAAGCCCTGCACTTTCCCATTATGCAGAGACTGGACAAAAAAATGACACAGCTACCTCTCCCAGGACTTGACAATTAACCCAAAATTTTTCTTTTCAGGATCCCCTAAAGATGCCATCACCCCCAGACAGAAGGAAGTAATTTTAAGACCACAACACCCACATTCCCAAGAAGTGGGGTGGGTGACTTTTGGCCTTTCAATGGGTTGTGGATAATTGTCATTGTTTAGGATGGTTGGTTACAAGTTGTTAGCTGATAATGGTCAGGAAAAAAGCTAAACAAAGGAGATTAGATTCAGGGTTCTTGTTTGGAAAAAAAAAAGAAAAAGAAAAAAGAGGATATAGCTAAGAGATGGATCATTGAATCTGAAAAAAAAAGATATAGAAATGATAAGATAAAAGAGTAGATTATTGAATCTACTTTTAAAAAGCAACTACTAGTTTTAAATATTTTACATTGGATTGGATTTTTGTATATTGTATACAAATTATGTGTATTGATACAAAGTTGAGATTAATTTTGTTAAAATATACTCTACATATATTTCTAATCTTGTTCAAGGTATTGTACCTATACAACTCATTTAACAACGTAATGCAAATTGCTAGTCCTTGAAAGTTAATATTATCAACTAATTAGGAAATAAAGAAATGCAAGTTAGTAGTTAGTCACCTATTACAATCGAACTTGTAGTCATATTAAGTATGTTTTCAAGGTCAAGCAGATATATTTTAGATAGTTCATCTTCAAACACTTTAGAGATCTACAGAATATGGCATTTAAGATGTTTTAATATCATAGATTCTTTCTGTTTTTTTATGACTATGAGACATGTCTGGTCCTGGCAGCACCAATCTATTTCAGAGAAGATGATGGGCATCAAAAAAACTCCATATGGAGTTTACTTTTTTTGTGGCAAAAGTTAGCCACTGGGCAAGAAAGTGCTCTTGCCTCAACTTCTGACAGTATGCTGTCCAAATGGACAAGCAGGACACAAAAGAAAGGACTGTCAAACCTTGCCAAGACAAGGTAGGAAGGCTCTTTAGAAAATCCTGCCTCACAGATGAATCTGTCAGATATGCTAAGCTTGTAGACCGAAGATGGATGCCCCAACATTGCATAGGAACCTTGGGTGACTGTCCAGGCAGCCAGCTGTTTCTGTCATTTCTCACATTTTTTGGAAATCATTTGCTTGCACTTCCTGCTTGCTTAGGTAATATTGTTTCCTTCTTGGGTCTCTGAGGGAGTTAAAGACTAGATAATTATAGTTTTTCTTGTTAACAAATTCAGAAAAGAAACTCACTAAAGAGGTGTAAAGTGTATAGGTTTGAAAGACGTCAAAAGATAGTATTCAGTTGGTAATAAAAGTTAGGATAGGAAGTGAATTAGGTACAACATTTTGGACTCACCAAAACAGGATAAATAATGCAGTATTTTCTCTGACTTTGTCAAATGTTTATGGACTAGACATTGTTAATGTAATTCTTGACTGTATATATTGTATATACTTATTGTATATAGTTTTTCTTACATTAGTTATAACTTTCTTTTATTATGTTAGACAAAAAAGGAGAAATGTGGTGATATATTGTATACCCTAATAAACTTTGCCTGAAGATCAGAGAACAGAACAAGCCCCTAGATTAAACATAGACAGGCAGTGGTGGCGTATACCTTTAATCCTAGCACTTGGGAGGCAGAGATCTGTCTGGATCTCTGTGAGTTCAAAGCTACCCTGGACATGAGATTGATTCAGTCTATGAGAGAAACAGAGCCAGGAAGTAGTGGCACATGCTTTTAATCCCAGCATTAGGAAGACAGAGACAGGAAGTGATGGCTGGGCAGAGAAAGGTCTGTAAGGTGCGAGGAGACAGGAATTGAAGGCCTTTTTGACTGAGGAATCCCTTTTGGCTGAAGCCCTTACGCTGGAGCTCTTTCAGGCTGAAGCATTGGTGAGGTAAGAGGTGGTGACCGTAGCTTGCCCTGCTTCTTTTATCTTTCAGCTTTCACCCCAATATCTGGCACCACAATTTTTTTTTAATTAAAAAGACCATTTAGAAATTCATGTTACAGTGTAATATAAAATATTAGTTCTTTAATTTTTACTCCAAATCTGAAATAATGTAAGTCCATGAAATAAAGTTTAAATTGGAACAGTGTCATTTCAAGGCTGACAGATTGAGTGAATCGTGTACTGTCACCATATGGCCAGTAATCAGAAGTACTTACCTCTGTCCCCAAGATTAATGTTGAATTGTGGAGGCTTTGCATTCTGATGTTTCTTTAGGAACAATACCCTTTGCATAAAATACCCTTTACCACCAGCTTGCATAAAAAAGCCCTCAAGCACTGTCTGAGATAGAGTGGGCAGTCTTATGAACAACAGTTACCACGAACACACAGGTTTCAGTAATGTGCCAGGCAATGTGCCAGGCAGATAACTTCAACTCCCATAAGCTTAGCTGAGTCCCTTTCCAAAAACTGCAGAGTCTCATGGAGGAGAAAGGCATATCAGAACAACTCTGACTTTAGCACCCAGAGTGGAGATCTCTCTCTCTCTCTCTCTCTCTCTCTCTCTCTCTCTCTCTCTCTCTCTCTCTTCTTTTGGTTTTTGAGACAGGGTTTCTCTGTGTAACCCTGGCTGTCCTGGAACTTGGTTTGTAGACTAGGCTGGCCTTGAACTCACAAGAGGTCTTCCTGTCTCTGCCTCCTGAGTGCTGGGATTAAAGGCCTGTGCCACCACTGCCTCGTGGAGATCTCTTTTTTACAATGCTCCTACTGGAGTCACTGAACACCATTTCCACCTTGCCATATGTATAGCTTGCCTCTTTGTCCGTGTTCTGAGAGCTGTGAAATTCATGTGCCTTTTCTTTATCATATGCTATATTGTCTAGCAGAGCTCCAGAACCTTTGGAACTGTGCTCTAGACACTAGAATTGGGTCACTTGGGGCAGGCCTTAAAGGTTATAGCTGCTTCTGGTGCTGGCCTGAGATCTCTGCTTCTTGATCAGCCAATATGTGAGCTATCTCTGCTGCACACTCCCACAACCACGACTTCCCTTCTCTATCACGACGGACTAAAAACACAAGCCAAAATGAAGCTCTCCTCTATTGTTGCCACTATAGGTTTTTTGTTACAGTGATGAGAAAAGTAACTAATATACCATGTAATGGGAAAGAATTGGGCTATTTATCTAGAAACTTCCATTTTTCATTAATGAAGGGCCTGACTGGTACTGATGGTATTCTCTTCACTGGCCATGAAGACTGAGACAGACAAGTCATAGGAAAAGAGCAACCATGACTTTTTGTAAGAAGCTGACAGCTCGTCAATGATGAATAGGAAAAAAAATATTCATGATATGAACTCAGAATACTCATAGCACTCCCATTAAAGAAGAGAATGTACACATAGAAAGAATGTATACATAAGTTTTTAGGAGGTAGTATTCTGGTTGTATATTGCTAGGCAACACAATGCCCAAACTTACTGGCTTAATCTCTAGCTATCATTTTATTACTATTCATGGTTTCTGCGGGTTGAGAATCCAGGAAGGTACTTTTCATGGAACATATACATAAATAGCTGCCCAGCACATCTATGCATGGTGGGGTGTACCAGGCTTTTTCTTTTAGGCCACCAACCAGCTCCCAGATCGTGACACGGAGACTTATCGTTAGTTTTGAATGCTCGGCCTAGCTTAGGCTCATTTTTGGCTAGTTCTTTTAACTTAAATTAACCTGTTTCTCTTTATCTACCTTTCACATTGGGGCTTTTTACCTTTCATTCTTTCTATATGTCCTACTTTCCTGTTGTCTCCCTGTCTGGCTGGTGGCTGACTGGCTTCTTGCCCCAGGCATGTCCCTCTCCGAATCCCTCATTCTCTTCTTCTTTCTCTAGCTTAGATTTCTCCTCCTATTTATTCTCTCTGCCTGCCAAGCCCTCCTATCCTTTACTCTGCCTAGCTATTGGCCATTCAGCTCTTCATTAGACCAATCAGTTGCCTTAGGCAGGCAAGGCGAAATAAAAGCAACAGACCTTTACATAATTAAACACACATCCTTACATCATTAAACAAATACCGCATAAACAAATGTAACACACCTTTACACAGTTAAAGTGATATTCCACAGCATAAACAGATGTAACGTATCTTTGCCCAGTTAAAATAATACTCCGCAACAGTGGGGAATCTCTCTCTTCCCATGTGCTCTGTCTGCACAGAATTGCTTGTGCTTTCTTATGACATGGTGTCCTCTGGGCCACTGGGCTTCTATCATGACAGCTAAAAGTCTATAACATCAGGCATTCCAGTCCCCAAGGAAAAAGCTGCATTACTTTTTATGACCTTGCCTTGGAAGTCACTTCTGCTGAACTCTGTTGATTATGAGTGAATCACAAGACAGTTCAAATTCAAAGGCAAGTGAATTAGACTTCACTTGTTGACAGAAGAAGGGCAGGGTTTAGAAGATGGCAGTGAAGTAGCTACCTTCAGAAAATACAACCCGTGCCCTCTCTCTCACACTCCCTCCCTCCATGTGTGCATGTGCGTGCGTGTGCGTGTGTGCGTGTGTGTGTGTATGTATGTGTGTATGTGTGTGTATATGTGTGTGTGTGCGTGCGCGTGTGTGGGCGCGCGCGTGTGTGTACACGTACATGCATGTATGCATTAGTAAATTTTGTTATCTTCCAATACCTGTGAAATCATCCACAGAAAAGTAAATGAGCATGGGTCAGTACAAACAACTTGAAACAGCTTGACTAATAAGATATATGGAAATCGTGGCTGGTGAGTTGGCTCAGAGGAGGGAAGGTGTAGTTCTACTCCTGGATACTCCTGGAGCCTCCATGCTGGAAAGAGAAAACTGACTCCCATACATTTTGGACCTCTAGATGGGCTTCTTAGCAAACACACACACACACACACACACACACACACACACACACACACGTGAGCACGTATCAGGTCAGTGGCTGAGACTGTCTAACCTTACACACTGCTAGTTGACCTGCTGTACTTTTCAGCTAGCAAGAGGGAATGCTTGTGCATCCTTAGATGAGAGCGTGTGAGCTAATGACCATCAGCAGTCTCGGAAATGAAGGAAATCAGTGATACAATGCAAACTCTAATTGCTTGGCAGCAGTGTTTAGGCCTCATTAGGTAGATCTGTAACAGCTTCAAGAGAAATAAACTCCTGCGTCAATAGATAACAAGGCATGAAATAGGTTATTTCCTTTCTGAAAGGTATGAAAGTGTTCCATGGCCTGATCTATTCGCTTAGTAGATTATTTCCTGTCATCTCAGTTAATTGAATTTTATCCCTCGCTCTTAAAATGCTTTCCTTCAAAATAAGGCTACAAAGTTCAGAAAAGTCATATTTGAAATCATGGTCACAGAAGGCAGAAATCATCCTTATCAAGAAAACATGTTTCAGGAAGAAATTAAAAACAACAACAATAATAACAATAAAAAGAACTCCTACAACTCTCAAACTTTTGGAAGATCACCTTTCCCCCAAGTGTGTGGGTTAATTGACATTCAAATAACATCTAGAATACCATCCTTGTGCTACAGAACCAGGCTGAGAATTTTAAACGTAAAAATTATGCTTGGTTATATCTATCTACATTCTTCCTAGAGAATTTTGCCCAAGATTTTGTTTTTAGAAGTTTTGGTCTTAATTAGAATGGAAAAAATTCAGGTCTGACTTCAATATGAATTTGGTTCTTAATATGCTTTTAGTTTGTATTTCAGACTTAGTTTTTAATTCTTTGTAAACTTTTCTGTGTTTCTAGATTATGCATATCATGAGAATATCTCTCTCTCTGTCTGACACATACATACACACACACACACACACCCACCCACCCACCGCTGTACTACACAGTTAGATAGAGCTGGACTAAATAAATCATAATGGCTCACATCTGGATTTTTAAGGCTTAAATTTTCTTGATCTGTTTGTCATGCTTACTATCCACTTTTAAATCCTTGCTTTCTTAAGATAAAGAATACAAGTGTTTAATAGTCTCCCTGCCTGCTTGAAATATGCTCCCTAGTTTCACTCAGAACCTTTTTGTACCAGGCCCTGAGAAGCTCAAATCTGTACTTGGCAGAAGCAAGGGCAAGCTAACACCGTGGGCAATCTCCAGGATGGACTTAGACAAAAAACAAACAAACAAACAAACAAACAAACAAAACACTTTTAAAGCCACCGTTTTTCTTTCTTTTGTGTTCCATCTAATGCTTGCTCCCAAAGCAGGTGATGACGTGCTGACCAACAACTACACTGGTACTCTGTAGTCCAGGACCAAAGCACAGAGAACAGAGCTACCCGCTCTTAGGGTGGGTGTTCACAGTTAATCTAGATAACTAGTCTAGATGACTCTAATCTACATAACTGATCTAGATAACTCCTCAAAGGCATGCCCTGAGGACTGTCTCCTAGGTGATTCTAGATCTGGGTAAGTTGCTAATCAAGAGATAACTGTTACACCTTAGTAAAACAGAGTATGGGTTTGAGCGTTATTAAGATAGTATAGAGGCTAGGGGAGCAGGCATTCCTGAATGCTGCCTGGATCACAGCTATTTCTAAAATCCCCCCAAACTCAATCATTGTTCTATCGTCATTTGCATTCTCAAGCCTCTGGTGGGGAGATTTTAGGCATCATTCAGGAGGAGAGTCGGAGAGGAAATGGGGTCTCAAAGAAGCCACACTCTGTCCTGGGTGTGATACTCTGGCTTGAATCAATAAAGGTCCATTGAGTGACTTGCACAGCTGTGGCTGAAGCAATCCCCTCAAGCAGTGGGCCTGGAAGGGCCTTGGAGGGTGGACAGATTAGTTCTTATGTAAGCATCAGTCAGGCGGGAGCTGAATTGAAGGTCGCTATCTGGGATTCTCCTGTTGGAAGCAAGTGTCTAGAGAGCATAGATTTTCTGCTATGTACACTTGACTTTCCCCTTGTTATTGGCCTACGTCAGGCCAATTTCAAGCCCGTCAAAACACATTATTGGAGAAGCCAACCTTGAACTAAACCCTGTTTGTGGCACTTCTGGAAGTCAGGGCTGGTGCTGTGCAGACTCTCTTCTCCCACCACCCTTCATCATCTTTGTTTCAGGTTTCTTACCTTTTCTCCTGCCCCCATTTGTTGTAAAATATTATTTTAGGATGTGTTACATTTGTTTATGCTGTGGAACATTTGTTTAATGATGCAAGGATATGTTGCATTCCTTTATGTTGCATTTGTTTAACTCTGTGAAGCTGTGTTACTTTGCCTGTCTAAAACACCTGATGGTCTAATAAAGAGCTGAATGGCCAATAGTGAGGTAGGAGAAAGGATAGGCAGGGCTGGCAGGCTGAGAGAAGAAATAGAGGGAGAAATCTGGGAGGAAATGGAGAAAGAGCAAGAGAACAAGGAGAGGAGGACGCTAGGGGCCAGCCACCCAGCCAGCCATGGAGTAAGAGTGAAAGTAAGATTACAGAAGTAAGCCCGGTGATGGTGGCACACACTAATCCCAGCACTCAGGAGGCAGAGCCAGGCAGATCTCTGTGAGTTTGAGGCCAGCCTGGTCTACAGAGTGAGATCCAGGACAGGCACCAAAACTACACAGAGAAACCCTGTCTCAAAAAACAAACAAACAAACAACAACAACAAAAGATTACAGACATAAGAAAAGGAAAAAGTCCAGAGGCAAAAGGTAGATGAAATAATTTTTTTTTTTGTGGTTATTTTGAACTCACAGAGATCCACCTGGCTCTGCTTCCCAAGTGCTGGGATTATAGGTGTGCACCACAAGTGCCCGGCAAGATAAAATAATTTAAAGTTAAGAAAAGCTGGCAAGAAACAAGCCAAGCTAAAGCCAGGCATTTATCATTAAGAATAAGCCTCTGTGTATGATTTATTTGGGAGCTGGGTTGCACCTCCCCAGCTGCTTCCCAGTCCTTGCCTATTAATTCCAGCTTCGTAGTCATCACTGTGCGTGTTTTTAACTGACTCATTTCCTCGCTTCTTACTATGGATCACATTTCCTGATTCTTTGTGAGTTTATACATTTTTGATTTTATGCTCTTGGGTTCTGAGTTTCATTGCATGCTGCCTGTTGTCATGGCAGGTGGTGAGTTTCCTTGCTTATTTCCAGTGCCTGGGGCCTTCAACAGTATCTCTCTGAACACCAGCATCTCCCTATCTGGATTCGTTACTTTTCTCATCCATGTGACAAATCCCCCGACAATAGCGACTTAAGGAAGGAACGGTTTGTTTTGGCCCATGGTTTGAGGACAGCAGGGCACGCGTAGTGGCAGGACCATGACATGGCTGGTCACATTGCATTTGCAGTCAGCAAGCCAAGAGCAGGTAGGAAGTAGGGCCAGGGTTATAAAATCAGAGGACCCACCCTGCAACGACCCACTTCTTTCAGTGAGGCTTCACCTTGAAAGGTTCCACAACCTTTCAAAACAGCACCACCAGCTGGAGACTAGGTTTCAAACTCACAGCCTATGGGGCCAGTTCACATTCAAGCCACAACACCAATCCTATACAAACTCCTTCATCTGCATTTGGCCCACAGTCCCCAGGGATTACGTTCTCTCAGACCTTGTAGAGTCGTGCTTGGCACTGACACGGAGGTGTATTTGGGCAACACGTTAAGATGGACTTTACACAGATGAACAGAGCTCTTTTTCTGATACCTTGATGATCTTTAGCACCCTGTGCCTAATATTGCAGCCAGCCAGGCCCAAAATTCCATCTTTGGCTCCTCACCTCAGCGAGACCACTGTGCGTTCCATTTCCACCTCTCTGCACTGCCATCTTGAAAGTTGTTTTTTTTTTTTTTTTTTTCCATCTTCAGATGACAGACGGGACACGGGGTCTCTCTGTACATTTCCGTCTCTCAGAGCCGCAGTCTGGGGCTGCATTCCAACATGTAGAAACAGTCTTGGCCAGTTTCCTAATGGTCCACAGTGGTAGTGCTCGTATGGCACGTCTCCTCCGTCATGGTGGGAGGCAGGCATTACCTTGCTGCTGTTCTAAATCTCAGGGATTTAGGAAAAGTCCGCTGTGTCTTCCACTTTCTTCCCACTCCTTCGGAGTCTGTTGGTACAGACTGGGGAGAAGGTGCTCGTGCTGTGGATGGATCAGAACCTTAGAGCGGCGATGGGGTGTGGCGAGAAGCTCTGGGCTCACGTCTCTTCACTGGAGCAGGCGTAGGGTGACTTTTTCTTTCCCCACATCTTCTCCTGTCTCTCTTTTGCCCTAAAGCTTGTGTGCTTCATGACCCTGCAGACATAGCAAGCTCTCCTCTCTCTCACTTCTTTTTTTTTTTTTTTAGTTTTTTCGAGACAGGGTTTCTCTGTGTAGCTTTGGAGCCTTTCCTGGAACTCGTTCTGTAGACCAAGCTGGCCTCGAACTCACAGAGATCTGCCTGGCTCTGCCTCCCAAATGCTGGGATAAAGGCATGCGCCACCACCGCCCCTCTCTCACTTCTTTTCCCCCAGCCCACCATGACCCACAGGCTGCTGTACAAGGGTGGACTGACAATTGCCTTCAAGGTCCTGAAGCTGAACAATGGGGACCACCAGGGAGAGGTGTCAGTTTGGCCCCCAAGGCTGACCCCAAAGGCTTTATCAGCAGGATCAAGCCATATGTCCTTGGTAATCCAACATTTGGGTCACAGGGTGAAGGAGAATACAGAGCCTGGCTAATACCATGATTTAACTCTCCTCCCAAGTTATAATCTGGACTTAATGGCAGAGAAAATTTTGCTATTCAGCAGCAACAGTGGGCATGGTAGAAGGCAGAGCAGATCTCAGAAAATACTTTTAATGTGTATATACAATTCATGAGAGCACAGTGGGTTAATTTTCACATCTCCCAACCTTCCCCCAATGAAAATTAAACTAGAAAGCATCAGGGTGAGTGAGGGGGAGGCAGAGTTTTTATAGAACTCTAGACTGTGATGTTCAACTTTGCAGCTTTCTCTTGAACTCAAATTATACCTATACCCCACTCCAAGTTATATATATTTTCTTGTTTCAAAAGTGAAATTTAAATCTAATTTAATACAATTAAACACCATTCCTAATGTTCATAACATAGCCCTGGGCAGCTGGCTCTTACAGCTGACCAAAAAAAAAAAAAAAAAAAAAAAAAAAAAAAAAAAAAAAAAAAAAAATCTGTCTCTGCAAATTAGAAAGAAAGATAATCAAATAATTGAGTGAGGGTTTTAAAATCTAGTCATTTTAATTATGTAATCACTCTCCCGATGTCCACTGCTCCACTTCAAGTTCATTCACCATTGGGTAAGGGGTCTACATTCCAGAGAGAGTTTCCTCTGTATTTACGTTAACAGCCGTAGTGGACTAGGCAAAGAGCAGTTGGTGGGTTTTACCCAATCACAATCACAATATTTTGAATCTTGAAGATTGGCAAATGGGAGGCTCTTGGGAAACATGGGATGGCCAAGCCTCTTCTCCACCATAAACGCCCTGAGTAGGAACTCCTGTGTTTTCCCTAGAATTATAGGAGGACAAGCTTTGAACTGCTCATTGAACATGCAGCAAAACAGGGTTTTTACTGAATTATACCAAGCAACTTTCTTTTTATTTCCTTCCCTTCCTTCCTTCCTTCCTTCCTTCCCCATCCCTCCGTCTTCCCCCTCCTTTCCCTCCCTCCCTCCCTTCCTCCTTTCCTTTCTTCCTTGCTTTTTTTTTTTTTTTTTTTTTTTTTGAGACAGGGTTTCTCTGTGTAGCCTTAGCTATCCTGGATCTCACTCTGTAGACCAGACTGGCTGCAAACTCAGAGATCCACCTGCCTCTGCCTCCTGAGTGCTGGGATTAAAGGCACACACCACCACCACCCAGAAATACCAAGCAGCTTTCTATCGGAGAATGATGAATCCACTTTAACTGGACTGGACTTTAGCTTTCTGGAGTGGCAGCCTGGATATTACTGAGGGTGGATGCTGGCTGCTCAGGACTCCAGCATAATTGGAATCTGCTCTGCTTTCTGTTTTGTTGAGTACTGAGTGTCAACCGGGCACAGTAAGTCTGTCTCACAGTAGTTACCTCTCTGTTTTAAATTCCCCAACTATAACATGACACTTTCTGCCTAGAACTTTGGGGTGGGTTGGGTAGAGTTGATGACGTAAAATCGAGTGCAGCCTTCTTGTTCTCTGTTCCCCGAATTGACATAAATATGTACAGGTGACTTTGGGTGGGAGATTAGATGATAAAGGGGAAAAGTATCCAAAAGACAACAGAGACCTTGGACTCTGAGTTCTAGAGAAGTAAGTAAACATGGAGAAAGGCTATTTTTACCCAGCAGAAAAATTGCCCAATCAAGAGGCAAATGACATCACAATGTCACTTTGATTTATTATTATTATGATGATTATGCAGCATTGATTTCCCTGGAGTTACAAGTGGTTGTAAGCTGCTGGACTCGTGTGTGGGAACTGACTGTGCTTGGGTCCTCAGCAAGAACAGTGTGTGCTTTCTTAACTGCTGAGCCGTCTCTCCAGCCCATGACAGTACTTTGAAGTATCACCTTTGGGTGTGTGTGTTACCTTAGTTCATCTGTGTCTGAGATGTCTGATAGGAATCATGAGATCGATCTGAGTCTCTAAAAGTGTCAGTACCCAACATCAAAATATTGACTGAAAGAATTATTGGTGTATATGGTGGGGGTGGAGTGAGGTGTGTGTAGATCATTCAGTTGAGAGAGTGTTTGCCTAGCATGCACAAAACTCTGGGTTTAAAATTCTTAGTGCTGTAAAAGCCAATGGGGTACACACCTATAATCTCAATAGTTGAGAAGTAGAGACAGGAGGATAAGAAGTTCAAGGTTGCTGGGCAGTGGTATCTCACACTTTTGATCTCAGCACTCTGGAGGCAGAGGCAAGTGAATCTCTGTGAGTTTGAGGCCAGCCTGATCTACAGAATGAGTTCCAGGACAGTCAGGTCTATACAGAGAAACCCTGTCTTGAAAAACAAAAACAAAAAAAAGTTCAAGGTCATCTTTGGCTACATAGTGACTTTGAGGCCAGACCAGAATTGGTGTGAATCTGTCTCAGAAAGTTTTGCTTTGTTTTGTTTTTATACAACAGTCTCACTTTGGAGCCCAGGCTGGCCTGGAACTATGTAGCTCAGGCTGGCTTCTAACTCACAGCAACCCTCTTGCCTCAGCCTTTCCAGAGCTAGGGTTATATGTGTGAACTACCCAAACCAGCTGACTGAAAGAATTGCTGATGGGAAGCTGGGGAGACAGCTCAGTTGTACACACACACAAAGCTGGGCTTGATGGCGCATGCTTGAGACAGGTCGAAGGTTCTGGAGATGGCCGTACAGAGAGTACATTTTGGAAACGAGATGAATAAGGACCCCCTTGGGTGAAGAGTTGGCAATACAGATGGCAAGGCAAGAGAGTTCACAACCCAAACTCCTTCCGTGACACCACCAAAGCCAAGTCTTGGAACCCTTCCAGGCCACACAACAAATTTTTTGCTGCTGTTTTCGTTTTTCAGTTTCTATTTTATTATGATAAAATAGTCATAACAAAATCTTCCACCTTGTCTATCTCCAGTATGCAGTTCAGTGCTATGAAGTGTCTTACTAATGTCATTTAACCATCTATCTACCATCTATCTTCACAGCCCTTTCCTCTTGCAAACAGAAACCCTGTACCCACTAAACAACTTCTCATTCTCCCTCCCTCTTGTCCCTGACAACCACTGCCACTTTCCATCCCTATGAATCTGACTACTCTCGATGTCTTGTATGAGAGTGGTCTCATGGTTAAGAGATCTCTCTGCTTCAGCACAAAGTCTGAGGTTGACCCCGACCTATAGCATGTGTCAGTATGTCTTTTAAAGGACACCTTCTTCACCTGTTCATCTGTTGATTGACATTTGGGTTGCTGTCACTTCTAATTTATGGAGAATAATACTGTAATGAATATGGCTATACATACCCTTAATCTAGATGCTAGTCTTCATTGTTTCCAGTTTATACTGGAGTTAGATAGATAGGTCATGTGGTAATTCTATTTTTAATGTTTTTTTTCAAGGAGCCACTTATACTATTTTACACAGTAGTGTGCCATTTGCGTCCTATCAACAGTATGCAAGGGTTTCCATTTTTCCACATCCTCATAGGGATTAGCGATACTGTGCATGTTCTTCTGTATTTATGTGTATATTTCTAGAAAAATACCAGTTCAAGTCCTCTGACAATTTTTTATTGGATTATTTGAAGATCGATCTCTCTCTCTCTCTCTCTCTCTCTCTCTCTCTCTCTCTCTCTGTGTGTGTGTGTGTGTGTGTGTGTGTGTGTGTGTGTTGGTTTGAAAATGAATGGCCCCTATAGGCTCATAGATTTGAATGCTTGGCTGTTAGGAGTGGTGCTACTTGACAGAGATTAGGAGGTGTGTCCTTGTTGGAGTAGGTGTGGATCAGTTTTTAACTCTCAATGCTGTAAAAACAAAAATCAGTCAACTAATAAATAAAATTGCATCCTGGGGAATTCAGTTAAGAGAGGGCAAATGGACCAATCAGAGACTAAGCAAAGATATGGTGTCCAGAGAAGATGGAGGGTAATTCTGGCTCAACAATTCAGGGGCTTTGAAGTTGGGGTCATGCCCCAAAGTTGTTCTGCTCAGAGATAGGCATGGAGTCTTCATACATCTGCTCATCTATCACAAATTGAGTGATATGCCTCAGGTATTCTTTTTCTCATAGTCTCAAGAAAAGCATCTCTGCTGTGGGATGTATGGCAAATGTGTTGCTAATTAATCAATAAAACACTGATTGTCCGTTGGCTAGGCAGGAAGTATAGGCGGGACAAGGAGGAGAATAAAGCTGGGAAGTGGAAGGCTGAGTCAGAGAGACACTGCCAGCTGCCACGATGAGAAACAGCTTGTGAAGATGCCGGTAAGCCATGAGCCATGTGGCAAGGTATAGATTAAAGGAAATGGATTAATTTAAGCTATAAGAACAGTTAGCAAGAAGCCTGCCACGGCCATACAGTTTGAAAGCAACATAAGTCTCTGTGTTTACTTGGTCGGGTCTGAGAGGCTGTGGGACTGGCAGGTGAAAGAGATTTGCCCTGACTGTGGGCCAGGCAGGAAAACACTAGCTACAAATGGCGTCCAACGTGGTGGCAAGAGTTTCTACCTAAAACCTGAGAAAAGATTCTAAAACGGAGCTAAAAACATTTCCTAATTGTCTCTCTCAAATGAGCGGCAGCTGCTGGTTTGAGCTACTTGTGGGTTCCTAGCATACGCCCTGTGGCAGGAATGAGGCTTCTCTGCAAGTGGCACATTAAGCTGCATGGTGGATTTAGCCTTTGCTAGTACAAAACAAGAGGTTTCTGGGCTACACGCTGCTTGGATAAATGCATAGACCCATGATAGCTCCCAGAGCTGGTGGTAAACGTAGCCATGTTGGGAAGCTGAGGTGGGCAGAGCCAGCAGCCACAGCTGCTGCAGTTTAAGGCAATAGATTCACAATAAGACAGATTCAGATGTAATAGTTTAAATGTGTGTAAAATATACGTAGGCTTGAAAGAGATAAAAAAGGTGATATATACAGTTACAGAAACAAATACATAGTTTTAAAAAATAAAGTCTTTAAAGAGGCAGTAAAATTAATATAAAAAGTAAGTCACGTGAAGATGAATATTACACAGAGAATCTGGATTGTGTTGTCTTTGGGATTTTTAACTGCAGAGAGATATTTGATTGTAAAGGAAGCTGAGTTAAACCAATATGCATATTTTAAAGATATCTTGACTTCAAAATTTAGATGTAAGAATATGTTACTTTGGAAAAGAGTCTCTGCTTTTGTTCCCACAGAATGCCAGAGGCTATGGATTTGTTCCAGATTAAGATACATCAGGTTTGACCAGCCAAGACCCCCTGAAAGATCTCTGATGACACCATGGCCCAGATGATCCAACATCCAGAATGGTTTGAAGGCATCTGGCTCAGACGATACAGCTTCATGGACTATTCCATAATTCTAAAATTGTCTTTGTTTCCCCATAAGATACAGCGCCCCCTTCCAGCAGGAAGTAGTAAGAGAAGCTACGCCCAAATTCCCAAATGATATGTAATTTTACTTTGTTAAGGTTAAAACCTTCCTTTTTGAAAAAAAAAAAAGGGGGGGAAAGTGCTGTGGGATGTATGGCAAATGTGTTGCTAATTAATCAATAAAACACTGATTGTCCGTTGGCTAGGCAGGAAGTATAGGCGGGGCAAGGAGGAGAATAAAGCTGGGAAGTGGAAGGCTGAGTCAGAGAGACACTGCCAGCTGCCACGATGAGAAACAGCTTGTGAAGATGCCGGTAAGCCATGAGCCATGTGGCAAGGTATAGATTAAAGGAAATGGATTAATTTAAGCTATAAGAACAGTTAGCAAGAAGCCTGCCACGGCCATACAGTTTGAAAGCAACATAAGTCTCTGTGTTTACTTGGTCGGGTCTGAGAGGCTGTGGGACTGGCAGGTGAAAGAGATTTGCCCTGACTGTGGGCCAGGCAGGAAAACTCTAGCTACACATCTCTGATGCTGAAGGTTTGTCTTCCTTCTGACAAAGAGATGCAGAAACTGTCTGTTGAGAGTGAAAGCACACATGTAAAAAAATCTCAAGAAATTCCAGGCAACATGGACAGGGCCCTGATGTCGCATGTTGTGCCCACATGCAATCTCACATGTGCAGTCCTCAAAATAATGAGAAGTGTCATTTCTAACTGAAGTGTGTTTCTGGCTAAGGACCTGCTTGTTATGTGACTGGTGAAACTAGTGGGACAACCAGAGGCATGAAGATAGCCACACAGGCTACCAAGATTCACGGGCATTTCTGATATACCAGTTGACAGCTACTTTTTTTTTTTTTTTTGATTGCTTAGCAATATGAAAAAAAGACTTTGTGATTTAATAACCAAAGATAATTTTTAAGAAAGTGGACTTACTGTGACTCTGTGCCTAGCTCCTGATGCTGTTAATGTCTGGGTGTTTTTTCTAGGCCAGGCTGGCTTAGCTGACCTCTAATAGACCCTTACTTATATATGTCCATGAGGTGTGTGATGACCAGGTAGGAGATGATGGCTTTGTCCACAAGTATGGCAGTCAGGCAGGCTGTTTTTCTTCAAGCATCTTGTGGTCCAGCAGGACATCTGAAGTTTATTTATTTGCAGGCACAGCAGGAGGTGAGTGAGGACCTCCTTTTCAGTCTCTGCTTGTGCTACTTCTGAGGTGCCCATTGGCCAAAGAAGTCACACAACTACAGAGGAATGTCTGAAGGCACTACAGGAGGGCAGGAGTGAGGGCAGGGAGAAGTTAGGGTCATTTGCATTTCTCTCAGTCATATTTTTTGGGTGCTTATATCTTGTGTGTGCAGTTTCTCAGACATATTACTCCGTCTTCAAAGCAACAGAAAAAGGGAAATGCCTATGTTCTCTTGCATGAAAGCTATTTCTTTGAAGCTTTAAAGTATGCATGATATTAAAAATTGTAAAACAAGTTGCAGAATTTGAGATATGAATGAAGATGAATGTATATGTTAAAAAGGAGACTGAAAAATGGTTTCGGACATTCCAGTCTTTCTAGATGGTTGTTTATATATTTCTACAAATGCATAATTAGCTGAGTGACTCTACTGCCTTTTTAGATACCTCTCCATGTGGTGTGTGCATGTGTGTTTGTATGTGTGTGTGTGTTCATGTGTGTGTGTGTGTGTGTGTGTGTGTGTGTGTGTGTGTGTGTGTGTGTTAATAATAAAGTCCTGGCCAGGCAGTGGTAGCATATGCCTTTAATCCCAGCACTCCAGAGGCAGAGGCAGTTGGATCTCTGAGTTTGAGGACAGCCTGGTATAGATGAAGTTTTCCTGTGTCCCGCTTGGTCTGCAGCCACTCAGACCCAAGTAAACACACACAGAGGCTTATATTAATTAAAACTGCTGGGCCATTAGCTCAGGCCTACCACTGACTAGCTCCTACATTTAAACTCAGCCCATTTCTGTTAATCTATATGTTGCCACGTGTTCCGTGGCTTTACCTGTGTGTCATTACATGCTGCTCCCTGGATGGCAGGCTGGCGTCTACTGACTCAACCTTCCTCTTCCCAGAATTCTCCTTGTCTGCTTATCCAGCCTATACTTCCTGCCTGTCTACTGGCCAGTCAGCATTTTATTTATCAACCAATCAGAGCAACATATTCACAGCATCCAGAGTGATGTCACCCATCAGCCTGGACTATACAGCAAGTTCTAGGACAGCCTGGGCTGTAACACAGAGAAACCCTATCTCTGTTTCAAAAAATAAAAAACAAACAAAAACCCTGCTCCCCTACAAAAAAAAAAGAATAAAGCCCTGACTTCATGGGAATTTGTTTTACCACTTTCCTATTGAGTGCTCTTGATCCC
Organism: Peromyscus eremicus; assembly: GCF_949786415.1. Classification (NCBI taxonomy): domain Eukaryota; kingdom Metazoa; phylum Chordata; class Mammalia; order Rodentia; family Cricetidae; genus Peromyscus; species Peromyscus eremicus. The sequence goes on along the minus strand of NC_081419.1, from coordinate 120,632,592 downwards.
TGCTCAGTATCTCCCTTCATTTCCAACTTTGCCCATATTTCGTTTGACATTTGAATTCAGTTATAGGATTAACTGGCTTTGTGATTATAATCTTTTTGACTCTTTCTCTATTTAAAAAATGAGTAACATTTGGATTATGACCACATCAGCACTCTTAGAGGCCTCCATTCCTTTCAGGAGGGAGGGGAGTTTCTCAGGCATTTCTCTTCTCTCTACCTTGACTGTGCTTGCCTTAGCACATACAAAGCCCTGGATTCCATTCTCTGTGCATAAACATATAAAAAGCAATATCTGACATGTCTTGGCAAATGTGTGGCAGTAATGTTCAATAATGGAGAAACCTCAAGAAGCTCCTGGTGATGCCAAGTACAGGCCCCGATTAGTAACCATCAAGCCCCCTAGCTCCCTGATTGAGCACAAATATTTTCTCAGTTGAAGTATCTACAGGGCATAGCAATGTTCTAATGCCTCCTCCATTCTGGGAGTTTCTGCTTACATGCTAAATGTGTCTAAAATGCATTTCTTAAACATTTCTTTTTCTTTTCTTTTTTTTTTTTTTTAGATAGAGTTTCTTTGTGTAGCTTTGGAGCCTTTCCTGGAACTCACTCTGTAGCCCAGGCTGGCCTTGAACTCATGGATATCTGCCTGCCTCTGCCTCCCGAGTGCTGGGATTAAAGGTGAGCACCACCACTGCCCAGCCTAAAATGCATTTCTTAAATGAGACTTCTCCCCAAAAACAACCTTCACAGTCTCTCTCTTCCATTTTCTTCATGTTGAACAGATTCACTGACTGGCTGTAGAGTCTGAATCCAGAAACAAATGGCATGATTTGGTACCAGATGGTACCTGTACTCAGCCTTGGATTCAAAGTGTGCACCAGAATTCATACTGCCTGCCAGGTCAACCTCAGCAGTTAGGATCAGAAGCCAGAGTGGACCCAGGGCACCTGCTGAGTGACATGGTCAACTGGAGACAAGATGGCTTGATCTACAACCATAGCAGGCTTCTGCCTGGCTCTGGGAGGGGCGGCACACGGCAGAAATCCTGCCTCTACTGCTAAAGGACTAGCAAGGAATCAGGGAAAGGCCTCGAAGCCAAGGCCAGCCGGGCAAATGCCGACTTTATGGCTAGCAACTACCCTCGCAGAAAGCAGGCAGTGAGCTCGAAACTGCAGCCTGTGACAGACAGCTCCTTATTTGTAAGTAGTTAATGTTTCTTAGCAAGCACTTCTAAAGGAAATTGGTATGTAATGACGGCACTCACTGGAAAACAGGCCGATTAGAAAATGCACTAACTTATCTAGTATTCATTTGAAAAGTAAATGGATGCGCGGCAAGGTGAGAGTTCACTACAATTCAAATATTTTCCCTTAACAGGCTGCAGCACTCCTGCCTTAATTCAAGCAGAAACACAAGTATGAATAATCAAACTAGATGACGCTCATCAGGAACCTTTGTGCCTTGCACCATTTCAAATGGTCATTGAAGCTTAATGGCAAAAAATTGACATTCTTCCTTTAATTTGTATTCTGTTCCTTCCTTCCAAGCGATGTGATTGTGGCTTGCTGTTGCCCGCTGAATTATTTTGATGCAAATACTGTGTTGTGTGTGCCTGAGTCCAATTTCCTGGCTTTGGCTGGCAAGAGAAGGGACTGCGAAAATAGTTGAAAATCAGGGTTATTTAAAGAGTTTATAACTGCTGCTCCTCATAACTGAAACAATGCAGTTGATGAGCCCCCTGCTTGGAGACACTTTGATGGCTGTAAGTTAATAGAGCCCCACAAAGGAAAATAAAATCAACAAGAAAATCACTGTTTACTCGTCCCTTTTTCTCTCCCTTGAATGTTATATTTTATTCTGATGGGCAACTACAAAAGAAATGGGAGAGAGAGAGAGAGAGAGAGAGAGAGAGAGAGAGAGAGAGAGAGAGAGAGAGAGTTGAGATTCAAGTGAAACTCCCTTTCCTGTGACATACTCGCCCGGGAAAGAATGCTTTATTGAGATACAGGGGGTTGCCGCCAAAGACTGCAAACATTGAGCCCCAAGGGTGATCCTTGAATGTAATGTATGCACAAACTAATTTATGATACTGTGACTAATTTCCATTTCTTGTGCTTAGAGTTGCCTAGCTAATTACAGAGATGTTTTCTTAACTTTAGTAATTACGTTCTATGCTTTCGACAGGCAACGGAGCAAATGAGCAAGGGCAGATTGCGCAGTACTTGGAGACAAGCGCATCCAGGCATCCAGGCGAGAGGAGGACGTGCGTGCGGTGTGCTTGCAGGGCCAGCATCCTTGATCAGAAGCCTCGCCAGCTTTGACCAGCACCCGCGGGCTGCATCGGAAGCATCTGGAGACATATTTGATGGAACACCCCATAATTAGACCGGCTGGCTTAATTAGGAGAAGTTTGTGGGTAGAGGGTTGCTGAGGGGCTGTGCTGGGATCTGAAGGTTTACTGCCTCCTCCCAGGAGGCCTGGGACACAAAGCTCTACCCGCTGAGTGTGCATGTGTTGGTGTCTGAAGATCCAAGACAGCTCTGTAGCATCTGTGAACCCAAGGCAGGGGACCAGGGGACCGGCCCCTGCAACAAAAACAACAGCCGCCACATTCATTCCCCCACCCCTTAGATATAGCAAGACAAACAGGAGGAACACTCAGACACTTAGATCACTGTGTGCAAGCCACTCTGGAAGGTATGTTTTGAAACTGGCTTCCAGAGGCTAGCGGCACGAGGATATGGACCGTGAGGTTCATCTTACTCTTGGGAATCCCTCCCATAGCAGAAAAATGCATCATCCTAAGGGCTCCTTAGGAACCAAGGCCTTAATTGCCCAGCCCTACCAGTCAAAGCTTTCCAACCATCTTAGAAACACCAGACACTGCCCACGGAATCAGCTCCCAGCAATGCAGACGATAGAGCAGGGCTGGTGGTACAATGGACATCTGGGCATAATTTTAAAGCAAATGCAGACCAAGCCGTTGCAAGCCTCAGGACTCTAGGTGCTATGGTTTAAACATGCACAGGAGGATGAGGGAAGAACAGGATGGAACCCTTCCATGGTAGGGGAATACAGTGGCCATAAGAGAGACCACAGTTATCAGTGTATTCCAAACTCCACATTCACTGACTCTGTTCACATGGCTAGAAGCGGCTCTTTTTCCACTCACACAAGGAAAGAGTAAGGAAGAAAGAAGAAGTTGTGTGTGTGTGTGTGTGTGTGTGTGTGCATGTGTGTGCGCTTGCATGCAGGCACACGTGCAGGCAAGTTCATGCATGGGTGCCTGTGTGTAGGGTTTATTTTCCCCTCAAGTCAGCAATTTTTGCTTTCTGGGATATGAATGCTATTTGTTGCTAGCATGCTATTAGTAAACAGGAACAGACATCAATAATCTGTTCCCACTTTACCAAATTAAAATGATTTCCCTGCTTTATAGAGATGAGGTGATTTGTACATCAGGCCATTCAGGATATGAAAAATGAGATGTGTTCCCTAAATATCTCACTTGATAGAAACATTTGATGAAACACACTTCAAGCCACTCATGGTATCAATTTTAAACTAAGCCATCCAGGTAGTCTGCATGGAAACAGGCCATGCGGAGGACCTAAGCTGTTGAATTTTTAATGTATTGTTGAAAAACATTAATGGGCTTCATTGTGAAATCCTAAAAATGGGTTTCAAATGTAGTTGAACAGAATTCTTCACAAAATGATGAAATCTACATTCCAGCTACTTACAACTCAGTCCTTTGTTTCTCTTTTAAATTTCCTTTTATTTATTTATTTTTTTTATAGATGTGCCTATGATGTGTGTGTATGTGAGTGCTAGCTAGTGTGTTCATGCCAGGTTCTGAATATGGAGGTCAGAAGACAGCTTTTGGGAGTCGATTCGAGGTTTGAACTCAGGTTATGAGGCCTGTGCTGCAAGCGCCTTCACTTGCTGAGCCATCTAGTCAGCCCTTAATGCTTTTTACAATCTTGATTTGTGAGTTAAATAATCAGTGTTTCAGAGAACTTTGCCTTTAGCAACTAAAAAGAGGAAGGGTGGAGAAAGCGTGGGGGAAATGCTGGAAATACCAACAGTGTTTCTGGCATCCAAGAGGACCGCTGAAGGGTAAAAGAGAAGACACCAGCAAAGCCAAGCTCCAGGTAAACTCAGCTCCTACAGTGTTTTGCCTCCCAGTCGGCCATGACAGGCGCAGGATGCCTTACTCTTGTGTGTGGGTACCTCAGAGAACAGGCCTCACTGAAAGAAAGACATTTTTTCATCCACTCAAGGGAGGCTGATGTGCTTGCTTGTGTGATGCGGAATCAAGGAATGCATTAAAAATGTAATTATTTTGACACATTCCTTTAAAAAGGTTTTTTATCCTTAATGCAAAGTGGTTTAGACGGCCATTGTGAACGAGAAGCCACCGTCCTTGGTACCTAAACTGTGAGCACCTTGAAGATGCGACAACAGACACAATCAGCAGTCACCAGGAATTTGAAGACAGATTGTGGGGAGGGATCATTTCCGAGCTGCGAGAAGCGGAGATCTTTTCTTCTTACTCCTCCCAGAATTCTCTCCACACCTCATTTTATTCCATCTTACAACCCAAGGCTCATTTTTCCTCATAAAAACAGTTTGGAAGGTGACTAATCCACTGTGCTTTCCCCCTAAAAACTTATTGATTCTGCAACACCTTAGTGAGAAATGCCACAGACACCATTCCTCAGAAACAAATTCTGGATGAGAGCATGACACTGGCATCACCTGCTTCCAGACCACTGAGAGCTGTGATGGGTGCCCAAGAATCATGGGTGAAGTTTCTCATTCAGGGCAGAAGTTTGTCTGTTTCTGTCCCATCCCATTTTGCCTTGGTTTAATGCTAAGTGATGGAACCCCTTAACACCTGCCCCCCAATCTCTTCTCTTTCTACCCACCCCATAGTCACAGAGGGGCTCAGGTGGCCTGCGGCAAAATGCCATTTGAATCACTGATGAATAATTTACATGCACAGCAGGTGGGAGTGAGTTAGTACATAAAGGTCCTTTGAAGAGGGAAAAAAATGTTGCTGCCTTTCTCAGAGAACATTGACCTTGGCAACAGTCCGTGAGGAAGCCTTTCCAGAGGAAAGGTAATGCTTTGCAAGTGTCCAGGGAGTCTCATGGCACACATCGAGGGCCTTGTAGGCTAGAGCTGGTTTTCAAACACACATTTGTCCAGTCACTACCCAAAAGGTGAAGGGCTCCGACTCTATCTGAGGTAACAGCTGTAGCCAGAGCCTATGACGAAAGAATTCTAGTGTCACAGGGTTTTCTCATCCTAATAACTGCCTTTCCTTACTGTGTTCACTTTTATCTCCAGGCCTTCTAATGAAGTTATTTGAAATTGAAGACAAGCTTAAAACTCCAGCCATCCTAAAGAAGCACACCAATTTCCTTTCAGGGTAACAATTCTATCTGGAACAAAAGTGCTTGTAGGTGTATATGTATCTGGATTAAGCAAGGCTGTCAGCATTTAGTATAAATGGAAATGTCTTTTCTTTTCAGGATGTAGGCATAAGAATTGGCTTTTGAAAACAGTCAAATTTCATATTTCTAATATGAAAAAAAAAAAGCAGAGAAAGAACTAAAGATGCACTTAGCTTTTTATTCAAGACCAAGCATGTTGTTCCCCTAGTCTGGTTAATTTTGGATGCTGACATCATGCATGCATTTTGAATTATTAGGCAGATAATCACTTCCTTAAAATAATTTCCATGCTCAGCTACAATAAAATAGATTTCTTTCAAAGACCCCTTGGTAAAATGTGCTCAGTGTTACTTTCTGTATCACGCAGGTCAATTTAATTCAGCATGGCTCTCTCTACCCAGCTAAACAATTGCTTTTCAGTCTCTGGAGAGCTTGGTGAATGCAGCCAAGAATACCCATCCAGAGATGGCCTTGGACACTTGTTCATAAAAACTTGACATCTCAAGTCCCACTCTTTATTAATCTCTTGTCAAAGAGTTAGTCAAGATTTCTGGGGGAAAAATGTCAATGTCATATAAATCATTATTAATTATTCAATAATGAATGAGATTAAAATGGAAGAATGGACCATTTCAAAAATGGGCAGGCAAGCATCCCATTCACCAGAGGCCCCTCCCACAAGGGCTTCACCTCACCATCTGCAGTCTGCATTTCTCTGTAGCTGCAGACTGAAACAACTACCAATGCACTTGACAGTTTACAGAGCAGGAGCATAGACAGTCTGTGTCTGGATATCAGTCAGGTGCTTTCGTTTAAGTCTGCTCCTGAAGGTCCCTTAGCTAGAAGCTTGGTCCTCATATAAGTGTATTAAGAGGTTGTAGGGGTAGTGGTGAGTCATGAGGGGAAGTTTCTGTCTCTCAAAGGTGTTAATATAGTTCTCTCAGGACCCTGGTTAATTCTTGAAGCTAGTTTCTTATGAAGTGAGACCACTCAAATGTGTTCACCTTTTGTACCAAGCTACCTTTGTTTTGGTGTAGTGGGGATATAAGTCGTGACTCACCAGAAGCAGAGACAAGGTTTCCAGCACAAATAGTTTATCTGCAGATGATTGGAGAAAATTCAGGTGGAGAAGGACAGGAGTGAGGTAGGCAAGAGAAATAATCAAATTTGCACTAATGAACAGGTTACAGTATGGCCAGCTGGGCCCTAGGGCAGCTGAGGACTTATGGGCAATGGTTGGAACATATGTGAGAGTTGTGTGAGCATTCAGTAGCTGGACTGTGTAGTCACTGACTCTCATTTGTCAAGAGTTGAGGGGGCAAGTCTACCTTTCTACCACAGAAAACTCCTTCGGAGGTTTCCAGGCTATGCTGGAATTGAGAGCTCCAGAAATGGGAAGGAAGGCAATGGTTTCTCCAACAAGGCAAACTAAAACATTCAATGCCAAGACATTGTCTAAAGTCCAACCTGCATCTGTTGCCTATGCGTTGGGAGTGACCCCCAGAAGGTACTGTCCTTAGGCCTGTGCAATGTGAGATTTAACAGACTCTCAGAGACGCTCTATTACTTCCACAGAGGTCTATTGTAGCCTCACATACTCTCCCTTTTTAAAACAACAATGAATTATTCTAAATTAAAGCCAGGAATGAGATAGTGTGAAGAACACAATTTTAAACCAGAAGTAGTGTCTGTATCTCTAATATCAACACTTACGGAGAGAGGCAAGAGAATCAGGAGTTCAAGACTCACCTAGATTACCATAAATTCCAGGCTAGACTGGGCTCTCAACAAGATTCTGTTGCAACCCACATCAAAAAGAAAAGCAAAACACAAAAATTTGAAATTCTTATTTTATTAGCCTCTCACATCCTTAGTGTATTGTCCTAAGGACTTCCAATGGGGTTAGCATGTTGGTGAAGGCCCCACCATTCATGCTGCTTGTGGTCCTGGGCCTCCAGATAATTTCTTCCTCTGTCATACAGTGAGTTGGATGAGAGTGGACACCAGATATGGGTGATTGATTAATCAGAAAAATCTGGCTAAAATAATTTTATGGCTTGACTTGAAAACATAGCTGGGGTGATCATATCTCTTTCAAGGATCTGAGCTGTGGAGCAGAAGCCAAGTGTCTGTGAACAGCAGGCATAGAGGGCAGGAGCTTAGAAGGCAGAGCTTCATTAGTAGGTACAAGAGCACAAAGGACTCAAGAACAACAAGGTCGGGGTAGGTGAATGATTGGCTCACTACTCAATTGGTCAGGGTATCTAACTGACCCAAATGCTGAGATCCCTGGATGTAAGAGGGCCTCGCCCATAGTAGTGCCTCAGTGGATGTTTGTGGAGTTGATGAATGCATGTCTAGGAAGTTCAAGTGATGGAGGAACCATGCATGTCACAGCAAGGAGACAGAAGGAAAGAGAAGTCAGAAGCAGAATTCAGGCACTGTAATGAACATGCCAATGATATGTCCATATGATCATAGATTATAGCTTCATTAATAGATGTGGTGTTTTCTGAATCATCAGATAAGAAAGCAGATGCATGGAGAGATTAAATACTTTCCCAGGAAGACATGGTTAACACCAGGAAGAGCCTGGATCTAAACCAGGCCATCTGTCTCTGAAAAATGGCCCTTCATCATTTCACCTCTGCTAAAAACACATTTGCCATTTCATCACCACCTCTTATGTGGTGATATGTTGTGTATCAAATAAAGCTTGCCTGAAGGTCAGAGGACAGAGCCAGCCACTAGATTAAACATAGAGGACAGGTAGTGGTGGCACACACCTTTAATCCTAGCACTCAGGAGGCAGAGATCCGTCTGGATCTCTGTGAGTTCAAAGCCACCCTAGACTACATGAGATTGACTCAGTCTAGAAGAGAAAAAAGAACCAGGCAGTGGTGGCACACACCTTAAATCCCAATACTTGGGAGTCACAAACCTTTAATTCCAGCACTTGAGATCTCACAACTTTAATCCCAGTATTTCGGAAGCACACACACCATTAATCCCAGCACTAGGAAGGAAGTAATGGCTGGGCAGACAAAGGTATATAAGGTGTGAGGAGACAGGAACTAGAGCCTTTTGGCTGAGCCCTTTTGGCTAAGGACTAATGGAATTCAGCCTGAGCATTCATGGATCAGCTGAGGAGTTGGCAACGAGGTAAGAAGTGGCAGTGACTTGTTCCTTTGTCTCTCTGATCTTTCAGCATTTACCCCAATATCTGGCTCTGGGTTTTTATTATAAGACCATTTAGGATTTGTGCAACACCCTTATACTTGTGGCAAGTTTCAAAGTCAAGGTTGGCCCATCTGGCCCTAGATGATGACATGATTACATGCTTCCCTGCCTACCCCTACAGTAATGAGGTGCACCTATCTCCTCAACTAGAGATTGCCTCAGTGAGTCTCCTTTTTGTTGCAATCAAGAAGCAGCATTACCATGGTACAGGAGAGTATTAATCATGGTTCCAGCAACTCTTGTCCAGATATATGGCTTTGGACTCTTGTACCATTTCCAAAATGTATGGTCCTGAAGTCAGAGGGCATTTGTCAGATGTGTTCTGAGATATCACAGGAACTGAGACACTACACTGCCTTCTACGTGTAGATTATCTTTTGCTTCATGTCAAGACATTCTAATCCCTAGTAGCTCAAAATAATGGCACATTTCTTACGGTTATGATTCTGCAGTTTTGGTAGGGCTTGTAGATGTTATTGTATGTACTGTATACTGTAGCTAAAGTTTTCCTGCCTGGCCCACAGTCAGGACAAATCTCTCTCACCTGCCAGTCCCGCAGCTGCTCAGACCCAACCAAGTAAACACAGAGACTTATATTGGTTACAAACTGTATGGCTGTGGCAGGCTTCTTGCTAACTGTTCTTATAGCTTAAATTAATCCATTTCCATAAATCTATACCTTGCCACATGGCTTGTGTCTTACCGGCATCTTTACATACTGCTTGTCATGCGCGGCGGCTGGCAGTGACTCCTTCTGCCTTCCTGTTCTTTCTTTTCTCTTCTCTGTTAGTCCCGCCTATACTTCCTGCCTAGCCACTGGCCAATCAGTGTTTTATTTATTGACCAATCAGAGCAACACATTTGCCATACAGAACATCCCACAGCAGTATACCGTCAATAAATTGTCAAGTTGATGGAAACATTGATGACCACACAAGCCCAGTTTCTCTTTTCTTATAATGGCTGCTCTTTCTGAAGAAATGAGTCTTACTTACTCTTCCACGCCCATGCCTGATAATCACCAAGACATCCATTACTCCTAAGAAGCACAAAAAGGAACAGGTGCTTGGGCCAGGCACTGGAGAACACAGAGTGTTTATTCTAACATAGAGGAGAATGTCACAGGACAGTGGAAATTATCCCTAGGGAAGCACATGATGTCTGCATTAAGCAGTGTCTTCACCAAAGGGATGGCTAGGGCGAATGAACTTGACAAGTGAGAGTGTCAGAAGCATTCAGCTGACTTCAGACCCATAATTTTTAATTATAAAGTTCTCTTTACCAGGGTCAGGTTGGACCCAAGTTCCTGGGCAGTAGAGAGCCAGGGTAAGACACACAGGAATTCACTACCGAGAGTATTTCATTCATCAAATAGGAGCATAATGGCCTTTTTGTATCTCTATGTTCTACAGATCTGCAGATTCAACCAACTGATGGTCAGGTACTATGTATTTAGGTCTGTGAAGAGTGTGGCTGTCTTGAACATGCTCAGACCTTTTTATTTCCATTATTGCCTAAATTATGCATTATAATGCCTACTTATATAGCGCTTGTACTGTATTGGGTATTATAAGTAGTCTAGGAGTGATTTAAGTTATATAGGGGGATGTGTATATAAGCTATTATGTAAATACTATGCCCTTTTATTCAACACACTTGAGTATTCATGGATTTTTTTTAATCTATGGAGATCTTGGAACTAGTCCCCCATGCATACTGAAGGACAAGTTTAATAAAAAAGGAGAAGAAATGCACCTGATATATTTTTTTAAAAATATTGGTATCATAGATTAATATTATTATCAGGTACTTTGCTTATTATTGTGACAAATACTCTATTAAAAACAGCTTAAGAAATGAAAGGTTTACTTTGGCTCACAGTTTGAGGGATACAGTCCATCATGTCATGAAAGGCCTGACAGGGAGCTTAAGTTGGCCATGCTGCCTCCACAATCAGGAAGCAAAGAGAGATAAATGCTGATGCTCAGCTTGATTTCCCCATTTCCTCTTTTTGACCAGGTGCCCAGGGCTTGGTGTCTCTCATATTCAGGGTAGACCTTCCCCACTCAGTTAAATCTCTTTGAAAACTCCCTCAAAGACATGTGTCTCCAGGTTTCCCTAAATGCTCCAGCTGGCAACCATGATTGACAAGCACTTAGAGTAGTGTCTAATGATTCAGCGTCATTGCTTTTCGGACTTGCTATAACAAACGCTAAAAACAACACAGATGTTAGCTGGCAGAAGTGACATCTTATTTAATCCAGCCAACTCTGGAATTCCTGAATAAATGGAAAATAAAGGCGGAATGAAAAACAAAAATTCACAGATAGCCTCAAATTCTGTAATCCATTGGAAAAGTTTTGGAGATGGACAATTGTGGTTATACAGAGTATAGGTATATTCAATGTCACTGAACTGTACTCAATGCTTAAAATGACAAGGTATGTTGTGTATATTTTATCACAAAAAAATAATGAAAAAACACACCGTGTTACTAGTTTCAACTTCATTCTGGTCCGCATTAAGACTTTATTTTTTAGACCTCCTGTCCATCTGATCTCAGCATTGCTCCTCTGTGGAAGGTGCTAATGAGCTGGGGGAGGAAAAAGGGGGAGCAGCTGGAGGGTGGGGGACAGGGTAAGAGATGCCAGCATCATGTTTGCTTAATGAATGTGCTGGCACCGGGGGTCTACTGGAGGTGAGCACTTTCTCCTTTGAGTCTTTTGATCAGCTGGAATCATAATCAAGCTAAGACGCACTGTGCTTTCCTGTTATACAAACCCAAGGTTACTTCTAGAATACACTCCAAAGTAATATGTGGCAAACTTTAATGAATGAATCCTGGTTTTGAAAAGCAATGCACACTTTGCCTACTTCTAAAAAGGGATTTGAGGCAGTGGGAAGTCGCTGATTGAAGAGACAGGAAAGAGATGTCTGTCCTGGGGCCTCAACCCGCCTGGAGTCTCCTGCGGACAGTACCTGGGATGGGTATCTCTGAGCACCAGGGATAATGTCTCCAGGAGGCACACCCCATCCATAAGGGACAAGGGTCTGTAGGTTCCACTAGGAGATTCTTGGTAGGTAAAAAGCACTTGTAGTGCAAGTGTGAGAGAGAACAAGAGTTTGGATCCCGAAGACTCACATAAAGGCTTCATGAGCCTGGTGACCAGTGTGTGATGCCATGGTGTGGGAGGCAGACATAGGAAATCTTTCCAACAAGCTGCCAAGCCAGACTGGCTGAAGTAGCCAGCTCTGGGTTGGTCCAAAGACCTTGCAGAGAGAGATCAAGGAAGATATCTGATGTCAACCTTGGGCCTTGGGTATGTGTGCACGTGCACACACACACACACACACACACACAAACATGGGCACACACACGTACACTCATCTACATGTGAACACCCATACACACAAGTATACATACATACACACACACACACACACACACACACACACACACACACACACACACACATTTTAGGGAGGAAGAGAGTGCTTCCAACAAGGTATGGTGGCACACACCTTTATTCCTGCAACTGGGAGGCAGAGGCATGTAGATCTCTCTGAGTTCAACATCAGCCTGGTTTATATAGCAAGTTCCAGGCCAGTCAGATCTATATAGTGAGACCCTGTCTAAAAATAATAATAATAATAATAATAATAATAATAATAATAATAATAATAATAATAAGCTTCCTTGTAGCACTAGAGATAGCTTATGGCTACTTAGAGTCCTCAGTTGCCCGCAGAGATATCCTCCTCTGACACCTACTTTGTGCCAACTTTAACTGTTCCCTACCCTCTTCAACTCACCTCATAAGTATCACTTATACTCAAATCCTCATTTCAGTCTGATTTAGGTGGAGTTGGTGGACCCCTAAATTATAACAATTACCAACTAGCATTCAGTATGCGTTTAGATTCTTCATGAGTGAGGTCAAGAAAACAGTAAGCCCCACTTCTTATTGGAGTGGAGTATAAATCTTTTGTGACTCAGATGTTTCCTCTTTCTGTGAATTACTTTGGCATCACAGGACCAGCTGGCTCCTCCTGGTACTTACAATCTGGGAAGCCCTCCCTGCTAAGCGACAAGGGCTTGGGCCCATCTTGGGTCCAAGAAGCGTTACTCAAGGAACGAAAGAGTTTATAAGGACTCTGAAGAAAAACAAAACAAAGCTGGTTTTCCTAGCAAGAATGAGATGGGATGAACTACACAGAGGGACAAACAGAAGCCATGTGTATTCAGAGTCATCAGCAGAACCCTAAGGTACTAGCTAGGCTGGTTTTAGTTACTTAAAAACACACTAAAAACTCCACTATGAGCTATGGTCTACATCCTCCTCCTTAGCGTTCAGAGACAACTTTGTGACTGTGCACTGGTTAGGAGGGGGTGACAGTGAGACCCTTCCAGCCCCCAGGCAAGGCTGGAAGAGGCCTGTATTTCTTCTTTGGATGCCTTCAACTACTAGAAGAGGTCTGACTTAATTTCCCTGAAGCCACTAGTTAGACAGACAATGATAGATGGATAGGTGTGAAAACTCACACTTGTTGAGTTTTCTCAGCCCAGGTGGCAGGAATCTGAGTAAAGACACCGTCAAATGACCCAAGCCATAGCTACCAACTGACTGCAGCCACATGAGAAGTCCAACTGACCACCACATTTGTAAGCAAAGTAGGTCCAACTGACCACCACATTTGTAAGCAAAGTAGGTCCAACTGACCACCACATTTGTAAGCAAAGTCAGTCCAACTGACCACCACATTTGTAAACAAAGTAAATCCCTCATCCTCTGTTCTCTTCCTCTCCTCCCTCATCCTTCTCCTCCTCTTGCTAGTCTCCTTTCTTTGGAGGCACTTAAGAGCAAATCCAGGACTTTGCACATGCTAGGTAAGCATCCTCTCACCGAGCTAGACCTCCAGTTTTAAATGTCATCCATCCATCCATCCATCCATCCATCCATCCATCCATCCATCTGTCTATCTATTCATCCATCCATCCATCCATCCATCCATCCATCCATCCATCCATCCATCCATTTTTAAGTTATCCTTTCCTTTTAGGACGATTGCCACAGCAACAAATTGATTTGGAGGCAAGTGACTGAATGTCCAACTTTAATGTAACATTTGTTCATAGTGTCGACATAAAGTCTGAGGATAGTTCTTGGGTCCATTTGTTCAGCTGCTCAGCAATGTCAAGGCCTCGGGTCAGCATGCTAGGGAACATTTTGGCTTGTCCTCATGAGAGTGGGACAGCAGCTTCAGATCTGAGCAGCACACTCTCATACAAAACTCAAAGGTGGCCGAAGGGCTGCTTCCCTCTGCACCTCTCTTTTTCTGTCCTTTTGCAGACTGTCCCCTTGAATCTTTCTGGGCATGACTTAGTTGCTAGGATGGCTGGGCAGTGGATATCATTATGTTAGTTTCTAACGTAAGAAGGTGGCTCTGATACTATGGGAAAGGAGTGTGGGGCTGGCTGGTGAATGAACCATGCAGAGTGTTCTTTTCAAATGAATTTCTAGACAACTGAACTTACGTTGTCAGCTACAAAAGTTTAATTATTTTCACCCTTTATAATGAAAGTCTACGATAATTTCTGTTTAAAGTTTTCTGCTGATTTTTTCCCCACTTGAGCCTGTTCTATCTTTTCAAGGGTTATGGAATCTGCCCGGCAACATGGAGACTATTCCTGGGCTCCTGGAGGGCTGGTTTGTGGTAATGTCACCATCCATGGCAGCCCTTGTACTTCTCCTCTGGCCTGGTTTCGACTGCCTTCTTAGTTTGGTGTCTACATTTGTTTGGCTCCCCTCATTTCTCATGACTCATAAGCCCACAGAATCATGCTTTGAATATTACTTCTTAACACAGCAACTTAGAACAGCCAATATTTCTAACCACCTGTACTTCATTTTGAGGGTGACTTAACTGGGTGCTTCTGGATCAGCATCTCTCTTCAGACTTCAGGTAAGATGTTGGCAGGATCTACATTTTCCAGCAGGTCACTCAGTGTTGGTGGGAGGCCTTAGCATCCTATCTTTCTGTGGGATTGTTTCGTTCCTCAGCATGGCAGTTATCTTTCCCTAGCCTAGACCAAATGACCTCAGACAGAAAAGTAGAAGCCAAAGCTGCTCAGAACCTGGCCTGGCAGAAGTAGCCTGACTTCACTTCTGCACACTTCTTTAGGTCACACAACTTAACAAGGACCCAGTGTGCAATGAGAGTCCTCTAGGGTCTGAGTGTCAGTCAGGAATGGGGGAACAATGGGGCCACACTGGAGGCTGTATACCATTCTCCAAAATGACTTTAACAATACTGACAGCAATCTCTTCTGTTTTGAGCTCTTGTTATGGTTTCTGAAAAGAATGTGTAACTGGTTTCCTCCCATTTAAAAAATAGTTTTGTTTCCTCTTGGCTGGGTATGGAAGCAGTTCGATGTCTGAGTTTGAAGTCAGCCGGGGTATATACTAGGGCCCTATTTCAAAAAAGAAAAAGGGTTGTGTGTAGAAGCCATGGGGGGAGTTGGTAGGAGGTGGAGTGGAAATGATATAACACAGTACTTATGTATGAGATTCTCAAAAAAAATTGTTTTTTCTATGTCATGTGTCACATAAAAGTTCCAACTATCATTGATTAATTCTCTTCTTTTCTGTGGTTATGGGAACTAAATCCAGGGCTTCTCAATGCTAGGCAAGTATTCTAGCCCTGAGCTACATGCTCAGCCTCAGTTTCTACTATTAGAAGATGTTCCTGGTACTTTTAACTATCTTCCTTCAGATGTCTTTTTAGCCTTTTGATGCAGAACTTTCCCTGGCTTTGGGGTGTATGGTGGTTTGAATAGGAATTGCCTGTATAGGCTCATAGATTTAAATGCTTGGTCATTAGGAAGCAGCACTACTTGACAGGGATTCGGAGGTGTGGCCTTGTTGGAGTAGGTGTGGCCTTGATGGAGGAAGTATGCCAGCGTAGGTAGGCTTTGGGGTTTAAAATGTTCAAGCCAGGTCCAGTGTCTCACTCGCTGCCTGCTGCCTGCAGATCCAGATGTAGAACTCTCAGTTACCTCTCCAGCACCATGTCTGCCTGCATGCCTCCATGCTTCCTGCCATGACTTTAGTAGATTAAAGCTCTGAAACTATAAGCAAGCCCCAGTGAAATGTTTTCCTTTATAAGAGTTGCTGTGGTCATGGTGTCTCTTCACAGTCACAGAACATTGACTAAGACAGGGTGCTTTGGAGCTTTGCCTCAGATGGAGGTAGCTGTGAAATAGGACTTGTGCTTCAGTGTTCCCAAGACATCAGGCTCAAGCTGTCCTCTTGCAGCACTTAACCTCAGATCACACTCCTGCATGCTTTTCTCCTTCTCCCACCCCAGCATCGCCTTCCCTTGCCTCTGCTCCCCGGGGGAATTCCTCTTTAAGAAGATACTGACTTCAGAAGCCTAGTCCAGGGTCTAGGGGAACCTACTCTAAGACAATCCTTACTTAGGACAGGTGTCTTTTAAAAAAAAGTTTTTTTGTTTGTTTTGTTTTTTTTTTGAGACAGGGTTGGGATTTGAATACATGATCCTCCTACCTGAGACTCCAGAGTACTGGGATTATAGGCATACACTACCATACCAGGCCCTTGGTTCCTAAAGTCTGCAAACATGTTTTTAGAATCAGTCTAAGAAAAGCAAGAGAGAATTTCCTTATAAGATTATTCATGATTTTAAAATACTCAGCAAAACTTAAGGCAGCCAACCTACAAGTGTATTAAAACCCGAAGAGGGAGCCCAAATATCAGAACAAGGGGAGGTGCACTCATTTATCTACTAAAGCACTTGGTACTATCTCTGTTCTCAAGCTCCAGGTATTCTGAGCATCTAAAGAGGGTCAGAGAGCCGGGTACCATGTACTAATGACATGCTAGTAAGTACCTGATCCTCTGAACTTACAGTGGGAGCCGCTAAGCTCACAGGAAGTCTTCTTCCAGGAGCTCTGTTGGCTGCACCCATCTCACCAGAAACATGAAGAAGGAGATCAAACCTCTGAGGCCTGTGTTTGGTTCATGGCAACATCCTTGATTATCTGGTGTGTTTTTGCTCTTAGAATTTCAGCTTCTCCTGTGAGGCACAAGGTGATACTTATGCGTTCATTAGCTTATCAACAGGCTGGGAGTTAGCTTGCTTATCCTTTCAGATGCCTGAAATGTCTATTCTTGTAGTTTTCATCCATCACTGGTGAACTTCTCCTAAGGAAGACCATGTATGGAAACTATGCTCAGAGAGTCTTGCTGCCTTGGTCACGTTGGGTGGTTACAGCAGTCTCCAGTTGACAGACACTTGGAATCTCACTTCCGTAGCAGTCTCTCTTGATAGTCTGGTGCATACTCCCTAAATGTGCACATTGTTCTGGAAGCAACATTTTCCCCACGTACTCGAGAGCACTCTCTTTGGGATAGGTTTACAAGCTCAGAGTGGGATACATCTCTTAACAATGAGACAAATAATGTTCACTTGGAATGAACATTTGTACAAGAGCAGCCTCCTAACATTTGTGTGTGTGTGTGTGTGAAAACGTAGATATTCCCAAGAACATGACTGACATTCTTTATACCTACCATAGCTAAGCTCTGCAAAAGTCTTTTTGTGTGCTTAGAGGCTTCAGAGCTGGTATTCGGGCCTACTGGTAGACCTGCTTTGCCCTTCAGGGTCTGTTCTGTACTGTTCCCCGATACCTTCCACTTCCATCTTTCACAGAAAGTGCTTCAGCACAGTCCATCTTCACTAATGGTTGTTTCTTCTGTTTTGATGGATGCGGTGAAATCTGGAAATTTAAATTCTCATGTATTGCATCTTTGTTCTTTTATCTCTTTTCTCCCAAAGATGCATAATACCATTTTTAGTGTCTTCTTTAGACTGAGTCTTTGAACTTAACTGTATTTGGAGCTTTGTTCCCTTTGGTATCATTTAGATCAAGACGTGGCTAGGTCCACAGTTTGTCCACTCACCAGGTAAATTCACAGACTGTCAATTCAATCAAACCAGGGCTCTTCTTTTCACCTTTTCAATTGTTTTTCTTTGTCAAGCCAGATACAATAATCAGACAGGGGTAGGGTTATCTAAAGAATCTGAGGTGTCCCCCTAGAATGTTTTGAAATTGAAACGAAAACCTGGTGATTGTTACAAGTGGCTGTTCTATGTGTAAAGAGATAAATAGTTGCAAACCAGCTGTGGGGAGATCCTGTCCTTTGTGTGCCACATTCTGCCGGAAGTGGTCATTGTCACGTGTGCCCTAGCAGCAGTCTACCGTGAAGCTGTAGGTTTAGTTCTGGGAGAAATCTATCATCTGTACTCATATAACCATGAAAAGTGCCGACTCGTTAATGAAAGAAACTAACCTTCTCCCCACCTCATTGTTACTGTAGGAAAAACCTACTTTCAGAAAAACTGACACTATCAAAATGTACAAAGTTGCCATAAATTACTGTCTGTGGCTCAAGCAGCAACGCTGGGAAGAATCTCTAGACTGGAGGAAGAGCCCTGTATCCTCATACAAATGCTAGTGGCACTGATGGTCTAGGATGCTGCTGTACACAGAACTACCTAGGAGTGATCTAGGACAGTCCTTTAGGATGGATGATGATCACATGTACCAGGAAATCTTGCCTCACAGCTCGACCTTTATGCATTTGGTCTTTACTTGGAAACACCAGGGAAGGGCAACCTATTCAACAAATATTTCTGAACACCTGCATAGTTCTAACAATTGATAGGAACCAAGGGAGAGTTGAGAATGGAGCTCCCCTGGTCCCTGATTTCTGGAAGCATAAGGCCCTGTTATGAGAAGAGTTCACTTGGGCCATGTCTACACAGACAGTGCTATCCATCTGACAAAGACCAGGGTAGATTCTGAGGAATTTGAGAATACAGAGAAGACAAGTCCCAATCATGCTCAACCACTACAGTCAACCACCAAATGTTTGTAGTGTATATACCACAGAATCTTGGGTATCTGGTTTAGGCTCTCTGGGCTGTTTTCCACTCACACAGGGACTCAAGCTGATAGAGGTGCTGACCCATCTGAGTCAGATGATTTGTAGGCTGAGGGAGCAGATGAGGAAGAAGACCTGAGCTGACCATTTTCCTTGGAATTCACTTTTCACTGACGCTTGTGCTCGAAAGGTCCACACAGCTTCTGTTCACATTTGCTTGGTGTAAGTTATGGAGGCTTTGTGGAAAACGAGCAGAGAACAAAGGACAGAGCAGTTTGGGAACAATGAAAGAACTGTCATTTTCTGGAAATATCAGGGCTAGTTATCAAGTTGGGGGCAGGGCAGGTCATTCGTGGGTTTTGCTTCTGGATGATGGAAACCTCTTTGAATTTTACCCAGGAAAACAGTATCATAGTCACCATCTGTCTTAGCTAGGGTTTTATTGCTGTGAAGAGATAGCATGACCACAGCAACTCCTATAAAGAAAACATTTAATTGAGACTGGGTACAGTTCAGAGGTTTAGTCCATTATTGTAATGATGGAAGCATGGCGGCACTCAGGCAGACTTGGTGCTGGAGGAGCTGAAAGTTCTACATCTTGATCCACAGACAGCAGGGAGAGACTGCCATACTGGGTGTGGCTTGAGCATCTGAGACCTCAAAGCCCACTCCCAGGGACACACTTCCTCCAACAAAGCCACATCTACTCCAACAAGGCCATACATCCTAATAGTGCCACTCCCTATGAGCCAAACATTCAAACATGTGAGTCTATAGGGGCCAATGCCTACCTACTCTACCATCATTGTAGGAGTCACTGTTCATTGTGCCCAATGTATACCAGGTACCATTCTACTTTATGTATATTGTCTAATTTGTCCTTGTAATGACCTTTGGGAAGGCACTTTTCTCATCTCTACTACACAGATGAGGAAATGGAAGTTCAGAGAGGTTAAAGAAGATTTCCAAGTTTGCACAGGTACCAGGTGCTAGAGAAAGCCCAATTTTCTCAAACCCAATTTTGAATTGTATGGATTCTTTACTATTGATACATTAAAAACAAAAACGTTGTCCTGGCTCCATGTTTAACAGAGACCATGAGTTCCAAATGAGATTAAAATGTGTACACCACTGCCTGTCCCTGAAACTGTAAGCCTGTGAACACTAACTTAATGAATGCTATGTCTAGACAGATAAGAAGAATCAAACAGATTGCCATAAAGAACACATAGAGAAGGTAGAGAGTTAGTTTGAAGACTATTTAATCAACCAGGGGACATCTCCATTTTGCTTTGGAACCAAGCCAAGCAATTTACATTACAGAGCTTGATCCAACTACATATGTCTTTGCCTGCTGAATTATGGCCCCTTTCTGCCCACCTCTTTTACATGTTAACAGGGAACTTGGGAGCTGCCCTCTGGAAGGATCAGAGGCAGTGAGCTGTAAGTTCTATGGGCTGCTATCCCCCTGGGATGTTATTACCAGAGATAAAAAATGTTTTCCTTGAACTTTATTGTTCAAATAGGGAAGCCATGTATAAACAGTAGCTGCGAAGGAGGGTCCTTTTCATCCTTATGGCTTGTATCAGGAAAGCTTTATGTAATTTTGAAGCAGCACAGGAAGAGTTTTGAAGTGTTTGTAGGAGTTTGGGAAGTAGCTCTGAGGCTCCTAATTTTTCACTCCTATGGATGTTGTCACAATTCCTGAAGTGTGTAGCGAAGCAGTGAGCACGCATTCAATGGATTCTATCACTTTCTTGAATTTCATGCATGTATAGTCTTTGCGGTTTTGCTCACAGACAATCTATAGGGAACTACATTGGCAAGACCCTAAAGATGCTAGCACTTTTTCCTTCTGGATTTCAGTCCCAACTCTCAATCACCTGACAGTCTTACTTGCCTCTGAATGTTTATGAATGGAATTCTCCACATACATCCTCTTACATTTGACTTCTTTTATTTGTACCATGTTTGTGAGATTCATCCAGGTAGTTATAGTTCATTCATTCTGACAGCAGACAGCATTTCACCATTGACCAATTCCTGACCTCTTTGTCCATTCTTCTTGTGATGGGCCTTTAGCTTTGAAGTATAAAGGCTGTGTCTATGAACGCTCCAGTCATGTTTTTGGTAGACACATACCTACATCTACTTTGGAGGAAAATTGCCAAGCTCATGGATTTCTGGCTCTAGGAGAGATGGCCGGTTTTCCACAGTGACTTTAGAAGCCAACATGTGTGGCAAGTCGTAAGTTTCTAAGGCATATATGTTTTGGGATTCTCTGGTAATATTACTTTCCAAGAAGAAAGTTCAGAGCAGGCCTGGGGTAAGAGTGATTTGACAAGGTTGATATCCTGGGAGAAAACTACCCTGGCCTGCCTGTAGCCTCAGCAAATAATGTTGTAGTGTCAATCACAGTAACATTTACAAGCTTCAGCTGCCTCTGCCTTCTTGAACACACAGATGTTCTGGGAAACTCATCAGGAGGCAAATGTGTGCAGACATGCTCAGATTAGCCAATGGCAAAGCTTTTTGCAAGAGTGATCCCTCCTCTTCCCCTCCCTGCTCCTCCCTCCTGCAAGGCCACCGCTATGAAGCTGACTTCCATGTTTCTTTCGTAATAACACAGCATTTCCTCTGCCTGCCCAACAGCCAGAGACTGCTCTCCTGGCGTGCACAGTGCCTGGGTTTGCTTGCCAAGACAGAGCCCGGCGAAGCTTCCACATAATCATTTCCAAACATTAAAATGGCCCCATTGTCATTACAGCAGGGAGATTGAATTCGCCTCATCAAAGCCGAGTGTGACAGGTGACTCAATAGGACGGTGCCAAGCGCAGAGGCAAGAAGATTAGCAGGGCACTGATATCATTATTTCCGCCTATCACAGATTCGGCAGGGAGGCAATTGTAATTTCTGGGCTTATTAGTCTACATTCGGAGGGAAAAACCGAGTGATAAAACTCACGGTGACAGCTAGGCATTTGTGCAGCAAGTGCTGTCACCGTGACACTTAGAAAATGCCAATGTGACTACGTCCTCATAATCCTCACTAATAGAGGTTAAAGCCGGGCACAAAGGCACCCTTATCAGTGATCAGTCCACTAATAACATTTGCATTTTTAAGTTAAATATGGTAAGGAAAAGAGTAAGTAGTTCTTTGCAGTTGAAACAATTAATTTCACACTGGAATTAGAAAACAGAGCCCAAATTTTCCAGGTTCCTTATCTCTTTGATCGCTTGCAAGAATCCTCCAAGGGAAGAGATGAGAGCGGTGTGGAGAACAATGTTCCGGGCGGTATCTATTGCCTGTGAAACTGTCGATAGGAGAACATCACTAAACTCCTGAAATTAGATTTCTGCCCCCCTCCAGCTGACACACAATGCTGCTCAAGGACTTAAAACTAACCAACGCAGTGGAAAATATCTTTGCATGCTTAACGTATTCCTGTTTAATGGTCCCTGTTTTGCCAGTCAGAGGTACATTAAATCACCTAATCCCAAATCTAAAGAGCCAGGGTGGGTCAGACATCACAACCATGGATGACAGACGCAGAGTGCCACTGACTCCTGAGAGTCTTCCCAGCCCTCCTGATTTACATGACTCTCCCATAATGAATATGTTTGCAAAGGGCATTTTCCCCCATGGCATTGGCAACAACAATACAAGAACCCCGAGATTCTTTTTGTAGATAATACCAGAATGGTATTTTCATAGCCAGACCTTGGAAAAAGAAATCACCTAGCTTGGGGGAATGCATTAGAATCCCAATTTTATTTTGCTGGAAACATTACAGGTGGCAAGCCGTTACTGCCTCCCATTTAAATAAGAGACCAATTAAGAAGACTGTGTAATTCAATTCTTGAGTGAGTGCCACCGAATTCAATTTGTTTCAAGTCAATGAATATAATGCAAAGTTATTAACAAAAAGGTCAGGGGCTGTGAAGAAAGCATACACACAGGATGGGACATTGGTAATTAGTACACATTTGGAATGTGCTGGTATGCTGGCATACAGTGGAGACAATCTTAACAGGATTAGATGCTAATAAACTTTTAAGTCTGTGTTGTTGCATATATATATATACATATATATGTATATATATATATATGTATACACACACACATACACACACACACACATTCACACATACATACATATATACAAAAATTATCCCTGTTTCTAGCACTGGAGAGTAAATACAATGATTGGTTAGGAAAGCCATACATGTCAATGAACAGCCTTAGCAAGTTCTTGGTCAGAGCCATGCTCAAGTAAGGGTCTATGATTCTGAGTTGGGAAGCTGGGTACACTGCCCTGGTATCATAGAGGCCATCTACATGGGCTACCCCTCTGAATTTAGGAATTCATATTTTCAAATGTGTCAAAGAAGGGCAGCTAGGGATAACAGGGCTCATATATGTGTGTGTGTGTGTGTGTGTGTGTGTGTGTGTGTGTGTGTGTGTGTATGTGTGTGTGTGTGTTGCTGTGTGTGTCTGTGTCCCATTTCTATTTGGTATAGTAGGAAGACTTCCGAACTTCATAGACACTGTTTAAAGATCTACGGATGTGAGGCAAAGGCAAGCACAGACATAGCAGTGACCCTGGTCACACACACACAAATGCACACATACTGCATGCCCCTCATTGTCACAGTGTGACCATGCATCTGCCCCAACCAACCCACAGTAGTTTGATGCATATTGTGCAGCATGTTCCTGTGACTGGATGCACTGAGTCTCTTGTCTTTCTCACTTCTTTTCATCAGCACCTTCTGATAGCATGGCACAATGCACAGTGTTTCTAGAGTGTTTCTGGGGGACTGGAACAAAATGATTAGCAGGAATCAGTGGTTAATACAGTGTAAAGATAGTTGACAACAGAGTATTATACATTTCAAAATTGCTAAGAAGAAAAATTTCAAATGGTACCAACATACCCAGATGTGGTTGTCATACCTGCAACCACAGGACTCAGGAGACTACGATAGGATGATCCCAAATTTGAGGTCTGCCTGGGCCATATATTTTTACTAGGATATATTAATTATATATAATAATACATTTTATTATGATTTGTTCATATATGTATGTGATATATTTAATTCTATTCACCCCTGTTATCCTCTTACATTTCCACAGATTGTCTTCCTCTACCTAGGTAGTCACCCTTCTACTGTCATGTCTTTTTACATGTATTTATTTATTTATTTATTTATTTATTTATTTATTTACTTATTTTGTGTGTGTGTGTGTGTGTGTGTGTGTGTGTGTGTGATTGCACATGCCACTAACTATGTGGAAGACAACTGGAAAGAGTCGATTCTCTTCTTCCACTATGTGGGATCTAAGGATCACACTCAGGTCCTCAGGCTTGTTGGCAAGTGCCCTTACATGCTGGACTTTCTTGCCACCCTCATGTCTTTATAACAGCATTAACTTCTGTGTATTGTATTAATTTGTAGCTATTGTAAGTAGAATTGTTCACTTAGTTTCCTTTTAAAGTTAGAGTTATGTGACACCATTTGTGGGCAGATGTGAATAAATATCTACTCAACCCAGTTAGGAAACTGACAACAGATCAAAGTACGTCCAAATTCCAACTTGGTAAATCAATGAGTTTTGCTGGAGTCCTTTTTAGGAATATGGACAAGGAGTCACTTACAGAAGTAGAAATGACTCAAAGACAGCTGCATCATCAAAGCCCAGCCCATCACAGATGGCAGTTCACAAACACTAGAAACCTGGAGCACTCTGCACAGTCTGTGGGCAGCTCAACAGGTAGGAGGGTATCATCTCTCAGTAGTCAGTTGGTCTGAGCTTTTTCCAGGAAGTTTGTTTGGTCTTTGCTTCTTTTAGGCAGTCAAGCTGGTCTTTGTTTCTTTTAGACTCTCAGCAGTCTTCACTGTTTATATACTCTTGGGGAGGGAGTGGTCTAGTGAATCTTGTTAGTTTCAGGGACTTCCTGAAGCTACTCTGAGTTGTCTACTTCCTGTCTTAATGAGCACCCCCTTGAGATGGAGTGTTTTACCTCCTTTAGAAAATCCTGTTGTTTTACCTCCCTGCAAACATTGTTTTAAAATATCCTACTATTTCACCTCCCTTTTCTTGTCACATGTCTTAAGTTTCCCTCCAAGATTGAAAATTTTAACCTTGGAGGTAATTACTATAGAACAGATACTTGATAGAAACACTACTAATTTTTTTGGGGGGAAGGGAGTTATCAACTCTGTATCTTTCAATTTAAAAGAATTTATTATTTCTTTTTTGTGATGTTATATAATACCTATGTATATATTATATGTATTTGTGTTCATGTAATCAGCAAACAATGACAGTTTCACTGTTTTATTTCATATTTTGGTGCCTTTGTTCTTCCTCTGGCCTGAATTTTCTTGCAGTGACTTCTAGTTGAATAGAACTTGGCATCTGTATTTTATAGAAAATACTTAGTTTTCCACATGGATTGAGTGGAATAAGCAAGAGCAGTTCTAGGAGGCAAGTTTATGGCAATAAGTACCCACATTAAAAGAGAAGAAATGTCTCAACAAACAACCTAATTTTACACCTCAAGGAATGAGAAGAACAAACCCTGAAGTCATTAGAGTGAAGGAAACAATAAAGATAGAAATAAGTGAACTGGAGACTAGAGGAATAACAGTTTTGGGTTTTTTTTTAATTAAAAATCTTTGTTACACAGCCGGGTGGTGGTGACACATGCCTTTGATCCCAGCACTCGGGAGGCAGAAGCAGGAGGATCTCTATGAGTTCAAGGTCAGCCTGGTCTACAGAGCAAGATCCAGAACAGGCACCAAAACTACACAGAGAAACCCTATCTCCAAAAAAACAAAACAAAAAAATCTTTATTACAGTGTGTGTGTGTGTGTGTGTGTGTGTGTGTGTGTGTGTGTGTAGATGTAATGGTGTGTGTGTTTGTGTGTGTAAATACTTGTCATGGCATATGAATAGAGGTCAGAGGACAACTGTGGGAATCGGTTCTCTCCTTCTACCTTGTATATTTCAGCAATCAAATTCAAAGTCTTCAGACTTGGTGACAAGTGCCTTTATCCACAGAACCATCTTGCCAGCTTGTATAGATTTTTTTTAACAAAATAAACATGGTAGACAACTTCAAGGAAACAACATTTTACAGACACAATAGAGCTGATGCACACATGAATTCACAGAGACTGACAACCTGCATAATCTCAAGCCAGACCAAACCCCAGAAAAGATGTAGGAAATTGGGCAAAACCCTCACCCTTGGCCAAGAGCCTGTTTGAAACTGATAACTTCTGGGAGAGGGCGAATCAGCTGTGTTCAGTGGAGTGGCACTGGGCATCAGCCATACCCAGGGCAGCCCCATGTTCAGGAGTAGTTGGGCAATAAAACTAGACTCCATATTTTTTAGTTTTTTCTTTATTTTACTTTAAGAGAGAGAAAGAACATGAAGTTGGGCAGGTAGAGAGTGGAGAAGATCTGGGAGAAGTTGGAAGATAGGAAAGAATATGATAAAATATATTGTATGAAATTCTAAAAGAACAAACAAAAACATTTCAAAAAGAAATAAAGAAAAGGGGTTAAACTGAGCAAGAAAATGAGGCAGTTTCCAGTAACATAACCCTGTCTTCATCTTTGTAGTGGGACATTCAGGACAAACTCTACAACCACAGAGGTCCCTTCATCAGGAAACTTATTTCCAAGTCAGCCTTTGCTAGAGAGGCTCACAAGAAATGTGATACCCCAGAAATTACACAAGAGGAGGGAGGTCCAGGTTGCTAAGGACAAGGTCAAGGTCAAATACAGGCCTGGTGTAACACCTATAATTCCTATGACAATGACCAACTGCAAATCTTTTCAAGGCTCATGACTGGAATAACTTCCCACCCAGGGAATGACGTTGGGCACAAGGGTAAGAGAAGCTGGAGAAACCCCAGCAGCTCTGTGCATTCGGGAGACTTCAGGGACATCAAGTTGGAGACAGTAGAGGGGAACCGTTATGTCCATCAGATCTTACAAACCCTGTAAAAAGAATTGCACTGGGAATGCAGGATGAAGCCAGTGTTCAAAGTGGTGTTGATGATCTGCACACTTCCCCAGGGTTCACCTCTGTCCAAGCTGTCAATGGCTCTTCACCTTTCGACATCTTTCTACAGTCGATGGGTAACTACTGCAGACACCTGGAGGCACACCCAGAAGGGTAAGAAAGCCAGAGAGACACTGGCTGAGGTCCTGGAGGCAGACAGGCTTGCCAGGCAGGAACTAAGGGGACTAAGACATACGTTCTGAAAACTAAATGAGAAACTGGGAAACATGAGTGTGGTGGCCTCTGTACGTTCTCCATGAAGAAACGTTGTTTTACTTGTATGTCTTTAAGTCACAAGCCTACCATGATAACAAAGATGTTATACTCAAATCACTATTTTTAAAGCTCTTTTTGAAGGGCAAGAATGTGTCCAGTAGTGTTTTAAATAATAAAGATTGTTTTCGGTTTTCATAGAAATGCTCTGAAATAGATTTCACATAAAAATATCCTTTAGGTCAGCTGTGGTCCACACTAAGGCTCTGGGATAGATCCACCAGCAACCCACAGAGTAAAGGAAATGCCTTATTTTATAGCATTTAGATGAGAGGGTCTATGTAACTAGCAATTAGTTTAACAAAGGTACTAGGTAGATTACAAAGCCTTAACTCAGGCTAGGCAGGCCTGGCCAGCTTGAAGCTAAAATCCTTTGTCCCTGCCTACCATGGGGCTGCCACTTGCTAGATGTTTAGCTTCTTTAGTGAAGGTATTAGGTAGCATAGACTGGAACTCTGGTTGCCTTAGGTCTGGGATGGAAGAGAAGCTGAGCGGGTGTGGCTAATCCCCTCTGTAGCGCTATGTCTATGACCAAAAAGTAAGTAGTTTTGTAATATTAGGTTTAGTGGAAGAAGAAAGGGGTTCTTTACTCAAAAAAGTTTACTTTCAGGTTATAGTTTTTAAAATTTGGTGATTATCATAGAGTCTCACTCTGTGGTCCAGGTGGGCCTTGAACTTGATCCTCCTGAATGTTAGGATTACAGGCAAATATTCTAGATCCAACTGAAATCATTTTTATTCACTTTTAGTCTACAGGAGTACTGTAGCCTGAGGGACTACTTTGTGTTTTATAGTAAATATTTCACATATAACACTTATATTGATGAAAAGATAAGCCATGAGCTGCAGTTTTATAGTCCATTATATTGGACTTGTCTTTTTGTTTGTTAATTTTTGTGGAACTCTTTGTTGAAATCCTAAATTATCAATAAAGGTAATGCTGCCATTAAAAAAAAAAAGAAAATGAAAAAACTCAATAAGTAAAAGAAAAAATAAGAGTGAAAACATTACCATCAGTGACAGAGCTACATAGGATCCTAAGAGCCGACTGTGAAGAATTATATACGGGCTGTCAATGGTTCAGCACACAAAAGAAGTTGCCAGCAAGCCTGATGACCGCGTTTAATCCTAGGAATTCACATGGCAGAAGGAGGGAACAACTTCCACAAGTTTTCTCTCACCTCCCAGCACATGGACACACATACACATATACTAAGTAAATACATGTCAAAAAATTAAAATAATGACATACAGACAATTGAATAATGTTGAAGTTGACACATTCTTAGACACTTCACCTACCAAGACCGAATCACACAGAACTAGAAAACCCGAAAAGACCAATAACATGTAAGGAGATTGAATAGATTACAAAAAGTTCTCCATCAAAGGACAGCTGGGACCTAAGGACTTCAGGGCTGAATTCCACCAGACATTTGAAGACCCACTACCACCAGCTCTTCTCAAACTCTCAAAACAAACAAACAAACAAAAAAATGAGGAAGAGGAATACTTTCAGTTTTTCTCATGAAGCCTGATGCCAAAGCCAGACAAGGACATTATGAGGAAAGAAAATTATATGCCGGTATCTTTGAGGAACATAGATGCAAAATTTCTTATATGCTGAGGTTCAACATAGGCCAGTCAATAAACACGACATGCCGGATGAACACAAAACTAACACATTTCACTTTCAGGCAGAGGTCATGAACATCTCAAGCAGTAAGCATTTGGCAAAATTTAACATGCTTCCACGAGAAAAACTCCTATCATGTGGAATATAGAAGAGTTGTATCACAGTGTAACAAAGGCCAAATATAAGATGCTCACAGCCAACATTCATTACATTCAATAGTGAAAATTAAACTGCACTTAACAATTAATAAAGGAGAATGTTAGAGCAGCCTTTGAGTTGACTTGTTTGGTTTCTTATTACTGTATCTTAAGAGTCCTTTACGTGTATGTTTTAGGTACAAGGCTTCTCACCGGGTATATTTCTTCTTGTCTGAGACTCATACTTCCATTCTCTTAATAGTGCCTTGCGGAGAGATGGAGTTTTCTTCCAGAATAATCTTTGATAATGTGTCTAAACTGGTCATTACCAAGATCAAGATCGTTCAGCCTTTCTCCTATGCCATCTTCTAGGAACTTTGTATTTTGCCTTTACGTCTGTGATCCATTTCGAATGGTGTGTGTGTGTGTGTGTGTGTGTGTGAATGATGCAAATTTAATGCTTAGGTTTTTAAATTTTAAATACTTTTTTTGGCACGTGGGTGTCTAGTTGTACTACTGCAAACTAGAGTCACCAGGGAAGAGGAACCTCAACTGAAGAATTGCTTCAGCTGGACTGGCCTGTGGGCGTGTCTGTGGGACATTTTCTTGGTAGATGGTTGATATGGGATGGCTCAGTTCACTGTGGGCAGTGCCATCCATGGGCTAGTGGTCCTGAGTTATATAAGAAAGCAGGTTAAGCAAGCCATAGGGAACAAGCTACTAACCAGCACCACTCTATGGCCTCTGCTTCAGTTTCTGCCTCCAGGTTCCTTCCCTAATGTCCCCCATTAGATGGAGTATAACCTGGGGGCTGTAAGATGAAACAAATGCATTTCCCCCTGAGTTGGTTTTGGTCACAGTGTCTACCTCAGCAATGGAAGCAAACTAGGGCAGTCTCATTGTTCTCTTTGCCCATTCCTTTCACTAGTAATGCCCCATTTTGATTCCCAGAACTTCCCAGAACTTTCTGGAAAGTGTTCAAGTCCGGTAGTGTCACACCCTAGTAATCTTCTTCCAAGTGTTGACTCTCAGGGTCTTTGACTTTTCCATAAAAACTTTAGAATCAGTTCACTGATATCCACAAAGCAATGTTGGATTTTTATTGTAATTGCATTGAACATACCAACAGAAAACTGCATTTTACACCTATCAACAAATTGTGACCACAATATCTTTTATTAAATAAATCTCCAGTATCATCAAATTGTAGGGTGTTCTATTAGTTTTAGGATGACCATGAAATTTTAGCATTCAAACTGGGAATGCAACGTTGGAGTGGGGATGGGGTGGGAGAAGACAATTCCGATAGATAGTTCAGGAACAGGGATGGAGCAGCTGGAGTAGACTTACATGTGAGGTTATCCTGCTGACTGTACTCTTGGGAATTTAAGGGCAAACTTAACTTACTGTTGCAAACAACATGGTAAAGACAGTGACCACACAAACGTAGTCCCACACGTCTTTCCAGTGATTTCTTCAGGATTAATTACTGCGTGTATAACTACTTGGTCAAAATTCATGAAGAGTTGTTATAGGAGCCATTTAGCAAATTAAAAAATTTTAGAACAAATAGTTCATATATGTGTGTGTGTGTGTGTGTGTGTGTGTGTGTGTGTGTGTACACATACATAGTCATTGAAGAAAGAGATGTTTTACATTTTAGATCTTCTAAATTATATCTTTTTTTCTTTTTCCTGAGACAGGGTGTCTTTGACTGTTCTGGAACTCACTCTGTAGACCAAGCCTCGAACTCACAGAGATCTGCCTGCCTCTGTCTCTGCCTCCCAAATGCTGGGATTAAAGGCATGTGCCACCACACCCAGCCTAATAACTCTTATGATAGCCTACTGCTTATGTCATAGCTTTTGGAAAGCTTATAATAAAATTTTATTTTCATATTGTTGCTCAAAAGCAAGTTAGTATTTTTGTTTTTCCTGTTTTAAGATTAACATGGAACTTGGTTACACCACTATTTGTATTTGAATATTTGAAGGTCACTTTAAAGTAGCTAGCCACCATTTAAATTTTTCTTTAAAAATCTGTACTTAAAACTAAATAAAATTCCCTTTTAAGATATTTTAAAACACAAACTTAAAAGTTTGGATTTTTTCCGTTTCTTTTTAAAATTCATGTGGCTCATTTTTGTGTCAGTTTGAAAGGCATGCATATTTTATAGATGGCTTATTCTTTGACACAAACCCATCATTTCTTGCAAAAAGTCTCCGCCTGTGCTTCTACTCCATCATCCCTGCAAGGGAAGCTGGAAAATGTAGCAATTTTGTGGGCAGCCACTTCTTAGCTGCAGCAAAATCTTTAAAGACAGAAAGCACGATTTTAACCAACATTACCTACCCTTGCTCCACCTACAGCATGCATAAGTCATGAAGGAGGTCTGGATGGAGATGAGGGAGAGATGAAAATCTTCAAAATACAATGTATGAAATCCTCAAAGAATCAATAATATATATTTTAAAAAGCCAAAAATCAAAGTGACAATAAATGTTGGTGAGGATGCATGGTCAGAGGAAGCCTCACACGCTGTTCATGAGAATATAAACTGTGAGTCAATATGGCAGTTCCTCAAAAAGACAAAAATAGAACTGTTATACCATCAAGTTGCACCACTGCACTCTGGTTAGAATGTGAAATACTCCCACAGTCATGTGTCTTTGAACTCTTGGTCCCCAGCTGGGGATGCTGTTTTGAAAGGTTGCAGAAACTTTAGGAAGTAAAGTCTTTCTGTAGGAAGTGAGTCATTGGAGGTGGGATATTTTGTTTTTCCGACAAATAAAACTTGCTTGGAGTCAAAGGGTGGAGCAAGCCACTAGTTAAACATAGAGGTTTGGAAGACTATAGAAAGAGGGACAGGAAGTGGTAAGGCGGGGCTAAGACAGGATCTTGCCCTTTTGGGTCAGAGGAACCTGAGAGGTAGGAGCAACACATTACTAGATATATCCCTGAAGGAATATAAGTCAGTACACCACAGAGATACCTGCACATCCATGTTTCCTGCAACATTATTCAACATAACCAAGATATGGAACCAGTCTGGATGCTCATCAACAGAAGGCATGTAAAGAAAACATGACATACATGCAATAAGGTATTGTGTAATCACAAAGAAGAAGAAAATCATGCTGTTGGCAGAAAAAGAATGGAATTGGCATCATGTTAAGGAAAATAAGACAGATGCAGAAAATCGAATGTTGTTCATTTTCTCTCCTTAGGTTAGATCTAGAGCAGAAAGACTTAAAAGTTGAAGAAGGATTATTGAAGAAATATAAGGAGCCTGGAGGAGGGGAAAAGGGGACACAAAAGATAAGGTAGTAAGGGGTGACTGTAGCTAGAGCACATTATATGCATTTATAAAAGTGTCATAATA
The DNA here is from genome assembly GCF_949786415.1 of Peromyscus eremicus. NCBI lineage: Eukaryota > Metazoa > Chordata > Mammalia > Rodentia > Cricetidae > Peromyscus > Peromyscus eremicus. The sequence continues at coordinate 120,600,412 of NC_081419.1, read as the reverse complement.
AAGCCCATTACTTCATACAATTAATATGTGCTAGTACCTAAAACTTAAACAACAAGCGATGGGAGTGCTCTCACTGTGTTCTTTATCTTCTTTATCTTTATCTTTATAAACTGAATGGAAACAAAGATGGAAGCTTAGGAGGTGACAGAGCCACTGCGGGAACCTGTCTCTCACCCTAAGTTGTGGCATGGGGTGGAGGTGTCAGTGATTGTCATATGAATGAGAAATAGTTGCTTTTTTTTTTTTATTTTGTTACTATTGTGTATGTGTTTGTGTGATGTGTGTGCACACATGCCACAGCGCATGACATGAGTGGAGGTCAGAGGACAACTGGGGAGAGTTGGTTCTTTCCTTCTACTGTTGGGTCCAGGAATCAAGCTCAGGTTGCTGGGCTTGGGCAGTAAGCACCTTGACTTGCTGAGTCTGCCTGCTGGCCCGACACCTAGTTTTCAATTGTACTTTAGCCTCAACCTATTTGCATGTGTTTACTATAGTAGCCAAATTCCTCCAATAAAGCCAGGAAACCTGCTAGCATAACAAACATCTGATGGTAGAAAGTCATAGATCCTCAAGGCAGGACTCTGCACCAGTCAGACTGATTTGATGGCATCCTTGTTTAACTAACAGCTGATGGTAGAAAGTCATAGATCCTCAAGGCAAGACTCTGCACCAGTCAGACTGTTTTGATGGTGTCCTTGTTGAAATGTCTCTAGAATTTAGAAAGTCCCATCCACATGTTCTGTTTATAAATTTGCATGTTGCTCTAGGAAACTCCTCATCCCTAGAGAACTTCAAGCATCACCTCCTTTGTGAGTTCTCAGAGCTTTCAACCCTGTTTCTCGACACAGTTAATAACCCCCTTTATCGTGACACTTCTACTTGTCTGCACCTCTTTTTCCAATAGATGTAAACAGCTGAATCCCAAGAACACAGACCTGCCACAGCATTTAATTTTATACCTTTCGATCCTAGATGGTGTTAGCATGTAGTGGGAATGTAATAATGACTTGTGGAGTGACTGAATGAATGCCTTCTATGTTGCTGTTGCTGCAAATTCATTTATTTCATGTTTAAAAGATCAGAGAAGATGGTTCTAATTGGTTCTCAGCCTTTTGGCTAAGATAATAAATGATCTGGCTCCAGTGCTAACTGGCAATTTCAAATATTCCTGATCTTTAGGGTTCTCATCTTGGGTACAGGGGTTTCCCCCTAAGAACAACCTTAGCTGCCAGGACTTTCACTTGGGTGTCATAATGTGTCCAAGGGAGTTCTTTGTAAGCTTAAGTATATAACGGTTAATTGAATGACTAGCCCTGGGGCAGAAATGGCTTGGCAACATTGGTAACCGGGGGTTTTTCAAGTTCCATTGCAGTAGGCTCAGTCCGTCCTGGGATAGACAAAGTTAAACCTGTGTTTGGGGGGCATCATCACTGGCTAGCTTGCACTTGAGAATTAGCTCAAGTCAAGCAGACAATGCAAAGTGGGCTGTTAGTGCTAGAAGGATCTTAACAATCAGTGGGTGAACCTTTTGGTAAGAGAATTCTATTTGGGCACCCACCTCTGACCTATCTCCCTCCCTCCCTCCCTCCCTCCCTCCTCCCTCCCTCCCTCCCTCCTCCCTCCCTCCCTCCCTCCTCCCTCCCTCCCTCCCTCCCTCCTCCCTCCCTCCCTCCCTCCCTCCCTCCCTCCCTCCCTTCTTTCCTTCCTTCCTTCCTTCCTTCCTTCCTTCCTTCCTTCCTTCCTTCTTTCCTTTCTTTCTTTACATTTGGTCTACCATATTATTTCAAGAGTTGACTAGAACATGGTGATCCTCTCAGAGTCTTTCTCTGCAAATTTCCAAACTAGAACATCTGGCTTCCTGTTGATGATTGGGCTTTATGACATAAATATTTGAAATGACACAGGACCATATTGTCATTTTGTAAGCTAAAGAGGTAGGACACAAACCCATAATATAAAAGAACAGTACTGATGTGCAGAGAGACAAATACAGGCAGTGGAGAACCTGAGAAAGGTGTGTACCCCTGTGTCTACCTGCCCTAAAAGGTTTAGGTCCTCTCACAGATCTGGGTGAGGCAGTCCAGGACCACATGATACAATCCCCTTTGTGTTTAAGCCAGTTCAAGATGGGTTTCTGTCACACTCAAAACTGTCTTAACAAATAGGTTCCAAAACTCAAAGACGAGGGAAATGATGCTGAGGAAGAAGGATGTCTTGTCTTGTCTCTTTCTTTCTTTCTTTCTTTCTTTCTTTCTTTCTTTCTTTCTTTCTTTCTTTCTCTTTCTTTCTTTCTTTTTTTCTTTCTTTCTTTCTTTCTTTCTTTCTTTCTTTCTTTCTTTCTTCTTTCTTTCTCTCTCTCTCCCTCTCTCTCCCTCCTTCCCTCCCTCCCTCTCTCTCTCTCTCCCTCTCTCTCCCTCTCCCCCTCCCTCTCTCTCCCTCTCCCCCTCCCTCTCCCTCTCTCTCTCTCTCTCTCTCTCTCTCTCTCTCTCTCTCTCTCTCTCCTTTTCCTTTCTTTCTTTCTTTTTTTTTTGTTTTTTGAGACAGGGTTTCTTTGTGTAACTGTGGCTGGCCTAGAACTCTCTTTGTAGACCAGGCTGGCCTAGAACTTGCTGAGATCCGCTTGCCTCAGTCTCCTGAGTGCTGGAGTTAAAGGCATGCACCACCACTGCCTGACTACAAGGATGTCTTTTAACATTTGATGTTGGATGTACATTCCATGGGGGCAAAGCAGGCATCTCTAACTGGTAAGCTATGGTACATGTTATTAGTGTGTTCTTTAGAAGAGTTTTTAATAACCATCTCATTCAGGGAAATACTATTTCTTTTGTTTGTAGATGAATTTCTAAACAGTCTTATTAAATAAGAAACACAGAGCCAAATACAGAGGTAATAGCCAGAGATAAGAGAGTCACGACTACCTTATCTTTTTTTTTTTTTTTTTTTTTTGGTTTTTCGAGACAGGGTTTCTCTGTGTAGCTTTGCGCCTCTCTTGGAACTCACTTGTTAGCCCAGGCTGGCCTCGAACTCACAGAGATCCGCCTGGCTCTGCCTCCCGAGTGCTGGGATTAAAGGCGTGCGCCACCACCGCCCGGCTGACTACCTTATCTTACCACCTCGCCACTGTCACTTCCCCAGAGAGACCTTCTTCCTGTCTAACTTGTGTTTTTATGGCTTTCCTGTTCCTGTTCTGCTTTCTCATTGGCTCTAAGCCCAGCCACATGACTTCCTCATCACTGCCTGTCTATACAGACCTCCAGGTCTCTATGGTTGGTACTGGGATTAAAGGCTTGTGTCACCATGCTTGGCTGTGTCCTTGACCACACAGAGACCCTTCCTGCCATGTGATCGGATTAAGGGTGTGTGCTACCACCGCCTGATTTCTGTTCCTAGCTCGCTATGACCTCTGATCTCCAGGCAAACTTTATTTATTAACATACAAATAAAAATCACATTTCAGCACAATTAAAATATCACCACATTTGTCTTTTTTTTTTTTTTTTTTTCTGATGGCAGAGGACATAGACATAGAGAAACTGGGCTAATGTGGTAGCTTAAGGCTGCCTCTGACAGTTACTGGTTGTTGCCTCAAAGGCCCAGGTTCTCATGAGGTGACACCATCCCTAGCATTGTGGCTACCCCTTGTGGAGCCACCAAGAAGCCAGAAAGCCAATCACCACCTTACCTCTCCCCTGGAGCTTCAAGGCCCAGGCCAAAGACTGATAATTTTCTCAGAAACAATTAAAAGACAACTATTTCTATTGTTTGACAGTCTTGAAGTGGGAAACTGGGGAGTTTCTGAGGTAGAGCCAAATGAATTTTCACATCAGCTTTGGAGTTTTATTCATAATTCAAGGCGACTTCTTATCAACCGAAGGAAAACAGGCGCAGATCTTCTTAAAGTAAAATGAAATTCACAGACAGAGGACCACAGCACTCCGAGCTGACAACAGTGTTGTTTGTAGAACCCGAATCCTTCAGGCCCTCTTCTAAATCCTAACACTGTGTTCTGCTTCTGGTGTTTGTTTGGGGCCTCCACTTCCTGCCACACACAGGGACTGCACACCAGAAAAGGTCATGGTGTTTAAGGCTCCTCAAGTCATTTCTTGCTGTGTGTCCAAAGAAGCAAATGATAGAAGGTCCCACAAGCGCACCATCATATGGGCTTGCTTGAGACCACTGAAGATGGGTAAACTGGGGTTAATTCAAAACGGAAAATGAAACACCAACACTTCACCTCAATGGTTTAGCTGAAGACTAATAGCAAAATCGGAAAAGCTACAAGCAGATACAGGAGCCGGGCGACCTCTGCAACCTGCCCTGGGTCACTTCTGGCTTTAACAGTGGCTGGTGTGTGCCAAGCATGTTCTAGTGTCCTGTTTGTCTTGGTAAGATTCTCTGAAATCTTGGGAGTTGTCCCCAGCTATCTGGAAGCAATGTCTTGGAGGTAGCTCTCAAACAGTAGCTGGTAGGGTAAACTCCTCAACTTCTGGCCTTTGTACTTTTTTCCCCCTGTTTTTTAGTTGCAGCCAACTGTGTTTTATTAGTGAAAAAAAAAATTTTTTTTTGAGAATTTCATACATGAGTACTGTATTTCCACTTCTTCCCCCTCCTCCCACGTCCCATGTCCCCCTTAATCCTTCTGGAATTTGTGATCTCTTCTTGAATTAGTGTTACATATAAATGTACACATATATACACATACGTGTATATGTAAATACACTCTGCAGAGTCCATTTAGTGTTCTCACGTGTGTATGTTTAGGACTGATGGCATGGGATTCGATAACCTATCAGGAGGCTCATTCTTAGAGAAGACTGATTCTCCCTCCTTTTCCACAGCCATTAATTGCCTGTGGCTCTTCATCCAGAGATGGGGCTTTACGATATTTCCCACATCCATGCTGGCATGTCAGCTGGTGTTGTTATTGTGCTGGTCTTGTTTAAGTGACCATATTTTTGAGATTTCACAGCTATGACTTCCCTGTCCTATGTAGGAGACACTGCTTTGCAGCAAATGTCTTGGTCCTCTGTCTCTTATTCTCTCTCTCTGCCCCATCATCCACAGTGGTTTCTGAGCCTTAGGTATCGGGTTTGCGGTGGCTGGTGAGGTCATAGACCCTAGAGAAGAACCTACTGTTGCAACTTACCTAATCCTGTACCACTTCCAACAACTTCTGAGGTTTTGAAGGGAAGTAGTGAAGTATGCATTCAATGTGGTTTTTCTCAACTACTCACAATGCTAGCAAGCTTACTGTACACAGCTGCTCATCCATTTTTGTGAATTCCATACATCTGCATTGAACATGTACAGACATTTCTCACAACACAATTCCCTAAATTATCCATGCAGGATTTGTATTATACTAGGTATCTGAAGTTGTCTAGAGGTGAGTTGAAGTTATGTTGGAGGATGTGCATGGGTTCTGCGCAAATGTTACACCGTTTTATAGATGGAGCCTGAACTTCTGTAGATCCAGTGGAGATGCTGAGATCCATCCCCCATGAATACTGAAAGAGGACTCCATTTTACTGAATTTTGATAATTTGTAACACTCTCTTCACTCTTTTCCTAGAATCTACTCCCAGACAAACTACTAACACTCAGGTCCTTAAGCCAGGCTCTGGTTTTTTGTTGTTTCCAAGCCAAGCATATACATCTAGTTCCTTGTTTTCATTATCATATCATTTTGGTCTTGGTTTCTGATTCTTAAAAATAAAGTTCAGTTGCTCCAAACGTGTTTTAAATTACACTCAGTTGTGCGTTGCTCTTTTCCTCTGAATCACCACATAAATCTGGTCCATGCTCACTCTCAAAATTTCTTTGGCTAAAACTGTTGAATGAACCCTAGTGGGGCATCCCATTAACAAACTGATATAAACAGGTAGCTGTTGGCTGTGTGTTGGCCCTTATGCTGTATACATTGATTTGGAATGTTCCTGAAAGGTAGGCTTCAACAGCCTACTTTCCAAATGATGTTTAATCTTACCCAGCTAATAAATCAGTAGACAGGGATCAGCTCAGACACATGGAGACACAAAGTACGTATTCTTTCAGTGGATCTATAAGATTTTAGTTTCCCCATTTCCTTCTGTGAGATTTTCTTGTCTTATATTTTGCTTTCTGTCAACTGAACCACCTTGGCTCTTTTCAGAGTATCATGCACCAGGGCAAAGATCATGCCTAGGTCGTTAGACAGCTACTGATGTAGACCTGAGCTGACAATGATGCTGAAACCTAGGTTGCCTTGTGGACCCTTATTAGAGTGGGGTTTATGTGTATACCAGGTAGCAAACAGAATTCTGGCTAAGATCCACCCCACAGTGTGTCCAATATGTTCTCACCCCCAACGAATGAGTTATTATCTCACCATACTCACAAGCATCATCAGGATAACGATTCTCAGCAGCTGGCAAGATTCTCACCTTGATTCCCTCCTGTGAGAATTAAGAGGGATAATGGAAGGGCCACGTGGAAGGTCTGAAACTGTTCTTCCTCTGTTCTGACCATGGTAATAAACCAGAAGAACACATCTCAGGATGCCTGGGTCACTTTCAAAGACTTTAAAAATGGTATCATATACTCCTCCAATTCATTTGTAGGAAACTGCAAATATGGTAACATAAGGCACCACAGACTTAGCCAGATGACATATCATAGTTGCAAGCTGAATGCTGCTTCTTATTGGAATAGATAGATAGACATCATCTCTGGAAGCTCATATGTGACCATGCACCTATGAACGTGCTGTTTTTAATTCACAATATAAATCACAGGAACATCTATTGCTAGGATCTGGTGAACAGGAAATCACAAGAGTTGTTAATATCCTAATTAAAAACATTTTACCAGAAGGTGGCCAATAATCCTCATGAAGATCTCTAGAGAACAGTTCTATCAATGAAATCTTCAGGAGTTCAATGATCTGTAAGCATGCAGAGATATCCTTTCCAAGGTGAAACTCATGCTTTTGCATCTCACACCTCCTTCTCCCTCCCCCCCTCCCTCTCTCTCCCTCTCCCTCCCTCCCTCCCTCTCTCCCTCCCTCCCTCCTTCCCTCCTTCCCTCCTTCCTTCCTTCCTTCCTTCCTTCCTTTCTTTTCTGTTTGATTTTTTGAGACAGGGTTTCTCTGTGTAGCCCTGGCTGTCCTGAAATTCACTTTGTAGACCAGGCTGGCTTCAGACTTACAGAGATCCACCTGCCTCTGCCTCCTGAGCACTGAAACTGAAGGCATGCACCAGCATGCCTGGCATCCATCATCTGTTTCTAATCTTTAGTGGTGATAGCTCATTCGATCATGGGACATTGAGTAGCTATGCAACTTCAATTGCCAACATGAATGAGTATCCCTGAATTTAGCATATGCAGCAGATAGGCAGACAAAGCACAATTCTAGTGCATGCTGCAAAAGTCTATAGGGGTTGGGCCTGAGTAGATCCAGAAGAAAACATAATCAAATAAGTAGATGGCCAAATTTTGTGGGCCAGGTATTTCCCCCTGCACTCATGTACTAGGAACTTAACTTCAAAAGTTATATGGTAATACTCTTTGAGACTAATCTTTGTTATTAAAGTTAGATGAGGTCGTGTAGGTGGGACCCCTATGAGGCATTAGGGGCTTTCTAGTAAGAGGGGGAAAGATATTTACTTTGTCTTTCCATGTGATCCCTTCCAAGGCCCTTACCAGATGACCAGCTTCATGCTCTTAGATTTCCCATACTCCAAACTAAATACATCATACTATTTTTTATAAATTAGTTTTAGTAGTTACTTATTTTGTTACGGCAACAGAAAATGGACTAAGACATTTAGACATCTATACAGACTGTTTCTGAGTGCTAATACTTCAACTCCACCCACACATTTGCTTCAATTAAGTAGGAGTGGGGAGGACCCCATGATGGAGAAAGGAAGTGATTGATTGATATGGAGGATAGTGTGATGAGTTGGTACTAACTGAAATGAACTGCTGCTTCATGAGAACTCCACTCTGTGATGCTCCTGAGAAAGTGATAAAGGAAGGACTTCCCAGTGGAAAGAACCAGTGATTGTACACTCTGTACTGAGAGAGAAGTGAGCTAAGAATATGCATGGGTTCCTTGACAGTGGTGAATGGATTGGCTGGTTGAGCAGAGGAACTGAAAGAACAGCGTAGGATAAAGGAATTGAGAGCTGTCTGGGAATGAGTATATGAACTGACTTGTAAGTGTGGCATTTTGTATCTTATCCTAATGTCCTTTCAAGACAGGCATTTTCCAGGGAATGACTCCTCCCATGAATATTACCTGTTGGAACAAGGTCCAAAAATGAACTCATGTGAGGAGATTTCCGAGTTCTTGTTAGAAAACTCCATGAAACCAAGACAAGAGTCTTTTGACCTCATTTTCTTCAAAAGCACAAAATTGTTCTTGGATTATGCTTTCATGCCCCTCCCAGGTGTAGCAGATAGGAATGAGTTTATATTAGATTATTCATTACAACTGGCTATTGTTATTTGTTTATATGTCTCTATGGAAAAACATATTTTTGCCACGTGCAGCTTGTCGGCCACGTGTGGCTTGCCTTTGTGATTATACACTTTACTCATGTGACTCCTATTAACTCTCAGAGTATAAACTGTCTTATGCTCTGAATAAAATTGGCTACTGCATTAGACTTTAGTCCACCTCATTTATCCCAGGATCTACTACCTCTAGAGCAGTGAACAGTAACCCAACTTTTTATCAAGGAAAAATCCAGTGTTCATGATGTGGCTTCCTGTGTTGATCACCACAGCGGTAGGCATGAACGGTATGTTTGCATCATTTTACAAGATGGTTCTAGCTACTGCCACTATTCAGTGTTTGTCTTGCCAGCTGAAGAGACCTGTGCACCACCCCTCAGGCTTTTAGATGGCTCGGCTCGTTGGTTATACCAAATCCCTTTCATCCTGAAAGGGGAAGTAACTTGTTCTTACCTAAGTCAACAGCGCTTTGAACTTAGGTTTGCCTTCCTTGCACTCCTCAATGCTCCCACAACACCACTCTCTCAGGGCTGACAGAATATCTGATTAACCACAGGGATCCCTGAACACTGTTGTCTCACATAAGGGACAACTCAGTGGCGAAGAAAATGGGACAATAGGCAAATGGTCGTGGGATCTGTTGCTCTAGCCAGAAATAACCAGCCCAACAGAATGGCAGAAGGGCTCACTGGAGGCTCAGCTGTCACTAGCTCAGGGACACACCCTGTGGAATGAGGTGATATTGTCGAGGATGCAGTATATTCATTGAGAAAATAATTCAAAGTGCCTTGTCTCTGTATCAGATTCATGAATGAGAAAACCTTAGTTAGGATGATTGACCCTCCTTGCTCTCCTAGTTATTTACTTCCAGGCGGTGTATTTCCTGTCTTCCAACTGTTTTCTCTGTTCATTCAGAGGTTCTGGCCTGCAGAAGGGGTATTTTTTTTTTTAACAGTAGGGCAGAAGAATGTAATTACTGAACTGAAGCTATGAACTTGGTTATTTTTGGCTCTCTGTGCTGGTGCATCTAAAGGCAATTATCCTAATTACTATGAAGATTTGGATTATGTTGGGACAAACCTTGGTACTTTCGTGTCCAGATGTAACTGGAATTGTAGCAGCCTGTTGAGGATGTAGCAACTGTAGATTTGGTTCCTACATGGTTCAATGTGTACATTGCATCACAAGCAAGCAACCTAGACTATTTGATTCATTGGTTGAAGGATAGGAAAATCCGAATTAGCAGATCCAAGCAGACAAACAGATAAGCAGTATGGTTTCATTATGCTCTATGTATATTTTCTTTGATTTAGCTTTATCCTAACCAGTAATGTGCTGACCATCTTCATGAAGGGTACCATGACAGTGCTATGTTTTGGTGTGAAGCCTGGAAAAAGTGCATGTGATAGGTCATCAGCATTTCATACAGAAACACTTGACCAATTGGGATAGAAGCCCATGGATGAATGTCCCTTCCTCTGTCCAAGTTTGTGAGGCAATTTTTTAAAGTTATTGATTGATGTGGGGGTTCTGGCCCACTGTGGGTAGTGCCACCCCTAGGCAGGTTGTATAAGAAAACAGGCTGAGGAAGCCATAGAGAGCAATCCAGTAAGCAGAAGATCTCTATGGTTTCTGTCACAGTTCTTGCCTCCAGTTCCTGCCTTGAGTTCCTCCTTAATGATGTACTGTAAATTGTAAAATGAAATGAACTCTTTTCTCCCTGGGTTGCTTTTAGTCATGGTGTTTATCAGCAATAGAAAGCTAACTAAAATACATTGCTTAAGGTAAGTTGGCCTTAAGCTGAGCCTGTCTTCCTAGGGGTGATCCCTTGGTCATATGATTGACCTGGCCCAACTGGAATGATAGGTCTCCACTAAGGTCAGAGATTCTAGTCTCTTGACCAGTAGGGTTTTCTCTACCCTAACATTGTCTGCTATGCCCCCAAAAGGTTATTTAGATGTGATCAAGTTCAGTGTCTTAAGATGGGGAGATTATAATCTAGGGCCCCGAAGGGCCTGAAGGAGATGATATGAGAAGCTATGAAGAAGATGATGTAAGGACCAGGGCTGAGGCCGAAGGAAGGGCAACCATAACCCAGGGCATGCGTATGATCTCCAACATCCAGAAGAGTCAAGGGACAAACTGAAGCTTCTAGAAGAAATCAGTCCCTTTGGACCCACGTACAACCTCTGTCCTGCAGAACTGTCAGAAAACAAATCCTCACTATTGTAAGTCACTACAGCAACAAGGGGACATTTGTACTGTGTCAAACATTACCGAGCATCCTGTCGGTGTGGAACTGGAACTGTGATCAATGCTAAGGTTAACGACCCTCTAAGAAGCTATTCTTGTAATTCAAAAGTATGTTTGGCATCATGATATCACATTATTAGTGGAGGAATGAGCCCAGTAGAATTACTAGAAAATCATCGATACGTGAGTATTAAAGAATTCAAAGAAATACCTTTTAAAAAGGAATTTGTCTCTGCTTTCTTAACTCCACTATTCATAGGGAAGACAGATTTAATTTACTGAAAGATAGTATCAGGGTTTCATAACATAGGTTTGTTAACATCCCCACACAGGTACAGTGATCCTGTGATATGAAGCCATACAAAGGCTCTCTGAAATGCTATCTGATCCTGCTGGAAAAGCAAAGAACCCGCTAACTTGGGCAACAGGCTGGAGTTAGGAAGAATTCCGGGCAGAAATGATGATTCTGTGCAGCCAATACAGCAGGTGCTATGCTGAGTGATTAGATACAATTGCTGTCTCCTCAGAGAGATTCAGGAGCCATGGCTCATCTCAGGGAACCAGAGGGGAGGCAGCCTTTCAGCTGAGCAGGGGCAAGGGGGTCTGTCCACAGCCATTGTTCCCAGTTCAGATAAGTTGCTGAGGCGTGACTGCTCAGAAGTGATCATCACTGACTCAAGTGTCACTGTGGTCTGAGAGGCCTAAAGGAGGCTTGGATAATCGAAATTTCTGCCCCGTCTTCAGTGAAAAGATACTGTGAAGACGGAGCCTCGTAGTGTTATTGAAAACACTTGGTCCATGGAGCCGTGAGCTACATGCTTACACACCATTTCTGCCATTATAGTGAACTTGAGGAGGAGGGACAGTGACGGAAAAGGGAAGAAGATTCTAGGGAACAGACTCTCAGGGGCACTGAGAGCAAGTGAGGTACGCAAGACACAGCATTTAAGAAGCCATTGGCTCTCTAGGTCTGGCCTGGGACTCGGTTCAGCAGACAGTACTTAAGAGCCTGTTAGACTGCCAGAAGTTCGAGGCCTAAGTCCACAGCCTCTGGTGAGTTATTGTAAGTTACCCTCTGGGCCTGGATGATTCTTTGTAAATGGGCCTAAGAATAGGAGCCATTAGGGGCTGGAAAAAATCCACCGCCAGGTATTCAGAACAGTATCTGATAGATAAGAAATGCTCCAACAGTGTCAGGGAAAGGCACACCTTTCATCCCAGCATTTGAGAGGCAGAGGCCAGTGGATCTCTGTGAGTTCCAGGCCAGAGTGGACTACATAGTGAGTTCCAGGAAGCCAGAGCTACCTGGGAGACCTTGTCAAAAAAAAAAAAAAAAATGCTTTATAACCACTAGTTACCACTGACATGGAGGCAGTGCCAGGGTATGTTTAGATATTAAAACCTGTAATTAACAAGAGGCAACAAAAACAAGGAGGATGTTTCTACCCACAGAGGCTCACAACTTTCTGAGTTTCCCTGGAAAGGAATGAGGAAGCCGAGGGCGTGGTCTCCTTTTCCCCAGCATTTGAAACCCAGGCCCAATTGCCTTCTTGTTAGTGGCTGGGGGCTGCCTTCTTCCTTATTCTTCAGGTCTCCTGGCCTCTCCCACCCTTTCTTCTTAGACTCTTAACATGCCTTTATTTGCTAGTCAGTGCTCTTGGCCTCTGGATGTTATCGGCCGGCCAGTAGCTGCTCTGGGGCACACACAATGGGAAAAACAATCAAGAGTCCACAGATAAACCAAGACTGCCAACTTTGTACCCTCAACAAGTCCTCTGTGGACAATTAGGGCCAGAAGATAAATATTGACACATTAGACTATTTCCTCGTTTGTTTTCTGATGGTTATTTGGGCAATCTGATGGGGCAAAATTCCACTTTTCTGATAACCGATTCTTGGGCTAATAGAAACAAATAAATAAAGGGCTCTGTCTACAATGGGCTGGGCAGCCCCATTGTGCAGAACCGCTAATCGGATTAAATGGCCCCCCAGCTCTGTTTGCAGCCACCCAAAGTCTCCTGAACATTCTCTACATCTGAAGGGGACCCATCATGGTGGCTCCTTTGCTGCTGAAATCAAATGGGGAGGTGCAAGCAAACCCTGTCTCTTAGCAAACGACGTGTAGGGCTGGGCCAAGCACTGCGGAATCCTTGAAACTAAGCAGACAAGCTGAAAAGATTGTTTTGGCCAGAAAGCTGCAAAAAACAATGCGTGTGCTTCAGAATATATTTTCCCCCTAATTTCCATCAAAAAAAAAAAATGATAACGAAAGAGAATGGTAGGCATGTAAACAAATCCCTACATGTATGAGAAGCCCTGAAGGCTTGGGAAGTCATTCTTCTCCAGCGTCCTGGGGGGCAATGCATCTTTCTGATTCTGCCAATTTATCTAGAAAATATTACAATTTAATCTGTGTTAATAAAAGACCAACAGTGTAACAACGCCTGGGGTTTTATGTGTCTGGCTGGCTTCTATTAGCATTTAAATCTGCGTCCATTACATCAGTCTCTTAAAAATAAACACAAACATTTATGCGAGTGACAATTCGAGTTAGCCTTAGTCAGTCTTAAATAATGTCACTCAACTCGGCATTTGGACCGAAGCCTGTGAATCATGAGGTGTATTTTTGCCTACAGTCTGATAATTTTCAAAGCTATTGGCAACCTGGGAATTTTCCTTCCTTATCACCGGGGCTCAGCTAACTTCACTAAGACTAATCAGGCTGGGAATCATTCATTCAAGGATTGCATGATCATGTTTTTCTTTAGCTGTGACAGCTGCCTCAGCCACATTAGCAATGCAGATTAGCCAGCCTAATAGGTTAATGCAGAACACGCGAAAATTAGGTTTAATCCCCAGTGAAATAATCTAACATTTTCACATTTCTTGATGTTGGGATAGAGACATTGCTTGTGACTCAATTAGGTGTAATGTAGATCAAAGCAAATTTACCTTCTGGCTGAACCTTCCCAGAGTTTAGACAGAAGAATACAGCAAGGGCCCTTTGCTAATTGGTGAATAGCTGTCGGGAAAAATGGCATTAGGAACATGTAGGCTGTGAGCAGAACTCTTCGGGCCTACCTATGACAGACAATTGACATTTTGCACATCTCTGCATCTAATGCTTTGCCATCCTGGTGAAGTTGTAGCTCAAAATAGACGCAAATGCTTTGTGTACCAACCCATTCATCCTGAGTGAAACCTTGTTAAATGGAATCTCTCTCTCTCTCTCTCTCTCTCTCTCTCTCTCTCACCACACCTTCTTCATGTCCTGTTCAGGAGTATCACAATTGTGTTCTGAATGGGCCTGCATTGTGCAGGGAACAGAAAGAGAACAAGAGGGTGTCTAATGTTTTCATTCTAGCGAATAGCATATCAAACACACATCTCTTTCAATCATAAAAAGGAGGCAAAAAAATTACATGCCCTCGGTTGCCAAATTATTTTTTGCCTTGACATCTTAATTCTTAATCCTTGTGTGTGGTCAAATCAGTCTACTATAGGCAACCAATCAAGCAATTATTTCTAAATTATATTTGCCCAACTCACATTGATTGGCCATTCTTTTCTTATTGGGTTAGCTCATTAATTCTGAGCAGCTTGCTTATTATGCCTTCCACATCATTTTCCTTCCGAGCCTATCTGCTCCAACCAGCCTGCTGATGTTTCAAGATGCCATGGGAGGGGGGGACGACCGGCGATCTACGCATTGTCTCCTCTAGCAATTACAATTCACATTGCTGATTAACTTTGATGTGAAAACTAATGAGATAAGACAAGTTATCAAGGCAGGCCTGATCGTCATTCCATTTATACAGCATTTGCCACCGGTGAATGACAAAACCTAATGAAGACGTATCTGACAGCAGGCTGAGCCAAGGCAGGCTTCAGTATTGTCAGCCGGAGCTCTGCCCCCTTCTCATGGTCTAGCTGAGACACGTTGGAATTAGCTTAATAATGAAAACACTTCATCTAAATGGACACATGTTTACATTAAAATAACTATGTGATAAATAGATGGTGAAGATTTTATGCCTTCTTGAGTCTAAACAACAAAGTAAAAATGTGTGCTAGGATTCACTAAATCATTAGGAAAATTCAATTTAAGCTATTACCCTTGTCCTGGAGCATTTCCCCATTAATGGATAACAAATGTTGGGTTTTAGAGGGAGGGAAGGGACTGGATCTGGGAAAAACTGGAATGATTTACTCTGTTAAGATGGTAATAGATAAACAGAAGTACAATATTGGTGAAGCTAATGAACACTGTCCCCCTGGCAATAACTTTGTGGCAAGGCGACCCACTGCGATGACAGTTCAGGCTGTGCATTTTCATGAGTTCTCTGCTTTTCTGAGCCTCAAAACTGGCAAGCCGCAGGCTCTCGGTGTACTGCGCAGAGCTCAGAAGCCGCAGAAGCCCGCCGGGCCTGCAGCTGATTATGTTGCAGATGCAAAGCATTTCTCTAGATACATTTGTATGCATTCCCCCCTAACAAATTAACAATTGCACCAGAAATGTAAATTTTCTTTTGATACAATTTGGGGGGCTAAGCATTAAATCTTACAAAGAAAGAGAGTCATCCTTAAATTGATTAAACACAGGATCATACTTGAGCTTTGCTGAAATTCTCAAGTATTCCGGTGGCTAAAAGAATGTGGAGGCATTTTTTTTTTGACTCCAAAGCATGTAGGTTAGATTAGGCCTGTGAATAAAAAAGGAAACCAAATGCCAGCCGTTTTTAAACATACCAGCTTTTCCAATGAGGCATGTTGTTATTTTGGTTAAAATAATTTTTTAAAATGTAAGAAAAAGACAAAAATGTTCATTTTCCTAAAAGAAACATTTTTCCTCTTAATATGTGCAATTGTATTCTGTTTCTCATTACATAAACATCATAACATACTATTCCATCCAAATATCATGGGAAAATTGAAATAAAACAGTAAAAATAGATGCTAGCATTTCTTTAAAAAAAAATAGGTGGCACTTTTTTTGTTTTCTTTAGCTAAATACGATTTTAATACGGTTTAAAATATTTAAGCATAACTACCCACAAATAGCATTTCCAATGATGCATTTGGTATTTTTAAAAGGAATGCACAAATAATATCAGCATCTACAATAGAAGAGAAGCTTCTCTCCCATTTCTTACTGCACTCACCCCCAAGCATCACAAACAGGCACCACAGTAATAAGAAAAAACACAGAATCAACACAGACCTACGTTTATCTTGATGCTGTGTTAAAGAACTCTATGGCATCTGATGGAAGTTAACAGAAAGTAGCAGTTTAAAGATGAATAGACAAATGAGTACTTCGGTGAGGGATTAAGTTTGAAAGCTAGTCTCAGAACCTTACAGTGAATCTTACGTATCAGAGACGCTATAAAATGTACTTGCTTTCGAGCTAAAAGCACAAGTGGGAAGTTGACCCCCAAGATGGCTTGATGATGAGGTGCCGAGTTTATAAAATTCCCCTGTAATAAGAGTCTGCAACACCCACTAAACACGGAAGCAATTGTCCTAGAAGACGAGTTTCCAATTTTGACTCAAGTGACAAAATTAAACCCATCTGAAGAACGGCTGACGGGTTCTTCTTTCGAACCCGCCTCCTTCCCCTCCCCCCTGATACACTGGCTTGCTTCTTTTAGCCAATTTCTCTCTTGAATTCTCTCCTGGTTATGTTTACCACTCAATTCTAATGTTAATTAGAGACATACACATCCGTATTAGTAACCCACGTTTTCATTAGCACAGCCCACCCTGCCAAATGAAAAACCCAGGAGTGTGTCTGCCTGGGAGCCAACAATGCAGAGATGGCTGTATTATAGAACACACATATCTTACATTCTTTCCTCCCTGGTGTTAATTTTCCCTTTCTGTATCCTCTTATTATGTTCTCTCTAACACGGGTGGCAGGTTCCTTTTTAGTCTATTTCTTTAATCTATTTTAATAAATAATTACAGGCAGGCTACAGAATTTATTCATTCCAGAGAGCTACCTTCTTCGCATTTTTTCCCCTGAAGCGCAGCTCAAGGAGACATGGTGATAACCAGAGAGGCCTGGAATCCCTTCTACACAATGTCATTATGAGCCCCCATTTAAAATGAAAAATGTACATTATACTTAAAAGCAATACAAGGTTAGCGCCTCTTCCCAGGGAATGCTTACAACAAGCAAACCTGGTTCCGTACTCGGGGAAGGAGATAGAAGAAAATGAAAGGAAGGAAAATCCACACAAAGTATTTTAAAGATATACAAGACCCTCGTCAGAAGAACAATGAGTCCTATACCCTTTGTTTTCTCTATAATAGGGAATAATTTTCATCCACTGGACTGTTTGAAAATTTCATTCCTAAGCCAGTTAATCTACTTTTGTTAGTGCAATACTTGTGGAATCTTTGTTGGTATTATTAAAAACAAAAAAAGATTTTATCCTATTTTCCAATTTTTTCCCACATTGCACAGGATGAAGAATAATTTCTAATATTTTGATTTAGACGTTCATAGACTAGAATCCCTTCATCTGCCTTTGTGACCCTCATCTACAAATGGGTGTGAGTAGACTGAGGCTGTAGCTGAATATCTTTATCTTTCTTCCCCCTAAGTTCCCCCATAGATGTGTGCACTTCAGTATGTCCCACTGACGAACACTTCACTTTTTCAGGGTTAAGTTTTAGACTATTGTATTCATGCACCAGGCTAGTGAAACAGGGAGCTAACTTCCTAGCTTAGCTGCATGGTAGATTTGTAATATTTGTCTTCAGGGGCCTGGAGATCAATTTCTTCATTAAGTGCTTGGACTGTGTTGTCAACAGTTCTCCCAGTATAAGCCCTAAAATTCACTCACTGGGTTCCTGCCACATAAATAATTTTGATAATGAGGGGGAACGGCTTGCTTTCAATTTATATATATATTTCAGTCTTGAGTAATGTTTTATTTAACACAGTTACAGAACACCTTTTGATTTGGAGCTTAAAGTAAATAATATTTGTACATCTGAAACATACTCAAGACAAATGAAAAGCCTCTACATGCCTTTGTGTGAGATGCTGAAGGGCTCTACAAACTTAAAAGGACAACCTCAATTAAGCTCATCTTCATCTGGAAAAAGTAGCAACCGAAAGCTGAATATATTAGATAATACGCACTTGCCGAACAGCATTCTCACAGCTATTAAAAAAAAAAAATTAAAGAAAAAAAGAAAAGGGGGAGAAAAGAGAAAAATAGTCTTGATAACCAGCCCAAAGCTGGATGCTAATTTTGTTTGAAACTGTTCAACAAACTCTGAATAGATATCCATATTCAACAAAGACGTAATTAATGGCAACGCTTCCTTCAGTCGCAAGCCATCATAACAAGCTGCAAAGTACAAAAAGATTTTTATGGGAACTAATTTAAGGACAAAGGGTTGACCTCTCGCATTTCATTAGCTAACAGGAGGAAGGGAAAGAAGAATGCCAGTGTTCGGTCTCCTTCATTTCAAGCAGCCAATTTCAAAATGCAAATCGCAATCTGCAGATGCTAGAGGCTGATAGAGATATTTTAAAATATCATTTGCTCAATTTAAGGACATCAGACATTTGAATTTTAAATAAAAATCAAAACCAATTTTGGGATTCATTTTTAGTCAGGGAGTGAATGTATTCACGGTGCATCGAAGGTCTTCAGGTTAGCTGTGTTTTCAAGTGTCTAAAACTATTCTTGTAAACCATTAATTTTATATATTATTTCCAAAACCTTTTAATGGAGAAGCTCCATTAAGACACACATTATTCCTCATTATTGGAGCAAGTGAGAAGTGGTGCATTTGGAGTACAGAGCTGAGAAGGATAAAAGCAATCATCCAAATCAGACACCTGATTCATAGATGACTCAAACGCAGTGCGGGCAGGACCTTACTGTTTGCTGCAGGCCGGACTAAAACCAAGTCTCAGAGGTCTGCCTCCCCAGGACCTGACTGGGCATGCAGACCACTAAGCACAGCACTCCATTTGGAATTCTGACCTCTCAGAACTCCATTCTGGCTTTTCTTCCCTCCTGTGCCCCTCCCTATCTGACCATGCATTTTACATTTGTCTCTTCCTGTCCCTTTAAAATAATAGAATACAAGCTTCAAGAAAGCAAAAATCTTGGGCCAGTGAGATGGTTCAATGGGGATACACGCTTGCCTGATAAGCCTGGTGATCAATCCCTAGAAACCAGGTAAGGGTGGAAGGAGAAAAGAGACTCCATAAAGTTGCCTTCTGACCTCTACATGCATGCCATGGCCTGTACACTCACACACAAGTGTGTATGCCCACACACATTCACACACACACACACACACACACACACACACACACACACACACACACACACGAAAACACACATTAATAATTTTTTAATTAAAAAAAGAAAGCATGTTTCTTTAGTTATTCTGTGCATTGTCAAACCTTTTTGTTAATCTTGAATGGCCCAAAATGGTAGCCACAAGTCACATGTTGCTATTAAAATTTAATTTAAAATCAATGAATATTAAACAAATGAAAATTCAGTTTTTCAGTCACAGTAACCACATTTCAAATGCTCAGGAGCCACATGACCTGATGGCTGCCATATTGGACATGGTGGATATAGAACATTCACATTGCCGCAGAAAATTCTACTGGACAGAATTGACCCAACAGTGCTGGGCATACATTATACACTTAATAACAGTATACACTTAATACGTTTTTGTTGAAATTGAATCGGAAGGCCTGGAAATAGCTGTTTCCACGATAAGCAATGTCTATGACCTTCTCTCGGTGTCATCCGCTTAGACTGAGCAAGGGAAGCACGGTTCGGCAGAGCTCTCTCAGCATGTTGTCTTAGAGCCCTGCACACTTCCATCAGAGAAAGTCGTTCCGAGCCTTATGGCTTTGCTTTGACCAGCTGAGAACAGAAAAGATCATACAGTGGAGTTTATGAGGGAGGGGAAGGGAGATAGCACCAACCTCAGTTTTAGTTGGGATATGAAGGCCCTGGGGGATTAACACCCCATAGTGAGAGGACGATGCATGTCGAGATGTCTGTGTTAGAGTTCACGCTTTCATGCTCAGCCCAGAATTTTCCTAACAATTGCAGCTTCAGAATGTACTCACAGACATTTTGGGCAGAGAATAAATCTTTCATTGCATCAAACTGAATAATAACATTAAAAATAATCAAGATCGGGAGGTGGGAGATGGGTCAGAAGTTAAGAGCACTTGCTGCTCTTCTGGAGGACCTGAGTTCAGTTTCCAGCACCCTTGTTGGTCAGCTAACAAATGCCTATAACTCCAGATCTAGGGGATCTGATGTCCTCTTTTGGATTTCTTAGGCACAGGTACACACACACACACATACACACACACACACACACACACACACACACAATTAAAACTAAATCTCCCACCCATTAAATATCACCATTGCTAACACAGTTTATTAAATTTGGCTATGTGCTGGGCTACATGTGAGTGGTTCACCATATTTTCTCATTTAATCCTGACAATAGCATCCTGTTACGGTTTAAAATGGAAGCATCCCCACAGGTTCATTGTTTGAATGCTTGGTCCCCAGCGAATGGTATTACCTTTGTTGGGCCTTTAGGAGATGGGGCTAGCTGAAATAAGGAAGTCACTGAGGGAAGATCTTTGAGGATTCTAGCATGCTCCTGATTGCTGTGACACTTGGTGCTTCCTGGTCTGCTGTGATGTGAACAGACACTGCCACATCTGCCTCCACCATGACCTGAGCTGCTCCTCCATGCTTTCCTCACCACGATGGACTGAAACTTTCTGACTTCTGGTTGGTTCTGTCAGGTCTTTTGTCGCAGTGATGCAAAAATCATTCACACATTCGTCACACAGATGATGCTTTCTCAAACTGGTATCGGAGGAGGGAAGGGCCGAGAAGCAAGGAAGTAATAATGTACTACCATTTAGACTCTAGATGGCAGATGACCAGTTCCAAGGAACTTGGACCAGATTTGAGGCTCCTGTTAGCCACCTTCCGCCTCCCTGGCGAGGGTCTGCTGTCAAATCTACCTGGGATAATGGTTTACTTTCCCCCTTCAATCACTTTGCCTTCCTTCCCCTTGGCAGGTAAGCAAGTTTTATAGCATACTCAGCCCTGCTGGTGCTGAGTATAAAGAAAAACTCAGCTGATGCATTTGGTGCCACAGTGTGGGAAGAAAGTGAACATTCATGCGGAACTTTGAAAGAGCCTGTGGACAACATTGAATGCATTAGGAGGTGGAGAGCACAGAGAAGGGAGGCCAAGGCAGGAACACACACATCATCTAGATCTCTAACTGCATGTTCTGGTTGTTGTAGCTGGGATAGCATGGGTTGTTACTATGGTGTGTAATCATGAGTGGAGATGGTGATACTTGCAACAGGAGAGGGCTCAACTTATATGAACTTAGGCACAATGTACTCCCCATGAGCTAGGCTCAGACTGTCCATGTAGCATTATGGCACCACTAAATCAAGATTATTCTGTGTTTGTCTAAGCACTCCATGAGGGAAATGGCTATAAAAACAGAAGTCAAAAATGGAGTGGAAACCCATTTAGAAATATAGCTCTGAGCTCCAGAGTGTCTTCGCCTATACTCTTGACCATTAAACTGGCTGGATAGACATAGAAGATACCATCACAAATGTTACTGAGCAAAGCCTTATAATCACATAAAAGGAAGATTTTAATGGCAAAGAAAAAAAAGGCTGGTGGGAACTTGAGATGTGTGACTCTAGGGACCCAATCTCAGCCCCTGGAGATGTTTGTTAGCCTTTGGGGTTATTTCCAAAGCTAGAAATAGAGAGACTCAAACATTCTTGAGGATTCATAAAAGGGAAAAACTAAAAGTTGGACACATACTTACATCACACGTGGTATATGGACATATGTTCCCAGCCAAAACTTAGGACATCTTGTCACAACTGGCCATTCACCAATTTCTAGACTAATTCTTTGTCTGAGTGACAGGCCAAGAGACACTGAATTTCCAGTGTGTGGTAATGTTGCTTAGAGTAGCTTTCTTCCCTTCTCTCCCAGGAAATAGAAAAATAACAAAGCAGTTATACTTCCCTTTTTCACTAAATATAAATGTTCTGAGAGTCACAAAACAGATCAAGACATTCCTGTAACCAAATACAATTTGTTTTACAAGCAAGAACTGGGGCATTCTCATCTGCTATGGAGAACAAATGGGAAGCCATACTCGCTGCCTCCCTCCCTCCCTCCCTCCCTCCCTCTCCCTTGCCCTCCCTCCCTCTCCCTTGCCCTCCCTCCCTCTCCCTTGCCCTCCCTCCCTCTCCCTTGCCCTCCCTCCCTCTCCCTTGCCCTCCCTCCCTCCCCCTTGCCCTCCCTCCCTCCCCCTTGCCCTCCCTCCCTCCCTCAACCTTGCCCTCCCTCCCTCCCTCTTGCCCTCCCTCCTTTCTTTTTTGAGACAGGGCCTCACTACATAGTCCTAGCTGGCCTGGAGCTTACTGTGTAGCCCAATCTGACCTCAAACTCACAGAGATCCTCCTGCACCCGCCTCTGCCTCCCCAATGCATGTACCACCAATCCTAGCATAAGAACAGTACTTTGTAAATCAAAGCAACCTCAGAAAATTGAGAAAATGAGACCTCACAATGTATTGTCCATTTAGTGGCTTATGAAAAGTCGACTTTATTTGTAGTGAACTCGTGACCCCATACATAGAACAGTTAACAGAACTTCTACCAAGAAAAAAGATAAATACGCAGTGTAACTAATACACACGGTAATTACCCAATGTTGAAATAGAATATACCTGAAAAAATAAAAGTAACAATGTAGCACAAAGCAGATGCTGGGGTCCCACATCTGTACACCACGCCTGGCTCAGTGGCAGGCTCATACTGTGTTTTTGTCCCTTTCTGCTTGGGTCTTTATAGAGGCTATCTACATGGTTTTCATCTTCTCAATGAGTCCCTTACTCTTCCTACACGTTGGGTTTGTCCTGGGTTATCCAGAGGAATCATTGAGGGATAAAGACAACCTTGAGATTGTCCTGGCTGTGATTTATCAACATGCTAAATTATAATTCACCCCAGTTCCCTGTACTCTCCATGCTTCTTTACTTTGGCGAGATTTGGGCTTTCTTTCTGTTGATGTTTGCTGTTCTTCACAGCTCTGTGTGTGGCTCATGATGTTTCCCACACGTATAGAACAGTAGCTGGCCTATCCTGGACATTTGGTCAGTACCTGTTGAATGAGTGAATGAACACTCTTTGGAACTCCCCAGTATGTCTGTGGAAAGCCAGTCTGCCCAGGTTTTCTCTCTCCATTTCTCAGCCTCACTCTGCACTGCCCTTCCCTCCCTGGGTACTCTCTTGGAGCAGAAAAACGGCATAAGTTTTGTTCCTGAATCTTTCTGTCATGTACCATGATCATCGACGCCCCTCTTCCTGCCTTCCTATTCCTAATAGGTCAATATTAATACATCTGGTTTCTGGCTTAGAAATATGTGATTCCTCTCCTGGGGCTAGAAAAAGCTCCTGGCTATCAAGTAAAAGACTTCAGCTATTAATAGCACACACCATTACTGCATCCGATTGGCTGTAAGTCAACGGCACACTAGCTGCCAGGTGGACCAAACTCACTGTCTCATCTCTTGATTCCCCGGAGTGTAACATTCTCCTCTGTGACTTCCTTTGACTCCGTCATAATTACTTCTCTAGCTCACTCCTGTCACTGCTTTTCCTTTTATACCTCAGTTTCACCCTGTTCTCCCTCCCCCTCCTTTGCATGGGCTCTCCAAAACTCTGCAAAGATTCAACGTCATCTGGAACCACCCCCATGACACAACCCTCTTCTCAGCCATTTAGAGACATTCTTAAGTTTTCAGAGGGGCAGGCCCTTGTTAAAGCGCATCACAGGCCAAGTCAGCCTTTGGCCAGCTCTTCCTAAGTTCCAAGAGAAAAATGGCTTTCTTCATGCTCTCCTTCTCCCACCAGAATTCCTGGAGATGTCCACACTTAGCAACTTTCGGGACTTCCCCTTCCAGAAGGCCTTTGCATGTTAAATAAGGCTGCCATGAAAGTGCAGTGGTGACCATATCCAGAAAATTCTCACAATGGCAGTTCAGGCCAAAGAAAGAGAGGCGGTTACGGGGTCGTACATCCTGCATCCCACCGTTGCTCTTCATATGGTCCAGCCCTGTGGTTCATCTGTGACATAGACGTGCAGACTGCCTTCATTCACCTCATTCTTATCAAAAGTAGACGTTTGAATTTGCAGCTACCCGGACGCTGTTGGTATGCACTTCCCGTGTTTGCAGGTAGCAAATTCTCAAGGGCTCTTTCTGACCAATACAAAGAACCATCATCATTTCAGAACAATAAAATTTCCATGTTATACATCTATGCACGTGCAAACACACACACACACACACCCCGCCCACAAGAGGACATACTCTGCTTAGGCTCTTTAAGAATGAAATCCTGCTGGGCATGATGGTGGTGTGTGCCTTTATCCCAGCACTGGGGAGGCAGAGGCAAGTGGATCTCTGTGAGTTCGAGGCCAGCCTGGCCTACAAAGTGAGTTCCAGGACAACCAGAGTTGTTACACAGAGAAATCTTGTCTTGAAGGGGTTGGGGTGGGGGAGAGAGAATGAATTCCCACAAAGAGATGAATCAAATATTTTCTTGTGGGATTCATTTTAGAAACACAAATTGATTTTCCCAGAAGTTTTAAAAGGCTATTCAACTGGGTTGTTAATTGACCAGCCTGTCCTCATCATCCAGTAGGAAGGCAGGTTCTCCTCTTGATGCCGACAAAACCAGTCCTGACCAAGAGGGATGACAGTCTGAGAGGAGGCCGCGCATGCTTGCCAGTTCCCCTGCCTCTGTCACAGGTTGATGGCCCCTGCAGATGTCTCAGGGCAAAATAAATGAGTTACAGATGTGAAGAAAAGAACTGAACACATTCATGCAGAAGTAAAGGGGGCATTGTTTGCCCTATGGTGAAGTCTCTTGGAAGGTACAATGAACAACAAATTCATTCTTAATATGTCACGGGAAATCTCATGCGGGATGTACCGCTCAGCAAATAATTTCCTATTTTCCAAGCTGAGAAACCTAAACCTAATTTCTCACTGAGCACCATGGTTTACATTCTTCCAGGAAAGCATTTGATTTCCCACTCACTAGTCGGATTTCACAGTTCAATGTTCCTACTTAAATTTTAGAACAAAGCAAAGGTTTATAGGAATGACTTTATACACATTTCATAAAGCAAGATTGCTTTTTTTTCAGGTCTACTGTCTTCACTGGGGAAGGTACGTCACCTTCTTGAAAATATATCCAAACTTCAAACCTTAATTTGTATCAGCCCTGAGTGTCACAAATAGATAATGCAGAAAAAGAGTGAGGACTTTTTCTTTTTCCTTTCAAGATACCACCATCTATAATTGCATATTGGCATATGTGTGTATATAATGGTGGGAATATAGGTTCCTGTGCATAAAGTGTAAGTCACTGTGAACCAAGAAAGATCAATGTTAAAACCAAACTCTACTCCCTCCCTCCTCAGCCCCTCCCAGCTCCTCATCTCAATCACCAGTGAACTCTTAGCCCGCAGTTTATTATAACCTTGAAGTCCATGAAGATTTTAGACTGGAACCTTGGTTTCACTTTTAAATAGAATATATCATGGGTGTTCAGTGACAGTTAAGGAAATCCGCATCATAGAATGGTGCCATACGGAAGGCACCATGGCTTGGCACCAAACACTTAACTTATGATACGTTTTCTCTCTTGACAATGACATATCACCAGAACCTCTCATACCTGCCCCTAGGATAGGACTATATCTCATGTCAGATATTTTATGCATCTAAACCTAAGAAGCTAAGCCTTAACCAGGATTACCTCAACACTAGGAGCTCCATCCACCATTTGCCTGTCCTCAGCATGGAATTATCTTGTTTTCCGTAAGAATAAGCACAGAGGTCTACAAAGCCAAGAGAAATGTTTGCATAGATACAAAAGGCCCTGCTTTACTGTCCTTACATTCCATAACCTCGGTCATCACTTGCTCAGTTTTAATGTCCTCTTTCCATGGGAACAGACACTCCTGACAAGGACTTCATTTTGTTCATAATTGTGTTCCTTATGTCTAAAGTAGTTCCTGGTCTATTGTAAACACTTTACTCCTTTGAAAAATGAAGAATTGGGGGCCATTGTGATTCTTTCCTTGTGGACAGCAGGAAAATCCAGGTGACTTTGGACAGTGAAACTAACAACTAATTAGTTGTCATACAAGTGATTGAATAATTTGGAAATACTGGCCATACTTTGAGACCAGCATGGTGCAGTCACTCATATCTATTTAATAGAACTCAGAGGAAATTAATGTCTTCTCAGAGAGGAAATAAGCAAAAAGATAAAAGTGGCAGAACCCTAGAAGATGTATGTCGGGTTATTAATATTTTAGCACTCATACAAATGAATGTTCTTCAAACCAATTAGGCCCTTTAAAGAAAACAGCCTCTAACTATGTTCTTCAAATTAATTCCAATCACATCTTCAAGTCCATTTACAGCCAAGCTCCGCGTCCTCCTCTTCCGTCAGCTGTTGACTTTCTAAGTGCTCCAGGCAGCTGCGTGTCTGTCTGAGATTCCCTGCGATGCCTTGCCAAACCCAGGTTTCTTAAGACCGCTGGCTTCTATGGGGTGCCCTGACAAAGCCTCTGCTCTGTGGTGGCTTCGAAGCCCAGGCGCTCAGCCAGCCTTCCTCGGGAGTTCAGGGAGTCGGGGAGGCCTCTTTAAAACCATGTCACGCTCATGTGACAACTGCTCCTCTGTGCTTATTTGAACTATCCCTCCCAATTAGCAGTAATAAGTGACTCCGTAAAGATGAGCAAACACTGCGCCTTCATTAGTCGGCGGCAGCAACTCTCCCCGCCCCTCCCAGGTCCGCATTCCCTCGCCTGCGCCAATCAGCCCAGCAAATCCCCAGAGTGTCCCTCCAATAGTGTTGGGAGAAAGCTAAACACGTCTTACTCCTAGTGAACAAGGACCGCCAAAAGGCAAATTAATGACAACCCATTTGAAGAGTTTGCTTGAAATTATTGTATCTGCCTATCCACTGAAAAATTGATTGCTCCCAGGGTAGAGGGAAAAATCCAAATCAATAGAGTAAAGCAAAATGGTCAAAAGGCATGCACCAAGCCCATTTATTTTATCTATTTACCCTTCCTGGCTGCTCCCCTTCCCCACTCCCCTCCCTTACATCCCTCTGCCCCTTCTCCATCCACACACATTTTTTAAAGAAATGAGATATAATTTACAGGGCAGGAGGTGTTTGGCCTTTTCAGATAAAGCACTAATGGCAGTCTAGGGATTGCTGCACAGTTACACATCTCCCAGATGAACTAGGGCCTGCGAACACCTCCAGTCCCCGGTTCATGAGACCAGCGTCTGATGTGGGGTGAGCTATTCCCTCATGAAGCCTAGCCTGCCAGACAGATATGCAGATGAGGCATTTGGCTCACGAGTCAGGCACACAAAGTTCAGCTTACTCCATTTTCCTAGCTACTGAGAAACTGGCAGCAGCAGCATCTCCTGGTAGATTAGGAAGCAAGGTACAGCGTCTCTGCACCTGTTCCAACGAATTGTTCTCTTGTCTTAGAGCGTCACCAGCATTTCTGGGTCTCACCATACTCAATAGAAAAAACAGGGACCGCAGTAACGAATTTGAGCTGGATATAATGGTGTGCGCCTGTTGTCCTAGGTACCAAGAAAACAGCTTCTTGAACTCAGGAATTTGAGGCCGACTGGATAATAGAGCAAGGCCATCTCAAAAACAAAAACAAAACCAACCAGCAAAAACCCTTTATCGATTGGTCTGAAGGTGGTAGAGTTCTTTTCTATGTTCTGACAGTGTTGGGCATTTAGAGAAGCTGAAAGGTTGGCATGAGAAGGAGCTTAGGACTTCGAGTGGCCTCGCTCTTCACGTGAACACCATGGAAGCCAGAGTTTCCAAGTAGTTACAGGTTTTGAGCACTTCCTGTTCTTGGTGGCATCTCCTCAGCTTTGCTTCCGGTTCCAGCAGCAGCGCTAGCTCCTCCTCCTGTGAGAACAATCTGCAGCTGTCAGAGCACTTTGGGATCTTACCTCATCTAGCTGGGAAATACCAGTCCACCTTCTGTGGGGACCTGAACTTCACCTCCTCAAGCACCTTCCTCCATGGCCTTTGAGTCTCAATCTCTTGCTTTTTTTTTTAAAAAAAAAAAAAAAACAAAAAACAAAAAAAACAAAACGTAATTTTTTTTAATTGAATCTTTGGGAATCTCACTTTTTATCTCCCAGCTTCCTGAAGTCGTTACCTCCGTGTTCTGCCGAGCTCATGTGTGTCCATTGTGTTTGACTCTTTTAGTTGCAAAGTGAACAACTATTTAAAGCACATCACTTTTGTTAAAAATAAACCCAAACAGATTCGAGTTCTGTCTTCCACCAACAGCTGAAGCTCTTTGGAATGACCAGGACAAGATAAAGACATTAGCAACTGGAAGGGGGTCAAATGGCCAGACTGGAATGAGTTTTAGGAGGATAGTCAACAAAAAAGTCATGGATATTGGAAGAGAGGAAAAAACGAAGAATTAAGAACTTAAACTTTCACCAGGCAGTAGTGGCACATGCCTTTAATCCCAGCACTCGGGAGGCAGAGGCAGGCGGATCTCTGTGAGTTTGAGGCCAGCCTGGTCTACAGAGCAAGATCCACGACAGGCACCAAAACAACACAGAGAAACCCTGTCTCAAAAAAAAAGAAAGAAAGAAAGAAAAGAAAAGAACTTAAACTTTGTATAATGAGAAACTGGTAGAAGTACCACACACTCAGGTGGGCAAGGTTAACATTTTCTGATGCCACAAGCACTTATCTCTCTTGCAAGTATCTTCCAGTTCATCCAATTAGGCTAAAGCTATGGAAACAAACACATGGTACATTCTGGGACATAAGTGAAGGAGACCCCCAAACAGTGGAGGTTTCCTTCCAGACCCCAGATTAGGCACAAACCACACCCAAACACTTGTTTTCACTGTGAGATCCTTTATTAAGTGGGAAGAAAAATTAAAGTGGCTGCTTTCTGACTCAGGCAGAAAAACAACAGCAAATGACCTTGCAGGTGCCATTCTTAAGAGGAAAGGGGGAGGTCTGTGTTCGAATGGTCTAGGATGTGGTGGCAAAGGAGATGGGGAGAAGGGAGAAGGGGAGGGGTATTTGCCCCAGAGGGACAAAGGACTGCCTCTGGTTCGAGAGTAAACAGGAAAACGGCAGTTTATAAAGGTAAAGGAGGAAACCCCCAAGTTAGGATAAGGTATTTCATTTTAATTGGGCATGTTAATTAGGTGAGCCAAAGGGGGCTTTTCATCGCTGGACCTTGGCAGTCAGCCTCAGGAGGAAGAAGTGGCCAAATAAGGGAAGAGACCTTGGTGGCTAGCTTTAGGAATGTAACCTAACAGTTTTTAGCAAGGCAGAGGGGATGGGGAGAAGGGCAAGGCCTGCCAGGACCACATGCCCGAGTAGGCTGGTGTCCCTTCAATGAGTGCAAACCTGCCAGGGGTGATGCCACATTAAAGGGTAGAGCTAGGGCATGAAAGATGCCGGGTGCAGGCTCGGAGACAACAGATGACCTTGGCCCAGTTCGAATCCCGGTGGGTTTCTGTCACATGAATGACTCAAAATATAACTGTGGTGTAAGCTTTTATTGTGAAGTCCAGCTTCAGTTGATTTAAACAGTTAGCAACTAACCCCTCAGTGGTGATGTAGGGACTATGAACGGAAAGGCAATGTAGAAGCAGCCAGTGAGCTCTGCTTTGGGCCACTTCTGGACTTCCCAGATAAGAATGATGGATTGTTCTAAGAATATTCACCACATGGGTTGCTTGAAGAGTATTAAGAGTGCTTGGCATTTACACTGTCTACAAGGTGGAGCTGCCACCACTTCCTCTTCAGGGATCAGACTCTTGGATCAAAGGAGCTAGGGCTTCAGTGAGGACCCCACATTGATCTTCAGAGCTTTGAATGACCTGTCAGTGAGCTATCAACATGTCTTGGTAGCCCACAGCTTAAGATAGAATGATCCAAACATGGCCATTTTAAAAACTGTCACATGTGATGATACATTGTGTACCCTAATAAAATTTGTCTGAAGATCAGAGAACAGAACAAGCCATTAGATTAAACATAGAGGCCAGGCAGTGGTGGCACACACCTTTAATCCCAATACTTGGGAGTCACACGCCTTTAATCTCAGCATTTGAGATCTCACACCTTTAATCCCAGTATTTGGGAAGCACACAGGCCATTAATCCCAGCACTAGGAAGGAAGTGATGGCTGGGCAGAGAAAGGCATATAAGGCATGAGGAGACAGGAACTAAAGCCTTTTTGACTGGAGTTTTTTTCAGGCTCAGGAAGCCTTTTGGCTGAGAACTCAGAGGCTTTCAAATAGAGGATTCATGGAGTTGTCAAGATGAGACGTGGGCAGTGACTTGTTCCTTTGTCTCTCTAACCTTTCATCATTTACCCCAGTATCTGGCTCTGGGATTTTTAGAAGACCTATTAGGATTTGAGCAACAGTCACATGAAACAGCAATTACTCTAAGACAGCAAGGCCTAAAATGCCAAGTCTCAGTTGTAGGGAGTTCTTTGATTACCATCCCACTACCCTCCATCTTCCCAGCTTTCAGAGAGACTGATGACAGGTGAGGGTTAGGGTTAGACGCTGAACCTAAGATGGGTTTTGAATGCAAGGTGTTTACTTAGCAATAATGCTAGTAAGCTCTACAAGGGAAGTGTGGAGGAGACACAGGGGCAAGGGGTATTCAGTCCCACTGGCAACCCCTGGGATTGTGTGTATAATGCACCTTAAGCTTATTCTACAGACTCTGCCGCTCCTGTTGGTTAATCAGTGCTTCGGAGAAGTGGTCACATGCCCACCCAGCAGAAGAGTCAGGATATGCTGACTGATACTCCTGAGAGGTTGCACGTACTGGCAAGAGTGTCGGTGAAATGTGCTACTTGGATTGAGTTCTTCACACGTGGCAGGTGTGGAGGCTCAACTGTTTAATGCCCATTCTGCTACCACTGTTCTCATTTTGCTCTCGAGGAAAATAAAGCTCAGAGAGGGTAAGTAACTCACCTAATGTCACTCACCTCTTGCCCAAGGTCATTTACTGTATTGGGAGTTGGGGAACTCAAGCCTGGCAGCCTGGGACCCTAGACTTAGAATTTCTATACTGCTACCTTCTTAATCCTTGTAGCTAGGATGCCACTCAAGGCCACAATTTCCCAGGGTAAATCCAAAGGCTTCTTACAGCAGAACAACAGGGGCCTGCACCAGGAAGCATAATAGGAGTTCACCACAGTTTCTGTTCATTCAGAGAAGAAGATGATGAAGTTTGGGGCCCAGATCTGAGATCTTGGAGAGCTAGTAACCATTAGATCCACAGTGACCTACTGCAGGCCCAGGTCGCACCCCTGGTCAGATATGTGTAGGTCTATTTAACATAGACTTCCTAAAATAATTCCCTAAAAATAGGCACCTACTCACCTGGGGACCAGTGTCATGAGAACCCCTTGAGAACTGTTGCCACTGCTACCTCCTCAAGCCTTAGACCTGACTATCGGATTAGGGACCCTGTGCTGAGCCACATCCTCAAAGCAACGTGGTGGCAAGAATTTCCACCTAAAAACTTAGAAAAAAGATTCTAAAACGGACCTAAAAACAGCTTCCTAATTGTCTCTCTCAAATGAGCGGCAGCTGCTGGTTTGAGCTACTGGCAGGTTCCTAGCGTGCGCTCTCGACCTGCAGTATGGTGGGAATGAGGCCTCTGCAAGTAGCACATTAAACTGTGTGGTGGATTTAGCCTTTGCTAGTACAAAACAAAAAAAGAGGTTTCTGGGCTACACGCTACTTTGGTAAAAGTGTAGACCCACTATTTCTGAGAGTTACGGCTCCCAGAGCTGGCGGAAAGCGGACCACCGCCATGTTGGGAAGCTGAAGTGGGCGGAGCCAGCAGCCACTGTGCCGTTTCAGGCTTAGAAGGCTGCAGTTTAAAAGGAATAGGCTCAAGCTAATATAAAAAAATAAGCCACGTAAAGATGACTACCACACAGAGAATCTGGATTATGTTCTCTTTGATATTCGTAACTGCAGAAAAACATTTGATTGTAAAAGCTGTTGAGTTATGCCAAAATGTATATTTTAAAGGTACCTTGACTTCAAAATTTGGATATAAGGATATGTTGCTTTGGAAAAGAGTCTCTGCTTTTGTTTCCACAGAAAGCCAGAGACTATGGATTTGTTCCAGATTAAGATACATCAGGTTTGACCAGCCAAAACCCCCTGAAAGGTCTCCAATGACACCATGGCCCAGATGACTCAACATCCAGAATGGTTTCAAGGCAACTGGCTCAGACGATACAGCCTCATGGACTACTCCATGATCCTAAAATTTTCTTTGTGTCCCCATAAGATACAGCGCCCCCCTCCAGCAGGAAGTAGTAAGAGA
The DNA here is from genome assembly GCF_949786415.1 of Peromyscus eremicus. Taxonomy (NCBI): domain Eukaryota; kingdom Metazoa; phylum Chordata; class Mammalia; order Rodentia; family Cricetidae; genus Peromyscus; species Peromyscus eremicus. The sequence continues at coordinate 120,568,110 of NC_081419.1, read as the reverse complement.
AGCTACGCCCAAATTCCCAAATATACTAAGCTGGCTTTAGAGATGGAATTGGCTCACTCCCCCTCTAAACCCAGACATATTGCTCAAAAAAAAATGGTTAAGAGATTCTTGTGTCCCAAATCAGAAGAGCCCTCTGGTGTGGGACAGAGAAAAAACAATATTTTTATTTAAAGCAGGTTGATTATAAATACAATCTCTTTCTAAAGAAAAAAAGGAGATAGTTTAGATATGATAGGATGAAAGGGTAGATTAATGAACCTACTTTTAAAGAGTAACAACTTGTTTAAAATGTTTTACATCGCTATAGATTTTAGTTTATTGATACAAGTTTAAACTTAATTTTGTTATACTGTATATATATTTCTATTCTTGTTTGAGGTATTATGTTTATGTAACTCATTTAAAATTATAATGGATAATTAAAAAATAGATTAATAATTAGTCATCTATGATAATCATATTTGTAGCCATGTTAGTTAAGTCTTCTAGGTATACATAGTTATATTTCAGATAGATAGGTAGTCTTCAAACACTTCAAAGACCTACAGAATATGGCATTTAAAATGTTTTAAAAATTTAGACTTTCTGGACAGTGAGACATGTCTGCTCCTGACAGCACCGATTTACTTCAGAGAGGAGGATGGGCATCGAAGACACTCCATACGGAGTTTATCTTCACCTTGACAAAAATAGCCATTTGGGCAAGAAACTGTTCTTGCCTGGACTGCCTGATCAACTGGACATGCAGGACCCATACAAAGGTGACCACTGAACTTTGCTTGACAAAATGGTCCTTCAGGTTCCTGCTTTGCAGAGAAAACTGCCAGACATTCTACAGGACACAGAGAAAAGTGAATAAGAGACTCTAGGCCTGTGGGCTGAAGACAGATGCCCCAACTTTACAAGAGAACTTTGAATGACTGTCCAGGCTGCCAGCTGTCTCTGTCTACCCTACAAGACTCCTAAAAGTTGCTTATATCCTTCTCCATTTCTCAGGTAGTAGTATATCCTTCTGAGGTCTTTGATGTGGTTAAAGACTAGATACTTACAATTTTCCTTAGTTATAATAAAAGATAAGTTAGATATAAAACCTTAAACTTACAAATATAAGATAGATAGGATCTCTTCTTTAATATTGTAACTGTAATTCTTGCTTGATAATTGTTTTGTTATATGTAATTTTACTATGTTAAAGTTAAAACCTTCCTTTTTAAGAAAAGAAAAGGGGAAGTGCTGTGGGATGGTCTGTATGTCAAATGTGTTGTTGATTGGTCAATAAATAAATCACTGATTGGTCAGTGGCCAGGCAGGAAGTATAGGCGGGACTAACAGAGAGGAGAATTGAGAGAACAGGAAGCTGGGGGAGAGAGACACTGCGAGCCGCCATCAGGACAAGGAAGATGTAAGGTACCAGTAAGCCATGAGCCATGTGGCAAAGTAAAGATTAATAGAAATGGGCTAAATATAAGAGTAAGAGCTAGACAATAACAGGCCTGAGCTAATGGCCAAGCAGTTTAAATAATGTAAGAGTCTGTGTGTTTATTTTATAAGTGGGCTCTGGGACTGGCGGGACTTGGTGGCGGGAGCTGGAGAGAAATTCTCCAGCAACATTTCTATACTGCTACCTTCTTAATCCTTGTAGCTAGGATGCCACTCAAGGCCACAATTTCCCAGGGTAAATCCAAAGGCTTCTTACAGCAGAACAACAGGGGCCTGCACCAGGAAGCATAATAGGAGTTCACCACAGTTTCTGTTCATTCAGAGAAGAAGATGATGAAGTTTGGGGCCCAGATCTGAGATCTTGGAGAGCTAGTAACCATTAGATCCACAGTGACCTACTGCAGGCCCAGGTCGCACCCCTGGTCAGATATGTGTAGGTCTATTTAACATAGACTTCCTAAAATAATTCCCTAAAAATAGGCACCTACTCACCTGGGGACCAGTGTCATGAGAACCCCTTGAGAACTGTTGCCACTGCTACCTCCTCAAGCCTTAGACCTGACTATCGGATTAGGGACCCTGTGCTGAGCCACATCCTCAAAGCAGTGCAGGATGATGATCACGTGTGTGGTTTGGTTTGTGTCTCTTTGCCCTCCATCTTTGAACCTCCTGTGCAACCAAACTGCCTTTCTTTCAATGGCCTTGAAAACCACTTACAGATAAATCTTCCTTAAATAGACGTTAAAAACATGGCCAGCCTCTGATTCAATGAGACACACAGGGCAGGTGCCAGATACATGTCTGTTGTTGATAACAAAGAGACACGGAACTAGGAAAAGTCCTATGGTTCTAAATAGGAGGAATCTACCCCCTCTATCTATAGAGTAATTTCACCAAGAAAAGGATTCTTCTGGGAGAACGTGTGTCCTTAAGTCTCTGCTCACTCAGTTTAATCACAATGGGATTTAAGAATTAGTTCCAATTCAAATGGAAGAGAATTTCGCTCTAAAATTTATAATCTCACCTCTCTTAGTTCAGGTGCACCCTTAACTCCTTATCAGAGAGCACTTACATGCTTGCTGTTATTCCCAAGAGATCAATGTAGGCAATCCCAGATACAGCTACCATCTGGATTGATATAAAGAAAATTCTAAATGGTTCTCTGATATTTGAAAGAGTGAATTTAAAAAAAAAAAGCAAAAACAAATGAAAACCTTTAAAACATGGCTTCACCTTATTAAGAGGGAAATTTTTAAAGATTTTAAATCTCAAGATGGCTCAGGAGGTAAAGTGCCTGCTATACAATCAAGGGGGGAGCTGCATTTGGATTTCCACCACTCATACCAAAGAGCCAAGCATAGCAGCATGTACCCGTAAGCCATCTGGTCTGGGAAGGTGGAGACAAAAGCATCCCTGAGGCTCAATGGCCAGCCAGTCTAGCCATATCAGTGAGTTCCATGCTCAGTAAGAAACGTGAGATACCTGACTCAAAAATTAAGGTGGAGAAACAATTGAAGATGTTGACCTCTGGCCTGTGCGCGCGCACGCACGCACGCACGCGCGCACACACACACACACACACACACACACACACACACACACACACTTTCCTTCTTAAACTTTTGGAGAGCTCAGTAAATGTGTGGTGATCCCAATGGTCAGCTCTGCCCTTAAAAGCAGGCTTATAACCCATTGTTGTGACTATCTCTGTGACTATGATACCGCCTCTGGATTTGCTGAAAACTTTACTCACTCAGTCACCAAGTAGGCTATTCACTTTTGGAATTCTGAGACAGAAAAGTCCTAATAACTTAAACCTTAATGAGGCACCTTATTATGAACAGGATGTGGTGTAGGTCCCTTCCTGAGCCTTTCCCTCACAAAATGAAGAGATTTCCACTGTGGTTCTTTATCACCAGAGGAAGTGAAGTTCCTCTTGTCCCAGACATGCTGATCTTGTAACTGAAAGCAGAAACTGCCAAGGACTAAGGCATTTCTAAAGCTATGCTTTTTCTAAGACCAAACAAGTTGGCTACAGTTTTCCAAGCTGTCTAATCTCTACTCTTCCACCAGCCTCCACAAATACCTTTGAAGAGCATACCCTAGAGCTGTACCCTACAGCAATTTCCTAGTACTTAGCATCTATCTCCTACTTTACCTATGGTGGTCTGGTTTAAGTCTGATCCTTCAGAAGGTGATTCATAAATAAAGCTTTGTGGCTAAGTAATTTGTTGAGGAAACATTCTGTAGGGAAACCAGCAAGGGAGTGGGTGGGAAATCCAATGAGGTGTTTCCCAGTGGAAAATAGACATTTTCAAACATTGCCCAACGTTTTGTCCTATTAGTCCATCCAAGGTCATCCAGTCTAGCTGAGACTCCAGCTGACTACTGTCATATGAATGAGCTCAGGCAGAAGCAGCAGAGGAACCACAAAACTGAGTTCAGAATAAGCCATCAACTTGCAGCATCATGAGTTGCTTTGAAGTCAACAAGAAATTTGTGTTAGGCAGTAAAACTTTCTATATCAAAGAAGTCAATGGGCCAAATTTGGTGTTACTGGATATAATCTTCTCAAAAGGAAAATCCTGTATCTGGAAAATAATGTAGCTACCATGGTATCTATGAAAGAGTTTCTATCTTATTTAATAGCCTTATAATCTAGAACAATATTGACAAGTATGTATAGAAGTATTGATAAATAAATGTAACAATGATGAAAGGATAGTCTCTAGCCTTGGGAGCTTATTGTTTATGCATGTAAAATAAATGTTCCACTTTCAAAAAAAAAAAAAAAGGTCATCCAATCAATAATTAACATGGCCAGTCCAGGATACTGATAAATATTTTACACATCAGTCATGATGACAGTCATTCTCTTTCCCAGCCCTGGACAGTGGGCTGCCCAGGAAAAGGAAGGTTAGTTGTCTGGGAGACAAGGAAAGAGGTAGGAACAGTTGTTACCCAGTCACTGGACAGCATGGAGTGCTGGTGGGAGAAAGGAACAGTTGTTACCCAGTCACTGGACAGCATGGAGTGCTGGTGGCAACACTTGGTCTCAGCAGGTGTTTCAGGCTGGTCATTTTGCTCAAGGACATTGTGGATTCTCTCATTTTTCTAGAGATCTGTCACCTCTGGTACTGAAGAAAGCATCTCCCTTTAGATGGCCACTTGGGATTCTTTCCTCAGTAAGTGGCTTACCTTCATTCAGCAGCGGTGGTCCTTCTGCTTCTTCAGATGGCTCCTCCTTCTTCAGAAGACCCCATGATGAGTCTCATGAGATTCACAGGAAGCACTAACATCCTTTATCTTCAGAGATACTGGAAATTAAGAGTCTCTAGGGCAGCCATCTTGGCTTGCCTCTGCCATCAGAACAGCTGGCTTATTCTGTGCCCTTGACTTTTCCATAATGATTATTCCCGAGACTTAAAGAGAAGTCAAGAATACCCAGCCATCAACAGTGTAGGATTCTGAAAAGCAACTCTTCAATATAATTATCCTTTTCCTTCTTCAGTGGCCTCTAACTCTTCTATTCCATGTCTTAGATAAACAATTTAAAACCCATGTAGCCAGGATTAATGACTATTGAAAACCTGTGTCATGGACTTGTAACTCAGTGTAGAACAGAAGTTGATTTGGGCTGAGACCTCCTTCTACTTGAGCATCTTGTTCGCTTTCATTTTAATCAAGGAATCGGTGGTGCGTATGGCTTGAATAACTTGCTAAAGGTAAATGGTGGAAGAGAAATTCTGCATGCATCAGTCTGCCTCTAAGAGCACAAATGTCTAACCAGAAACCATCTTTAAGTGAAAATAAAGTATGAAGATTTAAGTGTTCTTTTTGATTGGTACCTGATATCAGAACGTATCTATGACATACAATATGATATTTTGATGTACATACACATCATGTAATGACTAAATCAGTCTAATTAGTGTCTCTGTGACCTTAGTCATTTATCATCTCATTGTGCTTAGAATGTTCAAAATCCCCTCTTTTATTTTATGAAAAACTCACCCTATTTGGCTATAGTCACCTTATTGTGCAACAGAAGATTGTACATTATGTCCCGTATCTAATTGTAACCTACTACTCACTGTCTAACCTTTCCTCATCTCGTCTTTTCTCTTCTTTCCCCTGCAGGAGAAGCTGTATTTTAAAGCTCACTGCACAAAAATAATTCAGGGCAGTTTGTTGGGATGAGAAACTAAAGACAGGACTATTATATAAGAGGCTGTTGAAATAGTCAAGAAATAAGAACGTAAGTGTATCAATCACAATAAAACTCACTGGATGCTTGCTGAAGACATGTTGTGCCTTTCTCATTAGATGCTCCCTACCTCCAACAGCCCAGGAGGCCTGTACTTCTCTTATCCCCAGTCTATATACTAGTTGAGGACAGAGATATAGTCTGTTGACTCCCTCAATACACTGTATGTGCCTTGAATATAAGAACAAATTCCATTTACATATTTATATTAGTGCCTGGGACACAAGTAACACATGGGTATGCCTAGTACGTAGTCATTGGACTACAGAGGACAAAGTGACGATGCTTGGATGCTAAATGGATGACAGTAAGGAAGTGGGAGGACCCCATGATGGAACCAGGCAGCTGTGTAGATGAGAGAACCACAAATGGCTATCACCACATTCTATGACCACATCCTTACCAAAACTCACACATAAAAAGAAGATTAAAAAATTTCAGTGAGTTTGGTGAGAAAATAAGGGAATATCCAAGAGTAAAGATAATTTCTAAGACGCATCTCAAAGGCCAAATTCCAAGTCATGAATTTGGCCCGACTTTTATGACAGTGAGGTGGCACAATAAAAGAACCCAGTCATGTGCCTTTGATGTCACAAGAACTCAGAGTTATTTAGGAGATTCATAACTGCCCTGACATTCAAATTTGAAACATTCCCTCACCCCTTACCCTTTCCTCATTTCTCTGAGCATTCCTCACCATGTCCTTACAGCAAATACAAACATGTGCATCATGATAAGGTCGTGTCAAAGTACACCCTACTAGAGATTGTCTTGGCAGAGTAAGAACAATTCAGTCCTGAGACACAGCTACCTGCTACAGGTAATTAATACAGAGACATTTTAGAGAACTCGGGCAGTGACTTCATGGCAGAATTTCTGGCAGCTCTTGGTAAATATTGTTTCTTTCAATCAAGGCTTTGATAAATATTGAGTAGAACAGAGTTCAAGGTTGCCCAGGGTTGTTAGAATGCAGCCATTCACTGCGCTGACTAAACACAGACTTTCACAGTCTGTGGTGCTGGGAGTGGACCGGGCAGTTTGAGAGGCCTGACAAGGACAACAGCCTCCACAGTGGTAGTTAGTCACTACCACAGCAGCACTGTATAGCAAGTCAATGAAACCCAACGCTCAAGATAAGAATCATTTATGTTTCAAGGGTCCTGTCTGATGCTTGTGCCCCATGCAGATGCTCCAGCACTGAGGGAGGTGGCTTCTTAAGGCACATTGCTTCTCCTTAGAATTAGCCTCAAAAGATGGGGCCAGTTTGACAATGACATCATGGCCACTCTGGAGCCTTATGTGAGACCACAGCCTTCCTTAACCCTCCTCTTACCCCTCCTGCTTCTAAGAAACAGCCTCAGCAAACAGTTTGACCAAGAATCCTTGTCTCTGGCTCTGCTTCTAGAAAACATGAAAGAGCAAGCCCAGTGGACAATTCAATTTTGTATTTTGGCCTCTAGAAATATGATGAATAACTTTCTGGTTTTCTAAGCCACCCAGTTTGTGGCACTTTGTTACAGTGTCTCTAAGAAACTAACACAGATGGTGTTGTTACAATCCATGGCTCTCACTTCAAACAGGATAAGAGACCGGTTATTCCTGAGTCCAATATGAATGACTGGGAACACAGATTCTGATTGCCTGGTCCATGTTCCAATGTGGAAATGGTCTCTTGAAAGTTTTGTGCTTGAAGATCAAGAGAGGCCTAAATCAAGGTGGTCTTCAAGTACATGGATGGAAACATCAGGTAGGCAGGTCATGAGCAAAGTGGAGAAATGTCTGCCATTGGTCTTGGATGTGACCTGATGATGCTGGTGGGTGATACTGGATATTTTACTGTATTGTCCCATGATTCCATTTTCTGGTCTGTAATAGGGGATGATGGTAACAGCCACATTATGGAATTTTAGCTTGAATAGCATGAGATACTGGGAGCATGCTTGCCATGCGTACTGTATACAACTGAGTTCTCTAATACTGGCATGCTGGCAACTTGACCTGTATTCATGAACGTGGGTTTGTCCTGGGAAGAAAATGCTGGGTTGTAAGAGGATTGCAAAGAACCCGAGTGACACACTGACTGGAAGAAGCCTGCCTGACACCCTGAGAACTTGTCCACGTGGGTGCCAGCCTGTGGAAGACATCCAATCCTGTGTTCACCACCTGTGCAGGGTTGCATCTGGGACCTCACTTCTACCTCCTCCTCACCTGCTCATCCACCCCTCCTCTGCCTGCTGCCACGGCTTTGTCCCCTTCTAATGGTCTCTTAATTCCTTGCCCACTGGGGATGTTTTCTCCCTGCACAGAATACAGATTCTTTCCTGCATGATGCCATTAGCAGAAAGAAACCTGTTCCCATAATAACTGACTTCTTAAGACAGCGCAGCTGCCTCAGTCAGGGGTCACCACACGGACCAGAAAACAAGGCAGCGGTTTATAAAACAGTTTTATTTGAATAAGGCCAGTCCACATGGGATTAATTAGACACAGCCACGATGAGCAAAAAGAGGTGTGCTGTTGGCTTTGCTCCCCCGCCTTTCCTATCATGGGGATGGAAGGTTTAGTTTCTGTTGTTTTTGTCTGCATGGGATTAAGAAGGAGGAGGTTGGACGCAGTTATTAAAAGAAAAAAAAGAACATGCCTAGTGACCTAATTCCCTTCTGCATCTTTATCGTGCACCAGGATGTACAAATCCCACAAGGGACAATAATGCAAATGAATTTTACTGGAGAATAAAACATTTGGGAGGGAGGGAGACACACACACACACACACACACACACACACACACACAGACAGAGAGACAGAAACAGAGACAGAGACAGAGAGACAGACAGACAGAGAGAAAGAGACAGAGAGAGAGACAGAGAGAGAGAGTCAGAGAGAGAGACAGAGAGACACACAGAGAGAGTGAGAAACCCATTTGCCATATAACACAATTGCAACTAGCAATGCTCAGAGTTTTAAAACAATGACATTCTATTATGGAGTTTTATTTCCTGTCTCGGCAGGCAGCCAACTAGGCATAACCATTCAGAATTCAAATACTGTACAAGGATATACAGTAACCAAGGTTCTCTGAGGGTTTGGGCAAATGTCAGAAAAGCAAGCCTGGAGGCAAATTTATTAGTTGGTGCAGATATCTCACAGTTTTACATGGACACTGATAAGGCCATCTGGGAATCCCTTTCACCATTAAGTGATTTAGAGTTCCCTACAGAAATTCCCTTGTCTGCAACATCTCACTAAAGCTGGAGACAGCAAACAACTACAACAGGAACGTTCATTATTTACTCATTCCAAATGACACATATTGCTTTAAAAGCTTTTTTTTTTTCTCCTAATGTAAGACCCACAGATAGAGGGATTTCTCCTGAAATCTGTGAGAGCCAGAATGAGAGATGTGAAAACAATTTCAAATGTGTGGTGTGGGGCTAGAGAAAGAAAAGAGCTCCAGCAGAAGCACGCTGTGCCTCAGTGCCCCCACGCTGCCAGATTGTCCCCAGAGTTCTGTGGGAGAAGAAAGTAACAACTGATGAGCTCTCCAGTACAGCGGAGTGGAAGGCTGAAAGGCCAGATGCTGTGACCAGAACTGCAATCTAGGACCAGCACTGATGGGCAGAATGTGCTTTGACAAGCACCTGTCAATCCAATACACCCCCAACACACAATGAGCGCTTGGACCAACTTGGCCGCATTTCCTTCTGTGACTGCTAAGGCTCCGGGGCCTGAAGCCGATCTCACGTCTTTCTGTAGCTGTGACCACTCTCTCTCTCATTCCCTTCCAACAAACATGTGCTCTGTCACTATCCTCGAGATTGTTACATTATTGCTGCCAAGTTATTACTCAGCCCCTCCCCCAGCAACGCCAAGGAAGTGTCAAAATGTGATTTTCCCCCTTTCTACACATTCCTTCCATGTTTGTTGAAATAAGACACTATCTAAGAATTCAGGGAAAGTTTGGAAAAGTTGGTTCAATGAGATTTTAATTAGTACTACCAACAAGAAGTTCTGGCAGACCAAATCCAGCCAGGTCACTGTCAGCAAGCGCATAGGCTGATGTAGTTGGGAGGAAGCCCAGCGGTGGGTGAATCCTTGCCTCAAACCCAGGCCTCTGAGAGGAGCCCTTGATGAAGGTTCTGATCCAGCCCCAGGGAATTCAAAGGTGGCTTCTTGCTGGAGCTCTGTCTCACAAGTGGCAAGTGTGAGGAAGAACTATGTAGATGTGAAGGAAGCAGCAGGCACTTGCAAGAAGAGGCCAGCAGCAGGGCTATTTATGGTGTGGTGGATGAGTGATGGAGAGAGGAATGGTCAACCCTGATGTCTTTGAATTACAAAACTGAGACACTTGGCTTTGTCCTTGAGGCGTGGTTTGGAATTTTCTACAACAGAAATTCAGGATTGTGTTTCCTTTCTGTTAGATTGTTCTACTGCTCTGAGATATCCACCAGAAGAGTACGTGGGCACACGTTTAAGTCACTAGAAAGTCTGTATCAGACACTTGGTGTTGAGGACCTAAGCAGAGTCCCAAGCCTTTCTCAGGGTGAGATGTTAAGCACAAAACCACATCCTTTGTTGACACGCCTCAGTTAGCTAGAAGAGTTAGCCAGAAGCAGAACTACAGAAGCCGAAAGGCAAGGTGAGTACATTTAGAGACTTTCCCAGAACTGTGGGCTTTGATGGATTAGGTCTTGGTTCTTGTTTTGGTGGGTGGTGCTGTCTGTGTGCTGCGTTTTGAGGCCTGAATGGTCCTCCCATCATGGTGTCAGTTGTGCTGAGGTCTAGGTGCCTACTAAGGTCTGGGGGTCTGTTACACTACTCAGGTGACCAGGAACAGCTTTTTGAAAGGTTAGGAGAAGGGAGACTTTCAGGAACTAATGTGATAATCTTGGTAAAGATGACCTGAAGTCTAGACTTAGCAGTGGCATAGGAGTAGCAGTCTTCAAGGGAACACCGGCAGCAGGGATTAGCAAATCCCTAAATTTCAACTCAGGAACACAAAGGCTTGCTTCTTATTCATCTGCCTTCCCAGAGGAGTGCGGTTCTGATTAGTGGGAGGGATTTCCCACTGCAGCAAACCAGGTCTTTTCCTTTTTGTAGTTTCACAGTTCTGGGAACCCCAGCGTTCTCTGCATCTAGGCACAAACAGGAAAGGCTGAGAAAGTTCCAGCCACTTAATGAACTTGAAGTGGCTCACGTACTTACAGCTTCATAAATGGAAATGAGCTAGGTAGCTCACTCAGAGGCAATGTCACTTTAAAAATGCTCCATCTGATCCCACAGGAGCATCTAGTGCCCCTGGCTTGGGTGGGGGTGTCTCACAACCCAGGGTAGGCAGGTGGAAATACAACCATAGACAGGCTGAGGAGAACCTGAAAATCATCAAGGAGTCTGAAACCACCAAAGCTGAGTCATAAATGAATGTCTTCCCCAAAGTCACTTGAGGACCTTCTGGAGGGGAATAGAAACAGAGTGTGGGATGAATGGATCTAAACCCTGAGAGGGCGAGAGATGAGGGTGGAGAAAGAGAGCCTTGCACACAAGGGGTTAAAACCCCTGCAGCCAAGGCCACCACCGGGAGAGAGTGAAATGCCAGGAGTTGGGGCTGGAGAGATGGTTCAGTGGTTAAGAGTACTTATGCTCTTCCTGAAGCCCCCTTGTCAAGTTCCCAGCACCCACGTTGTGGGACTCAGAATTATCTGAAACTCCAGCTTTAGGGGATCGGATGCCCTCTTCTGGCTTCAAAGGGCACCTGCACACGTGTGGCAGACACACTAACAGATAAATAAAAATAAAATAAATCTTTATTTTTTTAAAGTTGGCAAACAACTCTGGAGGGCTGGGAGGGAGGAGAAAGCTGAGCAGAGTGTCTGGAGTAACAGAAGAGCTCGGGAGGTAGGAGGTCATCCCCTTTAGAGGAATCCGCGGAAGCAAGAGCAGAGTTAAATCCAGCAAAAGCAGACCATCCAGTATTTGGGCAAAAGCAGAACTGGTTTCACCTTAATTTTTCATTACTTAATATTTTATATTTTATTTGACAATGAGCATTATGAGATCTATGAAAAGGCCATAAGGAAAGGGTTAAACAATATTTTGATTTATTATTAATACTCAAAGGAGTTCATGTCTTATTCCCACACATAAGATATTTTATCATGCTATAATATAGTGGCTCCTCATTTCAATTAGCACAGAGCCTACCATTAGCTAACTAATTAAGGCTATTCGCTCACATCTATTTTCTAATTACAGTTACCACTGAGATATTCTCACCCAAGTGGCTGGCAGTACTGTGGATTTATTTTAAATTTAGTTTGACAATAACAAACAACTAATTAATGTTTATAAATATGACAAAATCCCCCCTGACGAGTTGTGGGTATTACATACACTAGCAACCAGTTTATTAAAACATTAATTGCAGTTGGATTTGCTTTGGGATTCCTCCATAATCCATTTAGTACAGAGCAGGACTAACTCATTTTGAAGGGATTATAAAGGAAATCCTCCACAAAGTCTCTCGTTTAATTCACGCTGTAGTCAAGGCAGGAGAAAGTTTACTTTCATCAGTTCTGTGACTCTTCAGACTTCTTTAGTGTGGCACTTCATCCACCCACTCCTTCATTCACCCATTTGGTGTTGTCAGAAAGCAGTGGTGTTCAGGGCTTTGGGAAGATACCCCAAAGTGTTCAAAGGTTCCATAGATCAAACCTGCAAATTCCATCAGTCGGATCTTCACACGGATGGCTGAGGAGGTTCACTGTAAAACTGGAAGCTTCTCCTAGCTCTCCCTCTACAATCACCTCACAATTATGCCCAACTTAGCGATTTCACCCCTAGGCATGTATTCAGGAGCGCGGTGTCCACATGTGCACTAACAGAACATGTTAGAACATCCATTACAGCATTGTTGTAATAACTCACAAATGGAAGCTATCTGAATTCTCATCAACCATAGAATAGATAAAGTGTGGTGCATTCCCGTAATGGAATAGCAGTGAGAATGGGCAACTGTGAAGTTCAGAGACAAGCTGAAGTTTCTTGGAGTTACACAGAAAATAGAAGCTTATTGGGTTCTGATAATGTCTCTTGCTTTGGGTTTTGTTTACATTAAGTGTGCAGTTTGTATGTGAATATTCATTGATCGTTTATGATTCATGGACTTTTTATTCATGCTATATAAAATTTACAATTTTCTTCATGCAAAAATAAAATCCAGTCTGTTTGCTATCATCTAACCTTTCTCCTGTGTGTTTGTGCTTATTCCATTGTTGAGTGTCTACACAACCCATTCACTCATCACACAAGCATTTCTTGAGTACCTGACTAATTTGCATGCCTATGGAGCTAAGTATGAATGAACACATATAGGCACGTGAATCCTGGAGACAATACTCAAGGTTTGTGTAGGGCATCAATGAAGAACAGCAGGGCAACAAAACAGGTAGATGGGAGAGAGGTTTAAGACGGGGATCAGAATAGTTGCTGCTATGCCCCCTCAACAATCCTTTGCTCTATGTAGGCATCAGCCCCAGAATTTTATTTAGGAATTATTCTATCATCCACTGGTTCAGTGAGGCCCAAGCCCCTGGCGGAGCATCTAACACTGAACAGAATCAACCTGCACGTGACTCCCTCTGGCTATGTGAGTTCAAAGATGAGCATGGACCCTAAACTACTCTCTTATTATAGGGAAAAATCTCTCTCTTTTCCCTGGATATTGAGAAGATGGTAAGTGGGGGCAGTGGGGACTGGAATGAATTCACTCCATAGTGATAAACAGAGCTGGATACAGAGGCCAGAAGGGGCCATCCGTCATTACCCAAGGCCACTTGAGTTGAATGTTTTGGTTTTTAAATGTGTAACTGAAAAGCATTTATTAGATACTGAAGTTTTCCAGGGAGCTGATGCCCCAAAAGACTTCTGGTGTTAAAAGCAGGAGGCAGACTGATGAAAAGGGTAGCTTCTGTCAAGTCAAAGCCTACTTGCTTCCAGAAACAGGGGTGCTTGAACCACTGGGACAAGGTAAAGGAGTCCAGGGGTCTGCCCTGGTTACACATGTGGAACTTGAGCAGCAAGGTAAGAGCCACCCGTGGCCTGCTGCGTCCTGCTCAGAGTGCCCAGGATCCTCACAGCTCTTGGACCTGTGACAGCAGTACCTTCTCTGCGGGTGTCTGAAGGTGCTATTCCCACACACATGGATTCTGCACCCCAGTGGGCAGCTCTCCTCCCTGTACTAATGATGCTAGCGAGAAGCCCACAGCCTCTTTACACCTCAAGTAAGATACTCTGAGGCAAGGTCAAGACCATCTCCCAGAATCCCCAGAGACACTGAGACCAGTCACCTGCGAAGTTTCCTCTTCACAAATGTCCCCCACATTGATTTCTTCTAGCCATCTGTTACTGTGCACTGAGCTACTCCCGTGTGACAGCACTGGCAATTCAATCACACATGACTTTTCTGAATCCAAGGGTCAGAGTCAGGCGTTCTGCTACTCCGCATAGCATTGGCTGGGGTTCAACAGGCTGTAGGGCTGTGCTGGAAGGTCCTGAAGGGTTCTTGCCTTGTTCTTGCTCTTGCCAAGTACCTCCATTTTGCCTTTCTCTTACTGCTTCCTTGTCATTGGTCTAGCCTAAGATATATTTTTATTAAGAAATTGTTTATTAATTCCACATACCAACCACAGATCCACCCCCCTCCCCCCTCCTCCCACTCTCCCTAAGCCTCCTCCCCCCCCCCCCGCCCGCCCCCACCAACCCATCTTCTATCTCCTCCTCTTAAAAGGTATGGCCTCCCATGAGGAGTCAGCAAAGCCTGGCACATTCAGCTGAGGCAGGTCCAAGTCCCTCCCCCTGCATCAAGGCTATGCAAGGTGTCCCACCATAGGCGATGTAGCCTAAGATATTTTTATAGGCTGGCAGTGAAACAGATCCCCAGCAGAGAGAAAACATAAAATGCTGTCCCTCTGTCCTGAGCTCAGAAGTCAAAAACTTCGGTCACATGCTATTAGAACAGTTACAGGGCCTGGCCAGACCCTTAGGAAGGGCACAAATGCCAGCTACAGGCCCAGCATGCCTGGGAGGAAAGAGATTGTAGTCATCATTCTTGAAGAGTAGACAAAGTCCTCATTGCTCCCCACCCCGATATGAATTATTTTCCAAACCAAGGAAAATCCAGACATCAGAGTCTGCTTGTAGGGAAAACCTATCACAGTCTAAATGCTTGAAATGACCAGTAACCCCATTAATCAGAGCATGTTGCTAATAGTTTGAATATTTGTCTCCTCTACAACTTGGGCTGAAGTTTAATTGCACTGTATCAGTATTGAGAAGTGGGGTCTTTAAAATGGAATTGGGGCATGAAAGCCCTGTGCTCGTGGATGAGACTGATACCATCAAAAGGGTAAAATAATCGTGTCTCCCCAACTTGCTCTTTCTCACCTGATCACCCTCCACCATATGAAGGCACAGCCAGGAGACTTTCTGAAGTTGCCAGTGCCTCCAACACTGGGAGCTGATATACTTCCGTTCATTATAAATTACCCAGTCTTGGGCCTGGAGAGAGACGTCACTTGGTAAAGTTCCATGCCAGCATAGGGATCCGAGTTTAGTTCCTAGAACTTGCACAAGAAGCTTGGTGTGCACACCTGTAATTCTAACACCTAGCTTGTTGTGCACGCCTGTCATTCTAACACCTAGCTTGGAGTGTATGCCTATAATTCTAACACCTGAGAAGTGGAGACAGCACTTGGTGAATGATACCTGGGGTTCACTTCTGATCTTCAGGCACATGCACCTGCACACATGTGTGTACAACAAACACATGGACACACACACATATGCATATATAAATAAAGTTTTTAAATTATCCACTTTAGTTAGGTATTCTGTTACAAGATGCCCTAAGGCATGGTCTGGTTTTATTTTCAGAGTTAATATTCATTTTGATGGTGTTTAATCCCAACAATTGAAGGTTCTAGCAAATACACAAGCTCTGGTGTGGAGCATCTGCTAGATTAAACCGTGTTCTGCTCAGAGCCCTTAGTCATCCAGCTGACCTAGAACAGAACATCTCTAAGGCCAATAGCCTGAAACCCATCCAGAGAGTCTGGTGGGCTGATCAATATTGGGAATTTACTTTTTCTTCTCCTTTGTGATAAGTCTCCCCTAAAGTTCTGATCATTTCATAAGTCCTTAAACAGCCAGATTCAGCATTTTGGATTTTCTCTACTTGTTGGAGCCCATTTAGGTTTCCTAGTGGCTTCACCCAGCAGGACTGCATAAGAGGATGATTGGACCACGGGCCTGAGTACCGGGTGTTTGGAAGGGTCTACACTTGGCTGTATCTAGCAAGAGGGAGGTCTTTGCCCCTCTCCTTGGCACTGTGATAAAAAGCCCTTTGGAATGAAGTTCAGGGCTGGTGGGTTGAGACCCAGGCCCTCCCGAGGCTATCCTGTGTCTTCTGGTCTTCTGTGTTTCTTCTTGTCATATAGGTCTCTCTTTCTAGCTAACATTTCTCACTTCTTCCCGCTCAAGAGTACCCTGGGTCATAAAAATGTACATCTACTGTACATTTGTTTCCTTTTTCATTCATTTTTATTCTATTTTTTTTTTCTGGTTTTTGGAGTTAGTGGCCTAAAGCATAGAGTATTGGCCACCCTCTTTTCTACCATATGAACTTCAGGCTTAAGTTTTATCCCATGTTAGATACACCTTGGTTTGTCTTAAACACCAGAAGGGAAGGGCCTTCCGTCTCCCCAGTTTCCTGAGATGCAGTTGTTCCCACGTGAAGTCCCGTGGCTCAGATCTGGAGGTGTGTCATGGAGGTGTCACCGTCCCTCTGTCAGGATGATGGGATGCGTAGAGACCACAGCTTCTCCCCAGCATCCCATGGGCGTAGGTAACAATGCTGACTTTCCTTCGTGCAGAACTTCTGCTTTCCGGTACTTTCTCATGGGTTTATTCATTTCCAGTTTACTTACTCTTTTCAATGACCTAGCACAGCCTGACAGCTGGCCAGTTCTGCCCAACTCACACCTCAGTCTGCGCTGTTGTTCTTGTAACAGGCTGTGGGAATCACCTTGGTTTGTTACACACTTTCCTCATCTGAAGATGACCCGTGTTGGTCTTTATCCCTATGGTGACAAGGATTCTATTTTTATTGTTTTTGGTTTTGAGGCAGGGTCTCATGTAGCCCAGGCTGACCCTGAATTCCTGGTTCTCCTCCCTCTCCCTCCTAAACACTGGGATTATAGGCATGAGCCACCACACCCAGCTGTGGCGCTGCTTTTGATTGGCCCCTTTAACATCCTGGCTAGCCAGACCTAAACCGCTAGACCTATGGCTGAGTCCATCCCAGGCTCAGACAACAGCAATCCCGTAAAGCAGATCAATCAGGAGTTAACTCTCTGTTGGGTTGTGTTTTCACGTAGCAGAGCCTTAGGCAGGGAGGGGTTCTGGTACTTGTGAAATGTTGCAGGAGCAACCTCAGGAAGGAAGGGGTGAAGTCGGACTCAGCAGCTCCGATGTGGCCTGCTGCGTGGACGGGGCGGGGCCGGGGAGCTCCGGAGCAGTTTTGCACCATTCTCCTTTTGGAGCAATGAATCCCTGAGAGGTACTCAGTGGCTAGCTGGAAGTTGCCTGGGGTGGAAAGAGGGACCTGTGACTCCCTGGTAGGGACAGATCAGTCAGCCAAGGGCTGGCCGCCGGAGGTGGGTAATTGTGAGCAATGGGCAGCCTACAGTGCTAACAGCTCAGAAGGCAGGTGCTGGTCTGGTACTGTGTCCCACCACACGCACCCGCTTAACTAAAGAACAACCCCAGGGCCCCAAGATTGCCCCAGTCTCAATACTAGCAACATCCAGGGTGGAGGAAGAGCCCATGTTTCCGAGTCAAGTCATACAGCAGCGTGTTGCTTTCCCCATGATATCTCCAGGCAGCACCAGGCTGGGGTAGGCTTGCTGGTGTGTGGTGTTCGTTTGCTCTGAACAGATGGCCTCGCCCTTTTAGTTGTGTACATTACCCGGCTATTTTGATATTTATGATGTGAAATGTCACTCAGTCCATTATTAATTGTAACCTGGATGTCCCTAGGTCTCACTGGGCTGTAGGTACAAATGAGGTCATATTGACAATTAGTAACCAATTAAACTAGCTCATTAGCCCCCATCCCTTTAATGGCTGTAATCCGTGCCAAGGTTGGTTATTTCTGGAGGTCCCAGGGGGTGTCCCATATGTGCTTGTTACAAACTGTAGCCTGCTCCTCAGCTGTTCCTGCTCACTCTATAGCTTAGAGTCAGTACTCGACTTATTACCATTGACCACTTTCCCTCTCCCTCTCCCTAGAGTGCCAATAATATACTATTTGATAAGAGTCATTAAAGTCTTTTCTGAAGTCTGGAGGCATGGGTATTTCATTTCTTTCTATTAAAACTATGTATTTAATTTTTTACTTTAATTCAAAAATTTTAAACTTAGGTAAATTTATTAAACCAATGAAATAAATTAGTTATGTCTTATTTTGAAAACACTATTTTAGTCATACCTATGACTAAATGTATATTTGTATGTGTGTATGCGCACACACACACACACACACACACACACACACACACACACACACACAAAATCAAAGATTGACTGAGAAAAAGTCTCCACGATACTGACCGGTAGGCAAGTCTGAGGGCATGTTCTTGATTAATGATTGATGTAGGAGGACCCAGCCCATGGCAGGTGGTGCCACCCCTGGGCAGATGGTCCTGAGGTATATTAGAAAAGAAACTGAGCAAGCCAGTAAGCAGCTTTCCTCTTGGTCTCTGCTTTAGTTCCTGCCTTGACTTCCTTCAGGGAAGAAGTGTATGAGAGTTATAGTCTAAAATAAACCCTTTCCTCCCCCAAGTTTCTTTTGGTCATGATGTGTTATCACAGCAATAGAAACCTAACCAAATAGCCATAAAGGAGGTGGGACACATGACTTTTAAACTATAACAGAATGCATACTGTTATTTATCTTAAAGTCTATGTAACCAGTCTATTTTCTTGGGTTGTTTTTGTTTATTTTGTTTGTTTTTCTTAAATGTTGGGACTGAAGCCAAGCTGTGATGGTAACTGATGGGAGAATGTGAACACTTACACTTAAGATCACACACAGTGAATGGTGGAAACACGAATATGCACAACCTCTTTGCTGACTCAGATATTAGTTTTTTATTCATGGAAGAATGGCCCCTATATTTTCTGAGTTCAAACGTGGCCAGCCAAGCTCCTGCTCCTGCCCCCTCCCCTCCACTCCCCCCCCCCACTTTCTTACTGATGCCATGGTCTCCCACCATGATGGACCCTATGGCTCTGGACATAAACATTAAATGTGTTTTGTCAGGGTGTTTTCATCACAGCCTCAAGACAGTTACAACAATTGATTTAGGCATTCTTGCTGGAAATGAATGGATCAGAGATGAATGGTTTGGTTTTGTCCCAGGAGCTCATGCTACTAGTCAATCTACAGTTCTTACATCTAATCACACGTTCTTAAATCTTGAAGTTTCACAGTATGTTTTGAAATCAAGGAATATAAATTTCACAATGTTGTTCGTTTTTCAATTTGTTCAGCCATTCCAGGTCCCTTGCCATTCCATATGAATTTGAAGATCAGCTTGTCCATTTCAGAAAGGTCATTTGGAAGGGATTGTGTTGTCTATAGATAAATCTGGAAGATATTGTCATTTTAACAATACTAATACATGAACATTTCTTCTTATTTATTTAGTTCTTCCTTAACTTTTTTCGGTTTTGTATGCATGTGTGTATATGGTGTGCATGTGTATGTGCCCATTCACATGTGTGTGGATACACATGCATATGTGTGTGCACATGGAGGGCTGAGTTTGACATCAGGTGTTTTCATTGATGACTCTCCATTTTATTTTCTGAGGCAGGGTCTCTCACTCAATCTAGAACTCACCACTTTAGTTAATCTAGCCAGCCAGCTTGCCCTGGGGATCCCTTAGCCCTCTTGAATACTGAGGTTACAGGTGAGCCACACCTACCTAGCTTCTTGCCTGGGTACTGAGGTTCCTAACTCCAATCCTAATGCTAGTGAGTTTGTGTGACAAGACTTTTCCTGGGGAAACTCAACATACACAAGTCTATTCACTCCAGATAGGGAGCCCACGACAGACCAAAGTACTGATACCACAAAAGTCGAAGTTGGTGAGCCAATGAGTTTTATACTCAGAAGAATATGGGTGAGAGGTAATTTATAGGAGCAGAAATAACTCAAAGACAGTTTCATCACCAAGACTCATCTTAGCATGGGTGACAGCTCACAAAGCTGGGAACCTGGAGCACACTGCTCAGCCTGAAGGCAGCTCAACAGGTTGGAGAGTGTCCTTTCCAATGTCTCACTTGGACTAAACCTCTTCCAGGCGGCTCAGCTGGTTTCTGCTTCTTCCAGGTGGCTGGGCTTATCTGAGAGTAACTCAGTGGTCTTTATTGTTTACCCTTGGGAGGGAGGAGCCCTATCTAGGGTGAGTAGACATTTGTCGGCAGCTCCCTAGGAAAGGTCACACAACACAGGGTTTGCTACGTAGCTCAGCAGGTGACCTGAAACTCACTATGTAGCCCAGGTTAGCCTTCAATTTGTAATCCCTCTACTTTAGCTTCTTAAGTGCTGGGGTGATATAGGCTTTGGCAAAATGCATGGCAGCTGTACTTTTCAACTACAGATTTTCATGTGGCTCTCTTTATAGTTTCTTTATCTTGATTCATAGTTTCTATTGTGTTTAGATATCATTTTCATACTTCCTATTAGCTCTTTGGGCCTATTTACAGTAGTTTCTTTAGGCCCATGTCTAGCAAATCCAGTGTCTGCTTCCTCTGTGGTAATTTTTCTTATGTATGAGTCCTGTTTGTTCTTTTATTCCTTTGTATGCCTGCTGTGGGACAATGCTCTTGTACACTGTAAAGATTTGTCACTCCTGTTGGTTTAATAAAACGCTGATTGGCCAGTAACCAGGCAGGAAGTGCAGGTGAGGTGACCAGACTAGGAGAAGGCTGGGAAGAGGAAAGGCATCGCCAGCCAGATGCAGAGGAAGTAAGATGAGAATGTCACACTGAGAAAAGGTACCAAGCCACGTGGCTAAACATAGACAAGAATTATGGGTTAATTATGTGTAAGAACTAGTTATAAGCCTGAGCAATAGGCCAAGCAGTTCATAATTAATATAAGCCTCTGAATGGCTGCGGGACCAGGAGGGACACAGGGAAACTTCTGTCTACAAGTGACTTTTAATATTTTGTTTCATACAGTCATTTAAAATACTTGACTTTGGATAGGTCCTAGCTTTACTCAGCTTTCTGTTGTAACATTTCCTGTTCTTCCAGTGGTCCAACACTAGCCATTAGCTCACCAAATAGTTCATAAATTATTCCATTATTAGAAGGTTAATATTGGTGTCAAACTGAATGGGATTTTCTTGATGTGCCCTGGTGGTTTATTTGTAGATGTTAAGGCTTTGCCTTCATCTCATTGGCTCACTCCAGATGTCACATGAACCTTGAATAAACTCTGCTTGTATATGTGAATTTTTTTTTTCATACAAGTAGGGGTCTTTCTCCGGTCCCTGGATAGTCTTCACTTGTCAGAGGACCAGCCTGGATGTTCTAGAAGGTGAATGCCCTTGTGAGTAATCCTCAACTAATAACAGATGGGGGTTAATGAGTAGGTGCCCAGCTTCCATGGGTGAGACAATTCCAAAGTATGTCATTGAGACAATCTCCCAGAGTTCCTGCTAGTATTAGACTCCAGTCTTTAGAACATTCGCCTGCTTGTTAACATACCTACTTTTGCTCTTTTCCTTGCCTCACCCCCTTGCTTCCTTGTGGTATGTCATGGACTCACCTAATGAATAAGTTATTTGCTTTTGTGTTCTTGTCTTGTGGTCTACTTCTGCACAAACCCAAACTCAGACAGTTGAACAAGCAGTTTCCCTCAAAGTTCTGGAGGTCATAATGCTTGGTAAGAAGCTCTGGTGGGAAAAGGAAGCTACATTATCTCTGTAGTATTAACAAAATCCCTTTTCTAAGATATACTCAACTTGAGAATTTTGTCCATCTCCCAATATGAGACTGAGTTGAGGAGACATCATCCTCAAATTGGGAGGGAGTTCAGGGAACCAAGACCGTTCCAGCACCTCCTGAGTTCACTGAGATCTAGCTGGGGGAGGTTTGAATGCCACCAGAGCTTGCATGGGGTTTAAAGAAGGCAGACATGGCAGTATAGAGATCTTTATCAAGGACCCTGCTTCTCTGACAGAAAAATCTCCATTTCCTTTCAGTGCAGTAGAAGAGACACTGGTGTGGTCTGAGAGCCAAGTTATTATCCCATTGGAGTCAACAGTCACTCAAGAGCCCTCCTAGTTTTTTTTTCTAAGAACTTGAAGTTTAGAAGGTGATGATAAGAACAGCTTTAATAAATGCCACTTACTGCCACAGTGAGCTGTGAGGCCAGCAGGGGGCATTCTCCATGTCACCAAAGCTCATTGAGTAGTTAAAGTTGGAGGAGCCTTTCACAGACCTTCAGCTGAAGACTTATTCCCATCAGATTGACCTGTGGGCATGTCTGTGAGGCATTTCTTGATTGCTAACTGATGTAGAAGGGGCTAATTCACCATGGACAGCACCATCCCTAGACAGGTTGGCCTGTGCTGTAGAAGAAAGGGAGCTAGCTAGCTGAACATGAGCCTCGGAGCAAGCTAGTCCTCTGTGTTTTCTGCTCCAACCTTCTGCTTCTTGACTTCCTGCCTCAGCGCCTCTCAACGATAGACTATGGCCTGTAAGATGAAGTAAACCATTTTCTCCCAAGTTACTTTTGGGCTTGGTGTTTATGACACCAACAGAAACACAAACTAAAACAGCTGTTGAGAAACTGGAGAAACTTATCTGGACTCCCACATGTACTCCTGGTGAAGCTAATTGTTGTAGTCCACTAAGCTTCCTAGTAGCGCTACCCAGCAGGACTGCATAAGAGGTTGATTGGACCATGGGCCTAAGTATCAGGTGTTTGTAAGGGTCTACACTTGACTGTGACTAGCAAGGGAAAGGTCTTTTGCTCCACCCCCTGGCATTGTTATAAATAGACCTTTGTAATAAAGTTCTGGGCCGGTGGATGAGGATCTCACTCAAGTCTATCCTGCATTTCTTTCTGTTTTTTCCCCTCTTTATTTCTAACTAAGTCTCTTATTCCTCATTCCTCAAGAGTCAATGGGGTAAATAAATGTGGGGGCTGGTCTGCCACAGCTAATTGAAAGTTATTGATATCAAAGTTATGAGTGTTCTATTCCATAACGTTAGCTTTAAAGAAGAGGTTCTGCAAGCATGCCTTTTAGAGAAAGAACTCCAGTTAAGACTGAAGAAAGAAACGACATTGTGATGCTCTTGCTTGACTCTAAGAAGTTGAGATGCACATAACAAGAACAACAGAAAATATTCTTTGTGTCAGTTCTCTTCTTTGCAGCCCCAATTTTGAAGAAAAAGCATGCTGTTAGATATGATATGGGGAGTTCTTCTGTTCTCTAGTTTTATCCATGATTGCCTACAGTAAAGTTCCATGTCCTGTTTCCCCCAATGAAGGGAGAGAGGAACTCAGATTCCGAGAGAAGTTGTAACAAAGATGAGAGTGTGAACTACTTACGACACATGCTTCTAGCCAGTCCTCACAGTGGACCACTGTTGTCCAGATCTGGAACTGTCTAGTACAGCAAAAAGAACTGTGTCCTCCTGGTCAAAGTTATATGTGCAATGGTGGTGATGGAGGCCCCTGGCTCTGTCTCTCTCCACTTCTGATAATTTCCCAGGCTTGAGCTCCAGCTCACCTCCTCACGACAGCCGTTTCTTAGTTCCAACCAAATGTTCTAAAAAGACAGTTTGTTTTTACTTTGTGTTCCATCTTAGTTATTCTTTCTCTAAATGAAAGCTTGAGGCTTTAAAGTAGATTCAGAAAATAAATTATTTAAGTTCATAAATATCAGAGTTTAAAAACAAGCCTAATTTATCTTGGTCTTCTTCCTACCTCCAAGACAAAAAAGGACTCAAGGCTCAGGCTTTCTGACTGTTATTCTATGTCCCACCTCCCACTGTACTGTAGAAACTGGAAATCTAAAACCTAAATTCCCTAGCCTCCATGGGCTCCCCTGTGGATTCTCAGTTGGAGCTGCCAGTGGGTTTACTCATACAGTTTGGATGGAGGTATGGAAGCAGAGGCTGTGACTAGTGGGCAGCTTCTGGTCTCTTCTGTGTTAGAGGTCTGTGACAATGGCTCCTGGGGGGGCAGAAGCTGCTGCAGCAAATGACCTGCTGCTGCAAAGTTGTGATCTCATTGGGGTGGTCCGGGCCCCCATCCCTCCAGCTCTTCTAGAGATTCTGTAAGTTCCAGTGTCCAGTATTAAAAGCTTTGGGGGGGCATACCTCTTTAGGCTGACTGTGGTGGCTCACACCTTTAATCCTGGCACTTGGGCAGCAGGGGCAGGAGGATCTCTGTGAGTTTGAGGACAGCCTAGTCTAAATAACAAGTTCCAAGATAGTCAGGACTACAGAGACCCTGTCTCAAAAGAAAAAAAAAAAAGAAGAAAAAAAGCATTTTGGCTAGGGAGAGCTAGAGTATGATTCTATACTACAAGAATGGGGTCATCACTAAATAACAGAATATAAGTCAATATGTGTATACTTAAAAAAAAGGGGGTGGTCTTGCTGTGTAGCCCAAGTTGACCTCAAATTTGTTTTTTAGTCATAACTCTCAGTGAACTTGTGATCCTCCTGCCTCAGTCTCTAGAGTATTAGGACCATAGAAATATACGATCAAGCCTGTTTTACATCTGGGTACTTTTTATTCTGCTTGGAACCAATGGATTTATGGGCATGCTTCCTTCACTTTCCTCAGCCTAAGTCCAACCCCACCCTTCCCAGCACTTACAACTCCGGCTTCTAGAGCAGTGGTTCTCAACCTCCCTAATGCTGTGACCCTTTGATACAGGCTGTGCTGACCCCCAACCATAAAATTATTTCATTGATACCTCATAACCGTCATTTTGCTACTATTATGAATTGTAATGTAACTATCTGATATGCAGGGACATCTGATATTCAACCCCTTTGAGAGTCGCAACCCACAGGTTGAGAACAGCTGTTCTAGACCTATGTTCTCATTGTAATCGTTATCTAATCATCCTAAGACTTAGTGTCATGAACTTGTCACTGTGGGTATGTCTTATGTCTCTACTCTTACCTCTGAGGGCCTTCACTACAATGGCTGAGGTAGTTTATGAACTGAGAGCTAGAATACTTTAGAAAGGTCTTTCCTCATAGGTTTGATGATTAATGCTAGGCCAGGACCGTTGCCACTGATCTCTTCACATAGATTGGACTTCCTCACAGCATGACCACCCCAGAGTAATCCAACGTCTTATGTGGCAGCTCCAGACTCCCAGGGAGGATTTCTGAAGACAAACAGGTGAAAGTGACCTTTTCTGACCTTGGAATCTTGCAATGCCACCAGCACTCTAGTCTACCAAATGGAGCAGATTCCAGAAGAAGGGACAAAACCAAATAAAAAGAAGAAGAAGGGATATGGCTGCATGTCTATCTGGGTGGGGTACTGAGGAACTGATGGCCAAGACTGGAAACTCCTTAACTCCCTTCTCACAGCTATCTAGCCATGGCTTAACAGTTAGACATATACATTGTGTTCGGATAATGACACCCATGGCTCTCCCTCAGCTTCACACTCAGACCAAGTTTCAAGTTAGAAAAGAAAGATAATCATTTAACAAAAGCAAGGGTAAGAAAAATAAAACCTCCCTACTACCATACACTTGGAGGAGGGGCAGGGTGCTGGGGCTGAGCTCAGTGGTAGAGCGTTTGGCTAGTGGGCATCACTGCTCTGGATTCAACTCCTAGCACTGCGGGGGGGGGGGGGGAGTTTTTCTACAGAAAAAGAAAAGGCTTTAATATATTTGTCCAAACAATATTTTAATAATAAAGAGTCAATATAGGGACGTCAGCACAACTTGTGCCCAGACGGGCCTTCCTTCGCCTCCACATGGGTCAGGTTCAGTGGCCCAATAAGAACATTGTGCGTGACTGTCCCAGCACGTACCACAGCCTATAATGAAATATTTGTGTGATACTCTCCACCAAATTCATTGTATAAATTTTCAATCATGCAAAAGTAGAGCACAGAGTATCATGATCTGCCAATCCCACCAGCATCAGCCTCAGGATTTTATTAACTCCTGGACAATCTTATTTAGTCCTAGACCCCATCTGCTTCCTCCCTTTTGTGTGTTATTTTCAAGAAAATTCAAGACATCATATCATCTTATCTACAAATATTTTAGGGTGTATCTGTTAATAATAAAGTCTCCTCCTGAAACACAACCACAATACCACCAACACACCTAAAATAATAACAATTCTTCAAAAGTAAATATCTAATCAGTTCCAAATTCATTATCACACAAACCCTATGTTTGTTACAGTTTGAATCAGGAGCTATGTGATAGTTCCATGTTCTAATTACTTCATTATCTTTAAATTTTTTTAGGTATATATAGCTTTCACTGTCCATCTCTTTTTGTCTTATACTTCATGGGGTCATGAGACTGTGTAGCCAACTATTCTATTCCATCCCTTCGTGTTCCTGTGCCTATCTGAGGGTGCCATATGGTTTAGTTAAGGTGAAGGACATAAAATGCTAAAGATTTAATCCCCTGCTTTGTCCCTCTATGACCTTTAGATGGTAGGGGGAGGGGGAGGTAAGAGAGATGAGCATTGTGAACACATCCTCCAGTTTCGTTACTTGAAGGTGATATAATAATGAGGGTACCCAGGAAATGGTTGAGTTTATGCCCCTACCTATAACCTAGCTGTTCACCAACATGCCTTTTGCTGGGCTCCCTTTCTATCCTTCTTCCTCTTTCCAAGCACCCATCCTTGTGTTTCCTGGGATTACCTGGGAAATGTGTTTACTCTAATCTTGACACGGGGGCCCCCTTTGGGGACACAAAGTAAGACGACATAATGAACCTCTAAGGCCAGAGCATTAGTTAGTTTCCTCTGACAGGGTAGGACCCAATAGGTGCATTGTCTTCAAAGCATGCGTAAAGGTGAGAGAATCAGTGAAAATCCTATTAGCCATGAATTCAAAATCACAGCGACTGGGTGCAATTCAAAGCAGTCAGGCTTCCCTATCCACTGTGGTCTCTTCCGATAGGAGACAGATAGAAATCACAGCTCAGGGCTCTCCAGCCAGTGCTCAAATCACAGTCATTGGGGATGGGTTCTTCTTTAAGAAAACAGAGCTGGGCAATCCCTCTAGGAAAGATTTTCCTCAAAACCAGTTAAACTGGAAAAAAAGAAAGAAAGAAAGACAAATCTAGCATTTAAACGGGATTATGAGCGTCCATTCCTTTGGAAAACTCACTTGTGAGATCAGCTCGCGCCTGGATAATAGCAGACAAATGAGACTGGCTTGGGCTGACACCTGCGCCAACGCCCGTCTTGTCTCTGACAAGGTGTGGCTGAGCATTGTCAATGAAATGGGCTCCTCATTATCCCTGCTATTGTTCCAAGAATCAAAGCTATTATCAAAACCCATTCCGTAGTCTGCATAACTCAGCCACAATAGGAGGAGAAGTGAGAAAATAGGTGACGGAGTGAATAATATTCTCAGAACGGCATCTCCCGGCTAATTCCTTTTCCAATTTGATGTTTTTCATTACCAAGGTTGTCCATGATCATAATAAAAACACAAACAATGAAGGCACACATAAAGCAAAAGACTCCCCTCCCTTCTCCAGACTCCACTTCTGGAACCAACCTCTACGGCTTTATGTCCGACAGCTAGAGAGATACCAAGAGCATGCACAGGTTTACAAAATAGCCCTGTGGCCACTGTTGGCATCCCCTCCACTGCCATGTACACCAGCCTTCTCTGTCACCAGCCTTGGGTTGTTTAGATGATCTCAGAGAATGCCCCAGCTTGGCCAGTCCTTATTTTATCCATTCTGCTTGCGACATTTAGTCTGTACAAACAATTAGATAGTGAATGTCTTTGCACTTTATTCATGAGAAAATTTCTGCAAAATGAGTTGCTCAAATTGGAGTTACTAGGCTTAAGGACAGGCATCTTTTTTTTTTTTTTAAATATTGCTTAATACTATAAAGTGCCCTCCAAATTAGGCCAAAAAAAAAAAAAAGTTTGTCACTCTCTTAGTTAGGTTTCTGTTGCTATGATAAAACACCATGACCAAAAGCAACTTGGGAAGGAAATGGTTTATTTCAGCTTATAGTTTATAGTCCAGCATGAAGGGATGTCAAGGCAGGAACTTAAGGCAGGAGCTGATGCAGAGGCCATGGAGGGCTGTTGCTTAGTGGCTTGCCCCTCATAGCTTGCTCAGCCTTACTTCTTATAGAACCCAGGACCACTCACCTGGGGTAGCACTACTCCCAAAGGGTTGGCCCCTCCCACTAATAAAGAAAATGCTCTCCACACTTATCTACAGGCAATCAATGAAGGCATTTTCTCAACTGAAGTTCCTCTTCCTAAGTAACTCTAGCTTTGGTCAAGCAGACAGAAAGCTAACTGGGGCAGGCATTCTTGTCTTAATTTGCATTTCTTTTAGAGTGGCTTCATTTGAGCTTTTCCCCTCATGTTTATTGGCTTCTTGCATTTTTCTTTTTCTTCTGTGAACTGTGTAGAATCAATTACCCAAATGAGACCAAGAAGGAACTTCTCATTCGGAGCTTGTAATGGCAGGGATTGGCCACATCACTTGCATTAGGGAGTCACTTAAAGGCAGGCAGGGGACTTGGGACATTTTCTAGCAGAAGATAGGGAAGCTTTTCACTCTGATGTACCCTGGTTAGAGGTTGTTGGCCCAAAGAAGCTGGAGAAAGGCTAACTAGCAGCCCAGTACCCCATGTAGTCGGTTTGGACAGCCAATTGGCTTTTCTTGGTCAGTCCTAGTAGAATGTTGGCAAAAACGAGAGAAGCTTTTGTGGGAGCTCATTTTCAGGTTCTTAGTGGCTTTACCCAGCAGGTCTGCATAGAGAGAATGATTGGACCACAGGCCTGAGTGCAGGTGTCTGAGATGGTCTGCACTTGGCTGTTCTGGGGGGAGGTCTTTTGCTCTACCCCTTGGCATTTCTATAAATACCCTAGGGCAGAGACAGTCAGGGCCCATTGGAGTAGGTTTCAGGCCCTCTCGAGGCTATCCTGTATTTTCTATCTGTTTATACCCACACTCAAAATCCTTCTAACTAATATTTCTTGCTGCTCTCACTCAAGAAAACTCTGGGGGAACTGTGGGGTTACTGAGTAGTTGCCCCGTAAGCTTTGTCCTTTACTAAGTTCTAGATGTGTGAGGCCAGTTGCTGCAGAGATTATAGTTTTTGCTACAGCATGTGAATTAGAGTGCTGTATTTACATAGCCTGGTTATTGCCCATTAGTATAGATGGTCTCCGGTTAAAGTGGCTCAACGCGTGATTTTCCTCTTTCAGTGATGTGAAAACAATATGTACTCAGTAGAAACTGGGTTTTGTACTTTGGATGAGGCAGCTTTCCAGGCTAGTAATATGTGGTATGATCCTGTGATATGGGATAGTGGCAGAGAGCCTCAGCTCACAGATGACCATGCAACCCAAAAGGGGGTAAAGGTTGTATTGCTAAGCAAAAAAGGCCAATAAGCAAGTACGTACAATGCATTTTCGTGTGTGTGTGTGTGTGTGTGTGTGTGTGTGTGTGTGTGTGTGTGTAGCTAGAGTTTTCCTGCCTGGCCCACAGTCAGGACAAATCTCTGTCACCCGCCAGTCCCACAGCTGCTCAGACTCAACCAAGTAAACACAGAGACTTATATTGCTTACAAACTGTATGGCCATGGCAGGCTTCTTGCTAACTGTCCTTATATCTTAAATTAATCCATTTCTATAAATCTATACCTTGCCACGTGGCTTGTGGCTTACCGGCATCTTCACATGCTGCTTGTCATGGTGGCAGCTGGCAGTGTCTCCCTCCGCCTTCTTCTTCTCCTCTCAATTCTCCTCTCCTTTAGTCCCGCCTATACTTCCTGCCTGGCCACTGGCCAATCAGTGTTTTATTTATTCACCAATCAGAGCACATACAGACCATCCCACAGCATGTGCATGTGCATCTGTATTTGCACGTGTGCAGAGGTCAGGAGGACCGCCAGTGTCATTTCTCTGGTATGTTATACCTTTGTCTTTATCTTAGACCTTATCTTGGTCTCTCACTGGCCTGGAACTTTTTTAGTCAGGCTATTGGGCGGCAAACAAGCCCGAGAGATCTGTCTCCATCTACCGTCTTCCATCAGTGGGATTAAAAGCACGAGCCATCACGTATAGGCATTTACACAGATTCTGGCAATCTGAACTCAGGCCCTCGGGTCTGCAAGGTAAATACTTTACCACTGGAGCCATCTCCCTAGCTCCTTGAGGTGCTTCCTTTTCTGACGTTTTCAACTGGGGATGGCACTTTATTGTCTAACCCCCACTGTGAGCTGAGGAGCATTTGGATATTAGCTCAAAATCCCTCCATTGTGTCTTCATTTCTCTTGCCTGTATTTCTGCAGGGTTATTGATTTTTTTTTCCAGGCAGTTTCTGAACTCAAAGCTGGGACACTAATATTGTAGCTTCAGCCTCTGGGATTCTGCTACACAATTAAAAAGGGGAAAATTATGAGTGTTGGCTTGGGGTAGACTGTTAAAAACCAAAGAGTGCAGGTGTACACTTCTCTTCTGCAATACAGCTAGGTTGCTTTGTTTAATAAAGAGAATTTAAACCTCTCTAAATAACAAGCTTTGTAGATGCAAAAGCAAGCCTGTTTTGTCCTTGTATAGGTCACGTAAGGTTGAGGAGTGTGTGTGTGTGTGTGTGTGTGTGTGTGTGTGTGTGTGTGTGTAACTGGGAGCAGTATTTATGACATCTATGAAGTGGGACAGAATGGGGTCCCATGGATGCCTTGCTCTTCTCTGTTGCTCTCTTTTCACACACAGATTGACAGGCATATAGACAAACAGCATCCTGAGTGCAAAGAGGCTCCCCAGAAGCTTTCCTCAGTGCAAGATTGAAAATCCAGTTTTGACAAGAATAGCCCCAGATGTTACTATTTAAATCCTGATTGTTATACACACAGTAGGTCAATAAATCATGAGGCCCACAGCTGCTCCAGGGTTTAGAACCATTAGGCCCCAGGAGTGAAGGCCACAGCAGGGAGGAGATGGAATGCACAGAAGGCTCCTTGAGAATCAAACATTTCCTTATGTGCATCTGGGTCAACTGTGGGGAGCTGCTCTCATAAAGGATATTTTATGAACCTAAATAATAAGAAATTATATAAATATACATAACAAGTCCCTACAATACATATGGACGGAATAAAGAACAGCTAAGTAAAGGAGAATTAAGTGTACTGAAGGGTTCATCCAGCCTCTTATTAAACCATGAGAGAGAAGTTTGTGTATTTATGATGTCGCCTTGAAGGGTGTTTCTATCTCTAAACAAGGATTGCTTGGGTTGGGCCTCAAGGATAAAGACGATTCGAGAGGGTTTGAGACCAAAACTAGGGGGCAGGCTGTTCTGGTTTGCTCTTCTGTTGCTATAATAAAACATTCTGATCAAAAGCAAGTTGAGGAAGGGAAGGGTTTAGTTCGGCTTATACTTCCAGGTCACAGGCCATCACTGAGGAAAGTTGGGGTAGGAACCTGTGGCAGCAACCATGGAGGACGGCTGCTTACTGGCTCACTGTCTAGCTCATGCTTAGCTAACTTTCTTATACTGCCCAGACACACCTGTGTAGGGATGATGCCCCTCACAGTGGGCTTGGCCTTCCCACATCAATCATCGATCAAGAAAATCTCTTACAAGATGGCCATAGCCAGGCTGATCATGGCAATTGTCAACTGTTGTTGTCTTCCCAGGTGACTCTAGGTTGTGCCAAGTTGACAATAAACACTAACAAGCACATGGGTTAACTGCACACACGCAATCATGTGTTCATTTGCTCACTCAAGTTTGTTACACTTTGTGTTCAGTGAGTGTTAACTGAAAGCCTGGCCTCATACATGGCTTGGAGGTTCAAATGCTGATGATTTCAATCCCGTGGGCTTACAGTGTGGAAGAAAATCCAGAAATAAAGTAGTAAGCAAATATATGAGGCTGGGTGTAGGGGGCTGCCTATAATCCTAGTATTCAGGAGCCTGGGATGAGGAATCCAGCCCATTTGGACTACATAGCAAAACCTTGTCTCAAAATAAAACAAATTACATGAATATATGTGTACTGCTGGTGAAACTAATAAAAGAAAGGAAGTGCATTCTCTGCCCAATGCCAGAACAATGAGTTAGCAAGATTGTACCAGGCTTTTTCTTTTGGGCCACCAACCAGCTCCCAAATCATGACACAAAGACTTATTTGTTATGAATGCTCAGCTTAGCTTAGGCTCATTTCTGGCTAGCTCTTTTAATTTAAACTAACCTATTTCTCTTTACTACCTTTTGCCTTGGGGCTTTTTACCTTTTCTTACTTTCTTTCTGTCTCTACATCTGGCTGGCTAGCAGCTGCGGGGCTTCTTGCCCCAGGCATGTTCCCTGTTCTCTCTTTCTTCTCTCATTCTTCTCTCTCAAGCCTAGATTTCTCTTCCTATTTATTCTCTCTGGCTGGCTGTCCTTTCTCCTGCCTGGCTGTTGGCTGTTAAGCTCTTTATTAGACCAATCAGGTACCTTAGGCAGGCAAGGTGAAACAGGTGCAACACATCTTTTGGGCGCCAAATGTAGATGTAACCAACCATCTTATTAAATAAGAAACACAGAGCTTATTCAGAGAAGAAAGCCAGAAAGCCAAGAGGTCAGAGCTAAGAGCCTCACCCTTCCTGCTTCAGCGATCCTCTTCAGTCAAGAGAGCTCTCCGAAAGGGACCTACTTCCTGTGTGTATGTCTTTATATAGTCTAGCTGTTCTGCCTTCTCATTGGTTGTAAACCCAGACACGTGACTGCCTCGTCACTGCCTGTATGTACAGCCCTCCAGGTCCCTGTGGTATTGAGATTAAAGGCGTGCGCCACTGCCGCCACGCACTTGCTATGGTTCTAATAGCTCTGACCCCTGGGCAACTTTATTTATTAACATACAATTAAAATCACATTTCAGTACAAGTAAAATACCACCACAACACACCTTTACACAGGTGAAGTGATAAGCTGCAGCATAAACAAGTGTACCCCATCTTTGCCTAGTTAAAATGATATTCTACAGCAGAAGATGGACAAGAAAACCCTTGTGACATCTCTGGCCGTAAACTTTTGGTCAACCTGGCTGGGCTAAGGGATGTCTAGATAGCTGGCAAATGTTGTTTCAGGCTGTGTCTGTATAAGTGTTTCTGGGAGAATTTAGAATATGAACTGGTGAATGAACAAAGCAGGTGTCCCTCCCCAGTGGGGTGGGCATCATTCAGTCCCCAAAAACCTGAAGAGAGGACAGATGAAGGCAGGGTGAACTCACTCTCAGCTGGACTAACAACCTTCTCCTGAAGTTAGACATCAGAGATCATGGTCTTGGAGTTTTGTGATTCATAATGCAACATCAGGAACCATCAGCTCCAAGTCTCAGGCTTTCTGTCTCAGATGGAACTTCATTATTGGTTTCTCTGGTGCCCAGCTTATAGACTTACAGATCATGGGACTTCTCAGCCTCTGTAATATGATCTAATTCCCATGATAAATCTATTCTTGTACATATCTGTCTACACCCTATTGATTCTCTTTCTTTCTTTCTTTCTTTCTTTCTTTCTTTCTTTCTTTCTTTCTTTCTTTCTTTTTTTCTTTCAAAATTACTTTTAATTTTAATTATGTGCATGATTGGGCGTGAGGCTATGTGAGTGTAAGTGCATGCAGAGGCTAGAAAAGGATGTCTGCCTGTAAGAGCTGGAGTTACAGGCAATTGTGAGCCATGAGGTGAGTACTGAGAACTGAACTTGAGTCCTCTGCAAGAACCGATTTTGCTCTTAGCCACTAAGCAATCTTTCTATCCTCTGATTATACTTATTGATAACCTTGATTAGTACATATTAATGCTTAAAAAACTACTGTGGTGATATTGTGTTCCCCAAAATATTGTGCACCCTAATAAACTTATCTGGGGTAAGAGACAGAACAGCCACTAGATACAAAGGCTAGAAAATGGTGGCACTCACACCTTTAATCCTAGCACTCCAGAGGTAGAAATTCCTCTGGATCTCTGTGAGTTCAAGGCCACATTGGAAACGGCCAAGCATGGTGATACATGCCTTTAATACCAGGGAGTGGTGGTAGAAAGCAGAAAGGTATATAAGGCGTGAGGACCAGAAACTAGAAGCATTTGGCTGGTTAAGCTTTCAGGCTTCTAGCAGCACAGTTCAGAGCCATTTGGATATGAGGACACAGAGGCTTCCAGTCTGAGGAAACAAGACCAGCTGAGAAGTTGGCCAGGTGAGGTTAGCTGTGGCTTGTTCTGGTTCTCTGATTTTCCAGCGTTCACCCCAATACCTGCCTGGGTTTGATTTTATTAATAAGACCTTCTAAGATTCCCTCTACAAACTACTACTGATTTATGTGAACTTCACATTTAACTAGACATATGTATTTTATCTGACAGCTCTACATTGATATGGGCTAGCCATATGAGATATTCTGGTCATTGTCAGCAACAAATGTAGAGGAAGCAAAGGCTCAAATGCACTGGAATGTAGGGATTCCTCTTTCATTGTTCTTGGAATCCTATAACTGTCATGATGCTAAGACCAGCCTATTACAGAAATATTCTCCAGTTATGCTCATTGTCTCGACAATTATCCCATCATACTAGATAAGTATGAACCAGCTAAGAGCTAGCCATAGATGCCAACAGGCTTCTTCCAGTATCCAATGGCTTGGGTTATACCTCTGTCTTAGTTTGTTTCTACTCTAGAAATGTATTTCTCTCAGTTTGGAAGACTGGGAAATCCATGATGAAGGCACCAGGAGTTTCAGCTCATAGATGGTCCTTCATCCTAAGTCCTTAGTAGTGCAGAAGGCAAGGCAGACTTCTGAGGTCACTTTTGTGAATACACTAATCTCATTGGTGAGGGGCTGCCTCTGTGACATGAGCACCACCCCAAAGGCCTACTTCCTAACCATCGTACTGGCCATTTAGTTTCTAAATATGAATTTGAAAGTTCATAAGCCTTCACATCGAAGCAACTTCTTTTTGTCTTTGGTTATTCACACCCATACCTTTCAGAAACACACGGTGATTCCATTCTTAAATTTTGATGGACTAAAACTTTTGGTTCTAGTCAAAGCTTTGGATATATAGACAAAATGGAAGGAACTAAAGCCACTAAGTTTTAATTTTCAGTAAGAAAATTGGACCCAAACAAGAATTTCATACACATATTTCTTGCCCCCTTTCTTCATCAGAGCACAAATTGGGGAAAATCCTGAGGACAGGAAATTTCAGATCTGGCTTGTCCCTACCTGAAGCCTATGGTGCTATGAATATTTTAGGTAATTGATCCTACTCACAAATTTAAATGCATGGCTTTAAGGTTGGTGAGCCATCTAATAAAGCAGTAGAAATTATTCCTAAATGGACAAAAAAAGGAGAGTCCACAGAGATACTTCAATAGCTCAGGGAAAATGGATTCTCAGCTGCATTTCTCTGAGATGCCATGAGTGTATCAGATATCAGCACCTAAGGAGGCCAGACCTGGGAGAAGTGGTACAGACCAGAGCATCAACAATAACAACACCTCGGACCCCTTCCAACAGGGTGAGTGGGTCAGATAACTCGTAAGGGAAAACAGGAAAGCAAAAGACCATCTTCTATTGTCCACATGCTCAGTCTTCCATATTCAAAGACAGATTTTTAAATATGTATCATCATCCTAGTAAACAGAGCAAGATTTTAAATATGTATCATCATCCCAGTAAACAAGGCAAGCTTGCTAATAACAGTGCAATTCAGCCAGCACTACTCCAAACAAATGCATCAGGAACGCCATCACTATAATCAGATTAACAGCTGCCCTTCACATTCTGCTTTGAATAATCATTCAGGTTCTCTTTTGTTAGCTTGACAAGTATGAGAAGTTTCTTGAGCATTTTTCTGTGTATTGCTTATTAGTCTGTGTAGGTGACTTGGTACAGTAAAACTTCTATTTAGGATTTCACCAGGATTTTGGTGCTACATGTCATTATTCATTATGGGACTTAGTACCCTTTCTGAGAACAATCCTACAATAGGTGAAATGTCATTATTTTCAAAACTACCCTCACAGATTATTAGCTGTTCCATCCCCTTCTGAGTACTTTCAACTCACATATCCAAGCGGTTGTTCATAATTGCATTATTCCTGGGGCTGATTCTTCTTGCCAATAAAGCCTGAAAATGCCTTTTTTAATAGCCAGATACCCACTCCTGTGAACAAAACTGTCTCCACCCATTTGGAGCATTAGGCAACAGCTGGGCTCTTTTGTAAATAAATTGAGATCTAGTGATGAATTTATTTGCTATTGTAGTTGTATTCATGGTATGAAAGCCTTTGAAATCCAGAGCTGTGCTATCTGCGGTTCAGCATTTTTATAACTTATGAAATCCAAG
The DNA here is from genome assembly GCF_949786415.1 of Peromyscus eremicus. NCBI lineage: Eukaryota > Metazoa > Chordata > Mammalia > Rodentia > Cricetidae > Peromyscus > Peromyscus eremicus. Next base: position 120,531,721 of record NC_081419.1, on the reverse strand, counting down.
AGGGAGAAACATTGTCATCATTTATTTAAATTTTTATCAAAAACAAAATGCTTTTTTCTGGCTCACCCATTTGAGGGCACAAAAATACAATAAACACTAAACAGGCTTGTTAAAATGGTTTTGCAAGCATGTAATGAACACCTACTCTTCCGGAAAAAGGCGGGCACTAGCCATGCACATTAATAGTCCTTCTAAGAGAGGGACTTCAAACTTTGAATTGATTTTTATTTCTTTTGCTCAGTTCCCTTTGACAATCACTTGACCCCTTCCCATAGTGCTTTTCTGTCTTACTTGACCTCTTTCCTTCATGGTTTTTGTCTTGAAAACATCAAATATTATGATTCAATCATACATAGAGAAAACTGAGGGAAAGCCCTGGAAAATCAGCCAATGACAATTGTTCAACATAGAAGCAGGCCATAAAGCCTTGCCAGACTTTTCTATTTCTGCCTGTAAAATTCACTTCTCCACTCCCACGTACTTTCCATTGTTCTGAAAAAGCAAGAATGTTTTGTTGTGATTGGTGCTTTCCATTAACTTGTGTGTCTGTTAGTCAAAACCATCTCCAGCAGGAATTTGTTACCTATTAATATCTTTACATACAGCAATAGAGTATTCCTTCCAAAGAGAGATTAATTTAGAGCCAAGGCCACTGCCATACTTGCAAAACAAAGTTGGATGTAGTTCCATACTGTGGCAGTGGTTACTATATTTCTGTGGTTCAGTGCCTAGAGTGAGTCCTCACTGTGGGTGTGTGTGGAGTTCTTGCAGGAGAACAGTAGTAGATCAATACTTCACTTCTTCACTTGTAGCATATTCAAAAAAAAAAAAAAAAAAGGAAAAGTCTTTGTACCAGGTTTGATGGAGCACAACTGTAATCCCAGCACTTAGGAGTCTGAGATAGGACTATTTGAGGCCAGCCTAAGCCACACAGAGTATTCAAAACCAGCCTTACAATACAAATTAGACTGGGTGTTTTTGGTTTTGTTTTTAAAGCGGACATACAATCAGGAAGGAGCAAGGGTGGATCTGGAAGGAGTTAGGGGGAGGGGTGGGAAGGATAAATATAATAAAGATACATTACATGTATTGTAGGTATGAAATTCTTAAAGAATTAATATTCTATTTTAAAAAGGAACAGCTATGTGAGACCCTCTCCAAACAAAACAGCCACCCAAAAATTGGATCCTGTTTTTTGAAACACTAAAGACTTTTTTGTATTAACCAAGTAACTCCTTCAGATTTACTGGGATAAAAGAAAGCTAGGTGGGACAGGAGTGCTGGGCAGTTTTCTACAGAAATCGTGGTTCAGCCAATGGGAACTCAGCCAGAAGTACAGATGTCCTCAAATACAGTTAGTGCTCTGCTCTAAATACAGTCCTTTCTGTGGACAAGATTACTCACCCCCCAACCTTCTCTAGAAGTCGGTAAAGCCTTCCTAACCCCATCTAATTATAATGACCAGACAGCTCATCCCAGCAGAGTTTCCCATGAGGCTGTACACACCACAGGAGGCTGGAAACCCTTGGCAAACGCAGATTCCAACACTTTTCAAGGTGCGTACCTGTTGCTAAGTAGAAACTTCCCATTTTTCCCTAAAGCTTCTAATTTTCTCCTGATAACATGGGCAACTTACTGATTTCTAAAAGCTCTCAGGCAAAGAAAGCCCTGTCCATCCAGTAGTCATTCCATCCCTGAGACCTAAGGATGAGTCATGAACCAGATTTGTAATGTTTTCTTAGACAAGGTCTCCATATGTAGCCCAAGAGCTATCTGACTCTTCCTAGACTGGCCTTAAATTCTCCACCCTCCTGCCTTAGTTTCCCCAGATCTGGGATTCCAGGCTTGTATCACTACACTTGGACCTAGAATCACAATAATGATGCTTAGCTGGGTTTTTATTATCACTAGTTAACTGGGTTTAAAAGTCACATTTCCTCATGCAGGCTACACTCACATATATGTGCCTATAAAAGGCAAATTATCCTCTTGTTGAATTATTTGTATATTCAGTGGGAAACTATTGACCATCAATTTATATGAAGCTCTGAGCCATGAGTTATCAGGGAAGATTATGGCCCCTGACTTCCTAGAACTCACAGGCTGGTGGGAAAGTGCATGAATCCTGCCAAATAGAAGCTATCCACCCACTAAAGCAACTTTTCAAAAGTGCTTGCTTAGTGCTGAAGCAAGTTAACAACTCTGAAAATAAAAAATAAAAAAAGAGGTAGAGTGGGAAAGGAATGCCTATTCTTTGTACTGAATTTCCGAGATTGCTTATGGGGAAATTTAATGTAAGTGTGAAATGCAGGATCACGTACCAACCAAGAGAACAAAAAGCATTGAAAAATGTGTATATAATTTATTTGTAACTATACTATAGGAGATCATGACTTTAATCAGAACTAAGTAAAGCATCACTGTATTTTTTTTTTATCTTGGAGCCCAACACATAGATTTTCCTGAGCATCACTTCAAGCATGGCCCTGTGTGCGCTAGCAGCTTGCACAACTCATACACCCCTAAAATGGGTTTGCAGCAGATTGCATCATGTCACAGGTGTAAGGTGACCTTGCACTTTAAAGACACCCTGGGTTCTGGGGATGTGGAATACTTGACTAGCATGTACAAAGCCCTGGGTTCAATTCCAGCACTGCACAAGCTGGTTATGGCAACTAGAACCAGAATATAGCACTGGGAAGGTGGAGGCAGGATAATCAGACGTGTACGAGTCTTCTCAGTTATATAATGAGTTTGAGGCCAGCCTTGAGAGATCTATACATACATATATACACACATGCATGCATACACACATATGTATACATATACATATATAGTTCAGCTCCTTCCTGAAATAAAACACCCTTGAATTTCAGTAACTTGATATAAGAGTTTATTTCTCTCCTTCCTAACTGGAAGCAGCCTTTCATGGGTGATTCTGAGACCAGTATCCTTCCAGGTCGAGGCTCTAACATCCATCAGAACTTAAATTTTCTGTTTCTAGCTTACAGGCAAGAGACAGTGTAGCAGGCCCAGCGGGAGGTTAGTGTGCCCTGGCTCTGGGAAGAGCATGTATCATTGACCAGAAGCAGTCACAGCCAGCTGAACCTCAGGACAGCTGGGATAGAAGACCTACCTGCCTGCCAGAGGGAAGGGAAATAGATCAGTGAAAAAGTGACTCATTTCTGCCCCAAATCCTGATATTTCTGTCATGGCTTTCATAGGGAAGAAAATGTTATTTACATATTCCAACCATATCAGGGAAGAATTTCATTAAGTAGTGCCTTGGAAATTATCTTAATCTTTAAGAGTCTTCATTGACTTAATCTTCAAACAGCAAACCAACCACTAAAAATAGGAAAATCATTCCTACTAAATTACTCTCGTACCTCTCAGCTGTCATTTCATCGCTTATTTGTGAGAGTGTGACCCATGTCCATTACCAACCACTGTGGCGACTGAACTTCGATCGTAAGACATAAGCATTCTTAGAAAAGGCTAATGGAATCACACAAATATCTGCTCCAAGTAGAGTTAAAGAAGGACTTCCTTAGACCATTTTTAAATGGATTTTTAAGTGGCGGGGGGGCTACAAACAAATAGAAAAATAAGTGTGTCCCCAATATGACAGCCCTGTATCCCTGTCCAAGTAGGAGACATTCTGAGAGAGGTGTGATTAAGCAAGTTAATCATTGTGCAGACAGCATAGGGGGTGTTTACACAAACCAGGGAGGCAGTGCTGTCCCTAGGTGACGCCATCTGGAGACTACTGTCACACATGCAGGCCATCATTGACCCATCATTGTGTGGTAAGTGACTGTTTTTGAATTTGTTTCCTTTTGCTGTGCAAAACATTACCACAGATGTAGCTTAAAACCACATAAACTTACTATTGCAGAGTTTCTCAGTCTCGATGGGAAAATGGCTCCCAAAAAAGAGCATGTCAGCTTCCTAGCACTTCTGACCTGCCCTAATTGTGTTCAAGTGTCCCTCTGCGACTTGACCAATGGGAGCCAAGAGGCTCCTCAAGCAGTCAGAGACCTCACTAAAGACACTGGCTTCCTAGTCATTCCTAGCAATGATTTATTTGAATCTATTTTTTTTTTTTCAAATTTTAAGTGCTTCCCAATTAGTATCCCACTGAGCTAGGCTGAGCTTAGAAAACCTGTGTCCTGGCCACGGCTTCACTTAGTTTATTTTATTCTCACTGCTGGTAGTGGATGAGACCACGGGTGGAGTCAGCTTTGCTCCCAGACACTGATGTGGGTGGGAGACAGGCTTTGGGGAGTGAATTAAGGAGGACTGAGACAGGTCTGGGAAGTGAGGCGAGGAGAGGAAGAATTGGTGGAGACAGAGACACACAGTTCCCACAGAGGGCATTGATGTCCATCCCTCCGGGTCTCAGAGACAGTGTAGAGTTGACTCTCACCCCAGCAGCATGGGTGCTGGAATTTACCACTCACTCTCCTCAGTCTCGATGGGAAAACCTGCCCTAATTGTGGGCCAGAAAATGTCCCAGCAAAGAGCCCTAGTGTTTGTAGGCAAGCCTTATGGTCAGTGTGTATTGGGGGAAAGTGTGTCACAGCAAACACTACATACCATATCTAGAGACGAAAGTATTCCCCAACTCTGCTACAATGCAACCTGGTTAATGCCTCTGGTTTGTTTATAAATACACAGATCACGTTTTTAAAGTTTTCAGGACCGAGGAGCTAGATCAGTGGGTAAAGTGCTTGTCGTTCAAGTATGAGAGCCCGAGTTCAGATCCCAGCACCCTTGTTAAATCTGGAATCTCAGCACTGGGAGGCAGAGACAGGAGAATACCAGGGACCCATTCACCAGTCTAGCCAATTGGTGAGCTGCAAGTTCAGAGAGAGACCCTGCCTCAAAAAACAACGTGGAGAACTACAGAGGAAGGCATCCTCTGACCTCATCCTTTCACTACTACACATGCATGCATGGGCAAACACACACACACACACACACACACACACAGAGAGAGAGAGGGATACATACATACACACTTTTGTTGTTGTGTTTGGGGGAAACTTAAACTTTGGGGAACACACTGTGTCTATAGTGGGAGACATACCCCCAGAGCTCCTGTTTTAATTGGGCAGAGGTGGTAAGGGGCTTGAGCAAAGCCTGTATTTGGTGATTCCGTGGGGAAATGGCAGAGGACATGGTGGCCTCTGTGGGTCTCCACCTCAAATCCTGACCCTGGGCTCCACAGGGTAAGGTGGGGAGGAGCCTCTTTCTCTGCAGCCTGCCCATCCAGGTAAACCACAAGTGCTGCCAGAGCAAATCCCAGCTGCTCAGTCAGACCCAAAATAAGGCTGTCGGTCATTCTGAATGAAACACTGTCCGAAAAGCACCGCGGGAACAAAACGTCATGGTGTCACTGCCTGATAAAGTCCACTGCACTCCCCTACACAATGCCCACCGCCTCTGTCACCTGCACTGCCATTGTCCTGGGGCCAGCTGCTCCTTGACACTCTTTTAAAGACTTTCTCCGTAGCCTTACCAACGATGGGGGGTTCCAAAAGTCATTTCTGTAGATGTCTCATCACTAAAACATTTCACAGGGTTGAGGGCTAACGCTAGCCTATCTCTTCTCTCCCCAGTTCTCACAGCATCCTGAAACCAAGCACGTGCCTTGCAAACCACCATGATGAGTTCTGTAGGCAAGTCCGCGGCACTGGCTGGTGCTCTGTTTTTGCATTAATAAAACAACTTGCCAGAGGAAACACAAAATGCTATTCTGGTTGGAAGCAGCCCTATCGCCCAGTCCAAAGACAACAGTGAGGTAAGACTGCAAAGAATTACTAGGAGAGGGATATCTGAGACATTTAAAAAAAAAAAAATGAATATGCTAGAGATAAGCTAGAGTCACCTAACCAGAACCTGGACCTGCCAGCAAGTTCAAAATCCAGAGCCTACAAGCAGCTAAAAATAAATCCAGCCCAGACAATTCTTGCTTTATCTGGCCCTTTCCTTGGGTCTTAATAAGTCATTAAGTTTCCTCAGAGTCAACCTCATTATGATGTTCCCATAAAAGCAACTTCCTGTTGCTCGGAGAATGGTGGATAATGGCCCCTGATATGTGGAAATTTGAATGCAAACTGATAAAAATCAGAATTTCTGCATGCGATGGATATTAAAAATACCAAACTTTTATGATTTTTGAATGTTAAGCAGCATCCCCAGGACCGATGCGACCCCGAGGTGTGTGATACGGTGAGTAGAAGAAAGGCAGAGTAAATGCCGTCACATCTTGCATCTTTAATAATTTGCCTGTCCGGCCTACAACCGGTGTGGTCTGTTCACACGCAGCCCACCCAGCCCCAGCTGTTGGAGTAAATAACTCACTGGCAATCGTTTTCCAACGGCTCTTTGTCAGGCCACAGTCAATCTGCCTTCACAGAGCTTCACAAGAGAAGCCGTGTAGCCAACCAACTTCCATTTAGGGATCTCTCTGGACGTGGTTAATCTAAATTCAAGAACAAAATCATTCATATTTGTCCCTGTATGACAAGGATTACCACCATTGAAATCTTTATTATCTGCTTGTCACTTTCTTTGCTACTTAATCTCCTTCTCTTGTTCAATGGGCCCCTCTTATTTTCTTTCTTATAAGAAACAGGAGACACCCCCCCCTTTCCTTTTAAAGAAATGCAGAGTTAAAAGGCCAGCTCAGCTTGACCACCTGGATGGATAGGGGCACTGTCCACCCAGCACCCCGCCAGCAGCCAGCTGTGACATTATGTGCGGCCAGCTTTGTTAAGTCCTTGCTTGTAGGATTGTCCCGACTCTGTTGACAACTACCCCCCACCCTGCCAATGTCCCGGTCTGATTGTCCTCAACTTTTCTTGTTCAGTGCTGTTTTGCACATTATTAAGCATGGGGAGTCTGTTAATCACAGTTCACGCCCTGTGGAAGGCCACACAGGGGAGGCAGAGGTGGGTGGGGAGGCCTGCTGGCAGGGCTGAATGTCTTGGGGGGGTGGCCTATTCACACCTCTAACGAGATCATTACCAGTAGCTAAATACAAACCTGGCCTCCTGACCCTCTGAGGATGGGGAAGGGGGACTGCAAGACATCTATAGTGTCTCAAAACCCTGCTCAGCTGCCTTCTGTGCTAGAAGTTAAACCTGAGGTCAAAAGGTCCCTAGCCCTGTTCTGGATTCCCCGACTCCCAAGCCTCAGGTATCTAAGCAACACCCCTGGTGGGTATAGCCCTCTGTTTGCCCAGCCCAGCTCTTCAGAGAAGTCTGTTGTGTCTCCTTCCTGGGACTACCTGGGACCTGGCTTTGAGGTGACCCCTCCCCATCTATCCAGGCTTCCCACAACTCCCAGGAGAGCCTGGAGGTGAGGTAAGCAGCCCTTAGCCATTAGACCAGGCCAGTCCCTGCCCCACACTGGATAAGTGAGGCTAGCAGGAGGAGGACTTAGTGCTATGCTTAGAAACTCCCAGACTCCTAGGCATAGCCTGGAATTCTCACCAAGCCTGAAGCTGGAGGACCTACGAAGGCTGGGACTCACTCTCAAGAGCAAAAGGTAAGTGAATGTGTAAAAAATGTGTGACAGCGTGTGAGCTGTCTGTGATGGCTAGTATGTTATTAGTGTTTATATGAGTGTGTGAGTGTGCATTGTTGATATGACTGTTTTTATGCAACAGAGTGTGGGAGAGTAAGTGTGATTATGTGTATGTATATGAGTGTGTTGGGATGTTTGTGAAAACGTGTATGAATAAATGTGTGTAAGTAGCAAGTATGGTTGTGAATGTGCCTGAGAGCATAAAAGAGTATGAATATGTATGTGAACAATAATGTGTTAGTATGTGTGTGAGCATGTGTGTATGAGTGAGTGTGGTACAAATGAGTGTAAGCACGTGGGAGAGCATCTATGTATATGAATAAGTGTTTTCTGTAAGTATACTTACTGTGTATATGAAAATATGAATTATATACATGTATAAGCACATAAGCATATGTATGAGATGCATATGTATGAATATGTGCATGTTTGCATCTATCAGAATGTATGTATGTGTTTATGTATGCATGTGAAGCAGGAAAGATCACCTGGGTTACTGGGATGTCCAGTGATAAGGGACCCACAGGACCACTCCAGGTGATGACATGGCTCTCAGTGAAGTATCGGTCAGGAACTCGGATCCCTGTAGAAGGAGCTTGGTGACCAACTCCTTATTGTTAGCTACACTTTTTTCTTTCTCAGACAAAACTATGGCATTCAAAGCAGAGAAATATCTTAGGTTACAAAGAAATACATTTACCCATTTGTACTATGTTTAAAGCCATTTATTCTGATAGATGCCCAAATCGAACCCTAGAAAAACACTCCAATTCTCTTTTACATTCCTTAAGAATGTAAAGACTGCTGTACCAGGAGCCTGTTTACGGCCGTTTTTCAGACCTTTTCTGATGTATTTTGGTTTTCTTTTCCCTTTAAAGCAAACACTTCCTTTGAAGGCATACTAAGGTAGAACACATGCCACAGTGGATTTCCCAGAGAAATTTCCCTTATTGAGGTCCCCTGTATTTTAACTGTCACTATAGCCAGCGGAACACGGGGACTTTTAATGATACATTTAAACCCTGTTGTATTTGAATGGTAATAATTTGTGGGAAATGTTTAATGTGAGAAGGAGGTGGGGGGTGGGAAGAAAGTGCCAGAGGCAGAAGATCAAGGCTGCAGATGGAGCTGCAGGCCTTCCTAGAGACAACTCTGCACAGACTGACACGAGAGGCTGAGCTGATATTGTTAACGGTAAATGTTTGATAGCACTCTATTTTAAAAAATCACCGCGGCAGTGGTGGCGCACGCCTTTAATCCCAGCACTCAGAGGCAGAGGCATGTGGATCTCTGTGAGTTCGAGGCCAGCCTGGTCTACAGAGTGAGTTCCAGGACAGCCAGGACTGTTCCAAAGAGAAATCCTGTCAAAGAAAGAAAGAAAGAAAGAAAGAAAGAAAGAAAGAAAGAAAGAAAGAAAGAAAGAGAAAGAAAGAAAGAAAGAAAGAAAGAAAAAAGAAAAGAAAAGAAAAGAAACAAAAAAAAATCAAATGAAGTAGATTTGGGTTTGATTGTTTTCTTTCTGTTCCTTTCCAGTTTGAAAGAGTGCCACCATACTCCTGAATTCCCATGAGTGTGTAGTGAGTGGAGGTGGACTTTTTACCCTGGCGAAGGCACATGATGTTTGAGGTCCTGCCTCTCTCTCTCACTTCTAGAGAGAGGTGGTCTCTCCCCTTTCATCTCCCCGATCCCTTTCCCCATCCTCTTCTCACTTATCCCCCTCCCTTCTTCCTTCCTCTCCTCTCTTGGAATTATCCCTAGAGTGGGACAAGAACGAGACTCAGAGCCCCTCACAGGAGGTGGCAGCAGCACCCTCAAGGCTGTGGCCTTTCCATTTTTCCAGTGTTCTTTTAATCTTGAGTGTACTGGTGTGATGAGAAGGTCTCTATGGCAGTTTGAATGTAATTGCCCCCATAATCTCACAGGAAGTGGCACTATTAGGAGGTGTGGCTTTGTTGGAGTAGGTATGGCCTTGTTGGAGGAAGCGTGTCACTGTGGGGTGGGCTTTGAGGTTTCCTATGCTCAGGATATCACCCAGTGAGTCAATTGACTTCCTGTTGCCTGCAAGATGTAGGACTCTCAGCTATTCCTCCAGCACCATGTCTGCCTGCATGCTGCCGTGCTCCCCACCATGATGATAATGGACTCAACCTCTGAAACTGTAAGGGAGCCACCCCAATGAAATGTTTTCCTCCTAAGAGTTGCTGTGGTCATGGTGTCTCTTCACAGCAATAAAAACCCAAACTAAGACAATCTCCAAAACCATCTAAATTTGATCGATTCTTCCTTAATGCCACATGAGTTTGAGACCTTCAAACAGCAATAGTTTTGGGCTGGGGTTCCCCAGCCACCACAGCCAGCCCCCTGCCTCAGAAAGATATCTGAAGTGTTCATCCCAAGGCTCACAAAAAGCAAGTCTCAGGGCTCTTAGCAACTGAGAGCACCCCAGGGTGCTGGCTACTGTGATGCCTGTCCAAGCCTTCACTATGTGGAGGGAAGAGAAAAACACAGTGGTAGAGGATTTGGGCTCCCATCTTCTCACCTGTGCAGTAACCTCATAGCCATGTGTACACGATGTGAAGTTAATATTTCCCCCTGGGCACTTCATTGTCAGCAGGGTGCTGCCCAGCTACCACTTATAGAGGAAGAAGGTGAGCTCATACAGAAAATTCCCCCCATGGTTTGTTTTCTCTGGATTAGACTCGGCGAGCAAAGCTGTGAAGCCTGAGACCTGAACTGGGGCAATGTCATGGTTCTGACCTAAAACTGCCTGCAAAGACCCCTATGCTAAAGGCGCTGTCCCAAGTGCATCCCTTCAAAGATGGGGACTTGACTTCATAACAGACGAATCCATAATGAGTGACGAGAAAGTAACCAAAATTTTAGGAAGTGAAGCTTAGTTGACAAAAGTGGATTCTTGAGGTCATTCCCTTGTGGACTGTATTCTGTCTCCAGCTCCAGCAGCTCAGATGAGTAGCTTTGCTTCACCACAGGTTCCCCTCTGTGATATTCCACCTCAGCACAGGTCCATGACCTTCCCAGATCCAAGTGCACAAGGATTAAGACTTTGAAACAGTGTGCCAAAATACATCTTTCTTTCCTTTAAGTTGATTGCGAGTGTTTTTGTCACTGTGACAGAAAGCTGACCACCACGGATGCTGCATAATAGAATCTCTTTGTCAAGAGGGAGTCATCAGCCCTGCCCTCTTACATGTCATTACAGGAAGCCACTTGAGCCCCATGGTTTCAATTGGAGATTAAATTGGGCAGAGTTTAAACCTTAAATCCTTCCTTCCTCAACCTTGAACAAAAGAATTGCTTCAGAGAGTTTTGTAAACATAGAGGAGCTTTCTCCAGTGGCTTGGCAAAGCAGCATCATTCTTGGTGATGGCATATGCTTTTTATTAATTCATTATTTTTATTTTATGTGTAGTGGTGTTTTGTCTGCATGTCTGTCTGTGCATCCGTGGATACCACAGAAGCCAGAAGAGGGCTTTGGATTCCCTGGAACTCCAGTTGCCAGCTCCCATGTGGGTACTGGGAATCAAACCCATTCCTCTGGAAGAGCAGCTGGTGCCCTTAGCCCCTGAGCCCTCTCTCCAACCCATGGTGATGTTTTTAAAACATTGGGCTTACTTCCTCTCCTTGCCTGGCAGCCTCTGAGGAAACAGCTGAGCCAGGACAGATAAAGTGGAAAGTAAAGGTTTTTCATTATACTCTCTTTAGGTTTTATCATTCGGTGTAAGAATTTTCATGATGAGAAAACACAATTTTCAGGTTCAGGGAACCCAAATAGAATTTGGTCTGTCTGTTAAAGAACATAGCTTTATCAAAATGGGCCTGTTACTTTATAACATGCTTCTGCTATCTTCATACCGGGTTCCTCCTTATTTAGTTGGTCTTCTTCCTATTTCTCAAATGCTCCAAGGTTGGCCCCACCCAAGGCTTTTGCATTTGCACTTTTTCTCCACATCTTCCCATGGTTCCTTTCCCACTTAACCTTTAACTCAAATGCAGCCTATGTGAAGCAGACTTTCTGAAGTAGCCCCTGTCCTGCTTTGCTGACCCGGGGACACTTTCTGGTGTTTAACTCTGTCTTATCTCCTTGTTCATGGTTTCTCTCCAGGGGAGCCTTGTCCCTCATTCTTCTGGAGCAATTAGTTGTGCTGGGCACAGAATAGGCACCCAGGAAATACCCATTGGCAGAACCCCAATTGGAGGATAAGGAAAACTCATCGATGCTCTTGTTCGGAGCCTCTTTAGACAATTCTTCCCTTTCAGGATTTTATTTGTGGTGGAATCATGCTTTTAGTGTGCTGGGTTTCCATCCATGGATTCTGCACAGTAAAGAAGGTATCCGTGTCAGGCTGGAGAGATGGCTCCATGGTCAGGAGCACTTGCTGCTCTTCCAAAGAACCCATTCAGCTCCCACTGCCCACTTCAGGTAGCTTTCAACTGCCTGTAACTTCAGCTCCAGGGAATCTGACACCCTCTTCAGGCCTTCATGGGCACTTGTATGCATGTACATAACACACACACACACACACACACACACACACACACACACACACACAACTAGAAATGCTATAAGTTTTCAAATTATTTCTATAGAAGGTTGGGGTATATGTCTGGTGATAGAGTGCATCTTCAGCATGCACAAAGCCCTGGGTTTTTAATCTCCAGTGCTGAGGGTTGTGGTAGTGCCGCCCTGTAATTCCAGCACTTAAGAGGAGCAGGAGGACCAGAAGTTCAAGGTCATCCTCAACTACATAGGGAGTTGGAAGCCAGCCTGGGCTACATGAGACTCTATCTGTACAAGTCTGTGGACTCTTGGTGTTGCTCTTAGTTAGCAACCAAATGTCTGCTGTGATCTTTGCCCTCCTGTTTATTATCCACAACTCTAAACCCACTTCAAGTTGCTCCTATGCTAAGAACCCATAAAGACATTTTCTGTAAGAGCTTTGAAGGATCGTTTAAAAAGCTCAATTCTACCAGGTTTCCCCTCGTCTCTCCAGGGTTCTTTTTGCACAAAAGTGCCCTTGCCCATGCTGAGGAGGCTCTGAGGAAATAAAGCACTCCAGGTGTGGATTCGCCAGCCATCCTGTGGTTCTTCTATTCATCTGAAGTGCTTCTGTTTACCTTCCGTTTTAGGGTTTTTCCGCATCGTTCAGTGAAAGTCTTTCTGAGTACATAAAATTTAACACAGTTCAAAAGTCAACCCCTCACCCTTTCTACCCCATTCATATACTCCTTTCTAGCCCATCATCTCTTCTATCCTGTCCCATGCTATTCCTTAGAGACAGTCGATCCTCCAGGATTCTCATTTCTTTTCCTGTTACACAAAATTTTATAAATAAACACAAATTTTCTACTCTCTAAAGATACTCTTTTTCATTTTTCTTTCCCACTGAACAGTAAAAACACACTGCATATCAGTTCACATGTCATCTACCTCAGCACTTTCATAGCTGTCTAGTACCCCATTTATGGATACACCATGGTTTATTAACATATCTTCCTCTGCTGGCTGAAAGGTGCTATGCAAGCTTCCAATGGAGAGAAGCAACCAATAGTCCTACTCATCTGTGATGCTTATGAACCACAACACCAAGAATTACAGAATAACCCTAAAAGTGCAATAGCAGCACTCATATCTTGGCAGTAAGCAATATCTCTCTACTCAGACTTAAGACCTGCTTAACAGAAGGGAATCCATGCCTGGTACTGGAAACCTAGCCAACTACCTGGGCCTATGGAGGTCATGAATCTTAGAGGAAAAACAACTACTGATACTAATTGCATTCTAAATATTTGTCCTTATATCCACAGATTAGTGCAGCTCTCATTCCTCGCCAAAGAAACTTCTCTTTGCAACAGACAGAGATTGCTGCAGAAAACCATGACCAGTCAAAATGCAGAGAAGAACTGATCATAGGGTGCCCGGCCATGGTTGATACATCTACAACACAACTCCTGAAGCCGAGACTCAGGGAACATCATGAACGAGAGGGGTGGAAAGATTATAAGAACCAGAGGACCAGGAAATCTGCTGGGAGATTGCACCTCCTAGAAATGACAGGGCAGCTACACCCATGATACCTCAACAATATGGCTTCTTAAACAAGACCTGCAGAAAACACTAAAAGACATACTAACATAGAATCCCTAAACAGAGAACTACAGGCAGCTAAGGGATATTGAAAGCTGGAGAAAGTCTTCACCAGGGATGAGCCCAGTAATTGGTTATCCAATACCAAGTGGTCAGCCCTGAAATCATATACATGCAATTAATTCCAAATGGACTCAGCGTGTGTGTGTGTGTGTGTGTGTGTGTGTGTGTGTGTGTGTGTGTGTGTGCAAGGCAAGTTATAAAATTAAGCATTTGATTGGGGACTTGCTTATAGTTTCAGATGGTTAGTACATGATCATCGTGGCAGGCAGCATGGCAGTATGAAGGCGTGGTGTTGGACCAATAGCTAAGATCTCATGTCTGAGCACCAACTTTCAGGTAAGAGAGAGCATGAGATATATATGTATCTCAGTAACAAATAAAAAGAGACTATGAACTCAAAAGGGTAAAATGATGTGATTATATTTTAATTTTCAAAATCTACAATAAGAAAGAAAAGTACTCTCCTTAGATGGTTTCCAGTATTTTACAATTATAAACAATTCTGCCTATATCTTTTTATATCATGAAAGGCATGTCTTTAGAGTCAGTTCCTAAACTTGGTATTCCTGGACTCAGGAACATTTGCTCATACACTCTCATTGACTATTGCTAAGCTCTCCGTTTCTGAATCTCACAGCCGTCTGAATTCTCATCGGTACATAGAAAGGTATCTCCATCACAAACAGTCTTACGTATGATAATAGGACCTTGTGTGCCTGAGGATGTCACCAGATATGTTTTGTGGACTACACATCCTTTACCCTTGCTCAATTAGTATATCCATTTTGCAGAAGCAGAAGTTGAAGCTTGCCCAGGCTGTCTCAAGATAAAGCCATGTGGTAGATGATGGAGTCATTGGCAGGGCAGGCTTAGTAGCCAGGACCCACCTTTAATAATATCATGCCTACTCACCAGTAAGAATTCTTTTTTCCTTTTTCCTTTTCTTTTTCTTTTTTTTTTTTTTTTTTTTTTTTGTGTGTGTCTTTTGAGACAGGGTTTCTCTGTTTAGTCTTGGCTGTCCTGGAACTCAATGTGTAGAGCAGGCTGGCCTCAAACTTACAGAGATCCGGCTGCCTCAGCCTCCCGAGTGCTGGGGTTAAAGGTGTGTGCCACCACTGCCCAGGCATAAAACCGGTTCTTAATTGTCACTGTTTGATGAGCAAGAAATACCCAAGAAGCTTAAGGTATTGAGTTTTCTTTCATTTGCTTACTTCGTAGCTTGCAAAAAATTAGTGGGGACCCATCTGATTTGTCACAGTTCTGGATCATTACAACCATCTCAGACCCACCCATCAGGAGAGATTGAAAGAACAGATTGAGCTTTCTAGATCATGACTTCAGCAATAACTGTTATGAGTTTTTCAAAGGCAACGCAATATTGAATAGGAAAGTAATTTTCCAGGTAGAATGGGTGCTGGTTATAGATTTAAAATACAAATAGTATGAGAAGATTACACTTAAAAGTACTGGGCTCTAGCTGACTACCATTGAACACAGAATGTTCTCCTGTCTCCAGCATTCATTTGCCCGTCACATTGTCATTTAAAAGTAGTCATTTCGAAAGCAGTAATTCATTCTCTAGGTCCTTCCTTAACACAATTTTCAGCCTGCAATTTAGATGATAGGAAAATTACAACCTCAGTGCACTATATTATGTGATATAAATGTTATTGCAATTAAGCCTGCTAGGAATACACACACACACACACACACACACACACACACACACACACACACACACACAAATACAACTGACCTGAAATTTAATCTTCCTAACTGTTTCCTTTATGAGGAAGAGATTTCCGCTATTCTAGTAGAATATAGGGTCCAAACCAGTCTCAGAAACCAAGTGACCAGGTTTGAACAGAACTGTAATGGATGAAAGAAGTCTGAGGTTTACCTTTCTTGGTCAGGACATGGGCATACAGAGCAAGCCTCATCTCAATGATGATTGTGAAGCAGCTAGCTGTTGAAACTAGAATGCCCCAGTGATTCAAGGTACCTTCCCCTACCCACCCGAAGACAATTGGGCTCCATGACTTGAAAGCCTTAGACATTTCAATTCTCCTGCAATCACTGAGAGTCCACAGTGACATTCTTGAATCCATAGATAAGAGTTTGTCCTAGGCTGTCGTGATCATTCCTCAACTGTCCTTTGTGGAGGATACCTTACCTCCCCACTTACTCTTAACTCCGCTGGGCAAACACTGGATCCTTTATAAATCTAATCAGATAACTCTCTGGCTCCAAAGCCTTCACAGACTCTCCTGCCAGTGTCATACCTTGTTGGGGCTGACAGTCCCCCAACACACCCTCCACCTACACTTTTTATGGACATTCTTGGTCAGCTAGGCTGGACTCTCCCCTCATCTGGGAAGCCCACACCTCTAAAACCCCCTGAACTAAGTCATTCTCTTTGTCTATGTGCTGCTGAGGTCTTTGCTAAAAACATTTATCATGGCACTTAATGCAGTTACCAGTGGTAATGACTGCAGTTTTGTTGGGAGCAGAGACTACGAGAGAATCAGTGCTGTTTCGTTTCAGGGCATTGCTGCTACGTTGAAAAGAATTAGGAAATCCCAATATGAGATGTAGTAGCTTGAATGAGAAATGGCTCCCTCAGATTCCTGTGCTGGGCAGTTTTATGTTGACCAGACGCAAACTAGAGGCATCTGAAAGGAGGGAACCCCAGTTGAAAAAATGCTTCCATAAGACTGGGCTGTAGGCAGGTAAGCCTGTAGGGTATTTTCTTAATTAGTGATTGATAAGGGAGGGCCCAGTCCACTGTGGATGGGGATACCCCTGAAGTGATGGTTCTGGGTTCTATAAGAAACCAGGCTGCGAAGACCATTAGGAGAAAGCCATCAAGCCGTACTCCTCCTAGGCCTCTGCATCTGCTCCTGCCTCCAGGTTTCCATCCAGTTTGAGTCTCTGCCTTGGTTTCTGTCAGTGGACTGTGATTCAGGATATGTAAGCCAAATAAACCTTTACCTCTCGAGGTTGCTTTGGGTCATGGTGTTTCATCACAGCAATGTTAACCCTAACTAAGACAGCATCAACTTGGTCCCCAGTTGGTGGCACTATTTGAGGAAGTTAGGAGGTGTGGCCTTGCTGGAAAAAGAATAGGGCAGGAATTGAGAGCTTCATGGCATCCCTCACTTCCAGTTTGCTCTTTGTCCTAGGAAGGTTTCTATTACTGTGATAAAACACCACGACCAAAGCAACTTGGGGAAGAGAGGGTTTATTTGATTTTACACTTCCTTATCAATGTTCTGCATCAAAGGAAGCCAGGACAGGAACTCAAACAGAGCAAGAACCTGGAGGCAGGAGCTAATGCAGAGGCCATGGAGAGGTGCTTCTTAGTGACTTGTTCAGCCTGCTCTCTTATAGTAATGAGGACCCCCATCCCAGGATGGCACTGTCCACAATGGCACCCCCATCAATCACTGATTAAGAGAATGCTCTACAGCTGGATCTTACGGAGGCATTTTCTCAGTTGAAGTCCCCTCCTCTCAGACAACTCTAGCTGGTGTCAGTTTAACATAAAACTAGCTGGGACAGTGTCTCTGCTTCATGTTTGTGCCTAAGGATGGGAGCTCTCAACTTCCTGGCCCAACCACCATGCCTGCCTGGTGCCATACCTCTGAGTGAGCCATGATGCGCTCCCATCCCTCTGGAACCCCAAACCAAAATAAACTCTTCTTTCCATAAGTCACATTTATTTATTTATTTATTTATTTATTTATTTATTTATTTATTTATTTTCAGAGCTGAGGACCGAACCCAGGGCCTTGCGCTTGCTAGGTAAGCGCTCTACCACTGAGCTAAATCCCCAACCCCAATATCTTGTTTTCAGTCTTTTTAAATGAATTTTTTGGTTTTTCGAGACAGGGTTTCTCTGTGTAGCTTTGTGCCTTTCCTGGAACTCACTCTGTAGCTGGCCTCGAACTCACAGAGATCCACCTGGCTCTGCCTCCAGAGTGCTGGGATTAAAGGCATGTGCCACCACCGCCTGGCTCCATAAGTCACTTTTAATGGTGATATTTTATGACAGCAATGGAAAAGTAACCAACACGGAAGTTTTTAAGAAAATTTGGATTGTATATGGTCAATGTCTTCTTTTGATTTTATTGGGTTAATTCTGTAGTTATGCTGATAGCCCCATTGGTAGTAATGTGAAGAAGTTAAATCTAAGGTTGAATAAAATAGGAGTATGGTATGAATATTTCCCCAGCCACCTAGCCTGACCTCCAATATAAACAGGCCCTCGGCTAGATGTACCTGCCTATATGTCCCTCTCTAGTCTAGCAATCAGAAGGGAGTATAAATACTAAAGCTAATTGGAAGAGCCAAGTTTCCTTTAGAGCCTAGATAAATAAAAAGGCAAACAGTCATACACATGAAATAAAAAATAAATAAAATATTTAAATATTTTTCCTTTTTATTTTTATTTCATAGGTGTTTTGCCTGTATGCATGTCTGTGCATTATGTATATGCAATGTTCATGGAGACCAGAGAGGATTTCAGATCCCCTGGAACTGAAGTCACAGTCAGTTGTGAGACACCATGTGGGTACTAGGAATCAAACCTAGGTTCTCTGGAAAAGCAGACAGTGCTCTCAACCTCTAAGCCATCTCTCCAGCTCCATAAAAAAAGAATGTCTACTCCTCTTTTGGAGGACCTGAGTTTGGCCACAGCACCCACATAAGGCAGTTCACAACCATCACAGCTCCAGTTCCAGGAGGAGGGAACGCCTCTGGCCACTGGCCACTGTGGGCACTCACACTCACATGTACATACCCACACACAGGCTTGTATATAACTAAAAATAACAAAAGTGTCTGCACTGAGTTACCAAAAAGGAGAGGAGCTATTATAGGTGGCAGGCTTTCTACTCACATTTCATTGTCAGAAAGCAATCACATGAGGACATGTAACTTGCAAGGGATGCTGGGAAATGCAGCCTCACTGCGTCAAGTTGTACCCAGGAAAGAAGAGGAAGCTTGGGGTGAGCCTCCACAATGACTTTTATTAAAAGAGACTTGGCATGCTTACAGCAAAAGGAATATTGAAGGCCCCATAAAAGACAACTACGATAATAACAATGATTTCCCGAGTGCTTACTGTGTTCCAGGCTCTAGCTTCTGCATACATTGCCTCATTTTTAAAAAGAAAATGCAGTGTAGATATTATCTGGGTCATTTTTTTCCACTTTAAAAATCCGGAGGCTCAGAATGAGGAACAATTTGTTTGAGGTCACATAGGAGAGTAGGAACTCGTATTTGTGCCTCAGCTGTCACGTCGTCTTTCCTAAAAACTTAACATTCAAAACAGATTCTACACAACACAGTGAACTTGGGAAGGCAGCTATACGCAGCCTGTTAGAGGCTAGAAGAACTTCGGTGGCACACCCGGTTGAGCCCCTCACTTCACAGTTGAGAAAACCGAGGTCCACAGAGGACAGGCAGGACATGGCAGAGTCACTCTGATGTGTGGGTTTTCCCAACCCAGCGTCAAGTTCAAAGAAGTTGTGAGGCCAGGAGGACGACCAATGGTTGACTGTTTGACGGTCTGCTGAGAGTCAATTTTTAACTTGTCCTGATTGGTTTTTGTCAACTCGACACAAATCCAGACATATCTGACAAGAGGGGATCTTAACTGTGAAAACGCCTCCGTAAGATTGGCCAATAGGCAAGTCTGTGGGGTGTTTTCTTAATTAGTATTCGATGTGAGCAGCCCCAGCTCATGGTGAGTGGTGCCACCCCTGGGCAGGTGGTCCTGGGGCATATAAAGAAGCAGGCCGAGCGAGCCATGAGGAGCAAGCCAGTAAGCAGTGTTCCTTTCTGGCCTCTGCTTCAGTTCCTGCCTCCAGATTGGGAGGCTGAGTTAGAGGCTGACCTTGAGTTCAAGGCCAGCCTGATCTTTATAATGAGACTCTGCCTCAAAGACACAGAGAGATGGTGGGTGGTAGTGGGTTCTGGAATGTCTGAGAAGACAATGTGAAATGGTCTCTGATTCACTGGCTCATTGGTCAGAGTCGGGGGGGGGGGAGGGGAGGAAGAGTGTATGTGGGGGGACTCTGAACCTCAACGTGGCAATGAACTTGGACTTGGGTTTAGATGGGTCCTAACAAACCAAGGGCAAGGGGCTTGGTGCCCTAAGATTCTTCCAGTTTTTGTTGGGAGGGCAATGCCTTTTGTGCTGTTTCCTACCATGCTGCCCTCCAACACAACACAGTCTATGAGCTGCCGCCTTTTGATATTGTTCTACATGTAAGTGATTTTGAGAGGATTTTTCCCAAGCAAAGCAGAAGTACCTGCATAAATATGAGTCTCTGCATTTCTTATTCTGCTATGGGTGAAATGACCCTTTCACACCTCAACCTGCCTCTAACACAATCAGACCAACTTTGGACCATTTGTAAAAATGACAGTTCATTTGTTTTATCATTTTTGCACTGTCTTCAAGCTTTTCTACCTTCTCAGGTGAACTGCAGAATGTTCCATACACTTCCATGGAGAAAGATTTCTACATGTTGATAAATAGGACACATCTCAGCAAAGATACTACAAGGAGGAACCCGTGGCACTGGGACAAAATTCTAGGCTCCTCCCTTCTCCCAGCCCAGGAGTCACTTTAACCTGACTTAAAGGAAAGCAGGTTTTCAAAGCTTTGAGAAATGCTATTCATTCTGTAAATTAGCCCTGACTCACCTGTTTTGTCAATTAATCCACTGGCACTGAGCTCATTTGGATTCTGTTCAGACTTGGAAGCCCTTCACGGCAGACAGCGGTGATGCACACCGCCGGAATGACAACCGGGTTTATTAGCTCGCTAGGCAATGTTTTCTGAGTGAGCGTATACGGTGTGAAAAGGCCCAATTTTGATAATGGATGTGCCTCTCTGAGCTTTTAATTCCATGTTTAATTGGGCACAAAATTCAGGCTCTCAGATTTCGTGGAGGTGCTGGGCAGAATAATCAATCCAGCG
This sequence comes from Peromyscus eremicus, assembly GCF_949786415.1. Classification (NCBI taxonomy): domain Eukaryota; kingdom Metazoa; phylum Chordata; class Mammalia; order Rodentia; family Cricetidae; genus Peromyscus; species Peromyscus eremicus. The sequence continues at coordinate 120,510,965 of NC_081419.1, read as the reverse complement.
GTGTGATGAGTGGAGTAGAGTGGGGTGTCCAACTTTGACTCAGTGGCACCAAGGAAGCCCCCAACCGAAGTCTATTGGTTTAAAGCATGTCTTAATGAACAGAAAATTATGAGAAATTGTCTTGATTGGGCTAAGTGCCTCTTTGTCAAGGAAGAACGTTAAAAAAACAAAAAGTTAATCCAGGGTTCCTCACTCCAATGTGGAGAAAGCTGGCACTTTCCAAGCCGCTGAAGACCGTCGGACTGTGCCTCCCTCCCTCCACCTGAACAGTATCTGGACACCCACCCCCCACCTGCCTTTAGCTGAGAGGTCTTTTGTAGCTCCAACCATCCTGAAAGGGCCCAGTTAAAATTCTCTTGTGCAATGCAAAGTCTTCCTGAAAGAAATATGATCAGCATTAGAGCTATGGATGGTGATTGGATCCATCATTTTAAACAAATTATTTACCACAAGCTATCAGTCAGAAACCAACACTTCTGTTTTCCTGATTTGGTAATCCCTCTTCCCATTGTGACTCTTTCTTGCCTTTTATTTTTGAATTCTTTCCCTACTAGGTAAGGTGACTGACCATCCTGATTTCCCAGTGTCTGCTCTGAAGAGGAAATGGTTCCAGTATTATCTTAGCTCTGCAGGTTACATTTCTATCTGTAGCAGTTTTTGTTGTTAGGGAATATGTATACATACATACATATAATGTATACATATATTAGGGTTAGGGCTATATTACTTTCACTGTTTTCTTTTCTTGATCCTATGACTTTTTAGATGGATGTTCCTAGTCTCCAAAACATTAGAGGAGATTTTGTCTTTTCATGTATGATTGGTTTCTAATTGAGTTAATTTTAGTTAGAAAACAGATCTCCAACCTATTAATTATTTGAGATTTGAGACTGTGTTGAAGTACTCCATATACATTTAAAAAGGGAAGCTTATTTTTCACAGGGTGTCTCTGTGTGTCTCTTAAAGCAAGCACGCTTGTTGATTTCCCTGAATAATTTTGTTGTGTTATCCTAAAGAATTTTCAGTTCACTTTGATCTCTCTGCTTTGAGAGAGTTGGGTTACATTGTGCTTGGAAATGTATTGACCCATACCTCCTTCACCAGCCTTTGCTTTATATATTTCAGTGTGGAATTGTTAGGATCATGGTTTTAAGAAGATTTGGAGTTATGGATTTATGGGGTAGGTAAGATGTGATGTGCTGACACACATATACAATGTGTGATCCTCTAATATGGCTAAACATACCACTGTTCCTTATTTTAAATGTCTGCCAAAGGTCCACGTGCTGAAGGATTGTTTTGTTGGGAGATGGTAGAAACTTGAAGAGCTGTGGCTTAGGCAGGTATCCTCTGGTCCTGAAGAGACACAGTGATATGTCAGCCATTTTCTTTTCCCCGTTTCTTTCTGGCTATAAGGGAGCAATTTTGCTCCATCACAGCCTTCCCATCATGATTTGCTTGACTGACTATAGGCCCCAAAGCAACAGAGCCAAAGGATGCCAACTGAAACTCCCTAAACCATGAGCCAAAGCAACTCCTCAGTTTTTCTTTTTAATTTTTTTAATCTGACAGCAGTAACTTAATTAAGCATCATGCTCCCCCACCCCCCGGTGTAAACGAAACCTGACAAAAATCAAAACAAACCATAAGACATCAGGCTTGGAGCCATAATAAAACAGAGATAAATTGGACAAGGTGGTGCACACTTTTAACCCTCAGCATTCAAGAGGCAGAAGCAGGCAGATGTCTGTGAGTTCCAGGAGAGCCTTGTCTACATAGTGAGTTCCAGGCCAGCCATAGCTACATAGTGAGACCCTGCTTTAAATAAATAAACAAACAAACAGACAGACAGACAAAAGAGTCATAACCACAAATCAAATCAGGTGGACAGAGCTGGACAGGTTTGTGTAGGGTGGGGACAGCCGTAAATACTGAAGGACCATAACTTAGGAGACCCAGAGTGCTATAGTGAGCTGGTAGGAAGAAAGGCTGGGGGCAGTGTCCATGGCCGGGCGGCTGTGGGGGACTGCTGGCCTTGGCTCTGGCTACCATTTGCAACTCTTTTCTCTCGGTGACTTGATTGCCATGGGTGCTTGTTGAGCAGGAAGCTGAGCATGCTGGTTTGTCTGGGTTATCGACCTGACATGATTTTCAATCACCGTGGAGACAAATCTCTGGGCGTATCTGTGAAGTAGTCCCCCAATTACATTAACTAAAACGGGAAGACCCACCCTAAATATGGGAGACACCGTTCCATGGGCTGGGCTCCCAGACTGGGTAAAAAGGAAAAAGGGGAGCATGACAGACTATAACTCTAACTGTAAGCCTCCTTCTTACATTGCTCTCTGTCAAGTATGCTGCCTCAGCAACAAGACAACGACTAATATTCTGACCAGCACATGTATATGCTGATACATCGATCCTTCCCTGTGATTAGAATATGCACAATCCTTTCTCCTGACCTTTAATACACACACACACACACACACACACACACACACACACACACACACTATCATTATCAATAGTCACCTTTGTATAATGGAGCACTGAAGCTTCTTTTTCCTTGGTAATGCTATCTTAGTATCTACCAACAACCCTTTCCTGTCTCCCTCCTCTGTCCTCAATGTGTGATTATTTTTAATCATAGTTACAGGAATTTCCTTTATAAAAATCTGTTACATATGCCTTTTTTTCATGTTGACATTTTCACTCTAACTTCTACTTTTTTTCTACTATGAAAACCACCCAGGATAGCCTAAAGAATCCTGTACATAAAACAACCTCTGGAGGCATCATGATCCCTGACTTCAAGCTCTACTATAGAGCTACAGTAATAAAAACAGCTTGGTACTGGCATAAAAACTGACATGTGGACCAATGAAACTGAACTGAAGACCTCAACATTAATCCGCACACCTATGAACATATGATTTTTGACAAAGAAGCCAAAACTGTACAGTGGAAAAAAGAAAGCATCTTCAACAAATGGTGCTGGCATAACTGGATGTCAACATATAGAAGACTGCAAGTAGATCCATATCTGTCACCGTGCACAAAACTTAAGTCCAAGTGGATCAAAGACCTCAACATAGATCCAGTTACTCTGAACCTGATAGAAGAGAAAGTAGGAAGTAGTCTTGAATGCATTGGCACTGGAGACTACTTCCTAAATATAACACCAGTAGTACAGACACTGAGAGAAATAATTAATAAATGGGACCTCTTGAAACTGAGAAGCTTTTGTAGAGCAAAGGACACGGTCAGTAAGACAAAACAACAGCCTACAGAATGGGAAAAGATCTTTACCAACTCCACATCTGACAGAGGGCTGATATCCAGAATATATAAAGAACTCAACAAATTAGACATCAAAATACCCAACAGTCCAATTAAAAATGGGCTATAAAGCTAAACAGAGAATTCTCAACAGAAGAAGCTCAAATGGTTGGAAGACAGTTAAGGAATTGCTCAACATCCTTAATCATCAGGGAAATGCAAATCAAAACGACTCTGAGATACTATCTTACACCCGTCAGAATGGCTAAGATCAAAAACACTGAAGACAGCTTATGTTGGAGAGGATGTGGAGCAAGGGGAACTCTCCTCAACTGTTGGTGGGAATGCAAGCTTGTACAGCCACTTTGGAAATCAATATGGCACTTTCTTAGAAAATTAGGAATCAACCTCCCTCAAGACCCAGCTATTCCACTCTTGGGCATATACCCAAGGAATGCTCAATCATACCACAAGAACACATGCTCAGCTATGTTCATAGCAGCATTATTTGTAATAGCCAGAACCTGGAAACAACCTAGTTGCCCTTCAACTGAAGAATGGATAGACAAAATGTGGTACATATACACAATGGAGTACTACTCAGCAGAGAAAAACAATGACATCATGAGGTTTGCAGGCAAATGGATGGAACTAGAAAAAAAATCATCCTGAGTGAGGTAACCCAGACTCAGAAATACAAACATGGTATGTACTCACTCATAAGTGGATACTAGATGTGAAACAAAGGATAACCAGACTGCAACTCACAACTCCAGGGAGGCTACCTAGTAAAGAGGACCCTAAGAAAGACACAAGGATCACCCAATGACAGAGAAATAGATGATGAGATCTACATAAGTAAACTGGGGGTGGGGGGAATGGAGGGCAAGGTTCAGGGGAAAGAGAGCTTAGGGGAGAGGAAGGTCCCAGCTGGATCAGGAGCAGTGTGGGAGCATAGAGAGGGAGATACCATGATGAATGAAGACCCCAGGGGAATAGGAAGAAGCAGAGTGCTAGAGAGGTCTCCAGAAATCCACAAAGATACCTCTACTGTAGACTACTGGCAATGGTCGAGAGAGTGCCTGAGCTGACCTACTCTGGTGATCAGATGGCCGAACACCCTAACTGTCACGATAGAACTCTTATCCAGTGTCTGATGGAAGCAGACGCAGAGATCCATGGCCAAACCCCAGGTGGAGCTCTGGGAGTCCAGTCGGTGAGAGAGAAGAGGGATTGTATGAGCTAGAGATGTTGAGACCATGGTTGGAGGAAGCACAGGGAGAAATAGCCAAACTAGTGGAAGCACATGAACTGTGAACCAATAGCAGAGGAGCCCCCATGGAACTGGACCAGGCCCTCTGGATAAATGAGACAGTAGATTAGCTTGAACTGTTTGGGAGGCCCCCAGGCAGTGGAGCCAGGACCTGTCCTTGGTGCATGGGCTGACTTTTTGGAGCCTGGGGCCTATGCTGAAACACTTGCTCAGCCTTGGTGTAGGGAGGAGAGGACTGGACTTGCCTTGGCTGAGTCTGTCAGGCTGGGCTGACTCCCCAGGGGAGACCTTGCCTTGGAGGAGGTGGGAGTGGGGGGTGAATGGGAAGGGAGGGCTGGGGGTGGGAGGAGGGAGGACGGGGGAATTCGTGGCTGATATGTGAAATTGAGTTAATTATAAAATAAAAATATTTAAAAAGAAAAAAGAAAACCACCAGTTTTCTGTCCCTCTTTTAAAAATATTTATTTTCATTATCTTACTAATAGTGTGTATCTCTGTGTCTCTGAGGAAGCGTGCACTGCACCAGAGTGCAGTTGCCCACAGAGACAAAAGAGGGCGTCTGATACCCTGGAGCTGAAGTTCCAGGTGGTTCGAGCCACCTGCTGTGGGGGCTGGGAACTGAATCCCAGTCCTCTGCAAGAACAGTAAGAGCCCTTATCAGCTAAGCCATCTGGCCACATCTCTCTTTGCCTCATTATTTTTTAAATCTTGATCTTTTATTTGCAACCTTTCTGTGTCACTTTGGGATTAAACTCATCCGACTTATTTTCCTTTACAAAGTTCGCAAAGGTCATCATCCAGTTAGGAACTCGGCCTGAAATTTTTTAAAAAGAAAACCTGTTCAGAGCTAGGTTCTGCAAATACTTGAAGTGATCTGAAAATCTACAGGAACTGTAGAAACTAATTAGTTTCCCTCTTTGTGTTCCCATCTGGACTTGGGGGTTGTGAATGCCTGGAGCTCCTGACTTCTCTTCTCTTTGGAGAAAATCTTGGATCACAGCTCCAGGATGCTCAACTCTACAGATCACTTCCCTAATCAGAAGGCAATAATGGTATAACAGCTCTCCACACCCTTCAGGGAGTAAAATGTTTAGATGAGAAAAGCCTCCCTAAAAGCATTTGTGAGGGATGAGTGAGTGGGTTTTTTTTTTTTTTTTTTTTTTTTTTATCAGTGGTGATAGGGACTTTTCCCCATAAATATGTGGCATTCAATAACACAATCTCCTTTCCCAGCTACATGCACGTGTCCTTCAAAGCACTCTTCCTCCAACCATGTGACCATTCAGCAGAGAAAAATCAGCCCGTTTACATAACAGCTGTTAGTACCAGCGTTGACATATTACTTCAGGGCCTTCCGTCTATAATGGGTTTTTCAAATGTGTTGCCATGTTCAGTTGATTAGTTGTGGGTGATCTGAAATGTCAAACTATTAGCCTTGACAACTACTGCCAAGGTTACTATCTTTGGAAAATATCTTTTTAATAATATAACTGTTTGTAAGTGGAAAGGGTGATGCTCAAAACACAAAGTCACAGTAAGTGTGGATTACCGAGCCACCGATGGCCTCAGTTCCTCATTCTCCTTGGTGATACCTGGGTCTCAGGGCTTCTTTTTAAAAGGAGCAAGTTCCACCAGGGAACCCCTCAGCTTTTCTAAAATACACATATGGATTTGGGAATTGGAATCTGAAAGTAGAAAGGAATGGGGACAGAAACCTTCAATGGAAGGTTCTGGTACCTGCCTCCCACTTATGGTTAAAATGTCATGATTAAAAAGTCATTTCCAAAGCTATCCAGGCATGATGGTTTAGAATCAGGCTTTAGAATGGAGAGATTTTAAAATTCAGATCTGCTGATGTCAATCATTAAGATGGAGCCAGTAGTCAGGGAACCAGAAATGGGATAACATTAGCCTTTGACCCCTCCTACTCCATTTCTTCACCCTCTCTGACCTCCACTGCCCTTTCTAAGCGCACACTATGTCTACAACACCGTCTCTAGTACTCCTTACTGTGGTCAGTGCATCCCTCCCTCTTCCATGCATAATCCCAATAACCAGGGTAGCCATACAGTCTATCTTCAAACTAGGACATGCTCAAGAGTGGAAGATACATGAATTACACTGGACATGTTAGTCTGGGATGCTCCTAGACACAGGGATAGATGCTCACTCTACCAGTAAAAGACATATTATTAGGTCTTTGTCCCTCTTGGGAATATTTTCCTTATAATATAGGCTTCCTGGGAATCACACCTGAGCTTGGGGATTTTGCTGGAATGGGAAATGCATCACCCACCACTTATTATTGGAATGACATTAACTCTCACACAATCAAAGAAATTAAAACTCACCACCAGATGGACCCGAAAGCACCTGCTACCATCCCAACATCTCCTCAGCCTGGACTGATCTCCATAGTAAAGCCTTCAGCAGAAAGAAGAAAGACCCATCACCATGTTTTCAATGTTGACAAGACAGGAAACATGGGAATGTTTTCTTTGTGTTGCTTTTCACAATGAAGTCAGTTGACCTCAACCACCAACATCTATAGCATCCACTGGGCAAAGTAAAGACGGAATTTATAAATGAGGCATTAGAATGCTAGAAGGTGAATCTTTTCAGGATCATCTTCCAGAGCAGGGATGCTGGTATCATACCCTAATCCAAAGTCAGACTGATAATGGAAATCTTAGGCACTGCCAGGCTGCTGGGGAAGCGGGATGGGAGAGTTCGCAGGGCTATTTTTGTGATGGTTTAAAGGACACTACGGACCACAGCCAGTTCTTGTAAACCGTCCTTGAAGACAAGCACAGAAGTCTCTGCTTCAGTGAGATGCCAACATTGCAGATTGTTCCTCATCCAACTCTCCACTCAGAAATATGTGAGGGTCCGAGAACCCGACTCTGACACTTTTGTTATACTTTTCTTCTGTATAAGGAAAAGACAAATTTTGAAATGTGTTTTGATCGTCTCAATAAAAAAGGCTTAATAAAATTGGAGTGAACATAGATTTTGAAATTTATTGTAGATTCTTAGTCTGGACAGGGGCAGCAGCAGAGGATTAAAATACTGAGTTGTGCTAAGTGAAGTCTGTGTGATTCTGAATGTATAATTTTGTTATTTGTGGGGGTTGTGACCTTTTGTTGTTGAGGACAGCCTCAGAATGATGCTTTCAAGGTAGGGTGAAACATCCAGACTGACAAAGAGACCGGGGGCTTGGCATACAAACAGTAGAGAGTGTGACATAGCAATATGTCTGTGTGTTTATTAATGCATTAAAACACAGCACCTGGTGGAGTCTAAGAGCCCTGGATTTAGTGATTCAGATAATGACATCTCTGCAACCATAGTCTGATGTGGAAACACCTGATCCTATCGGGGGCAAAGTCACAGATCCTGTTGATATTATTGTGGTTTATTGTCTGTGTGCATTAGTAAAGAAAATGTCAAAGTTCAGTCAGAGGCTTGTTTTAAAAAAAAAAGAAATAATTTGCTTTTTATCTAAGGTTGCAGGCCCCCTGACTTCCAATCATTGATTTCTTAGCACCTCAGATTAACAACACATCTCATTCTTGCAAACCACAACCTCACTCCATCTGCAGCCTATCCACTGTTCGACCGCACAAGCCTAACTCCTTCACAGAGACTGCTTTGGAAGCCCCGCCCTTCCGATCTGCATCCCCAAATGGGGCGGTGCCCAAAAGTCACGCTCTTTCAGAACACTCCTGTACACCATGCCAGTGTCTCCTCTTGCAAAGGAACTTTGCTCACATGTGAAGTTCCTCCTGAAATAAGCTGAACGTAGAACTCTTAAAACTCTCAATTGTGGATCAGAAAATTTGATAGGCAAGTCTCCTTAGCAGTGCAGTGTCTAGTTGGGGGGGGGGGGGGGGCGGGATTATCATCCTTCCAATTTCTTTTAATTACTTTTTTTACTTAATGAATATTATTAGAGAAATAAACAGAATTGAGCTATTCTAAGACTCAATGTGGTGTGTATGGCATTAGGTCTTTGGGACCAAGCAGATTTCGGTTCTAATAGCAGTTAGATGTTCACTAACTACGACTCCAGTTAAGTGTTTAATTTCTTTGAGGCTCACTTTCCCAAGACATAAAATCCCAGGACTGAGTCAGAGGGAATGACTGAAGAGTTGAGAGCATGCAGACACTTGGGCTGTGCTTTACACAGAGGAGTGCCTTACACAGAGGAGGGCCTTACACAGAGGAGGGCCTTACACAGAGGAGGGCCTTACACAGAGGAGGGCCTTACACAGAGGCCCCTCACTCTTATTCTTTCCAAACACAAGAACCCCTCTACCTCCTTTTGTTGTGTGGGTTCTTTGTACACATGCCAATTTTCTCATCAGAAAAATGCTGTGCCCTACTCTTGAGGCTTCTCGTGAAAATATTAATTTGGAAAACATAGTTTTGGGGACTGGAGAGGTGGCTCAGAGATTAAGAGTACTCACTGCTCTTGCACAGGACCTACATTTGGTTGCCAGGTCCTCTGTCGAATGACTCCTAACTGCCTGTAACTCCAGCTCCTGGGGATCCAAAACCCTCTTCTGGTCTCCACAGGCACCCACACATACAGGTGCACACACACATACCTGTAAATAAAAACGTGTCTTTAAAAAGAAAAGCCCCCCCCCCATTTTTTATAGCATATGCCAACTCCTCAACCAGGGCAAATGCTAAGATTTTTACACAGAGAAAGAATTTCAAATACAAAGAATGGGAATCAGAGCTACAAACTGTTAAGAAACAAAAATGTCCTATAGAGGGCCTAAGAAACAAAATCACAGGGAGATAAATCAGAATCCCTAATACCACACACAGGCACAAGTGCTATTGAATCAAGTAATAAAGGGTACTATAGACATTTCTGTCTTCTTTTTTTGTTTTCAGTCTGGCAAAATCAATTGTTTGAGCATTGCTTCATGTCAACAGAGGCCATGTGTTTCCATGGAATTTGTTGTTTTAAAGATGCCTCCATTTAAAACTAAATCCAGTTTCTGGCATGTATCTTAACCAATGATTGGAACATAACCATAACAGATTGATTCTGGTGAGACAGGGTTACAGTGTGCAGGTGAAATGTCCCCCACAGGCTCATGCATTCTAACACTTGGCTCTCAGCCAGCTGTCGTGGAATGTTGGTTGAAGATGTGTTACATTCGTTTATGCTGTGGAGCATTTGTTTAATGATGCAAAGATGTGTTGCATTCCTTTACGTTGCATTTGCTTAACTCTGTGAGGTTGTGTTACTTTGCCTGTCTAAAACACCTGATTGGTCTAATAAGGATGGTCTAATAAGGATATAGTTAGGCAGGAGAGGGGTAGGCAGAGCTGGCAGGCAGAGAAAATAAATAGAAGGAGAGAGAAAAGGAGGAGCAAGAAAAGGAGAAGGAGAGAGGATGTTAGGGGCCAGCCACCCAGCCACCCAGCCAGCTACAGACTAAGAAGAAAGGTATATAGAATACAAAAATGTAAAAGCCCAGAGGTAAAAGGTAGATGAGATAATTTAAGTTAAGAAAAGCTGGCTAGAAATAAGTTTAGTCTTCATATATTTATTTGGGAGCTGCATGGTGGACCCCCAAAAGAGTAGAGTGAATAAACAACCAACTATAGCCAGCAGGGCTATTTTGAGGGGTTTTAGAACACAGGCCACCAGGGACCAATGTTGAGGACTATAGGCCAGCCCTGCTTCCAGGCTGAGCTCTCTGCTTACTGGTCAGTAGTCATGACCCAAGCTAGCCACGGTGCAAGCCACAGGCATGAGGAGCATCCCACCCATGCCTTCCCTGCCATGATGTACTGTATGCTTGAACTAGGAGCTGAAATAGACCTCCTTAAGTTCTGCTGTCCGGTATTTGGTAACAGTACTGTGAAAGTAACTATACGGAGAGCAATGGAGTTTTATTGTGTCATTAAAGAGGCCACTTACAAGGTAAGCAACAAAGGCAGTCTACCCCAGGCTGACATTCCTCAGCCTCAGCCTGACTGCCTTGACAGTTCAGTGACGGAATCTCTGGGAGGCAAGGCGCTGGCTCCTCAGGAAGAGCTCGGTCTCAATGACTCTGTTGCTGAGATGAAGCAGTTGGGACCTGTTCTGCTCCTTCTATTGATCAAACTAGGCTCTATTACACACAACAAGTCAACAAAAATTTAAAGTGGCATTCCATACTTATTGCTTTTATTTATGATGCTGGCAATTTTCTGTGACAGTCAGTTTTAATATTTAATCGATCTAGAGAACCAGACAACTTGGTTTTCATTTTCCACTGAACTTCCACCAACCTATACACACACACACACACACACACACACACACACACACACACACACACGTGTATATACTATGTATACACTAGAGATTAAATCCAGATCCTTAGACATGCTAGGCAAGGGTCCTACCACTGAGTGCATTTCTAGTCCACCTTATTTCATTTTGAGACAAGGCCTCCCTAAGTTGCCCAGGTGAGCCTCAGATTTACCAGATTCAAACAAAATGAGATATTTCCAACTTCTCATAGTTGCTAAGTGGGAGAGCTGAGGTTTGAACCCATTCTGCTGGTTCTCCTGTGTAGCACGAATCTTAAAGGTTCTTATGAATAAAAACAAACCCGGAGCCAGGTGTTGGGGTGAACGCTGAAAGATCAGAGAAACAGAACAAGCCACAGCCAACCTCACCTCACCAATTCCTCAGCTGATCCTGTTTCCTCAAACTGAAAGCTTCTGAGTCCTCATCCGAATGGATCTCAGCTGAACTGCTGCTAAAAGCTAAAAGTTCCTGGTCCTCATGCCTTATATACCCTTCTGCTTCCTGCCATCACTTCCTGGGATTAAAGGCATGTGTCATCATGCCTGACTGTTTCCAGTGTGGCTTTGAACTCACAGAGATCCAGACGGATCTCTGCCTCCTGAATGCTAGGATTAAAGGCATGTGCCTAAACCTGTGTTTAATGTAGTGGCTGTTCTGTCTCTGACCCCCAGATAAGTTTATTAGGGTGCACAATATATCAACCACACTCCTGTAACCCCTGCTCTGAAGAACCACAGAAACAACCTAGGGAACCCAACTTACGTACAAAGCATGGCTATAGGATCTACCTAAGAAAGCAGGGGGTTTTCTAAAGGAACAGAAAAAAAAAATGACTATGGAATATACAAATTTGCTACATGGTACACTTTTTGGAGTCATCTTAGCAAGATTTTAAAGCTTAAACTTCCCACTTTCCACCAAGTTTCAGTCAAAGGTAACTTGAATTCATATTTGAATTGCATTAATTTATTCAGCAGCCTATCCCATTTAGGCCATAACAAATAGGCTTTAAAACCTCAAGAGTGATGGTTCTCCCTTTTATATTCAGATTGACTTCTAATGCTATTCTAGGGAATTACTCAATAATAACTCTGACCACATCTCGATGAAAAGATAACGATATTTCCATGGGGTATCTTTTCCTTGCCATGGGTGAAAAATGAAAGCACATAAAGGCTAATAACGTTATGTAAGGTTTAGCAGCAAATCAAATGAAATTATAGGTGTGAAATAGCTTTGCAAAGTACAGAGTGCTATCCAAATATAAGGCATTATTATGAAGAACACTGGCACTCCATAACTTTCTGACCACCACACTCCAAGTATTTTCCTGACTTCAGCTCAGGACATCCTAACTTAAGTGTGATTTTCCAGTTCTTTCGCTCACTTAGCAAACTCTCTCAGGCCAGACGCCGTACTCTTGAACTAAGAACCTACAAATAGTGGCAAAGGAGAGGAAGCAGAGACAAGAAACCTTTCTGTTTGCTGGGGGGGGGGGGGGGTCAAATTTAAAATATGAGATCGTCTACATTAAGGCACATCATACTCAGCTGTCAGGCCGTTAATAAATGGGTGTTGATTCATTGGCTGGCTGAGGCACATTGAGAGGCTAGCAGGGGTTAAAAGGGAGTTTTAGCCATAATTACTAGTGACTGTTCTTTCCCTCATTTCTCCTCCCCCAACCCCCGTTTCCCCTCACAACTTGCCTCCTCCCACTTCCCTTCACACCCCCCTCCACCCCCTTTTATGTGTTTGCTTGCTTTGTTTGGTTTGTCTGAGATAAGGCCTCACCATATAGCCCAGGCTGGTCTTAAACTCCTGATCCTTCTGCCTTAGTGTCCTAAACACTGAGTTTACAGGCATGCCCTATCATGCCTAGATTAATCATGGTTCTACTGTAACATAGTAGACATTTGAACCATTTAGGAAATGTATTTTTACTGAGGTTTTTTTTGTTTTTGTTTTTGTTTTGTTTTGTTTTATCTCAACTCTTCCCTAGAGGGCAAAATCAACTTGATCATTTTGGAACCCAATTTTTTCTCCCTCGCTGTTTGTATGAGTTGATGATTATTTTTATCATGATTTTTTTTTAAGACAGGGAGAAAGTCAGACCTGCCGCTGTCTCAGGATGCAATGTCAACACAAGCTGCTTCCATCCTCACTTAGCATTGAACTTGTCAGAAGGCGAGGACTATCCTCCTCAAAAGCCACAAAGTCCATCCAAGCTCCAACATCCCCACCTTCAGGAAATCATGCAAAACTCACCTCAGTGCCAGGGCAGTTTTGACACGGGAGCACATGGCACACCCTGAAGCCACTGCTCTCGAATCCTCTCTCCTCTTTTCTGCCTCATCCTCTCAACTCTCATCCCACAGAAGCACTGCAACCCAGATGCCGGGTCTCCAGCCATCTGCTCCCTACCCACCCAGGTCAAAAGAACAAGAGAGAAGGAGCACCCACTATTCTCAGCTACAGAAGAGCAGGCCTCTGCGGGTGGTCATTCCAGTTAGAGGCTGATGCAGAGATACAAGCTCAGAGACCCCCAGCTACTGTTCTGGAGAGAAAAGGACAAAAATAAAGACTCAAGGATTCCACACATTTCTCTGGTGATAGAGAAAGCATTGGCGAAGCGTTGAGAGAGTCTAAAGTTAACAACTGAACAATCTCAGAAGAGCTGAGGTATTCCAACAATGCTCTCTTTTCTGAACATTTTCTGTTCCTTTGTGAAGAAGATCTGTTGGATCCAGGTTTAGTCCGTGAGCAATTCTGCCCTGACACTCCACCAACATCAGAGGAATACATCCAGTTCAGTGATGGACAGATGGCTTATCACGGTCCCTATTTTTACCAGCTGTCTAGACCGGCCTGTCAAGTGGAACTTTCTAGAAAATAGTCTTCACCTGTGCTTACTCTTTATCAGTACAATAGCCACTGGCAACGTGTGGCTCTGAGCATTTGAAATGTAATTAATGGGACTGAGGAAACTGAGTATGAAGTTTGGGTTTTTTTTGTTTCTTTGTTTATCTAGATGTAACTGCGATAGCTTCAGGAAGTTGGCAGTCACTGACAGGGACAGCCCAATCTGTGAGGGCAACATCGCAACTAGAGTTGGGGATTTGCACATGGCCAGTGTGTGGTGGCTTTTATCGGCATATTTACAACACACATGCTCTTCTTTGGCCCCTCTGTCTCTGTCTCTCTCTCTCCTTTTTTGGGGGGCGGGGTTGGTTTGTTTGGTTTTGGTTTTGGGATTTGTTTTTGTTTTTCAAGACATGTGCAGAGAAAGGTCTCCCAATTCTATTTGACACTGGTACTCAGGCCAATTTGTGAGAAGTCTTGACCTGTCGGCTCCAACTCCAGATCAGGTCCAGCAGGGTGATGAGCAGAAAGAAATGTTAATAGAGCTTAATGAGGAATTTTGGGGTCCCAGGGGAGGAAAAACATTTTAAGTTTAAACTTTAGCCAGGAAAAATGTCTTTCCCTTATAAGGAATTTGAAATGCCCACCCTGCCCTTGAAGTGAAGCAGAAAATGCTGCCGAGAAACCAGGGCACACAAGGAGATGCTTGGGGCCGAGATGAAAAGGCACAAAACACACAGTCTACCCTGTTGGGCAACCGCGGCTAGGATTTCAAGTGGACACAGAAGCCAACTGTGCAGAGGGGACTGAGGACATCACAGGTTAGAACAGCATAGGCCATAGGAGAGATCAAGAGAAGAGGAATCCAATACACGACACCTCTGTAATGACACCCATTGCTCTGGGAGTAGGAACTAATAGTCTTTGTCAAAAGCCATATTACCTGTAAGTGTTCTTAATACAACAATAATAACAGTAATAACAATAATGGAGTAAAAGGAGATGGTGGGAATATCAATGGCTTGCCACACTCTGATAGTGACAGAGTTATACACACTTATCCCGACTGAAGTTAGACATGTCTATCACACCCTGAAAAAAATGCTATGAAACAACTCTCTTGATATGTTATATACACATTTTAATTTCTGTTTAGCAAATTCCATATAGGTTTTAATGCCTAGTATGGATTCAATCACTGACAAATCCTTCCACAGTCTTCCTAAAAACTCCAAATTAATAAGCCCTGCAATAATGTGTTGTGCGAGGCCTCTGGGGTCAAAGGAATCATGGGTAATCTTTACAATCAGGCTTCTGGGGTTCAGAGAAAGCCAGGAAGCAGTTCCCTGCTCAGAACAGTGCCTTGTGGAGCCCCATTTCTATTGGCTCATTTAAAAGCACAGTCTTGAAATTTTCAGCCGTAGGAGCCAAAATGTGATGCCTCTTGCTCAACGATTCTTTCCCTACTACCCACTACATATTTAAACCAAAGACTAAAACTACAGACCCAAGTTATACTGCCTCCATCTTTTTCCTCCTTCATTTGGTACTCCTCTGGGGTAGGGAACCAAAGTGTTCAGAGCTGTCTTTCGTAAATGTAAATAAGAAGACAATGTAGGACATCAACTACATGGGGGTAGGGATGGGGAGAGTAGAAGAGAAACAAGCTCCTTAGCTAAGGCTATACTGTTAGCCACATCTACTTGTTCAGATTTTCTTTGGCTTACGAAAACTCAGCCTGAAATGGACAAATGTGTGATTTTCTTTGGAGGTAGGTTGAGAATAGATTCAATCTCCTCTCACCATTGATTAGTCTCTAATTATAGAGCTTTCTCCTTATTCCTCCACTAGAAATTTCTTGGGGTTCTCTGGAAATGGAAATCTGAAATCCAAGAGGGTTCCTTTCTCTCCTTGTGACCCTGGCCTTTTAAAGAAGAAGGCTGCCCTAGAGATGACGACAGACAAAGTGTTCAGACTCATGCATCATTCACTCGGTGCCGGGACACTAACATGCTCATAGTGATTCCATGGGCTCTTGTTTTCTGCCTTTGAACGTTTCTGTTCTCACCATTTTACACTTCTACGCCTCTGTCATTAGGTACATCTGCTCAGACAAGTTTGCTATCACTTATCTCACTTACTGTAACATCGAGCACACCATTAGTGTTGCTTAGAATTACCCCAGCGCCAATGAAGATGCCTTAATAGTTTTGAAGGAAACTCACCCAAATTACAGTGCATGGGGGAAGAGTTCACCAGTCTATAGATGTGAAGATCTTCCAGCATTGTGCTGCATTCTTTTTCATTCATTTGCCATAGAGCAGGTTAAACCTCTTGAATTAAGATCTGCGCTCAGGTGCCAATGGAAATGGAGTGTGCACAGAAACTGAGGTTTACTCCAGTGTATTTACTGCTGAAGTGCTGTTTCCGCCTCCATGCTTTTCATTGCCTGTTCGAGCTCTCACGGTGGAATCCAGTATTTCCAATTACTTTATCCTCTCTCCCAAATGTGTGCCATTTGAGCCTGCTGACAGCTACAAAGGTGTTTTGTTTTCTTTTAAAAAATAGTGGCTCTGGTTAGTTTTTGAAATAATAACCATGGGAGCTTGATTTCAATTAAGAGATGTTATATGATACAATTAAGAGATGCTGTGTAATTGTCTTCGATTTTAACAGTAAAAAGAACTCATAGTGCTTTTTAGGATTCTGCATGCCTCTGTAAATCGACTACAGCCCAAGGCCACAGGCATTCACTCCTGAATGTGTGCCTTGCCTAGGCAGAGAGTGAATTGCGGCCAAGAGTAGAATTGCACCCAGAGGGGCTCTTCCTCCATCACGCTGTGCTTGGGTGCCCCCTGCTGTCTTAGTTTATGATGGCAGCTGCTGAGAAACTAGCTGACTGACACCTGGGTGGAAATAAGACAACAAAGATGGCTAAAATGTTGTTGTTGTTGTTTAACTAAGCTTTAAGAAGCAGAAACCCTCACCTATGTGGGCAAAAATATAGATTTTTGGAATCTGTATCCTTTTCCCACAACCATCCTAAGAACTTAATACCTCTCTTAATATCTCTTTAAGATATACTACACAGTTTTAACATTTCTTTCAAAATGGAGGCGCTAAGCAGCATACTTAAGCATGGGAGACATGTGTGCACAGCTAGCTAGCTCTCTCTCTCTCTCTCTCTCTCTCTCTCTCTCTCTCTCTCTCTCTCTCTCGTGTGTGTGTGTGTGTGTGTGTGTGTGTGTGTGTGTGTGTAGGGTACCCCATTTCTTTCTATTTTGTTTTAAACATGAGAAGCTGACACTGCCTCCACTTTCTATAAGGTTTTGTACTAGCACAGCTCTACTGTTGCCTCTTCCAGTCAGATAACTGATGCTATGGTGAAACTCTGGGCCACTCATCTCACACATAGTGTATTAAAATGCTTAACTGACACATGCATATAATGAAAATGTACCAGTTGGTGATTCTGAAATGTGCTTGTACCTGCAAAACATAGTTTACTCCATAGCCACCACTCTGGAAACTGGCCACTTCCAGAAGTATGAACATCCCACTCTGGATAGCGAGCAGAAGCCCAAGCCAATGTAGCTTTAGGATCCCAACATTCCTAGATAGAGAGAGAGAGAGAGAGAGAGAGAGAGAGAGAGAGAGAGAGAGAGAGAGAGAGAGAGAGATGGGATCGACCTCCTGGCATGTACTGGAATAAAACATCACCAGTGTAAATCAGTGCTTCCTTAGTGCCAAGACAAAAGGCCAAAACAGTCTTCTTGGATCAGTGCAGAACAAACATGGTTTGAAGTCCTCATGGTGGTGCCAGGGTTGGGAAGTAAGAGTCTTCTGATCTCTGTCATGGCTGTCCACAGTTGATGATGTCACCATCTGTACCCCAAAATCACAACGACTTTCCTCACTGCCATTTGTCCATTCTACAATTTGCTCTTTTATTCTGAACTAGATTCTTCCTCAAAAACCTCAAACTAGTCTGTTTCATCCTTTGGATCAAAGATTTCAATTGCTTTGTACAAAGACTAAACTTCTCAGTGTAGCTTCCAAAGCCAGTGAGGACATTTATCTTTCCAATCAACCTCGGATCCGAAGGCCCTCTTGCACTGTCTCTTTTATGGGTGCATCCAACAACAAATCTGTAAGGATGAGATAGGCTCCAACAACAGTATTAACTTGTCTAGTGCCTAGCTTGCTATCTAGAATAGGTAATAATGATTGTAGGCTTCTGGGGACTAACAGGAAGATGTGCCCTTCATGGGAGCACTGGTAACAGTGGCCAGCTCTCCTACTTACATGGCTTCATGGGTATCAGAATAATCAAACACAGACATCATCAGTTTGGTCCAGATAAGGGGGGTTCCATGCTTTAACTGGGAGAACTTGCTGAGTAGAGCCTACTTAAGTATTGAAAACTGCTGAGAGCATCAAAATTCCAGAGATTTCTCTGCTAGAGGATAGAGCTCAAAGGCATATGTTTTCTCACTTTTATTATTTGCCAAAGTTTTAGGAGGAGATACATCAAATGGCCAAGCAGGAGGCATCTTTCTGATCATAGAACATTGGGAGAGGAGTGTGATAGTTCAAAGAATGACCAGTGAAGATTGCATTTTAAGGGTTTTGGCCAACATTAACCCATAGGATCTTTACAAAAAGCTTTCCTAGAGATGTTGAAATACTGTCTCATTTGCTTACACTCCCACAATTTCAAATCACAGTAAAATTGTAAATATAAGTTCTTAGCTGGGTTTTCTTGGAGATATTTTCTCATTTAGTGAACACATCCATTTGGGGGGCTTGTTAGGCTCATGGAGACATATCATAGAAGCAGCCATAAATAAGTCATTCAAGACTCTTTGTAAGGGTCGAATGTACTTCACTGATTGACATAAAACCCTGATTTCCAAGAGACCTTTCCAGCTCCACTTCTCTTTCTTGATATCACAAAACAGGAGCCAAATACCAAAGCCCAACCCAGTGAAAACCACCCCCTAGTTATGATTTTAGCCTTTGCGACTTAACTGTACAAACCCACCAGACCAACTTGATTCAGTCTCCTCTCAACAGCTCCTCATTGTCCACTCATTAAACATTAAACCCCAGTCCCTTTACAAGACCCTCTGCAGACTGGTTATACCAGCTCTACCCTGCAAATGGATCTCATGGCTTCTCTTTCAAAGCTTTCTCTGCCATTCCTACTTCCCCGACAGCACATGCGAGTGAGTATTCAGAGACACCTCCTGGCCAGAAGGGTCTTTAACAAGTGATTGTCCTGGTGTCCCAACATGAAACACTTTTCTTTCGCTTCCTTCCAAATGCCTCGGCTACTTCTGGTATTCTGTACACTGACTTATCTTCTTAGGATATGTCATCCTCAAGGTTAGGGTGGCTTTATGCCTTCCACACCTCTGTTGCATCTAACTAAGGAAGTCCTCATTGTCTTAGTAATTGTTTGCTAAGAGGAAGAATAGTCAATATAGGTGACTGTCTTGTTTAAGTATCTTCATTTTATCCCAAGAGCAAGCAGAAGGTCTCACCTCTAACTGTCAATGCCAGCCACCCAAAGGCGGGTGAGCATCTGAATCTACAAACACCCTTCTGCAGTGAACCAAAGTGACCTTACAGCAAAATTGAAAAGACACATTTCTTGTATTTCCCCCCAGATCCAAGAAGCTAAGTGTCAGAGGCCAAGGATAAGAACACAGTTTTCTAAGCTCACAATAAAGAAGTTTCTGCTTGCCTTGCTTAGAAACAGTAGGAGGCTCTGGGTGGCACTGGGGTGCTGGCTACTTACAAAGAATTATTGCCTCTACTTTAGAAAGTTCTTATTCAATATGGCTCTTGTGGACACTACCTTGCTTTTATTTAAACTATACTTGACTTTGATTTCTCTTTCATCCAAGTCTCGGGTTAAAGGAAGATGAACTAGAAATGGCAGTGCTGAGCAGATACTCTGGCAACAGGAAACTTGGTTTCCAACAGAGTTCCACTGGCTTCTTGTAAGTGGCCAGAACAAAATCTACAGGATTCTCTATCTGGACTCCAAGCCCCATTTCCACTATTGTTAACACTGATTTCTGCAGCAAGATTTCTTGTCAGACTATCTTTGGATCACCAGCCCCCCAAATAATGACATGGAGACTTATTATTAATTATGAAAGCATAAGCTTGTTTTTGATTAGCTCTTATAACTTCATTAACCCATATTTTTAATCTACATTCTGCCATGTGACTTGGTTACTTCTTCTCCGTACAGCACATCTGACTTGCTCCAAGTCTGCTGGTAAAATCCATGAGTCTAGATTCCTCCTCCTCTTCCTCTCTCTCCCTGGAAATACTACCTATCTCCTCCTACCTGGCTATTGGCCATTTAGCTCTTTATTAAATCAATCAGAAGGTGCCTTGGCAAAGACATATCTTCACAGTGTACAAAAAGATTATCCCACAACAGATTTCCAGGAATTCTCTCACCAACTGGAAGACATTAAGCTGGTTTCAACAGAGCACTATTTAAATTTGGTATTGAATTGAAAGCCACCCTTTCTCCAGAGGCAAGAATTATCCCAACATATCTGATACTGTCCTGAATGCACATGTGGAAGGAGCCACCCTGGCCTGGGATGTGAAGAGCTCCTATTGAAGGGTTGGCATTGACATCAAAGCTTTCCTTGTGGGGAACCACCTCTGCTTGCCTCTCCAGCCCTTCCCCTTCTATCTAAACATTAATGAACACCAAGATCAGATCAGAGAAACATGATGTGTTCTCTCTCATCTCTCACTTTCTCCCTGCAATAGGAAGACTCCCCAGATTAGATGGAGACTCAGACAGACATCTCTGGGTTCATTACTCATCTCTTAACTCAGTCATTCTTAATTCATTTGACAGGTAGTTCTGTGAATAAATGACACCATAGATACCAACACTAACCCCGTTGACCTAGTTTCTTCTGTATGATTCCAAATGTGCATTATAAAACTGTGGAAAGGTGTTATGGGAGGGTACTCTGCTTTTACTTGATGTTGGTGTTTGTTTCTTGAGACATGATTTTAGTCTGTAGTCCAGGTTAGCCTGGAACTCACTGTGTAGCTCTGCCTGGCCTCAAACTTGTTGCAAGTTCTTCATGTCACAGCCTGTGTAGTGTTGGGATTATAACCATGAGCTACCATGTTCAGTTTCTGGAGTTTGGGGTTTTCACTTTCATTTTTGTTTTGTTTTTAAACAGAATTACCACTAGGGCAATGGTGGCTCACGCCTTTAATCCCAGCATTTGGGAGGCAGAGGCAGGTGGATGTCTGTGAGTTCGAGGCCAGCCTGGTCTACAGAGTGAGTTCCAGGACAGGCTCCAAAGCCACACAGAGAAACTCTGTCTCGAAAAACCAAACAGAATTACCAGAGATCTTATAAAAACTTATTTATTTGCTTATCTTATGTTCTCTCTCTCTCTCTCTCTCTCTCTCTCTCTCTCTCTCTCTCTGTCTGTCTGTCTGTCTTTCTCTGTCTCCCCCTCCCCTCTTCCCCTTGGCACTGATGTTCCATGAAAATAGGATTCTCTCTGTCCTCAACACCTATAACAATGCCTGGCATACAGTAGAATATCAGTAAGTGCTTTCAAGGGACTGTGGTCTAAGTAAGGATATTTTAACAAAGCATTAGTTTTTCTTGATATTTTTTATAGGAGATATAACTCTAAATAAAATTATGAAATTAAATAAAGCTGTGGTTATCAACAAAGAGATGGGCTGGGCCGGAAGAGTATGAGATAAGAGTTAAAAGATCTACCTGTGAAACATGAGCAAAGCTAGTCTCTGACAAACAAATCCACCCACCCAGATAAAGCCTTCAACCAGGCTCCCAAGGCTTCAACATCAAAAGGAAGCTCCTGGGGTCTATATAGGGATACAGGGGTGGGGGATGCCCCAAGTCTGCATTTCCAACAAGGTTGAGAGTGATGTCATATTCATGACATTGGTCTGTGAACCACATTTTCAGTAGTTAAGGTACACATGACCAAAGTATGCCCAAAACATCATGTCCTTCATTTCATCTTCACGACAGAACACTGATCAGATGGCAATGTTAATGAGTATTTTATTAATACTCAAGCCCCAGAAAGTATACACACAGGTAACTACTATGGAAAATACCCCAGACATGGAAATAAACAGTCGGTTATTGGCAGACTGCTTAATACATCAGTGGAAAAATAAGGTTTGAAAAATTCTATGACTGCAGTTTTATTCCCATCTGATTCGTTGCCCTATTTATGGCCACTGATATGAAACAAACACACTCAGTTCTACCCGGAAGGGAATCTTGAGTCTTCTTCACACATACTATTTCATTGCTTCACAGATGTTGGAGGAGGAAAGAAAAGTAATTCATAGGCCAAGAGTGACTCCTTCAAGCCCACTCTACACAGATTTTCCAGTTCCTATGCTGGTACAGCCCACACAAAATTTTGCCTCTTTGTGAGGGAATGTAAGATGCATTCTTCCTTGACTAGTGCAGAAATGATACTCAGCCCTCCAGATGTTTATATAACAGAGAGCTAAAGATTTATAAACAAAAGAAGAACAGTTGTGCACCAGAAACACTGAGGGCCCCATTCATAGGGATCCACCCGCTGACTTTCCATACCCAGCCAAGCTATTTATTCTAGACTCACCCAGACTATTGAAGGTTGTTTCAAGCCCCTCCTCCTTGCTGCATGGGTCCCAGCATCAGAAATCTGAAAAAGAGTGACCATCTTTAATTCCCCTAGTGATGGGGCTCACCCTAGAGAAGCCACAGAAGGGACAATGTTGAGTCCAGGGTCACTTAAAGTTCTGGCTTGATTTCCAGCCATATACAACCTTATTAACCTCCCCAAACTAGACCACACCTTCTGACGTGTGAGACCTCACTTCCCTTAAGCCAAAAAGATCTAGGCAGGGGCTCCATCTGATGCTCTGTATCCAGGGCAAAGGGCACTATTTTGTCATAGCTTTCCCATCAGTTTGCCTCTCTGACAGGTGGAAATTAAACACAGAAGGGCGGTACCTTCTGAGGAGTGAAAGTAGGCTCCAGTGCCACACAGTCCACTGTTGGGTATTATATAGGAATTTACTCTGAGATAGCTTCCTGCCTTCTAGCCACCAAGTAGGGACATCTTGCTGCCCACTCATGTGCATGAACACTTGAACACATTGGCAACCCTGCACAGACTCACTTCATATGTACTCAAATGCTCTTAGACACACACTGTCACTTACCACTTTAACCCTGAACACACAGTCTATGGAATGACAGTTTCTTTCCCTGATTAAAAATCTCTCCCATACTTCTAAACCCAAAAGCATCTAACTAATTAGCTACCTTCAGTTTGGAAATGTCCTGTCTGGTTCCCCAAATCCCATGGTCTGCAGGGATGGGAAATTAAGAAGTCCTATGCAAATACTTACCAATGCCATAATTCTTTGACTCATAAGCTATATTGGGTTCTATCGCCATTTGGCTCTACTTATTCTCTGAAGCCTGTGTCATCCAGTGCTCCGTTCTCACACCCACAGTCCCATCTATTTTCCCAGGTGCCTACTTCTTTTTGGTGACTTCCAGGGTCTCCCATCTTCTGAAATATTGTACGGCTCTTGCCCTTCACATGGCTTAGTGTATTGTGCCTGCAGCTGACAGATGTCATCAGAGTCCTTACCTCCATGGCTTGCCTCTGTGTACATGTCTGTCCCATCATCTGGACTCCCTGTCACCTCTTGCTGGACTCCCCCCAACCCGAATGGTTGCCTAGGTGACCACCGGTTGCCTAGCACCATCTTTTACCAGCCAGATGGGCTTCCTGTCCTTGGCCATTGTGGATCTATCTCTGACCTGCCACACCTGGAGCAATATGTTCTATCTCCCAGGCTGCCTGACCCATGGTTCCGCATCCATCTATGTCAAGGGAGGAAATTCTTAGATAAGTAACAAGATTGTCGGTTCTGCCAACCTGCGGGCTAATAACACCACTGTATTATTCCAGCCAAGTCAGAGCACCTACCAAGAAATAAATCACAAAAGCTACCCCTAGATGGTCTTTTGAAAAGTCCCATTCCTTGTCCTAACTTGTCACTATAACAGAGATCACAGTGTTCTCAGGATAAGCTGGATGTCACAAAAGACATACTTCTAATATTGTTTTTTAAATCCCTCTAAATTCTTGATTTGGGCAAATTACCAAAACATTTAAAATCACCCTAATAATAACTCAGAGGTGTAACAATACAAAAATGACATCTTATTCAAAATCAGAGGCTGCTACTAAAAAAGCTGGTTTTGTTTGTTTTGTTTAAGACTGGGAATCATTTTTCTAGGCTATCTTTGAACTTGCTATGTATCAAAATGACCTTGAATTTGTGATCCTCCTGCCTCCATCCTCCAAGTATCAGGATTACAGGCATGAGCCATTACACCTTACCCAGTCTCTACCATGCTGGGGAACCAAACCCAGATCTTTGTGTATGCTGGTTGAGCACTGAGGTACATATCCAGCCTACAGCTAAACTTTTAACTAAAGAAAAGTACACACTCATGTGTGCTCAAAGTGGAAGTAAAAAGCCACCAGTAGCACCAATTAGAAGCTATCAGATTTGCTGACCTGTCTCTGTGAGTCTGAGCTGTCTTCCTGGAGCCAATTATATGAATATTCAACAGAACCCTTTCCAAGGTGCACTTTACCCTTTCCATGAAAATGACAGGTTCTGGTCTCCAGCGAGGCACCAGATGATTGGAACACCTGTAGCTTATTTGGAGCAAGGGATGGAAGCCAGGAGACTGCCAACAGTCCTAGACAGCAGCAATGTGATGGAAAGAGGGAAAAACTGTGGAGGGAGGAGAAGAAAGGGAGGAGGAAAGGGATGCCCACTGAAGGAGGGTGGGGACTTTTCCATCTCATCCTGTGCCTGCCTCTCAATGATGGAGAGGTCAGGAGTTTAGCTCTCAGCTGCCAGCTGTCAAACAAGATCACTTGAGAAGGGGTAGGGACTCCAACTTCCAAAGGATTTTATAGTTAATATGTATTTGTAATATATATTCAATGTACATGTTGTTTATATATCATTACATATGTTACATGTACATTACATATAACATATGTACATTATGGTGTGAAGTTATTCAGTATTTCCAAATAGTCAGAGACTAAAGTTCTGAAAATTATTTGGAATATTTCAATTTGAAAAGAAATAATAGCTGATTCCCTGGCCCTGCTCATGGGCAAAGTGGTCACGTAGCTCTTTTATGATCACCAACCCTGGTGACCTGCAGACTTTACCATTTGTCTCTTAGCCAGAACTTACCAAGCTGCCCAGAGCTGGGAATACCACTTGTCCCAGAACTCATACACCATAACTAAATCTGACTACACCCTATGTCAGCCTTGGCTTTTTTAGATGGATTCATAAAACAGATGCCTGGGGTGAGGGCAGCGATTTCTTCGCAAATTAATAAAATGGGATAACCTTGAACTTCCACATAGACCTGAAAATGTCCCCAAAGCACTGTCATTAAACAGAGCCCCCCCCCCTCCCGTTCAGAAGGCTCCCAGATAGCACCTGGCTCTGCCAGTGTGGGTAAAGGATGTTTGAAGTAACCTGTTCACTTATAGTCTGATAAGGTTCAGCACCTCCTTCCTATGACTATGGTGCTGGAGATGCGCACAAAGGGCTTGAGCGAGGGACCCCTGCTTCTTGTCATTCTATTGGAAAGTATAGTGGCTCTGGAAAAATGCCTGGGAAGCTGGAGCCCTGTGATCCTGCGGTGCCAGCCCTGGCTGGTTGTGATGAGACCTCCTCAGACCAAACGCGGGGCTTGTACAGAAGGGGAATGTTAACACAGTTAGGGCCACACGTAGGTGAGAAAAAACTGCAGAGAGGGTGAAGCTCCCAGACCCCCCTTGTGTTTCCAGGGTCTGTAGTCCAGCTCGTGCTCTGGCTGTTTATGTCACTGGGATATTTGAGGCAGGGGAATTGTTGTTTTCCACATAACTACCAATCAACCCTAGTTGTAAAACAGATAATGTTATAGACACAATCTGAACTCTCCTTAGACTGTGGTACATGGAAATGTCCGGGGGGGGGGGCGCTCTCTGGGGAGTCAAGAGTTCTTGGGTCCGTGCTGGTAAACTACTCAGCAATTGTTGCTCTGCACCTTAATCCTCTTAGTTTCACTCCTGGAGCATTAGAGATGGAGTCCTGGGAGGCAGACTACTCACAGTACAGGAGGGACTGCCCGGGGTGGGGGTAGGGGAGTGGGGCCATTATACAGGGTTGACAGCAGGATCCCAAGGGTTGCCAGGGAAGTATTACTGGAAGTCATACAAGCTGCCCCTCAGTGACTTCCCATCACAGGGCAGGCCTACAGCTCCGGAGAAGGTAAAAGAGAGGTCAGAGTGGACGGCAACTCAGGCTTGCCCGGGATCTGTTCATCAGTCCTGTTCTGACTTCTCCAGAGAAGCAGCCACGTTGACGGGAAAGGGGGGTTCACCCAGGAGGCTCCTTGCACACTCATCGCAAGGTCTGACAGTGCCAGAACACCTTTGCAGTTTAGGAGGCGAATCCTTTCCAAGTTAACGGTGTCTTGGAGAAATATCTGAAAGCAGAAAGCTTCAGCACAGCTACCTTCTGAAATCCACACACACGGAGTATTGTTTTCACGCCTTACTGTGGAATCTTTCCAGGTCTGTAGCTTGACTGCTTAGCTAAAACGACAAGTCAAGCATTAGCAAGCATAGAGTGCAGTGGCCAGCTGCGGGCATACTGGGCCTTATCAAGGCAGCCGGGTTATAAGCAGGCTGTGACTCTCATGTCGGCCTCCCTGGGGAACTTACTGGAAGCTTTGCACCCAGGAACCAGGGGCCTGAAGATTCCTCGTGTTTCAGACATTGTCCTTAATTTCCATGTGTTCTGGAGACCTTTGAAAACTAGCTCCAAATCTTACAGCTGATGTTTTATTTCCGGTGGTTGGAGAGTCTGGGGTTGGACGGATATAACAGCAAAACTCACAGACTACTGTGACTTTGCGTGGATCTAAACACGCAGGTACTCACTTAAAACAAAGCACCCCAAAACACAGTCCAGAAAATGACAGGGTGAGGGGACACTTCACTGTGCAAAATAAACTAGAAAGCAGATTTAGTTGCTCCCCAAATCTTTTCTTTTCTTTTCTTTTCTTTTCTTTTCTTTTCTTTTCTTTTCTTTTCTTTTCCTTTTTATAGACTTCACTCGTTGTCCAGAGTGTCCTCAAACTCTTTGGCTCAATTGACCCTTCTTGTCTCAGTCTCCTAATTGTGGAAACTACAGGAGTGTGCTTAATTATTTGTCTAATGCAAAAAGAATTTATGCAAAGCATAAACCCTAACACAGCTCATCCCATGCCATTCCATCCTTGCTGATGAGTTCCAAGGGGAGGGGGGTGGAAAAGAGAGATTGGGGCCCCCAGATTCTGTCAGGGGTTCATATCCTTATTCTAAGGAAAATGGAGTTGCCAATTAGTGGCACTGAATTCCAGATCTACCGCTTACAAGTCACGTGAGCTCATGCCTCAGTCTCTCCATCTGCAAAATGGGAATATTGGTAATTATCCTATTTTTCTATTTATATATTGCACAGAACTCCAATACTTAGGTGTGAAAACTGCTGTGTGTTGCAAAGCCTTTTTTTCCAGAAATGTTTTGTGTTAGTCTATTGACCTGGTTCATTCAGAGAATAGGCCTGAAACATCACTTAATTTATTTATTGTTTTTAACCAAGAGGAAGTAAAGTTCTCTGAGCTTTTCAAGGCCTGCTGAGTGATTTGAACAGTCTGTTCTCCACCTTGTATGTCAAGTGGACCCTCAACACAGTGAAGTGGTTTTTAACAGCCTGAGCATTAGTCATGCTCAATCAGGAGGGGAGAGCAGGGTGCCACCTGCAGAGCAGAGTTCATTGCCAGGAATCCAGGCAGAGAGGAAGCAAGCAGCCCTAGATTCTAACCCTGGAAGGTCTTGAATATGAAGCTGCCAGATGGTCCCAGTCCATCTGGTGGACTGGCAGCAAGAAAGGAACCAGAGAGGGAACATGACAAGGTGCCCTGAATGTATCATCTAGAATCTGCATTCTTGACTCCAACTGTTATTGAAAAGACATAGGGGCCAGGGTCTGGAAGGAAGGGGAGTGTCTAGGAGAGACCAAACCTGTCTCCCATAGGATCTGGACCTACCTACCAAATGATTTGGTAGATTGAGAAGTAAATGCATTTTAGAAGCTGGGGTCAGAATTTTTGGTCAAGAACACTCACAAAGATTAGAAATCTCCAAGGTACACATCTCGATGGATGCATGACTTAAAGATCACTAGGGTCAGGGTGAACTGAAACTGCAGCCTTGTATTACACAACTCTTGTTCAGAATTCCAAGAAAATTACAAGTGCTTGTAGGCAGGAGGTATAGCTAAGTGGAAGAGTGTGTGTCTAACATGCACAAGGTCTAAGGCTTTGGTACCCAGAACCATGGTGTCTTACTTAGGGTTTTTATTGCTGTGAAGAGATGCCATGACCATGGCAACTCTGATAAAGGAAAAAAATTAACTAGGACTGGCTTACAGTTTCAGAGGTTCAGTCTATTCTCATTATGGCGAGAAGCATGGTGGCATGCAGGCAGACATGATGCTGGAGAAGGAGCTGAGAGTTCTACATCTTGATCCACAGGCAGCAGGAGACTGCCACACTGGGCATGGCTTGAGCACATATGAATGTGGTAGTTTGAATGTAATTGGCTCCCATAAGCTCACAGGGAGTGGCACTATTAGGAGGTGTGGCCTTGTTGAAGTAGGTGCGACCTTGTTGGAGGAAGTGTGCCACTGTGGGGATGGGTGTTGAGGTCTCCTTTACTCAAGCTTCCCTCAGTGTGGCACTTAGTTCACTTCCTGTTGCCTGTGGATCAAGATGGAGAACTCTCAGCTCCTTCTCCAGCACCATGTCTGCCTGCATGCCACCATTTTTCCTGCCATGATAATAATGGACTGAACCTCTGAAACTGTAAGCCACCCAAATTAAATGTTTTCTTTTATTAAAAGTTGCTGTGGTCATGGTGTCTCTTCATAGCAATAGAAACCCCAACTCAGACAAGGAGATCTCAAAGCCCACCTCTAAAGTGACATACTTCTTCCAATGAGGCCACACCCACTCCAACAAGGCCATCCCTCCTAATATTGCCACTCCCTATAGGCCAAGCACTCAAACACATAAGTCTATGGGGCCATTCCTATTCAAACCACCACACATGGGGGAAGAAAAGATGCTATTAAGGGTGAGAAAGGTGGTCTTTATCTGCCTCATTTGCATGTGGATGTGATTGTGCCAATTAAAATTCACCTATAGCTAGTGACGTCCAATGGAATGAATATCTACCCACTGGAGCTGTGTGCCCTGCAGGTAGCCCCTACCTGAAGAAGTCTCATTAGAGCCGAGGGGTCTGCCATCTTACATTCCTGTTGCTTGACAAGTCCCATCTAACTTTGCTGCTTTAAACAATAGCCATTGATTTTGGAGAAATGGCTCAGTAGATAATAACATTTACTGCTGTATTTGAGGACCTGAGTTTGGATCCTAGCATTTAAAAAGGAGAACTTAACAACTGCCTGGAACTCTAGCTCCAAGGGGTCTGACTCCACTTGCTGACCTCTATGAACATCTGTACACACACACACACACACACACACACACACACATACACACACACACAAACACTATTTAAAAAAAACAATAGCCATTAAGTAGTATTATGACTCTCTGGCCTTTGATTCCAACCACTAATGAGAAGCTTTGTCTCAGTCCCTAGGAATCATATTTGGAAGTTCTTGAATCCTCTAAGACCTTGGCAGCAACTGTGGCCCAACTAACCTTCCTGTGACACCTCTGACCTGTACCTTTCAGTTGCTCGCATCCCTGTCTAGAAGACTTCCAGTTTCTCTGGGCATTTCACTATACCAGTGAAAGAAACCATGGACTCGGGGAGGTGGGTGTCGTGCACACTGCCACACAAGTGTCAGTTACAGATAGCACCAGTACTAGGGCCCTGTGTCCTCGTCTGTGCACTGCTCTGTTACCTGAATATGGGGGTGTGTGGGAAATGCGTGCCTTTCGATGTACTTGAGAAGTCTTTGCAAGAGGAGACTTTGAGG
Source organism: Peromyscus eremicus (assembly GCF_949786415.1). Taxonomy (NCBI): domain Eukaryota; kingdom Metazoa; phylum Chordata; class Mammalia; order Rodentia; family Cricetidae; genus Peromyscus; species Peromyscus eremicus. The sequence goes on along the minus strand of NC_081419.1, from coordinate 120,481,032 downwards.
GTCATTTGAGGTTAATTTTATGTGTCAGTGGGCTAGACCACACCACCCAAATAGTCCATCAAACATCGTCTTAGATCTCATGATGATATTTTTAGATCAAATTAACCTTTTGAATCAGTAGACTTAGAGTCAAATAGATTATTCCTCATTACGTGGACAGGTCTCATCAATTCAGTTGATGGCCTTAAAAGTAAAAGTGGTATCCTCTAGCCAGGAGGAGCTCTGCAGCAGTCTGCCTCTGAACTATCTCTTCCCAGAGCCCCACATTAGCCTTTCTGCACATTTAATACCAACCACTTACAATCAGTATCTCCATGTACACACTGTTGATCCTGATTTTCTGAGGAGTCCTGACTAATCCAGGAATGAAAAGAATCCCACCCAAAGCATGTGCCAGCAGCCGTGATGATGCATACCTATAATCCCAGGAAGACTATGAATTCAAGGTCAGCCTGGGCTACAAGAAAAGACCCTGTCAAATAAACAAATAATAAGTAAGTTACCACAGTGTTTACTTTAAGTTTGTATCTTTCACCAATATAGTCATTTAATGGGAGTCCTGAGCACATTTTCCCAAGAACACAGTAGTCTTGTTTGTCTACACCTGAGTCATAAACACATTCTTACTTCCCAAGAACAGAGTCAAAGACAAGTGTGTGTGTGTGTGTGTGTGTGTGTGTGTGTGTGTGTGTGTGTGTGTGTGTGTTTAAATGACCTTATTTTCACATAAACCATCCTGGGGCCCAAGACCGAAAAACAAATATTTTCGAAAACGGTGTAAAAAAAGTTTTCCCTCCATAAGACTGCAGCAAAGTTGCCATAAGTCTTCGAGTTGGAGCGAAGAATTCCAGTAGGTTTTCAGAGTGGTAGAACTAAAAACAGAATGATGTGTTTAATCCCAGAGTCATCAGAGTCCCAAAACGTAGAGACCTGGAAGAGGTGGCCACACTGACTCTGGTCTCTGCCCACGCGCTCTGTTGGGCAGCTGTGTTCAGACACCAAGGGTCTTGTGTACAGTGTGACTCCCTGCAGCCCCCTCCAGCAGCCCTCTGCACGGGCGACCAAAGGTCATTTGACTCTAAAGCTCAAGAGCAACATCCCCGATGAGATTTTTATTTTTCTGGTCCACACCGCCACCTGCTGGTGATGGCTGAACCTCTGAGCCAAGGGTTTGCAACTTCCTTTTAGTCAGTTGTCTTATTCTAAAACTCCATTGTTTGAGGTGTTCCTTTACATCCTGCATGAAATTCTTCCATTGCTGTGCCAATTCATGGGACACAAGTTATGCATGTTGACAGAGGGTGTGCAGCAGAATAACAGCCGAGAAGCTAAAAAATAACAAGGTAACGGAACATTCCAGATCTCATTTGGATAATTAGCACCTACACTTGGCCGTTGTTTGATTGCTTGGTAATTGCAGTTGAAGCTAAGCAGGTAAATCTGATGGGTGCGTATTTGTTTGTGGACAAGGTTAACAACGCTGTTGATGAAGCATCCCCTCATCAGTCTCCAGGAGCCCCGTGGTAATTAATGGGCTGTTAGGGAGTTTTTAAATATGCAAATCAATATTGAACAGGGAAATGTCTTCAGATGACAGACAACAGGTCCACGAGAAGCAGTGGTTTGTCATTAATGTGCACTACTCCAGAGACATCATTTGGTACAGGTGGCCAGGAAACTGTCAACATGCACGTGAAAAGCCATTTCAGAGGCTTTCAGAGCATGGATGCCCATAAATTGTCACACAGGCAGAGTCGCCAAGTCTGTCAGGGCTGGAGAGTCACATCCTCCTGTTTCAGCCCTAATGTTACTTCTGTTCCATCATCCCTATGCAAATAAGAGAAAAACATGCATAAAGTCGAGAGTAGCCTGGGTACAGCTGTATGCATTAAGGTGAAACTCCCGAGCTGCTGAGACAAATGGGGTCTTAAAGAACCCTGCATTTGTTTTTCCACCAAAAAGAAGCACATGGTTAATATTTTCAATGAACAGAGAGCTTTCAGGATACTTGTGTGAATAGACAGCATGTGTATAAGCTGTAGGTGGGTGGGGCAAGGGGGATGGAGGTAGGATCAGTCCACAGGACTACTAACAGGAAGAGGACAAGTGGTCCTTGCTTAGCTGTCCTTAGCTTCCTGTGCCCAGTGATACAACTCATCAGTAGCTGGGTCTGCTCCTACAACCAGATAAACCTGTAGCTTACAGTTTGCTCTCTGTCAATGGTCAGTAGGCCACCATGGGCTTAAGAAGTAAGTGGCAGCTTCATCCTATTGGCCAAGCTTACAGCTCCTGAGGCACTAGCATGCAGGGTGCAGGAGATGGCTTGGGGCTCCAGGAGGCTGCCCCTCACTCCTTGCTTAAGACTGCCTTTTGATTAGTGCGTGACTTGAAGTCAGTTGTATGTGCCAGGCCAGCTGGGATTATGACTCTGCCCTATGCTCTCAAATGACCCAAGTAGCTTCCCCGCCTATTAAACTCTTAATGGAATTTACCAAGAGTCATTCAAAAACCCTCTTTACCTTGAGGACAAAAGAAATGGTCATTGAGAAAGGTACTGCAGTGAGGGAGCCTGGGAAGCATGGTAGTTGCCCCCGCAACTGCCTTTAATAAGTGGTTCACCTGCTCAGGGATCAGGACCCCCCTTTTTGTGACCCTCACTACTCCCTCTTAGGTACCAAATACTGACTGAGAGCCCACATAGAAAGCCTTGTCTGGGGTCCCTTTACTGCAGCCAGATTTCCAGTGCTCCTATTTGCCTTGTGTGTATGGAGGGACGGCGAGGTTGATGTTGGGATGTCCTCCTCAATCACTTCTCCATCTTACTTTTTGAGACAGGGCCTCTCACTGAACCTGGAGCTCAGCAATTTGGCCGGGCTGACTGACCAGCAGGCTCTAGCTATCTGTCTGTCTCTACCACCCCTAGCGCTGGAGGGACAGAACCATGCTGCCTAACTCAGTGAGCGTGGGCGCTGGGGATCTGAACTCAAGTTCTCATGCTTGCACGGCAAACCCTTCACGGACTGAACCATCTTCTCAGTCCCATAGTATTTTAACTATACAAAGTAATGTGGCACCATGTGATCATTAGATACACGTATAGAGTGTGTAATGATGCAACCAGGGTTGTGAACATTTCTGTCTCCTCAAACTTGTGTGTGTGTGTTTTAATGAACACATGTAATGACACACATGTTTGGAATACAGTGTTGTATTCGGTTATGTACACAATATGTGCAGACCAAAGCAGCACTGGCTTCTCTGTCTCTGGGGAACCTTATCCAGCCTGGGAACCCACTTATCCAATTACAGTCGTCAGCTTTCATTCATAATGAACTAACATGTAAGGCGTTGACTGACAGGCCCCTGACCTCTGTGGATGCCTTATGAATGAGACAGGATTCCATCTCAACTGCTGGTACCAGAAGAGGGTCCAGGAGAGGAAGTGAGAAGAGGAGGGGGAGGGGAACAACTGGAATTCCACAGACTATGCGCTAAACACGTTACAAGCAATATCTTAATTCTTACCACAACCACCCTCCCAAGAAAATCCTACAGATGCAAAAGTGCAGTTAAAGAGGATTGAAGATTTGCCCAAGAAGAAAAGTGGTTGAGTCCTCTTACCAATACAAACTATTCAACAAGGAATATTTGCACATGAAACACAGAACACATGACTGAAATCCTAGAGAACAAAATGAATCTCTCAGGGTTTAATCCATTTAGTATAGACAAATAGTAGATGTTATGCTACTTATCCGAAGTAATTCAGATAATGGCATTTTGCCTTTATGAATACACATATGTCCACATTTTCATTTATATACACAAGTGTGTGTGTGTGTGTGTGTGTGTGTGTGTGTGTGTGTGTGTCAGAAGGAATCACTAGTGTGATTCAGTTTCTGTCTTGTTAAGGAGTTCATGTCATAGCTGGGAAATGTGTCCTACACAGAGAGTGTAATTGACCAAGATCTCCAGGTGCTACCGCTGACTTCATGCCCCGAGGCTACATTTCCCATCAGCTGCGTTTGGCAATAACAAGAGTATAGTCAGAAATATTATCAAGACAGGGTGTTCTTGGAAACCCAGGTGTTCCGTTTGGGTTTCTATCGCTGTGATAAAACACCATGACCAAAAGCAACTAGTGGAGGAGAGGGTTTATGTGACCCTAAAATTCCTGCCACCATGCTTCATCAAGTCAGGGCAGGAGCTCAACACAAGAACCTGGAGTCAAGACCTAAAGCAGAGAGAGCAGAGGAACCCTGCTTACCGGCTTGTTCCCTGTTATATACACACGCGCACTGTGTGTATAACACTGGACGTTGGGACTTTGGATTAGGAAAACAGTCGAGTACTTTAAGCCAGGCTTAGTTGGCCATCCTAGTAGGAACATGGAAGACAGTGATGCTGAGAGCGATTTCAACTGTGGGGACCCAGCTCAAGAAGTTTCAGAGAAGAAGAATATTAATATGCGGCCTAGAGACCACTCTTGCGATATTTGGGCAACGAATATGGATGCTTTTGCTCTTGTCTGAAAAAATCTGCCTGAGGCTAAATTCAATAGTTTTGGATTAATGGTATTGGCAGAGGACATTTCAAAACAGCCTAATATTGACTGTGTCCCATGATTATTAGTGGCTAGTCTTATGCAGATCTATAATGAAAAGGAGTAAGCTAAGAAAACAAAATAAAATATATACAGTTTGAGGAGAAAAGGGGCACCAGGAAGTATGATGGAGCTAAGTCCAGTGCTCCAGGAGACAAAAAGTTTAAAGGAAAGCCTGGTCCTAAATGGAAGAAAGGGCGTGGTGACCTCAGGGCAAGACCCCACTCAGCTGAGCTTCCAACTTGTGAAAAGGAATTAAAGAAAAGCCTAGGGCCAGGTATGGTGGCACATGCCTCTAATCCCAGCACACTGGAGGCATAGGCAGAGCCAGGTGGTCTACAGAACAAATTCCAGTATAGCCAAGCTTAGGCAGTGAAGGAAACCATTGAAAACAGAAAGTTGATGAAAATGTATTTGAATGAGGGGGCCATGTTCCAGCCCAAACAAGCAGAAGAACTTGGCAGCTTCAGCCACATGATTCTGACTTTAGGGTCAAGGATAAAAGAAAGGGGTTATGGAATCTTCCTCTGTGACTAAGGAAAGCCACTGAGGCCAGGCATATGCCAGGGGTGTTACTGTATAGAGGCATAGAGAGACTGTGTGTGAAGCTATGAAGGTGAAGCCTGGATTGCCTTGGAGACCCCAAAGTGTTCAAGATGTCAGAGCTATGGGATACCTACCAAGGAAAGCTGCTAAGAGGGAGTGGAACCAGCCCAAGAGAAAGAAGTGTGTTGGAGTCAACAAAGATGAAAGACGTTGGAGATCTGAAGAGTGTTTTGACATCAGACACGGAGATGGAGATGCAGAGTTTGGAGTTTGTGCGGCTGGTTTTGGGTCTTGCTTTGGTCCAGTATTTCCGCACTATGCTCCCTTTCCTCCCTTTTGGAATGGTAATGTATATCCTGTGGCATCATGTGTTAGAAGTTGGTGATCTGCTTTTTTACTTTGATTTTATAGGGGATTACAGTTAAGAGATTGCTGGGAGTCTCAGGGTTTGTTCTGGAGAACCGGCATTAAAGTGTGGTGCCTTGCTTCATGGAGACACTCTGCTGCAATAGCTATGGAGACCTAAAAGTGCCCCCAAATAGTGTGAATAAATCTCACATACTGAGAGGACTGAGCAAAGCCATTTGCAAACAAAAGTGGTACTCTGGCAGATAGGTGTGAATATTCCTGTTAGGAGCAGAAGAATGGCCCCTGTAAGGGGTGGGTAGTGACTGTGGGCATGAGAACACCATCTGTGAATGCCCTCTTTCTGGTGCCAGATGCTGTTTAGAGAGGTGAGTGTGAGCAGAGAAAACTCATGGCACCCTATAGTGAGAATCATTCACGCTTCTGCAGTAGACTTTAAGTGTTTTTTAAAAGATGCCAGGCCTTGTGAAACACACCTGCGATCCCAGCTTTTTGAGAGGCTGAGGCAGGAGGATCACAAGTTGCAGGCCAGCCTGAGCTACAGAACCAGACTGTCTCCAAAGAAAAACTATAATAAGCAAAAAATGGGCTGCGTTCTTTCTTTGGCCATTCACGGAATTATCAAATGCTGTGTCCTGATTCTCTTCATCTTAAGGGGTCTGCAGTTTAACGGGGAAAAGACAGGGACCGAGTACTGTGAGAGTCCCAGGTTAACATGGGGGAGGGGAGATTTGGCTCTGGGAAAAGGTTCTGTGTACGTGACACTGAGTGAGGAGTATATCGCACAGCATACGTTTGCAGCTTAGGAAGTCAGATTTTAAAAAAAGAATAAAAAGAATAAAATCTTTGTTTTATGTAACATACGTAGCCCGCTCAAGTTCAAGAGTGAACATCGTGGGCTGGAGTGTTCCTCAACGATGGTACGCTCATCTAGTGGGTGCAGGCATTGGGTTGGTTCTAGATCCGAAGAAAGAATTTCCGTTTATCAACCCCAAAGTAGTGTGAGAGCTGAGGAGCAAAAAGCCCAGCAGGCACTAGGAGCTGTACTTCTGTTCTCGGTGGCCTCCTCCTGTGTCAGGCCAGGACGATGCCATTCGGGAGACCACACTGAAGGCAGAGTGGAAAAGCTGCTCTTTCCAGAAGAGCGCTAAGTTTTAAGAGCACCCTGAGTTCACTGAGACGCCCCCCCCCCCAAATGGCAAGACTCAGTCCCTATTTTTCCTAAGCCATTCCGAATCTTCTCCAGCAGAGGGCGCTCGAGAAGAGCTGGCCGAAAAGCCTGCTTGAAACCAGTTATTTGATAAAAAACACCCACCAGGTGATCTCAGGACTCTGGGCTGCTGCTCTCTGGCCCTCCACCCCACCGCACAGTGCCCAGCCCCTCTCCACTGCCGATGACGCAGGAAACAGGCCCTGAAACATTCAAAGTATACGATGGTCACTGTTGAGGGTAAAACACCGAAGAACTGCTTGGGGCTCAGCACTTTTTGGGGACCCACGGGGATCTCCTTTCATGAGTCACAGGTTTCTCTTCATACCTCAGAGTGAATCTTCCTTTCTTACAACGCCCCCCAATTCCCTTTGAGAAAAAATGGTAGGGTGGGGAATAGTTACTCAAGACATCTTAAAACACTACCGCAAGGTCACCTCCGTTTCCACTGAGTAAATCAGGTTGTTTGAATGCATCCAGACAGTATCATAAGGCTACGCAGAGAAACCCTGAATCTAAACAAGCAAACAAACAAACAGGAAGACTAGTTCAAGCAATATTATTATTCCTTTCATTAACTCCCAAATATGTCCAAATGATCAATGGCTTTAAAAATTTTGCAAAGGGAAGGAATTTTTTTAAAATAACAATTCTTTCTGATTAAATTGTTCTGACTTCTCTCTCTCTCTGGAGGCCTGTGGAATCTCGCAGATCTTGGTTTTTGGAGGGAATGCTGCCATCTGGCGGCTGTGAGAATTGCTACTCATAACTGACTGCTCAAGGCTAAGAACTTTGAGCAGGCTGACCTACCCAAGGGACCTCTCCTCCCAAGGGTGTAGCCACTCCGAGGTGTAGCTCACCTAATGATTGAACAGGAGGAGGGGTAATGGGCTCTGTCCCTTGTCCTGGATAGTTTTATGTCAGCTTGACACAAGCTTGAGTCATTTTGGAAGAGGGAATCTCAATTGAGAAAATGTCTCCACCTGGTTGCCCTGTGGGCAAGAGGGTGGTGCATTTTCTTAATTGATGATTGATATGGGGGGGGGGGGCTCAGCACTGCAGGTAGTGCCACAGCTAGGCTGGTGGTCCTGGGTGCTAGTAGAAAGCGGACGAGTAAGCCATAGGGAGCCAGTAAGCAGCACTCCTCCGTGGCCTCTGCATCAGCTCCCACTCGGAGGTTCCTGCCTTGTTTGAGTTCCTTTGAAGATAAACTGTGATGTGGAAGGGTAAGTGAAATAAGCTCTTTCCTCCACAAGTTGCTCTTGGCTGTGGTATTTCATCACAGCAATAGTAACCCTGACTAATACAGGCCCCTTGCCCAAGTTGGGATGATCCTGAATGCACCTCTTCATTCCAGAGCTCCTACGGGACTGAGATGCTGCCTTGCCAGATCTCATGCACCCCCACCCTGGTACCATCCCTGCCTTCCCGGCCTCCAGAAGAAGTAGGGCCAGGTCGCATTCTCCTATGGAGGAAGGTGCACGAGGACAATTTGGTGGTTGTGATATGGTCTCCGGTCTCATGACCATTGCGCCAGCAGCTCTCCTTCCACTCACGCTAATGGGCCACACAGGGAACGGCCTCATGGTACCAGCTGACTGAGAGGGAAAAGAGAGCTTGGTTCGTGGGTGTTGTTTTTAAATCTGAAATATCCACCCGATCCGCCATGGGCCCATATCTGAATGCTTGCTCTCCAGCTTGTGGCACTAATTTGAAGGTCACCAAGTCCTTAGGAGGTGCTGGCAGTCCTAAGTCACTAGGCCTGTGAAGGTTATGTCCTACCCTGTTGGGCTTCATCTTTGCTTCCTGGTCCACAGCCATGTGAAGACCCTCTGGTCCATGCTGCTCATACCGCCAGACCTCCCCTGCCCCCTGGGACTCAAATCTCTAAAACTGTGAACAGAGATCTTTCTTCCCATAAGTCCTCATCAGGCCTTTTGTCACAGTGACAGACAAGCAGTGATTCGGTGAGTAAAGGGCTTGGAATAGAGTGGGTGAGGGGCTTGGAATACAGTGGGTGAGGCGCTTGGAATAGAGTAGGTGAGGGGCTTGGAATAGAGTGGGTGAGGGGCTTGGAATAGAGTGGGTGGGGGCTTGGAATACAGTGGGTAAGGGCTTGGAATAGAGTGGGTGGGGGCTTGGAATAGAGTGGGTAAGGGCTTGGAATAGAGTGGGTGGGGACTTGGAATAGAGTGGGTGGGGGCTTGGAATAGAGTGGGTGAGGGGCTTGGAATAGAGTGGGTGAGGGGCTTGGAATAGAGTGGGTGGGGGCTTGGAATAGAGTGGGTAAGGGCTTGGAATACAGTGGGTAAGGGCTTGGAATAGAGTGGGTGGGGGCTTGGAATAGAGTGGGTGGGGTCTTGGAATAGAGTGGGTGGGGGCTTGGAATATAGCGCAGGATGAACCTTGGCAGCAAATGTCTTCAGCCCCATTCAGTGTGGGCATGAAACAGTCACAAGGGCCATTCTCTAATGCACAGGGCTGCGGCGGTGGGCACTTGCAAAGGGAAGTGGTTTTGTACTACAGAATACACATTGGCTTATGAGGGACTTAGAAGGAGAAAGATTGGGAACATGGATGTCTGGGAAAGAGACGTGTCCCCAAAGTTCCAGTTATCTGTGGTCAATCATGGTCTGAAAACAGTGACTAGAAATAAGTTCCAAGTTGTAAGTTGCACACTATTATGAGTATCATGATGAAATCTAGGACAATCCTGATCTATCTGCCCAGGACAGGACTCGCCCCTCCCTCCCTCCATCCCACTCTATACACTCCCCATATATTTGTCACTTAGTAGCTGTTGTGGAATATTATTTTAATTAGGCAAATATGTGTTCCATCTGTTTATGCTGTGGAATCTTACTTTAACTGTGTAAAGGTGTGTTACTTTTGTTTATGCTGCACTTGTTTAACTATGGTGTAATAGGTGTGGATGCTTAGGAAAAATAACAGTGCATGGAAAGTTTGGTATTACCTCACTTTTGAGGCCTCCACTGGTGTTCTGAGCATGTATTCTCCCTTGATTTGATTTTGTGTTTGGAATTAAAAACTGTCTCCGTTAGGATTTCTATTGCTGCCATGAAACACCATGACCAAAAAGCAAGTTGGGGAGGAAAGGGTTTATTCAGCTTACACTTCTACATTGCTGTTCATCACCAAAAGAAAGTCAGGACAGGAACTCAAGTAGAGAAGGATCCTGGAGGCAGGAGCTGATGCAGAAGTCATGGAGGGGTACTGCTTACAGGCTTCCTTACTGCTTTCTTATAGAAGCAAGAACCACCAGCCCAGGGATGACACCATCCACCATGGTCACTAGTTGAGAAAATGCCTTACAGCTGGTTCTCTTGGAGGCATTACCTCAACTGAGGCTCCTTCCTCTCTGATGACTTTAGCTTGTGTCAAGTTGACACACAAGACCAGCCAGTACAAAGACCGTCCTTGGTGCTATGCCCACTGTAAGTAGAACTCAGGCATGGATATAGACATGACCCTCTGTGCTGGATAGTTTCATGTTGATTTAACACAAGCTAAAGTCATCTGAGAGGAGGGAACCTCAATTTAAAAAAATGCATATAGCAGATCAAACTGTAGGCAAGCTGGTAGTGCATTTCTTTATTAGTGGTGGATGGGGGAGGGCTGTTGTGGGTAGTGCCATCCTTGGGCTGGTGGTCTGGGGTTCTATAAGAAGTCAGGCTGAACAAGGTAGTAGTCAGCACTCCTCCACAGCTTCTGCATCAGCTCCTGACTACAGGTTCCTGCCCTATTTGGGTTCCTTTTTTTTTTTTTTTTGAGACAGGGTTTCTCTGTGTAGTTTTGGGTGCCTATCCTGGATCTCGCTCTGTAGACTAGGCCGGCCTCGAACTCACAGAGATTCGCCTAGCTCTGCCTCCTGAGTGCTGAGATTAAAGGCGTGTGCCACCACCACCCAGCCTTCTGTTTGGGTTCTTGTCCTGACTTCCATCAAGGGTTTGGTAGTAGCATGAGATAAATAAACCCTTTCTTCTGCAAGTTGCTTTGGTCATGTGGTTTCATCACAGCAATAATCCTAACTAAGACAATCTCACACCACAGTGACTACCATGACTAACCATAACAATGAACACTACAACTGACCACCCCAGGGTTTACTATGGCTGTCCACACTGATGAATATCACAGTGACCACAACATCTGACCATCACAGCAGACACCGAGACTGACCACCGTGGTAACCATTACTGCTGAACACAAGCATGACCACCATAATGACCACTGTGACTGACCATCAGAGTGGACACTTCAACTGACAAGCACAGTGACCTTAGAAGTGACCACTAACATCGTAGAAACTACAACTGACCACAAAAGTGACAACAAAGGTGATAACTACAACTAACCACCAGAGTGGACACTACAGCTAACCACAAAAGTGACCACAGAAGTGACCACTATGGCTGACCATCAGGGTGGACACTACAACTGAACGCCAAAGTAACCACAACAGTGACTACTGTGATTAGCCATCAGAATGGACACTACAGTTGACCACAAAAGTGACCACAGAAGTGACCACTATGGCTGACCATCAGTGTGGACACTACAACTGAACCAAACAAATGTTGTAACATCCACAAGTGGATCTAGGTTGATAACTTCTGTTTGTGATTGAGTGCTATTCTGAGTTTTCAGAGCTATTCTGGGTCAGTAGGGGCCAGTACTGTAACTTCTTCCTGTGTAAAGGTCTGTTAAAGATGTCTATAAAAAGCTATCCTTCAGATCTTTTCCATACCATGCTGTATGTGCTGGCCAACAAACATAGAACAAAGCCCTTTGGTAGCGACAGACACAGTTCAGACACACATACAACAGGCAGATACAACACATGGGCACAGTAAACACATACACACACACACACATACACACACACACACATACACACACACACACACACACACACACGGCAAGCCACAGACCACAAACTATAGACAGACAGAAGATACAGGGAGAGAAGTGGAGAAATCAAACTTTGGCTCAATCTTGGTCAAATTAATCCAAGAGGAAGTCTTTTTTAAAAAGTTATTATTTCTTAACGCGACACTGACCCATTTGGTGCCCTGTTGAGGTTTCTTTAAGGCTTTAAAGACTGCTGAGTTATGCATACCTCCTGACCTAATGTCAAGACCCTGAAGGTGGACTTGGGGGTGTGGTCACTGAACGTATTTGTTCTTCCCAACATGATCACTTGGATAAATCTAGTGTGGTACCTTGCAAATAAACTCTTCTCCTCGCATTATTTTAAGTTGAATGTCAAGAATGTCAAATGGGCCTTTAATTTTAAAGGGCGCACGCCTTTAATCCCAGCACTCGGGAGGCAGAGGCAGGCGGATCTCTGTGAGTTTGAGGCCAGCCTGGTCTACAAAGTGAGTTTCAGGACAGGCTCTAAAACTACACACAAAATAACCCTGTTTCAAAAAACAAACAAACAAACAAAGCATCACGTGATATAAATGAGCCGATACTGGTCAACAGGCATCCACTCTCCACAATGCCCAAGTTTCTTTCTAAAGGCAGCTTCTTTATGCTGACTCTCCCAGACTTGACCGGGGTTCTGCATACACAAGACAGGGACCCAGTTCTTATACAGCGTTCCTTCCTCTTACTTTTTACAGTCCACTCCCTGCTGAGTCCAAGTCCACAGTTACCTCTTACTGTCAATCAATATCATCCCTGTACTTCCCATTTTCTACAAATGTATAGGGCTCTCTTGTCTACTCACCAGAGACCTCTAGGTCTCTCTTATTTTTACGGGCTTGTTTCTCTTTGATCTATTAACCCTTTTCAGTTGGATTTTAGGAGGTCCATTACACACACACACACACACACACACACACACACGCACGCACGCACGCACGCACGCACGCACGGCAGAGCATTTGTTGTTAAGTGAGAAAAGGCTTATTACAACAGAGGAAAGGTAAGTAATCAGTGGTGCTCTTCAAGTTCCCCATTGATTGCCCAGCTCTCGGCAGATGGCATCCTGTAAACTTAGAGATGAGTGCACACACTTAGTGTCAAACTCACTAAACCGGATGTTCATTCTGTCTGCTGAGTGGACACAGGGCACTTAGGAAAGTGACATGAGATGCGAACACATTTTTATTACTGCTGTGTGACAATATTAATTCAGGAGAGAGATGTGACAAATCCCTTGTTCCCAAGCATTTGTTATGTACTTAACATTTAGAGATGACAAATTAAAAGTGGGGATTAAGGAGAGAGTGAGAGATTATAGTGTTCTTGTCTGTAATATAAAATATACCTGTTTTGTATAAATTAAGGTTACATTAGTTGGCTGCTAAGTATGATAAAGGATAATAATAATGGGGAAATGAGAAAAATGTTTAAGATAATTATTATGAAAATATTAAAAGCTTGGTTTTATTCTGTCTTCAACATATGTTTAAGAATTTTAACCTTATCTTTGTGTTAAAGGTATGTTAATTACATGCTTTCCTTCTATTTTCCTAGAAAACAGTGCATCAGGACCATTTTTTAAGGCTTAACCAGAGAAACAGAGCCAATAGAGCCAGTGGGAATCACACAGAATAAAGAGGTATTTACTATAATCAGTTGCCTAATGTGGCCGTCAGCGGCCAAGTCCCATGGTCCCTGCCTCCAGGCTGGAGAGCCAGTAGAGTCTGAAGGTCTCTGAAGCAGGGAGCAGACAGCATAGGTTCCATCTGTGGGCAGGAGGAAGTGAGGGGCCAGCTCTGATGCTGAAGCAGGAAAAAGGGAGGTGTCTTTGTCAGTGTTCTGCTGCTGTGAAGAGACATCCTGACCATAGCAACTCTTATAAAAGAAAGTGTTTAATTGAGGTATGCTTGCATTCAGAGGTGTAGTCCATTGTTGTCATGGTGGGAAGCATGGCAGCACACAGGCAGACATGGTGCTGGACAAGGAACTGAGAGTTCTAATTCCAGATCTGCAGGCCCCAGGAAGAGAAAGAGATGGCCACTTGGCCTGGCTTGGGCTTCAGAAACCTCAAAACCTATCCCCAGTGACATACTTCCTCCAATAAGACACACCTACTCCAACAAGTCCACACCTCCTAATACTGCCACCACTCCCTGGTGACTAAGCATTCAAATCTATGAGCCTGGGGCTGGGGGAGCATTCTTATTTAAACCACCACAGGAGGCAAATTCTCCTTTATTCTGGTTTTCCTTCTGTTCAAGGCCTTGGTGGTTTGAGTGAACCCACTCATTTGGGAAGGGCCAACTGCTTGACCTAGTTCACAGATTCAAATGTGAATCTTCCGCAGAAACACCCTCACACACACCTAAAAGTAACATTTGCTGGGACATCCATGGCCCTGTTGACAAAAGAGACCTGTCACAGTACCCCTTCGGCTGGAGTATGGGTCCCTACAGCTCTTACAGAGTGACATTTGTCTAGACAAGAGATTCTCTTAGCAAAGTGGGAGATCAAAGATGGGCAGGCAGCACCAGCTCTGCAGATGGAGGCCCCCTAGAGAATCACTCCCATCATGCCATGTCTGTGAAAGATCTTCCTCTTTCAGGGGAATTGGGAAACACTTCAAGTTTTCATGATTTTAAAAGAAAGCTCAAATATCTGGAAAAATCTAGACAAGTCTGTTTCATCCACATGGTCAATCATGGTGACTCAAGTGACAGGGTGACTTAGCCCTTCCCTCTGCCCAGCAGAGGGGTCCCACATTCTCCTAGCCTCTGACAGGCAGCTTTGAGGGTTATCAACAACCGCCAAATGCACATATATTATGGTCTCCTTGATAATCTGTCTGCTTCGGTGTTAGGGCAAATTGAGAAAATGAGTCTGGGCATACAAAAACACAATAAATTAGCTGAATGCTGGCAACACACAAAAGTAGAAGTTATTATCCCAGTAACACACAATGAAGGAACTCTTCATTTTAACAGGAAAATTACAGGCTAGCATGCATGAAAGCATGGGAATTTAGGTTCTCTTGTCCATTTCTGGATGGTGCCCAAGGCGCTCACAACCATGTAATTTGTTAGGACAAACCATTAAAAAATTTTTTAAACTATTTTTTAAAGTAAAAATGATTTTTTTCCTCCTATAATTATTCTCAAATATACCCCTACCCTCTGTGTGTGTGTGTGTGTGTGTGTGTGTGTGTGTGTGTGTATGTGTGTACTGGGGATTGTGTGTTGGCTTTGCGCATGCTATGTAAACACTCTACCACTGAGCTATATTCCTAGCCTCATTCCCCATTCTCAAGTCTTTTTTAAAAAAAAAATTTTATTTTATATGTAGGAGTGTTTGTCTGCATATGTCTGTAAACAACATGTGTGCCTGGTGCCCACAGAGGCCAGAAGAGTGCATTGGATCCCCTAGAACTGGAGTTATAGATGGTTGTGAGAAAGTCATCTGTTCTTAAATTTTACTGAACTATTTCTCATCACTTTGTAAACAAGAAGCAGAGAAACGGAGTGAGTCTCCTGAAACATTTTTGGATGAAGTCCTAATATTTAATAGAAATGGGGTTATCAAATTCCTGGTCTAGAATGCTAAGTTCAGACTATTGCCTAGCCTCCAAAGTTTCCAGAGAGAACAGAATGTCAGACAGTAACTGGGGTGGGAGTGGGAGGTCCTGTCCTAAGTATGGGCAGCATTCTCCAATAAGTTGGAGACGTGGGTAGAATAAAAGAAGAGAGAGCGAGCTACAGCATACGAGTTCCACTCTTCTTGAGTGAGTGTATCTGTGGCTTTTGCCATTGCCACAGACATCACACCACTCAGCCTCTGCAGCCATGCAGTGTAGAGTCACACCAGAGAGCTTCCAGGCCTACAGCATCCAGCTGGGGCTTCTAAAGCTTCCTGCCTGGTTCTTTACCTCTCCTGCAAGCAGGTGATCCAGCTCCTATGGTGTAAACCAAGCCAGTAAGTCCCCTTTTGAGAGACTGTGGTAGTTGGGGGAAGAGAGAGAGTATTGGTTCTGTTCCCTAATGAATCCTGACTAATACACATGACTGCAAAGAAAGCTCTTGTTCTGGCTTATCTGTTGCTGTAATAAACACCATCTGACCAAAAAGCACCTTGGAGAGGTCCCAGAAAGAGATTTCACAGCATTCTAACAACTTGCCAAACATCTTGAAGATGAGGCTAGAGCTGGGGTGATAATGGTGAGCCAGAAACTAGCACTGTCTGTATCATGGATTCTCAACCTGTGGGTCATGACCACTTCACAGGGGTTGCCTTAGACCATTGGAAAACACGGATATTTATAGTATGGTTCATAACATTAGCAAAAATTACAGCTATGAAGCAGCAATGAAAATAATTTTGTGGCTTGGAGTCACCACAACATGAGGAACTGTATTAAAGGATCACACAGCATTAGGAAGGTTGAGAACCACTGGATTATCCAGACTTCTCGCCCTCTACTTAAAGCTACACTTCATCTCATGACCCCAAAGATGCACTGTGAGTCACTAGACCTCTTTATTCCTCTTCCAAATGTGGACACACTGGATAAATATCCCCTTTTTTTCCTGATTTTTGTTATTACTTTGTCTGTTTAATTGGTCTGTGGAGGACAGGTAATGGAGGCTGGCTTGTTAAGGCTGCCAGGATCCAGGCTCTGACCAACACAACATCAGTAACAACGAGCAATCATCAGTGAGCTCTGAGCAGAGGAGCGGGGTGATGAGGTAAAGAGCGTGTGGAGGTGGCAGAAGTGTGTAAGAGGGGCTGGAGAGGAAGGAGCAGAGGGCACTGTAGCAGGACGCCACAGCAAAGAATGTGTATCTGTACCCTAACCTCCCGGTGCTGGGAAATGCAGGCTGCTGGAGGGAATGGCTTTAACAAACACCCACCCTCCACTTCAGCACTTGAAATAACCATCCAGCTGACTGTGACTGCATACATTTAGGTTGATCTGAAAAGGGATGCCAGCATTCCTTTGCAATGTCGCCTCGTTATCACATCACACTGCTTATTTAAAACAAGCAGCGCTGTGAGGTGGGAGAGTCACCTACCTGGGTGAGGGATTCCTCCCCTAGAGCACCTTCTCACAGAACCAAATGGATAGCAGAAGAAGGGTTAGTGGGGTTTTAATGATCTCAGGGCACAGGGAAAAGATAGTATACCTTGCAAGAAGGAGCAAGGCCCGCGAATCATGAGAACAAAGAACCTGGCACTCTGAGTCTTGGGTGTAGCTCTTATTGAGATTGGTAAGAAACTGTCTTCTGCCCAGGATGACTCGAAATCTGTGCTCCATCTTGTCAAGCCAATTGAGGAAGAAATAACTGCATTCCATTACCACTGGCTTAACTTTTCGATTGGCTCAAGGTTGTTCAGTGTAGCCCAAAACTTGGGTGGATGTTTGATATAGGAGGCTAGTGTGAGAGCCAAAGTTACATTTGAAGTTTAATAACTATGCCTAAGAGACCCATGAAATAAAAATGCCTCTGATCTGCAAGCCAAGAGTGTTCCTGAAATGCTGGTAGCTGTTGTTTATGGGAGATAACAAGTCACATGTTTTTGACTTCCCTAAACAAGTTCAACCCATCTATACCGGATATGCTTGATCACATGTGGGCGGGAGGTTCACAGGCTAGAGGTACATCAGGATGTATGCTTGTCCCTGATTGGACCTGATGGGAAATGCAA
The DNA here is from genome assembly GCF_949786415.1 of Peromyscus eremicus. NCBI lineage: Eukaryota > Metazoa > Chordata > Mammalia > Rodentia > Cricetidae > Peromyscus > Peromyscus eremicus. The sequence continues at coordinate 120,463,654 of NC_081419.1, read as the reverse complement.
TGAATCATAGGTTTTCCTTCTAAGTCGCTGCAAACTGGAATTCTGGGCCATTTCCTGGGAACCCGGGCACGGACCTGGCCAGAGCTCATCCATCTGGCCAATATTTTAATTGCAGTTTGTTTCAAATTTGGCTTTAAATTGTGGTAGTGGTCTTATTCTCGATCGATAGGATTAACACTAGTCACATTTATTACCAAATTTACTTTTTTGTTTCCCCTCCCTGCTCTCCACCCAGTTCCTTCCCAGCACCTCCCCTCCATCACTCCTTCTCCTGTTTCTCTTCAGACATGGCCCTCCCATGGATATCCATCCAGCCATGGTATATCAAGTTGCCATGAGATGAGGCATTGCTCTTCCATTGTGGCTGGATAAGGCAATCCGGTGTCAGGGAGATCTGTTTGTGTTGATTGCTCTGTGACCACCAGTGGAGTCTGACCTCGGTTCAAAGAGCAGAGTCCATATTCAGCTGGCAGAGGTGGACCCAAGAGTTTCCAGGCAAACTCAGAGGGAGCTAGAAAGACACACAAAGGAGAAAAGGAGGGGCCAAGGGGTTGCGTGGTCTTTTTGATCCAGGAAGTGGAGAGGGGAAGGATTATGTCTAGGTCGCTCTGTGGATTTCTCAGGTTTATTCCCTAATATTTATCCCTGAGTTTTATTTTTTAATAAAATGATAAAAGAAATCGAAATATCTGGCATCCAATGTGTGGTGACATCACATGGTAGTTTTTAAAACTGCCACTTCCCCTTATGACCCTGTGCTACCACGGGTCACCAGCTTTTCACGCCAAGGGCTTTTCCTGTTGTGATCTGCACAGCCACACACCCCCCACCTCCCCTACCCCCCACCCCCGCCTCCCCGCCTCTGCAGCCACCTGAGTCAGCTGCTCACTGCTGGCCCTGTCATCCAGGGGATTCGGTGCCCCCACCACTGCATCCTAGCCAAGCAGGTGGCTTCTGCTCATTTTCCGCTCATGCCTGCTTCTCAGGCTACTCCCTCCCCCTCCCTGCATATCCAGCACAAATACCGGGGGGGTGGGGGGGTGGGGGGGGAGAGTGGAGCAATCCAGCTGCTCCCCTCTCAGGTCAGTCCTGCCTAGACAGCACAGTGCCAAGCCTGTGTAAAACTAGTCCAGCTGCCTGGTACCCCCCACGCCACCACCGCCATGGCCCTCACCCTCCACAGCCTCTGCTTAGGGCTCAGGCTTTTACTACTGCTGCCATGGCTATAAGCTGCTGAAGGGACCAGCCTTGCATGACCCTGCTGAGCAGCCACAGCTAGCCATCACTAGCAATGGGTGGGGCAGTCCTGTCCCGTGCTGCTGTGTCCCAGCCACATGGATTTCTCTATGTTAGCTCTTCAGGCAGCTTGGTACCCCTCCCCACATGGCGCAGCACATGAACAGCCACAGTGGTCCCTAGCTCAGGTGTGTGGGTTATTGTGGCTGACTGGGGCACCCTGACACCAGCTGCCACCGCTGCCACCACTCAGGTTGGAGCTCATTTGTGCCTGGCTGGTCCCCAAGCTGCCAGGTGCTGAGCCAGAGCCATTGGCTGCTCTTGCATTTGGCTCTCTCCCTTAATAACAGCTCCCCTCCTGCCTCAGGGCTGTGCCTGCCCTCTCCACTGGCATAGTCGAACATCACATGGTCACTGCAGCTGATTACCCTCATACAGCTCCACCTACACTATCAGCATCATCAGAGCTGGTAAGACACTTGGGAATTTTTAATCGGGGAATCAGGTTAAAAAAAAAAAAAAGAGGAAAATCTTTCCCATGTTAAGAATTAGAAATATTACAATGTAGGGGTTTAGGATTATGTTTAGTGCTACTATGGATGGCTTGCAAATGGAAAAAATAAATGAGGGGATAAACAACTTAGCTGAGATTGGCATAATGTCAATCATAATTATTATCGGCTTGGTAATTCATATTTTATCCTTTAAAAAGTGGTTTGATAACTGTGCCAATATGATAATTCCACTGATAAGATACAAACCTTAGAAAGACTTACTATTGATAAAGTATAAGCTTTAGAAATACTACTGATAAGATACAAGCCCTGGACTAATGAAAATAAGAAAAATCTTCAGACACAGTCAGAGGAATTTAGAGCAGAACCTACCACACCATTGCATTATGAATTGGAAGAGCAGTGGTCCAAGGTTATTAGAAAACCAACCTTAATTTGTCCAATTACCATAGAAGAATGACCACTAGATGACAGGTATCCCCAAGGATATGGAGAAGCTAACTGGAATCCTGCCAAAATGTTAGATTTGAGGAGATCTAAGGAAGTAATAGTTTCATATGCTATACATTCACCTTTTGTGAAGCCAATGTTAAATTCATGGGCAACTAGAAAGAGAATTATTCCACAAGACTGGAAAGATTTAGCTACAGCAATATTGGAAGCTGGTCCTCAGTTACAATGGAAAACATGGTGGAGAGAGGAAGTTGGGGCCATAGAACAATGAAGTAGGCCTAGAGGTATTGAAATTTCCCAAGACCAGTTTCTTCTTGAAGACCAGTAAGTTGATTTGCTGTGGAACAATCTTTGTACACTGTAACTATGCATTGCTTTCATTGTTAATAAAAAGCTGATTGGCCAATAGCTAGGCAGGATTTTCAGGTCAGAGAAAACACTGGGAAGAAGGAGGGCAGAGTGTGAGGAGTTGTGAGCCAAATAAGGAAGAAGCAACATGGGAAGTTCATAGATGAGGTAAATGAGTCTCAGGGCAACACTTAGATTAATAGAAATGTGTTCATTTAAGTTGGAAGAGCTGGCTAGAGACAAGCCTAAGCTATTGGCCAAGTATTTATAATTAATATTAAGTCTCTGAATGGTTATTTGGGAGTAGCTACTGAGACACAGAGAAACTCTACCTACACTGATTTGGAAAGACAGTCTATATTTGATGATCAAACCTTGGCTCTATGCCATTCAGCAGCTTTGAATGCTTGGGACAGAGTTGAAGAATCAGGAAAGAGGACTGAGTCATTTATTAAAATTATACAAGGCCCAAAAGAAGCCTTCACTGATTTTTTACAAAGATTTCCTTCAGCTGTAAATAGAATGATATCAGATCCAGAAGTTAGGCAAATATTAATTGAATCTTTGGGTTTTAAAAATGCTAATTCACAATGCAAGAGGGCAATCAGGCCTTTAAAGACAAGATCAGCACCCATAAATGAATAGATCCAAAAATACAGTTGATACTGGACCTTATACACATGATGATACTTGGATAGGAGAGGTGATTTCCAAAACACATCAATAAAAATCAAATGGTCAGATGTTTCAATTGTGATAAACAAGGTAATCTAAAACTGGATTGTAAGCAAGGAATTCCTAGAAACAATGTTTTTCTAGAGATAATCCAAACAGAAAGCCCCAGCCTTCTGGAATATGCAGAAGGTACTGCAAAGACTGACATTGAACTAATGAATGTAGATCATCAAGAGACAAGTAACCCTTTGCCATTGGAAAATACCTTAGGGAGCCTCTTACAGGCCCCAACATCAAATTTGGTTCAATCATTCCCTGTCAACATGGGGGAAACTCCTCCACAGAGCAATAAAAGGACCTAGTTCCTCTTGTTAAAAACCATACTGCTCTGAATGACAGAAGAGCTTCAGTAGATAAAACAAAATTTTCAGGAAAAACCATAAAATAAATATTTTGGCAAATTTCTATAAATGACCAAAGACCAAAGCTAAAAATACGGATAAATTGCATTGTATATGGATAAATTGCATTGTAATTGAAGGTTTAGTTGACACAGACACAGGTGTAACAATAATTTCACTAAAATCTTGGCATCCAGATTGGTCTCTTCAGGAAGTAAATGTTCAGCTTCTTGGGATTGGAACTTTATCTCAGGTAAAACAAAGTGCAAGATGGGTCAAGTGTATAGGGCCAGAAGGACAGAATTAAATCAGCCTGTATATGTTAAAGTTGTGTTGACCTCAGTACCAAGATAAGTGTTACATTGGGGAAAAGGTTTTGATTTTATTTCCACAGGAGAAGAAAAGCCATGGATACCATCAAGATTGATATAGACTAGATTTGAACAGGAGAGACCTCTTGATTAGGAAAGTCAACAGTTCATCAAACTGCATGGCCCATTCCATCTGAATTAACTTATAAGACTTAACAAATGTCTTTCATTTGATCAGACATAACCTGCCAAAAAGGGAAACTCCCCAAAGTTAGGGTTGGGACAGAATTTTGTTTTTGTCTTTCCAGGAGAATAAAAGCATCCAACTAAGGATGTCTGAAGACCCTGAACAAATGAAATAGCTAAAGAAAAAGAGAGACTTGTACAGAGAAAATGTCTCAAGAAAAGGAGTAAATTGGCCTAATGGTATAGCACACTTCCAACAGGATAAAATCTCATAAATCTTTCAAAATGTTTGTTTCTGCTGTTCTCTACAGACATGTTAGGCAGATGGTCTTTATGTAGTCCCAACTCAATTAAAAATTAAAGCTAGCTTTGGAGTTGGAGTGTGGCTCTCTCCTTCTCTAAACCCAAGCATGCTTGTTAAAAGAAAATCCAAAGTCTCTGTCTCATGTCAGAAGAGCTACCTGGTATGGGACAGAAGAAAACCAAAATTAAGGGACTATTCTAGTATCACTAATCTCATAATCCCTTGAGTTTATATTAACTCTTTAAAACTTTTCTTACGGTATAAATATTATCTCAAAATTTATAAGATTACTATATGTATGTATATTTAAACTTTCTGTTGTGATATTAATGGTCATGTAGAGTACTAATCCTATATTTAGGTTTCATCTAACTTCCTGTATGTGATTTCAGGCTTGAGTCTGAAGCAAGTAATTAGGAATTAAGGCTGTGTATCCCAGGTGCACTTAATAGATTATAGTCGTTTAACCTCTCTAAGACCTGCTGCATATGACATTTACAATGTTAAATTTTCTGCAGTGAATTGTGAACATTCCTAACAGCAACCTTTGAAGTCTCCAAAAAGATGAGGGGGCCCCACAATGACAATTACCCCTGGATTGTGGTAATGCCACTAAGCTGACAAGCACCATCCAAAGATCAGCTTTGGACCACAAACTACTCAGGACAATTTCAAGATGGTTAGCTAAGATGGTCCAGCCTCATAGACTACTCCAGCCATGACTTCAGATAAGCCTTGCATTATTCCACCCCACTAAGACTGGACAACAGCTAGCTTCCCTTGGATTTGACCATTATCTTCATTTTTTCAGAGTCCCCTAAAGATGTTCTCACCCCAGACAACAGGAAGTAGTTTTAAGAGCACAATGCCCACATTCCCAAGAGGTGGAGTGGATGATGGTTTTTGATCAGTAGGTGAGTTATGGATATTTATCATCATTTAAGGGGGTCAGTTACAAGTTGATATTGGTCATGGTCAGGGAGGGAACTAAGCAAAGGAGGTTAGATTCAGGATCCCTTTCTAAAAAAGAAAAAGGGGAATGTAGGAATGATAGGGCAAAAGGGCAGATTATTGAATCTATTTTAAACTAAAAAGCAACTATTAATCTCAAATATGTTATGTTGGTATGGATTTTGGTATACTGATACAAACTTAAGGTTATTTTTGTTAGAATATACTCTACATGTGTTTTTACTCTTAAGATATTTTTATATTGATACAAATTTAAGGTTATTTTTGTTATAATGTATTTATGTTTCTACTCATGTTTAAGATATTTTTGTGCCTTGATATAAATTTAAGGTTATATTGTTATACTGTATTATATGTTTCTATTTCTTGTTTAAGGTATTGTACCTATGCAGCTCATTTAAAAATGTAATGTAAAGTTCTAGTCCTGGAAAGCTATTTAGGATAATAAAGAAATACAACTTAATAGTTAGTAATTCATAACAATCAAGCTTATAGCAATATTAAACATATTTTCAAGGTCTGTGGTGATATTTTATTTGTGCTGAAATGTGGTGATATTTTATTTGTATGTTAATAAATAAAGTTTGCCTGGAGATCAGAGGTCATAGCCAGCTATAAACAGAAGTCAGGCGGTGGTAGTACATGCCCTTAATCTGATCACATGGCAGGCAGAGTCTCTGTGTGTTCAAGGACACAGCCAATCGTGGTGACACATGCCTTTAATCCCAATACCAACCTTAGAGACCTGGAGGTCTGTATAGATAGGCAGTGACGAGGAAGTGAAGTGGCTGGGTTAAGAGCCAATGAGAAGGCAAAACAGCAAGGCAATAAAGGCACAGGTTAGACAGGAAGAAGCTGGTTTTCTTGGGAAATTATGGCGGCATGGTGAGCTAAGGTTAGTTTGGTGGCTATCACTATCACTTTGATTTCTACAACTTTCACCCCTGTATTTGGCTGTGTTTCTTATTTAATAAGACTGTTTAGAAATTTGTCTACAAAGGTCAAACACATATTTTAAATAGATAGATGGTCTTCAAGCACTTCTGAGACCTGCAAAATATGTTATTTTAATGTTTTAATAACATAAGGCTTTTTATGACATTGAGACACATCTGCTCCTGACAGCATCAATTTAGTCCAAAAGAGGATGATAGGCATTGAAAAACCTCCATATGGAGTTTGCTTTCATTTGTGGCAAAGTTAGCCATTGGGCAAAGAAACTGCCCTTGCCTCGATTGCTGACAATATGCTGTCCAAATTGGACAAGCAGGACACAAAAGAAGGCAAACTTTGCCAAGACAAGGTGAGACAGTCCTTCAAAATTCCTGCTTCACAGAAAAGTCTGTCAGATATTCTAGGTCTATAGGCCAAAGATGGATGCCCCAATGTTACAGACGTACCTTGGAATACTGTCCCAGCAACAGGCTGTTTCTGTCATTTCTTAGTTTTGGAAGTTGTTTGCTCTGTACCTCCTGTTTACTCAGGTAATAGTAGATCCTTCTTGGGTCTCTGATGGAGTTGAAGACAAAATAGTTATTGTTACAGTTTTCCTTATTACCAAATTCAAAAAAGAAACTCACAAATAGGTATAAAATGTATAATGTTGAGAGACATAAAAGCTTAAATTGTTTGTCTAAAAATGTTTGAGGTCTAAAAAGATAGTTTTAAGATGGTAATACAAGTTATGATAGAAAATGGTTTAGGTATAAAACTTTAAATTCATCAAGATAAGATAATAGATCATTTTCTCTAAATTTGCCAAATACAAATGGACTGGATATTATGAATGTAATTCTTACCTGATAACTGTTCTTATTGTTTATGGTTTTATTATGTTAGAGTTAAAACCTTTCCTTTTAATTTAGACAAAAAGGGGGTGCAAAGAATCCAAATTTAATTGCTTATGCTTGTGAAGCAAGCATGTAACCCACTGGACCATCTCCCTAGCTCCAGTATTTTATGATTGAGTAATAGAGTAAAGCCTCTTAAATTTGAGTAATGTACAACTGACTTGAGAATTTTGTCGTCTGTAGCATGTTAGCTCCCACTCACTTAGAATTCTGTTAACATCACTAAGATGTTCACAAGCTTTACAACTAAAAAACCAAAACCCAACTACACAAAATAAACACTGCAGGAGTAAACCAAGCATACGGAGCGGTGTGCACAGATGTCACTACAGTAAACTGTAGCGGAGTCATTGTTGATCCTAAGTGATTTCTAAATAAAGGCATTGTAACATTTCCTGGGTTTTTAATTGTCACATAGCTGGATTTAAAATATTAGTATTTTTAGATACTTTAATGATTTCTAGAGACAAAGGGATAGAATATTTGAAATTGGAAGTGTTTGATAAGCAGCTTTAACTTCCTGGCTTGACTGTCTATGCGATGGATATTGATAATTTCAGGGTTTATGTTGGAACTGCAAGAATTTTCTCTTCATAGAGAGATACATAAGTGGCATGATTTAGTTTTAGTTATAGTAATCAGTATTAAAAGGGGAAAAACTGTCACTATCGAAGGGAATGATTTGAAATGATGACGTTGCTGGCTACAGAGCCCTCTGTGGACTTCTGGGACAAAGGTGCACAGAAGCAGGAGGCTCCTGCTGGCTGCTTAGAGAAGGGAAAATGACTTACCACCTCACCCTTGCCCCTGACTTACCCCTCACTGGAGTGTGACTTGCTTGCTTAAACCCCATGAGGATAGCCTGGGGGTTTTAAAGCCTAATTGGTGGAGGAGCACGCGGAAAGGGCTCAAAAAGTAAAGCGACATGAGGACTGGAATCCAGGTCCTCAGCACCCGCATAAATACCAGGTGGCCATGGTGTCCTGTAATCACAGTGTGCAGGGAGCAGAGATGGGGACCCCCACACGAAAGGTGACCTGTTAAGCTCTGGTTCTGTTGTGAGACCCTGTTTATATACACACACATGCATGTGCACCACACACACATATGCAAAAACAAGCAAACAAACTAATGTATTGGTACATATCTACAATCCCAGAATTTATGAGACTGAGACAAAAGGATTGTGACTTTGAGCCTACCTGGGCTACACAGTGAAACCCTGCCTAGGAGTGGGGGAGGGAGGATCAAAATCTCAAACCCAAACAAAATTCCTTGTTCTCTTCTTTAGAAACTCGGATCCCACTGCCAAAAAGCAGCTACTGAACACTGAAGCCACCACAGCAAGCATAGGGTCAGCTCTTAGAACAGTCCCAATTTTTAAAGATAACACCCAATCCCAAAGTCTGCATTTCTTGCAGAGGAAGGAAATTGTCACATGGCCATATGATTCCAGATGACAGTAGGGATCAGGGGGTCTCACAAACATTCCCCTTTTTCAGGAATCACATGGTAAGTTTATCTCTTCCTCAGCACACTGCATGAGCTTGACCTGAGCAGGAAAAAACTCATTTCCCTTCATTTTGTTGCTCCATCCAGAATTTACCTTCCAGGGGCTGGAGAGATGGCTCAGCAATTAAGAGCACTGGCTACTCTTCCAGAGGACCCGGGTCAAATTCATCTGTAACTCCAGTTCTGGGAGATCAAACACCCTCCTTGGCACTATGGGCACCTACTGCCCAGACATATGTGCAGGCAAAACACCCATATACATAACATAAAAATAAATAATTCTCAAAAAAAATTTACCATCCAAAGAATATTGGGTTTCTTGCTGCCATAACTCTCCCTGGCATCCAAGTACATGCAAATGATGTGATCCAATGCTTGGGGAAAATCCAGTGGTTATTAATTGTAATATCCCATAATACCAACAGCTGATTCCCCAAGTAGATGCTCAGGCATTTGGCTCATCTCTTCACTGGTGTGTGTGTGTGTGTGTGTGTGTGTGTGTGTGTGTGTGTGTGTGTTAATGCTCTTGACAGAGGTCTTCTCCATTGTCCAAATCATATCCAGGAACTTCCCTGGGTTCTGAAAAACTGAAACACTGAAAAACAAAGCAGAGTTTCAGTTCACGACTTTATATCACACTCATCCTGTGGGGAAGAATCTCCATTTGAATTGGGCACTTTGACCTCGTTTTCCTTTGCTAATTGCCAGTATTAAATGTTTCTCTTTGACAATGAATTTCTGATAAAACATCTGTTTCCATTCAGTGAACTATTGAGAGTCGTAAATTCCACAATCTCTGCAGATGGGCCAATGATGTGATAAACACATCTTCACGGCTGGACAGATGGAGGCATTTTCTATAACCACAGCCATCTGGGGATGCAGGTCAGGGTCTGGATATCAGGGCTGCTTCAGGGATTCCAGTAGAAACGACAGCAGTAGAAACAGCAGCCCTTCCTTTGAATTCAACAGCCTTGTTATTCTTTCTAACAGAGACTGCCTGACTGGCCTATGAAAACAAGTATTGCTAAAAACAAACTAGATGAGGTCAAGATTCCCTGCACTGGCTTTGTTCTAGCCTCTTTCTTGCTAGATTCTTCTGTCTATAGGATGTCTGGGTCATAAGGAAGGATGGTGCCAAGGGATGGCATTCTTTAGTTTCCTTGTAATATCTACCCGTGTCTCTACAAATCCATCCCAAAGTAACATACAACTTAAGTGACATTGGGTAGCTTGACACACTGAGCAAGCGCCAGCAGAAGTCCCTTAATCCTCCTCCTAGCCAAATAGCTGTCCCTAAGTCAGTGGTTCTCAACCTGTGGATGGCAATCCTGTTGGAAGTAAAAATAACCCTTTCACAGGGGTCGCACATCAGATATTTACATTGCAATTTGTAACAGTAGCAAAATGACAGTTACAAAGTAGCAACAAAATTTTATGGCTGGGGGTCACCACAACAGGAGGAACTGTATTAAAGGGTCACAGCGTTAGGAATGTTGAGAACCACTACCCTAAGCTCTATCTGTATGGAAAGTTTGGATTGGTGTCTGCTTAGAGAATTAAGTCTATCCCAGGCTGAAAGAGTCTTCTCGCCACATCACTACACAGCTGGTTATGAACTTCCCTGAGGACCAGGTCCCCCCAGACATCTGGGCAGTGGTAGTTTGCTTGTCTTTGGAAACCCAAGTAGAATCAGCTAGCCTTTAAAAACCTTATGACAGTAAACTCCTTTGTCCAGAACATAAGTGAAAGTACCCTGCCTGGCTCTCGAGGTGTCTCAGGGAGGTTTGCTCCCATCTGAGAGTGGGACCAGGCAAAGCCAGAGGCTCTTGCTTCAGCTCGGAATCCAGGACTGGTGAATATGGGGGCACTGAGTGGGATTTTTTACCAGCCCAGATCCCACCACTTCAAGGCTCACTTCATGTTTCTTCTGTTTCACGACTTACTCCCTGAGTTCTGAAGAACTCGTGGGACTCCATCTATAGATACACAAGATAGAGCAGTTGGCACTGCGCTATGCTGTGGTGTTCTCTATTTGGTTGCCCGTACATTAATCCTGAACACACACCTATGAGACAAAAACCATGCTCTAAGCAGCCGTTGCATCGGGGAAGACTGTCTTGCTCGCAGGGAAGACAAACTAAAGTAGAAATTTAAGAAATTAACCTTTTGCTTTTGTGACTGAAAAACACAGAACCGGCCCCTGATTCTGGTCCAGCTGGGCTCTATGTCAGGCTTTTCTCTGTGATTCTTTATTCCTTTTTTTTTCCTCTTTCCCCACTAGTCTTTTTCTGTGGGGTAGTTTGCAGAGACTCAAGGCTTACAGCAGTCAGCTGAGCCATCCCAGAAGACAGATCTCTGTCCTAGCATTTCACAAACTTCCCACTTCCTCTCACTGGGAGAATGGTGTTGGACCAGCCACCATGGTCAAGTATAGTGCTATTTTCTTTGACCTATACTGAACACCTGTGTCCCAAAGGAACTGATGCTTTCAGAAATTGTGGGGAACTACAAAATGGTATAGCCTTAGGGCTAGAGAGATGGATCAACAGTTAAGAGCATCTGTTGCTCTTGTAGAGGACTCAGGTTGAGTTCCAAGAACCCACATGCTGGCTCACAACCATCAGTAACTCTACTTCCAGGGAATCCAACCTCCTCTTCTGACCCCAAGGGTACCAGATGCACACAAGGTATATACATATATACAGACACGTCCATATACATGCAAAACACTCATACACATTAAAGAAAAAACTAAATCCAAGTTTTTTTTTAATTCCATAGACCCTAAGAACAGGCAATCACATATACATTTACCCTTTTACCTCACAGTCTTATCTCTCAGAAGCCATCTCTCACAGTGAAAAACTAATGAAATATGCATATGCACAGTTATTTATTACAGAATGGCTTGTGATAGTAAAAGGTTGTAAAGAGTCAAAACATCCACCAACAGGAGACCACTTTATTAAACCAGCACATCCATACAATGGAGTCACGAAAAGGAATGAAGAACAGTACAGTACAAAGGTTAACTTTTATGAGTCAGCTTGAAGGGATTTTTGCATGCCCTGATGCTTGATTCAGAATAATTGCATTGTTCACACTGTTTCTGTGAGAGTACTGCTGGGTGAGAATAATAACACTGAAATCAGTGAGCTGAGAAAAGCAACTTATCTTCTCTAATGTAGGTGGGCCTCGTCTAATTGGTTGAAGGTTTGCAGAAAGCTCAAAATTTGTCTTTTACTGAAGTCAGGTGGAACTCTCCCTTCCTGACCCTTCCTCAGGATTGAAGCACTGGTTTCTCTTTCATGTTATTGCAAACGGATACAACATCCTTCAGACTGGAACTGCACCGTTGGCCCTTCTGAGTCTCTTGCTTGTCCATGTGCCCTGACTTACCAGATTCTGTAGATGCCTGAGCCAATCCATTGCAATAAGCCCTATCTGTCATCTACCATTTGCCACCTGTCTATCAATCATCTATTTATAACATGTTATCTATTGATCATCACCATCATCAACCTATCTACATCACACTGATTCTGCTTCTCTGGGTAATACTGAGAAATGCTAGTGTCAACATTCTCCACTGTAGAGTCATCTCTGAGACAGTTCATAGTGGAAAGAGATGCATATAACTGGTTGCATTTATCCAAAACACTAGGAGCTACAAATTTTTTAAATAATTTATTTGTTATTTAATGGAATAAGTAAGAAAAGTCAATAGTTACTTGTAGAAAGGGAAGTAGAGGTGGGAGAGGCAAGGTAGCAAGCAGCAGGCATGGTGAATGGAGCAGAAAGCTGAGAATCTTCAACTGGCAAGCATGAAGGAGATAGAGCAACTGGAAATGTTCCAGCTCTTTAAACTTTCAAAACCTTCCTCCAGTGACATACTCCTGCAAAAGGGCCATACCTCCTAACCCTCCCCAAGCAGTGCCACCAACTGGGAACCAAGGGTTTAAATTCATGAGCTTATGGAGGATGTGTATATTCAACCATCACAGGGAGCATCTTGGAGCAAGACAAAATTTTGTGTTATCTAGGATAGCTTGATGCTCCATGAGACCAAAGAGATGGGGTATTTGATACCGGAACAGTGCAAGAGAGTCCTGGCTTCATGTTGAGGTCCCTCATGTTGACCACACAGTCATACTCACTGTTGCTTCCTGAACAAATGGCTGGATCGTTCAGCCTTGGCAGGGAGGTTGACATTGCTGAACTGATTCCACCTGAAAGGCAAGAGCTACTCAGATTGGCATAAATCTGTGCTATGGATTGAAAATACTGCTGTGGGACAATCAAGCCAAATGATGACCCTACTAAGCCTATGGGATAGTGAAAATCCCAAAGACAGAAAAACATACAGATCTGGAAGCCTTGGGATTTCTCAGACTGATGCCTGAGGAAGAAACTGTGGATAAGGACCAGGATTTGACAGAAACTGCCTTTCATTTTCAGAGCAGAAGTCCAGAACTCCACCCACCTCAAGAAACCTTTGACACGGCATCTGAGAAGCTACCATTTTGAAGGTTTCCCACTGTTATGCTACCCTACCTCCAATTACAAGAATTCCACTGTGCACTTCCAAATCATGAGGCCCTGAGGAATTGATAAAATGTTCTGTTGTCATTCCACATAACAAAAACTTTGTGACAAATGGTTAAAAATATCTGGTGTTTCCTTCAGAGGAGATGCCTGGTGATGTGCGCTCAAGATCAAAAAGTGGCAGCTTATGATGGGCATGCCATCCACAGAAAAATTGTAAAGGTGTTGCCAATGATTAATGTGCTGAGCCCTTGGGTTCAGAATCCAGCCTCTTGGTTCTTCAGAAGTGGCTTTCCATGATTATGTCCCCAAAGAAAACATGAACATACTTGTGATACTGCATGTGTAGCTTGAGATTGGTCACTGACTTCCTGGACACTGCAGATACCACCCTCTGTGGTGATATAAAGGAGATAAACAGGAGCCTTGCTAAGCTAACCCCAGGCACAGGAACTAGCCATTTCTTTGCAATGAAGTCTTCAGAGATGGGTCAAAGAGGCAAAGACACGATACGTACCCAAGTCCCAGAAAGTCTGCAGCTCTTTACCCTTGGATGGGACAACCTGAAGCATTGCTCCAAGGGAGATCTTGTACCCCTTGTCCAAATGGTAGCATCTTCACTAACACTTCACTAACACCATATCGACTGCCCCATCATGATTTATTTCTCTACCTTCCAACTGATACTGACTTTCTCAGTGCCTGCTACTCAGAACACAAATCTGAACAGTCTCAGGGTTGTAAGCCCAGCAGCTCATGAGAGGGTTTCCAGCCCCTCTTACTAGAAAAATCACATCAGAGGCAGCATAGAATATTGATTCCAGCTGACAGCTCAGCTAGATTAAGTCCTAACTGGAGAATAAGCAAAACCTTACTTTGGGGTGTGGTGATGAGAGGCTGGCATGGAAATTGGTGGACACAGTAGGGAAGGCCTTCCTGTTAGCATTCAGACCGACTTCTTAGAATCCTGGCCAGTAAGCAGACAATACCCTGGCCTGCCCAGTGTCCTGACATCATCTTACATAAAACCCACTTTAAGAAAAAACTCCTAACCCCCCCCCTTTGTCTCTATTCCCACAAAGTGTGAACCTCCTCTCTCTCTCTCTCTCCCCCCCTTTTTCCTTCCCTCCATTCCCTTCTCCCTTCCCCCAATAAACTTTCCACATGGATGCTGTGTCTGCATGGTGTGAGTAACTTTCCAGCCCACCACCCCGTCTGCATGGCATGTCTCCCCCACCCACCAGGGCACCTTGGTCCAATCCACCAAGGCCTCCCGCGAGCCATTTCATAACACTTCCCTCAACCAGAACGCGCACCGTGTAGTCCACTATAAGTCTGGGTAGATCTGGATAGTCTGGAGCTGAGATATGCCCTTCTTCTCTTGCACTTGGATATCAGAATGTCAAGCCCTGCTGCATCTGGGCTCCAGGACTCCCTACACCAATGAACTCTGGAATCTTAGGCTTTGGACCTTAAACTGGAAGTTACATCTTTACTTTCCCATTCTAGGGTTTTTGGACCTGGTCTGGGCTATACTACTTGGCTCCTAGTCTCCAGCTCACAAATGGCTGTTAGGGGCGTCTCAGCCTCTGTCGTCACATAAGCTAATTTTCCTACGAAGCATCCTCTTGTTTATCTTTATCTGTTTCTTTTTGAGTCTGTCTCTCTACAGAACATGATTAGGGCTGCATGGAAGTGATCTAGAGTTGGGGACACAGCTAGAGCAAGGCCAGTGGAATCTGGCTGCTGAATCCTGTAGAGCCAATAACAGACAGAGGCTGAGCCTTCACGGGCAGCTGGTGTGTGAGTGTAGCCTGAGCTAGCCAACAGTAGTATCCCACCCAACTCTGTCCCCCTAGAGTTCAGAGTTTTTAAGGATGCTCTTGGAAACCAGTTCCAGTTTGCAGGAAAATTGTATTCCTCCTGTGACTGTGTCTCTAGGCCATAGATATCAGCTCTTTAGACACCCTGATCACTTTAACCATTGAGCCTTTCACCCTCAGCTCTACCTACAGCCTGGCTCCTCTAGGGCCCAGTCTGTAAGGGGAACGGGTGGATCCATCTGGCATACATATGCTTAGCTGGGGTCATAAGTGCATTCCTTATTTTGAGCCAGCAGCTAATATTTCATTTTCAATACCCGTGCTCCAGGCTAACAATGGCCTTGTTGTACTGCATACATAAGCGGTGGCAAAGCCCAGCCCACAGTCTCCTGGCCCATAAAGGATCCACAGTGCTCAGTTTATCCTTTCGACTTTTGTGAGCGTTTGCACAATCCTTGGGGAATGCACTATAGTTTATAGATTGTCCTCTGCCCCTCATCTTTGTTACACTCTCTTTCATTTGTGGGGACATTTCAGAAAGTCCCAACTATCACACACAAAGTGGTTGCTGGGATTGATTTAGGGGTTCAGCCCAGTACTGCGGAGAGGTATGCTCTCACTCTCTCTCCCTACTTTTCTTGTCTCTGCTCTCATTTCTTCAGAATGGTGTCTGTACTACCGCACACTTTAAAACACAAAGGAGCATAGGAAAATAAAACCATTGGCTAGGTGAAACTCCCACATTATTGACTGCATGCCATCCTGCTTCAGTATACCCTGGAAGAAAGCAAAAAGAAATATCTGTCTGTTTTGGACAAAAGAAAGTCACTCTGGGGGCTGGGATGATAGCTCAATCTGACCTCAGTTCAGATCCTGTACACCTATATAAAAAGCCAGATACAGCAGTCTACATCTGTAATCTCAGGGTTAGCAAGGCAGAGGCAAGAGGATAATGTGGGGTTTGTTAGCTAGTCAGTCTGGCCAATTGGTGAGCCAGCTCCAGGTTCAGTGATAGACTCAAAAATAAGGGGATGGGCCAAAGAAATGGCTTGAGTTTGGGGCTGGGGTGGGCAATTCACTTGCCATGAAGGCTAGATGATCCAATTCAACCCTGGAATCTATGTAAAAATAGAAAGAGAGAGGTCACTCCACAAAGTTGTCCTCTGACCTCCACACATGTGCCATGGCATCCACATGATCTGACATCATACACATATAATAATAATAATAATAATAATAATAATAATAATAAATTTATAAACTAATAAGTTTGAGACGCTATTAGGGAGGACATCTACATCAACCTTTGGCCCCTACATGTATGGATATGATGGCGCACACACACACACACACACACACACACACACACACACACACGAAAAACCCACCCTGGATATTTTTTTCTAGCAGTAAAATACCCTTTCCTGGCTTTTAAATGGTTACAGGAATCCTCAGTTTTAGACACTAGTCAAGAAGACCTCCTTTTAATCTTCTGGCCCATGACTTCCAGTGGTCTATGGACTAGCAGCATTGAAGCTTACTGGAAATGCAGAATCTTAGTTCCTTTCCTGTCATATCAAAAGAAAATTTATTTTAACAGGAAATCCCAAAAGTCTGATATCTGAAAAAATAAATAATAAACCCAACAAAACCCTCACTGTTGTAGTGCAAATTCTAATTGGTCTTAATAATAAAAACTTGGAGCCAGATATTGGGGTAAATGCTGAAAGGTCAGAGAGACAAAGGAGCTAGGCACAGCCACCTCTTACCTCGCCAACTCCTCATCCTGAAAAGGGGGCAGAGCTTCTATCTCCTCCCCCTTATATTCTTCTCTCTGCCCAGCCATATTACTTCCCATCTCCACCTCCCTAGTGCTGTGTGACACGGATACTAAACGGTCTTATTAATAGAAAAAACCTGGAGCCAGATATTGGGGTGAAAGCTGAAAGATCAGAGAAACAGAACAAGTCAGCCACGTTCTTACCTCTATGAAATACTCAGCCTCAAGAGCGGGTGTTCCTGTTTCCTCACACCTTATATTCCTTTCTCTGCCCTGACATCACCTCCCAGGATCAAAGGCATGTGTGCTTTCCAAGCAAAGGCATGAGATCTCAAGTGCTGGGATTAAAGGTGTGTGCCACCACACCTGGCTCTGTTCCCAGTGTAGCCTTGAACTCACAGAGATCCAGATCTGTGATAGGATTAAGGGTGTGTGTCACCACTGTCTGGCTTCTATGTATAATCTAGTGGATGGCTCTGTCCTATGATCTCCAGATAAGTTTATTAGGGCACACAATATATCACCACAGTGCTGGAATTAAAGGCGTCTACCACCACTGCTTGGCATCTATGGTTAACTAGTGGCTAGCTCCACACTCTGACCTCCAGGCAAGCTTTATTTGTTAAAGCACAAACAAAATATCACCACATTTTCCCCTTTTTGTCTAAAATTTAAAAAGGTTATAACTAATATAAGAAAAACTATATACAATAAGTACAATAGCTGTATACAATATATAGAGACAATAAATACATCAACAATGTCTAGTTCATTAATAATTGACAAATTCGAGGAAAATACTCCATATCTATTCTATCTTGGTGAGTACAAAAGATTATACTTAATTCACTTTCTGTTCTAACTTGCATTACCAAAATTATCTTCTAATGTCTCTCAACCTTACATACTTTAAACCTCTTTAGTGAATTTCTTTTCTGAATTTAGTAACAAGGAAAACTATAACTATAAAGTCTTCAACTCCATCAGAAACCTGAGAAGGAAATAATATACCTGAGTAAGCAGGAAGTGCAAGCAAGTGGCTTCCAAAAAATGTGAGAAATGACAGAAATAGCTGGATGCCTGGACAGTCACTCAAGGTTCTTTTGCAACTTTGGGGCATTGATCTTTGGCCTATAGGCCTAGAATATCTGACAGACTTATCTGTGAAGCAGGATTTACTGAAGGGCTGTCCTACCTTATCTTGGCAAAGTTAGACAGTCCTTTCTTTTGTGTCTTGCTTGTCCATTTAGACAGCATATTGTCAGCAGTTGAGGCAAGGGCATTTTCTTGCCCAGTGGCTAACTTTTGCCACAAAAAAGTAAACTCTATATGGAGTTTCTTCTATGCCCATCATCTTCTCTGAAGTAGATTGGTGCTGCCAGTATCAGACATGTCTCACTGTCATAAAAAAAAGAACCTATGTTATTAAAACATCTTAAATGCCATATTCTGTAGATCTCTGACATGTTGAAGACTGCCTGTCTACCTAAAATATATCTATTTGACCTTGGAAACATATCTAACATGACTACAAGTTTAATTGTAATAGGTAATTAATTACTTACCTGCATTTCTTTATTATCCTAAATAGTTTGTAATAATAACTTTCAAGGACTAGCAATGTGCATTACATTATTAAATGAGATGTATAGGTACAATACCCTGAAGAAGATTAGTAATGTATGTACAGTATATTCTAACAAAAATATCTCAATTCTGTATCAATATACAAAGATCTATATTAATGTAAAATATTTAAAACAAGTAGTTGCTTTTAAAAAATAGATTCAATAATCTACCCTTTTATTCTATCATATCTATATCCCACTTTTTTCATTTCAGAGTAGATTAAATAGTCTATCCTTTTAGCCTATCATATCTCTATCTCCTTTCTTCTTCTTTTTTTTAATCAAAACAAAAACCCTGAATCTAATCTCCTTTGTTCAGCTTTTTTTTTTAACCATTACCAATAACAACTTACAACCAACCACCCTAAACAATGACAAATATCCATAACTCATTGAATGACCAAAAATCACCCACCCCACCTCTTGGGATTGTGTCCATCATGTTCTTAAAATTATTTCCTTCAGTGTGGGAGTGATGGCATCTTTAGGGGATCTTGAAAAGAAAAATTGGGGTTAATTGTCAAGTCCTGGGAGAGGTAGCTGTAAAATTTGTTGTCCAGTCTCTGTGTAATGGGAAAGTGTAGCTAGAGTTTTCCTGCCTGGCCCACAGTCAGGACAAATCTCTCTCATCTGCCAGTCCCACAGCCGCTCAGACCCAACCAAGTAAACACAGAGACTTATATTGGTTACAAACTGTATGGCTGTGGCAGGCTTCTTGCTAACTGTTCTTACAGCTTAAATTAATCCATTTCTATAAATCTATACCTTGCCACATGGCTCGTGGCTTACCGGCATCTTCACATGCTGTTTGTCATCGTGGCGGCTGGCAGTGTCTCTTTGACTCAGCCTTCCACTTCCCAGCTTTATTCTCCTCCTTGTCCCACCTATACTTCCTGCCTGGCCACTGGCCAATCAGTGATTTATTTATTGACCAATCAGCAACACACTTGACATACAGACCATCCCACAGCAGGAAAGTGCAGGATTTGTCTCAAGTCCCGGCTAGAGCAGTCTACAAGGCTGGATCATCTCAGCTACCCACCTTGAAATTGTCCTGAGTGATTTTGTAGCCCAAAGCCAATTTTGGGGTGGTGTTTGTCAGCTTAGAGGCATTATCATAGTCCATGTGAAGTCATCATTGTGGGGCTCCATCATCTTTTTGGAGACTTCAAAGGTCACTGGTAGGCATGGTCATGGTTCATTACAGAAAACTTAAACATTTTAAGCATTATGAGATTAGTGGCACTAGAATAGTCTCTAATTTTGATTTTTTTCTTCTATCCTGTATCAGGTGGCTCTTCTGACATGAGACAGAGATTTTTGGAATTTACTTTTAAAAGCATGCTTGGGTTTAGAGAAGGAGAGAGCCACATTCCAACTCCAAAGCCAGCTTTGATTTTCAATTGCACTGGGACTGCAAAAAGAGCATTTGTTTTATGTGTCTGTAGAGAACAGCAGAAACAAACATTTAGAAAGATTTACAAAATTTTATCCTGTTGGAGATGTGATATTCAATAGGCCAATTTACTCTTTCTTCGGACATTTTTTTGGGGGCGTGATTTGTCCTTTTTCTTCACATGTCTCATTCTTCCAGTGTTCTTCAGATTCTTTAGCTGGATGCCTTCATTCTCCTGAAAGACAAAAACAAAACCCTGCCCCAACCCTAACTTTAAGGAGTTTCCTTTTTGGCAGGTTATATCTAATCAAATGAAAGCATTTGTTAGTCATGTAAGTTAGTTTAGATTGAATGGTCATGCTGGT
Organism: Peromyscus eremicus; assembly: GCF_949786415.1. Classification (NCBI taxonomy): domain Eukaryota; kingdom Metazoa; phylum Chordata; class Mammalia; order Rodentia; family Cricetidae; genus Peromyscus; species Peromyscus eremicus. The sequence goes on along the minus strand of NC_081419.1, from coordinate 120,443,351 downwards.
TGATGGATGGACTATCACTTCTTCTAATTAAGAAGTCTCTCTTGTTCAAATTAAACCTTTATCAATTTTAATGGTATCCATAGCTTTTCTTCTCCCGAGGAAACAAAAGCAAAACTTCTTTTCCAATGTAACACACTGTTAAATGTTTCAAAAAGACAAAGTCAATGGGCTGTTTGTTATAGAGGTTTTGAAAATGGGGAAAGAGTGTCAATTCTCAGGCTATTTCTGCAGTTTTCAATACTTTAAAATTCTCTGGACATGGGCTGGAGAATTGGCTCAGTGGTTAAGAGCACTTGCTGCTCTTGTAGAGGACTGGGATTCGGTTTCCAACACCCACATAGTGGCTCACAACCATCTGTAACTCCAGGTCCAGAGGATCAGATGTGCTCTTCTGAGCTCTGTAGGTACCATGCATGCACATGGTGCACATACATGCATGCAGACAGAACATTCATACTTACACATGAAAAAGCAAAAACAAAACAAAAAAATGGTGGTGGCACATGCCTTTAATCCCAGCACTCAGGAGACAGAGGCAGTCAGATCTCTGTGAGTTCCAGGCCACAGCCTAATCTACACAGAGTTCCAGGACAGCCAGGGCTACACAGAGAGACCCTGTCTCCAAAAGCCAAAACAAAACAAAAACAAACAAACAAAACCTTAGAGACCCCAATGAGAACTAGAAAGCAAGTGAGGGACAAAGTCTGGGGAGACACAAAGCTAGTGTTTAGTGTGTTCTTAGCACAGGGTCAGGGGCCATAGGGAGAACCACAGGTGATGTCAGCCCCCAGGACCTCACAAAATGCTACCCAGGGTCAAAAGCTCAGAGAGCCTAGAGGTGACAGCTTCATCAATCTTTAGAAGCCCAATCCCATGCTATGAATTCACATTGCTATTTAAGATGTTTTTCTTTTCTTAGAAGTATTTTTGTTCCTTCTCTTTTTAGGTTTGGTTTTACATAACACAGATATCTACCCGAACAAATATATTTGCCTTGCACTACTGGAAAAACAGAAAGCAAACATGTCATTCCTATGGCTTTTCACCCACCTTGCTTACATTACTCTCCAGGAGAGAGCGTGTCACTAGCTCAGGGCAGCACTTCGTGTGTTTTCATTTGACCCAGGGCAATGACTTCATCGGTTCCCTCTAGACCATTCTTTCTCAACAGGGGGAGACTTTCTTTCCTTACTCCCCTAGAGACACTGAACAATGTTTGGAGACACTGGGAGTTTCACATCTGGGGGTAAGGAGGCAGGGCTAACACCGGTATGTAAAGACCAAGGAAGCTGACAAGGGATCTTCAGTGCACAGAACAGCCATCAGCCAAGAGCCAACCCCAACTGTGGAAAGTGGAGAGGTTGAAAAAGACTGCCCTAACCACATCCCACAGCCATCATAATGCTCATTCCACAAGGACACCCCTCAGTCTGTCCTGCCCAAACACAACCACACTTCTCTTTTGTTTGGGAAGACACAGGATTTACTAACCACCTACGTCACGTTTATTGAGTGCATTTCTGTATGTGTTTCTTTGGATTTTCCAGCAGGTCATTTATGCTTCACACCAGTCTCAGAAGTTATTAATGATATTTTCAACAAATAAGGAAACTGAGGCCCAGAGGTAAGGGGTAAAGGCAGGATTTGCACCCAGGTACAGTGTCTGCAAGACTCTCTTAACACAATTCAATTCTGATGAGTAAATATTTGCAAGTGCACTCAGGGACAGCATTTCCAGAGCCAGATAGCTTATTGCACCACATCTGAACCCCAGGAGCTGTGGGCATGTGGACAAGGCCTTCCCTTCTTGGTACAGCATGCTCTTTCACAAATGCCACTTTGTCCCTGGAGCCTGGCAGATTATGGGAAGGGAAGGAAAAGACCCGGTGTTTGTTCTGGGAAACGGGAATGTCTGCACGAAAAAGTGGGCTGTTTTATGAGAGCCCAGTGGCAGCTGACGTGGTGCTAGGTCATGGTAGAGAAACTGCTCACAGTGTAGTGGGCAGGAAGAAACTAAGACAGGCAGCCCGGGTCCTGTTATCCCCTTCAAGGGCACAGTCCGTAGGCTCCGTCTCATAAAGGCTATACTTCTTTCCAATAGTGCCAAGCTGGGGACTGAGCATATGGGCCTTTGGGGACATTTCTGGTCCAAGCTATAACACATCATACATCTGGAAATCTCTCCTAAAAAAAAAAAAAAAAAAAAAAAAAAAAAAAAAAAAAGGCTAAAGGCTAAAGTAAAGGAAGCTAGACATGGTGGCACATGTCTTTAATCGCAGCATTTAGGAGGTAAACTGTGAGATCAAGGCCCTCAAGGACTACATTATGAGACCCTGTCTCAAAAAATGACTGTTTCCAGTGTTTGATGACTAAAATACCATACTCTCTAATGCCTAGATGTGTTTGTTGACTTGAATATGGAATTTGAGGCAGAAAAATTGTGACTTTGAGCCAGACTGAGCTATATGGCAAGATGGTCTCAAAAGAGAAGAAAAAACAAACAAACAAACAATAAACACACACACTACTTAGTTGTGATAGATTTGAGAATCCTGTTCTCTCTCTCTCTCTCTCTCTCTCTCTCTCTCTCTCTCTCTCTCTCTGTGTGTGTGTGTGTGTATGTGTGTATATGTGTGTGTGTACATGCTTGTATGTGTACATGTTTGACGTCTGATGTCTTCCTCAATTATTCTCAATCTTATTTTTTGAGACAGTGTCTCTCACTGAACCTGAAGTTCACTGATGAGACTAGCCTAGCTTGCCAGCAAGCTCCAGGTATCTATTTATGTCTGTCTCCTAAGATAGACATGAACTGCCAGGAAGTTCAGAGAAGCTTGGATAACAGCCCCTCATTCTGTCCTGTACTTCTCATAAGAAAGCGTGATTCGGGCCGGTGTGCAGGATGATCCTGGTTAATGATTGGCCTCAGGTACAGGTGCACACACAGTATTTTACCATGGTGTCAGGTATCCAATCTCAGGTCTTCATGCTTACTCAGAGAGAGTTTTACCAAGTCAGCCATCTCACTAGCCCCTAAGAATCCCACTGCTTCTAGGAGGAAAACTTGATCTACTTGAAGAAAATGTACAAGAGAAATTAAGATTTCTTTGGAACGAGTCAAGTAGAAGGCCTCCGCACTTTAGAATATTTCACCATCCACGTGGCCTTCCTTCCCACTCTGCCTTTCACTCCTACCCTCTTGCCAACTCACACTGCAACCAAGGCATGCCCATGTATTTTACAAAAAGTGTTCAAGCACAGTGTGCAGGAAGCAAGTCATCCACCAGCTCTTATGGATAAAATTGGTGCTGCATTTAACAGTTTACACGATTAGCTTCTTTGTTGTACTGGTAGAACTTTCATAGCCGAAGTGTGCCTGGTGTAAGCCAACATTAGAAGTAAGCACAGTGGCACACACTTGAAATCCCAGCTCCTGGGAGGCGTGGTGGGAAAAGCACAAGTTTGAGGTCAGTTAGAGCTACACAGAGAGACCATATCTCAAAAACAAATCACAAAACAAACAAACAAAACAACAACAAAACCAGGCTGTGAAATGTATCTCAGTCGGTTGCCTAGTATGCTCTTGTCCCTAAGTTCAAAAATCTCTAAGCCAATACCACCCACAACATATACCAACTGTTTACGGAGTACTGATCCCAGACACTGAGTGCCAGGCACCATTAATATAAATATTCCACTTAATTCTCACAACAGTATTGCCATTTTATGGATGCAGAAATTGAAGCTTAAAGAAGTAAAGTCACTTGCCCAAAGTCACAAAGCTAGTGGATGGAAGTTTCAGAACTCAGCTGGTCCCCAGACCCCATGCTGTCCTGTATCCCACACTGGATCATGAAGATGTCACCAGGGTGTAAGAGTGTGACTTGGGCAGCACAATACAGTGGCACTGGATCTGTAGTTTCTTCTCATAGTCTGTCACTTACTCAGAGCATCTCCACATTATCTGTTGTGAGGAGAATGAGGTCATCTTCCCACAGGATAGGTTTGGCTTTCCCTGCAGGCACTCCTAGGAACCTCATGATGATCCAAGAGTGCCTGAACATGTTGAGTTGAGCCCATAAGGTCAGGGCCTCTCAGAAGAAAATGGAGACCTTTGTTACCTTAGCAAAAATAAAACAAAACAAACAGGGATTCTCTAGTCTTCAATAATAAGAGGTTGTTTTTGTTGTTTGTTGGTTTGCTTGCTTTTAATAATCAGGAAGAAATAGATGGGTAAAGGACAGGGAAGAATTTGCTATTATTTGGGTACATCTTTGGTTCATGCCTTAGTGCTGTCAATGGTACTCAACCCATGGATGGTGTATTAGTCATAACTATTTAAAGGAACAATATATATATATATATATATATATATATATATATATATATATTAATTGTATATAAAGGGGATTTATTATAATGGCTTGTTATGGCCAAACCAAGGGGCATTTGATGCTGAACTTTGCATCTAAAATATCCCACAAAGGCCCATGTGTCAAACACTTTGTGGTACTATTGGCAGGTAAAACCGTTAAAAAACAGGGTCCAGGGCTAGGGGGATGACTAAGTCAGTAAGCTATCTGCCATGGAGGCACAGGATCAGAATCCTGGTGTTAAGGAGATGGAGACAGGAGAATCCTTGGGGCTCTCTTGCCATGGTACGTAGCCTACTAGGCAAGCTCCAGGCCAGTGAGAGACCCTGCCAAAGAATAAATAAATAAACATAATAGATTGTACCTGAGAAATGGCACCTAAAGTAGTTCCCTGGCCTCCAACTGCAGACAAATGCTGATACACATACATATAAGCAAAGTGGGAACCAGCAATGTCTTATGACGTGGGGGGTTGTGGAAACTCAGACCCTTCCTTCTCTTTTTCACAACCATGAGTTGAATGGTCTTCCACCACACACTCCCGCCATGATATGCTGCCTCACCACAGCAATGTCACCAGACCTCCAACACCATGAGCCAAAAGAAATCACTTCTCTTTTTAAGTCAACTGATTGTCTTGGGAATGCCCTACAGCAATGGAAAACCGAGTAACACCTTGTGGAAATGAGTAGAAACATCCAGGAGAGAGCTTCTCAGAGGCCAGGGGTACTGCTAAATGTCCAACAGTCCAGGACAGCCCATAACACAATTATCTTCTCCTAAATGGTGCTGGGTTGGGAACCTCTGTTCTCTGGAATAAAATGGGATAAGCATGTGGTACTTGAGTAAAGTTAATAATTTGTCATCAACTTTCATATATATCTGGCACCACACTAATCTCCATTGACTAAAGGGGTATTTGGAAGTTTAGATCATCCTGACTCCACATATGTGAATCTAAAATCAAAAGGAAAGTGATTCTCAACATAAAACAAGTTACTACTCTCACTGCCCTGACGCACCCCAAAAATCATCAGTGAGTCTCTTGACTTCACACTTTCTTAAGAAAGTGGGAGATTTGGAGAAAAATCATCCCAGCAAAATATGGTGGAAAAATGGAACCAAGGACATTCCAGAAATAGTTTGGAGAGAAACTGACTTGAAGATAAAATGTGCAATTAAAAACAAAAGGATTTTAAAGAAAGAAAAGTAAAAATAAAGCAAAGAGATCTATGATGATTCCTCTTTATTGCCAACACAATAATAAATCATGTTTAGGAGCACCTATGAGGTGCAGGAGAGGATTTCTATGGCATTTTAACTGAGGAGGAAAGACACAGCCTGAGAGTGCTCAATGATAGCACCACCCACAATGCACTGGGCCCTCCCCCATCAATCACTAATTAAGAAAATGCCTTACAGGCTTCCCTGCAGCTAATCTTATGGAGGCATTTTCTTAACTGAGGTTCTCTCCTCTCAGATGACTTTAGCTTGTGTCAAGTTGACATAAAACTATGCAGAACAGGGAGTAAGGGGCTAGCCCGCCTCTGTGTCTTGCTCAGTCTTTGGCTAAGGGCCACCCTCAAAATAGAATGTCCTCAGCCAATAATACTTTTGGCAGTAATTCCTTTCTTGATGAGAGAATCGATTTCTGTTTTGGTAGTAACCCCAGAAAGCAGACCTTGAAGCAAGGATTTATGTGAAAGTGACTTATGAAGAAGGATTCCTAAGAAAATCCTGGGAGTGCGATGGTTAGACCAGAGAAAGGAGGGTGTCTATGAAGCTGGGAGAGATTCCAGGGAAAGTATCACTGGCAGTAGCTTTGGGTGAGCCTCTATGATCCTCACATTTGGAACTGACCAATCAGAGCCAGCCCAGTGTCAGTCTGTCCCTGCATATTTGTCCAGTGAGGTCAAAGCTGTTATAGTAAAATCCTGTACCTGAAGGCAAAGTGGGTTCTGGTGGATTTAGGAGCCAGAAAATATGTAGGTGCTGGCTGCAAGAAGTGAAAGACAGGGTTGTATGAACAAGGGGGTGCTTGAGAATAACAAGTAAACTTGAAGCAAGAGAGTGGGTGTGGTGATCTGAATGAAAATGGCCTCCATAAGTTCATATATTTGAATGCTTAGTCTCCAGTTTGTGGAACTGTTTGGGAAGGATTAGAAGGTGTGGCCTTGTTAGAATAGGGCTGGACTTGTTGGAAGATATGGTCATTTGAGTAAGAATGGCCCTCTTAGGCTTGTATATTTGAATGCTTAGTCACTAGGAACTGGAACTCTATTGGTTTTATTGGAAGGAGTTTGTCACTGGGGGTGGGATTTGAGGTTCTAAAAGTCCATGCCAGGCCCAGTAAGTATCTCTCTCAATCTCTCCCTCTCTCAGCATCAGGATATAGCTCTCAGCTACTGCTCCAGCACGATTTGTATTACCATGCTCCCTGTCATCATGATAATAGATTAAGTCTCTAAACCTACAAGCAAGCCTCCAATTAAATGTTCCCTTTATAGGAGTTGCCTTGGTCATGGTGTCTCTTCACAGCAACAGAACAGTAGCTAAGACAGTGGGGTTCTAGAGGTTCCAGATACAGGTTGATCCCAACACAGCATCAATACAGGAAAGGAATATAGAAAGCAAAATCAATTGTTTTTGAAAGTTTGTGTGTGTGAAAATGTAATAATGAGACACATTATTTTTAAAAATGTTTTTGAAAAAATCTTAAACAATAGCAAAAGAAAGTCTGTAAGGCTATTCACTTAAGAGTCATATATTTTTTATTAAAAAAAAAAAGAATCAGGGTGTTATGAGGATATCTTTCTCCAGAGCTGACGATGCTCTGAGCTCCTTGTCAGATATTTGAAGGACCCGGGAAGACTTGATAAGCTATTACAGTACCTTTAGCAGACAATAGAGTTGGTCTTGCACATCTAGGCGTTCTGTGCTCTCAACTCACATTGAGGCAATATTGTATTGAAAATATTAGTTTTAAAAATTAGCTGAAATTTAGGAGTGGCAGAGCTTGCCTGTAAAGCCAGCACTTGGAAAGCTGGGGCAGATGGACCCCGATTTCCAGCCCAGCTTGGAAAACAGTAAGACCCTTCTCAAACAACAAAAACCAAAACTGTAGATGGAAGTTTCTGTCCCTCAAACAGCTCCCAAATAAACACACTAAGGCTTATATTAATCACAAATGCTAGGCCAATAGCTCATGCTTATTACTAACTAGCTCTTACAATTTAAATTAATCCATTTCTATTAATCTATGTATTGCCACATGGCTCATGGCTTTACCTGTCCTCCAGCATGTCTTGCTCCCTCTCTGTCTCCTGGCAAGACCACTGACTCCACCCTTCTTCCTCCCAGCATTCTCAGTTTGGCTGTCCTGCCTATACTTCTGGCCTGGCTACCAACCAGTCAGTTCTTTATTAACCAATGAGAATAATATATATCCACAGTGTACAGAAGGATTATTCAACAGCACAAAACAACCTACAGGGGTGTCTTACTGAATTTTTCCTTGCCCCTAAATAACACAATATAACTTTCATCTAACATTTACATTGTTTTAGGCATTATCCATAATGTATATGTGTGAGGAAGATGTATACAGGTCCTCTAAAAATACAACATTTACACAAAGGACTTGTAAGTAACCCCAATAAACTCGTTGGTTCACCAGACTAGATTGTGGTGGGGAGAGGGGGCTAGAGCCCACCCCCCAGAATAAAGATACAATATACCATGTGCTGTGTGATGATTTGCCCCAGATTAGAACACTCTGTACTGGGGGAAAATTCATTAAGACTCATTAAGTCTTAAAGACTAGGGAAATTCTTGGGAGAGACTCCTTAAGACTCAGGAAGTAAACAACACAGAAGCCTTAGGAAGTCCCTAGAACCAATCAAATGAACTAGTCCCACCACCCCATCCCACCCCCTAGAACAAATAAACAATAAGGACTGCTGGAAGAAATGTAGCCCAACTGATCTGCCTGAAAGAAACACTCTCCAACCTGGGGAACTGCCTACAAGTTGGGTAATGAGCTGTAGTGAGATCCAGGGTTCCAGCATTCCTGTGCCTTCCATGCTGGGGCAGGTTTTCAGTGGCACAGCTTCCTTTGAGTTGTACCTGACCCTGAAAATAGCCCCTTACCTACACTTCTGTAAGTAACCCCAATAAACCCTGGTTCACCAAAGTGGTTTTCAGTAGTATTGATAATTTGTTCTGTTGTTGGTCCTTATCTGGGATGAATAGATGTTTGGGTTACTATCTCCCCAAGAAAAGTGTCACATGACACATGTAGAAAGAACAGTGCAAGGAGTGACAGAGCCATTTGCTCTCCCACACAAATTCTCTGTATTTCCCATAAGTACAATACCAACTTTGCATCACCATTGCTGGAACCATGTAGAATAAAGCTCACTGGTGACTTCTACCTGCTCTTGAAGGCATTAGTTTAGGTAAATCAGAAGCTATTCTCAGAATGGTCTACCCAGTCAGACTCAGGTTTGCTTATTGGTTTCTCTTCCTTTCTTTCAGTATTTTTCCCTCCCTCTGGAGAGAAACCTCAGCGATCTTGTGTCTGGGCTTCTTGGAGGGATGGTAGATGGGTTAAAGGTATCCCTCCACTATACACAGAAGTTCACTTGGAGTTTTGTGCTTAATTTGACATTTGTTCATTGCAGAATAGAACCCCTGAAGTCCCAGAAAGTGGTATAGATCAACTGTGGTGGTATTGTGTTCCCCAAAATATTGTGCACCCTAATAAACTTATCTGGGGTCAGAGACAGAACAGCCACTAGATACAAAGGCTAGAAAATGGTGGCACTCACACCTTTAATCCTAGCACTCCAGAAGTAGAAATCCCTCTGGATCTCTGTGAGTTCAAGGCCACATTGGAAACAGCCAGGCATGTTGACTCACACCTTTAATCCCAGAAAGCAAGCCTTTAATCCCAGGGAGTGGTGGTAGAAAGCAGAAAGGTATATAAGGCGTGAGGACCAGAAACTACAAGCATTTGGCTGGTTAAGCTTTCAGGCTTCTAGCAGCACAGTTCAGCTGAGAGCCATTTGGATGAGGACACAGAGGCTTCCAGTCTGAGGAAACAAGATTAGCTGAGAAGTTGGCCAAGTGAGGTTAGCTGTGGCCTGTTCTGTCTTTCTGACCATCCAGCATTTCACCCCAATAACTGGCCCTGGGTTTGTTTTTATTAATAAGAACTTTTAAGATTCCTGCGACAATCAACTTTCCTATTTTGCTTATATTTTATTTGCTCATTTGCTTTTTTGTTTTTAGAATAGTTTTGTATTTCCAGAAAAACTGAATAAGCAGTACAAGTTTCCTCACAGGCTGTTGTTGTGCAACACTATTCCCAGGGACACGTGAACAAATACCAACCCACCTCAGATAGGGAGCCAATGACAGACCAAAACAAGGACACCACCAAAGTCCAACTTGGTGAACCAATGAGTTTTATTAGGATTACTTCCAGGAATAGGGGTGAGGGGTTAGTTAAGGGAGCAGAAATGACTCAAAGACAGCTGTATTACCAAAGGTACGCCCAAACACAGGTGACAACTCACAAAGTCTGAAAACTCTGAGTTCACTGTATTTGCAGCAGCTTAAAAGGTTGAAGTCACCTTTTTCTAGGCAATGGGCTGCCTCCTCCCTCTTCCAGGCAGCTGAGCTGGTCCCTGTCTTCCAGACGACTTTGTTAGTCTGACTTCCAGGGAACTTGTCTTGGCTGAGGGTGTCTCTCAGGGTTCTTGTTGGTTATATAAATGTGGGGATGGAGGAGCCTAGTGTGTCCTGACAGTCTCAAGGAATTCTGACACTTCTGAGTTGTTCACTTCTGAAATCATAATGAGCTTCCCTTTAGACCATCCTGAGTCTTAACAAGCTGTATACACTTAACAAGATGTATACACTTGGAGGAAATTGCTCCACAACACCCATTGCACACAGATGTAGGCAGACTTTTCTTTCCCACCTCCAGTTCCCAAATAACTGATACAGAGACTCAATATTAGTTACAAATGCTTGGCCAATAGCTCAGGCTTGTCACTAGCTAACTCTTACAACTTCAATTAACCCATTTCTATTAATCTATGTGTTGCCACGTGGCTCATGGCTTGTTACCTCATTTTGTACATGTCCTGCTTCCTTTCCATCTGGCTGGTGACTTTTCTGACTCCACCCTCCTTCTTCCCAGAGTTCTCTGTGTCTAGCTACCCCACCTATATGTTCTGTCTAGCTACCAGCCAGTCGGCTTTTATTAAACCAATCTGAATGACAAATTTTCACAATATGCAAAAGGATTATTCCACAGCACACCAATTCTGCCATCACTAAATTATAATACAGTGTTCTTACTACAGTTGAGCTAATGCTGACATGCTAATTAAGCAAAGTACATTGTTTATTTGGATGTCATTAGTGTTTAACCTTAAACGTTTTTGTTCTAGATTCATCCAGAATATATTATAGATAATTAGCTATGTCTCATTATGCAAATATTTTTAAATGTTTCTTTTTTAAAAAGTTAAAATGAAAAATTTTGAGAATTTTATACATGAACACTACATTCATATCATTTATACTCCTCCCTCTCTTTCTGCAACACCTTCCATGTCCCCTAAATTCATGACCTCTTCTTTAATTATTAGTGTGTGTGTGTGTGTGTGTGTGTGTGTGTGTGTGTGTGTGAATAAAGTTCATTTAGTGTTGCTACTATGTATATTCGTTTAGCACTGATCCCTTGGTATCAGATAACCTATCAGGGGCTCATCTCCAGAGAAGATTCAGTTTCCCTTTCTCGGCAGCCATTAATTGCCTGTAACTCTTTATTTAGAGGTAGGGACTTGTGAGATTTTCCCCATCCATGTCACCATGTCAACTGCTCTTGACGTTGTAGGTCTTACTCATACAATCTTTTCTGAGATCCCTTCCCTGTCATATATAGAAGACACTATCTCACAGCAGACATTCAGGTTCTTTGGCTCTTACTGTCTTTCTGCTTCCTCTTCCATGATGTCCCCTGAGCCATGGGCTATTTACAGATTTATCCATTGTGGTCGAGCACTCCGCAGTTAGTTATTCTCTGTATTTTGACTGGGTGTGGCTTTTTGTTTCTTTGATGAAGTGTGCGAGTTATGCTTATCTGTGGGTGTTAGGATAAGTATTTAGAATGTGGTTTGAAATTATAATGGTTTAGGAAAGTGGCAGTATTAGTAGGTTTCCTTTAGGGTCCATGACTTCACCAGCCACAGGTAACTGGCTAGATTTACAGTTCCAGGCATGAATTCTCTCCTATTGAGCATTCCTTAAGTCCAATTAGACAGCTTTTAGTTGTACCCTGAAGTATATGACACTATTGCAGTCTTGGGGATATCTTGCCATGTTGGTAATTGTTGTGGTTCATGGGCCTTACAGCTGGGTAGTGCAGTGGGTAGCTGTTCCAGCTTTGACCTGGAAGTACTACCCCCATTGAGGCTTCAGTAACTGTCACACCTACAAGGCGGGCCCGAGACAGGAGCCCTTAAGAACTGAAATCTGAATGTGCTGGCTCTCTTGGTTCCTGGATCCTGAACGCTGGAGAACACCGCTGGACTGTGCTATACCTTTCCTGGACCCTGTAACCTATCTCTTTACTTGTTGTAAGTTCCCCCACAAAATAAACCTCCCTTTTAACTACATGGAGTTGCCTTAATACTACAACCAATAGGGTAGTACTATTGATTGCTTTTCTCCATTGGCTGCTCGCACAGCACCTTAGACGTTATGAGAGTTAGTCCTCAGGGAGGGGGCTTTCAGGTTAGATCCAGCCCATTTCCTCCAAGTCCTAAGTCCAAAGTGTGTGGTGTCTTCAACAATAGAGACTTAAGTTCCTGAAGATAACCAAGGGTAAAAGAAACAGCCTGTATTATTTGGAGAGTCTCTATAACTCCCCTGGCCATCAACTCAAAGGGAGGGTTCCCATGCCTGTCTCTGGGGTTTTCATTAGCTTACGCTTCTTTTTTTCTAAGCTGAGGATCGAACCCAGGACCTTGCACTAGCTAGGCAAGCACTCTACCACTGAGTTAAATCCCCAACCTAGCTTATGCTTCTTAGGGGAGCACTACCTCCCCAAGTGTCATAACTTCATTCAAACTATGCAGCTCTAGACTATGGCAGTTTTTCAGACTTCTATATTAGTTAGTGTCACTGTAACCAAAATACCGGCAGAACCAACTTAAGGCGGGAAGGTTTGATTGGCTCACAGTTCCAGGGACTTTCAGTTCATTTCAACAGGGAAGAGAGTACAGAGCAAGCAGTTCACCACAGCAGGAGCATGTGGGGGCGGGGGTCAAATGACAGTGGTCAAGGAAGCAGAAGCCAGACCATACCCTTCAAAGACCCACTCTTAGTCACCTGCTTCCACTCAGAAGACTCCACCTCCTAAAGGTGATAGCATGCCCAAGCAGCACCAGCGTCAGAGGAACAAACACCCAAAACATGAGCCCTTGAGGGACATTTCATGGTCAACTCATTACACCTTGTGTCTTTGATGGCTTTGGCAGTTTGAAAAACACTATATACATGCTGTCTCTTCGTTAGAATTCGCTTGGTATTTCTCTCAGGGTTAGATTGGGCTTCGGGATTTGGTTTTATGATCATGGCTATTGATGTTTACCTTGATCATTTGGCTTAGGTAATAGCTTCCATGTTTACCCACTGTAAAGTTACTCTGGAAGAAAATCACTCTCTGCTGCCCCCACTTAAAGAGTGAGGAGTGATGTTCTGCCTCCCTAACTCACTTAGAATTCTGCTGATGTGGTCTCTCCCTGCTCTGCCATTAATTAATTTATTTATCAGTTTTCTGTTGGTATGGTTTATGTTTTAGGTGCTTAAATTTTATTAATAAATGTTTATTAAATTTAGAGATTTTAAAAAATGGCCTCTACTTCAGTTGATATTACATAATTTTTTGCTCACTTTGTTCCAGCTTTAGCTATTTACTGGGAGTTCTTTAAGTCAGTGTGTGTGTGTGTGTGTGTGTGTATGTGTGTGTGTGTGTATGAGAGAGAAAGAGAGAGAGAGAGCAAGCTTATCCTAGTACTATATGATATTCCAAGCTCACCTGGGACATTTTCTACTCCAGCCATACAGTAAGACATTTATCCAGCCGGGCGATGGTGGTGCACACCTTTAATCCCAGCACTCGGGAGGCAGAGCCAGGTGGCTGGCTCTCTGTGAGTTCGAGGTCAGCCTGGGCTACAGAGTGAGTTCCAGGAAAGGCACAAAGCTACACAGAGAAACCCTGTCTCAAAAAAAAAAAAAAAAAAAAAGACATTTATCCAAGAAACTCTGATTTCTGATTCCTTTTATTGGAGAACAGTATTTAAAAGCAAAACCTGAGAACCACCTTTGCTCATCGGTGCTGGAATATCATTGGTTGACAGAGCAATGATGGATCTGTGGAAGTATGCTTAACCTGTAATAAACCTGAATGTGATAATTTGTATTTATACCAAGTAAACGTGCTTTTAATTGTGATCCTCGTACTTGAATCCATTACCACACAAATCATCACAGTCTCCCCTGATTTCTTAGATGTAAATTCCAATCACAACACTGAGACACTGGCTCCCACTATCACCATTCATCAACTTAATGGTTTGGTTTCAAACATGTACAACAGTATCCAATCTTTTAGTTTATACCCCTATGGAAACAACATTACTGGTGAGAGTAAAAGCTTAAATGAACCTGATTTTGCCTTGTTATATGAATTATATTAATATTATCATGTATTATAATTGTCTTAGTTGGTGTTCTGTTGCTGTGAAGAGATACCAAGACCATGGCAACTCTCACAAGAAAAACATTTTATTGAGGCTGGCTCACATTTTCAGAGGTCCACTTTAGTTCATTCTCAGCATGGCGGGGAGCATGGCAGCATGTAGGCAGACATGGTGCTGGAGAAGGAGCCAAGAGTTCTACATCCGGATCCACAAGCAGCAGGAAGATAAAGAGCCACTGGGCCTGGCTTAAGCATCTGAAACCCCAAAGCCCACCCCTAGTGACACACTTCCTCCAATAAGGCCACACATATTTCAATAAGGCCATACCTCCCTGTCAAGTAGCTCCATTCTCTAATGACCAAGCATTCAAAAATATGAGCCTATGGAGACCATTCCTATTCAAACCACCACAATAATTATAAATATATTATGTTATATGAATTATAAGAATCCCGTTTTGATTCTCCTAGACTCTCTTGATCTCCTAGACTCCACCCATGTATTCCCCTGCCTCCTTTGGTGAAGTTATTTTATATATTTACAAATATAGCTAATTCTCTTGCCTTAGTATTCCTTTTTCCCTCTGAATTGCACTTAAAATTTGCTTTATTGCTATTGTTTGAGACAGGGTCTCACTCTGTAGACCAGGCTGGCCTGGAACTCATAGAAATCTGCCCTCCTCTGCCTTCCAAGTGCTGGGGTTAAGGGTGTGTCCTGAATTTGCTTTTATCTTAACATATTTGAGGTAATTTTTCTCTGCCCAGAGGTTCTCTTCATCAGATGGTATGCTGGATAGTTTTATGTCAACTTGACACCAGATAAAGTCATCAAAGAGGACTTTTAAAATAGGAAATTAATTCTCACTTGTAATCCGGTTACATAAAAACAGAGTACAGACTTTAAAGATTTAACAGCTCATACCACGTATCAAAGGGAGACACTTTATTTCCCTTGAAGATGAGTGAATAAGTTAACAATTAACAGCTTGCATCAGGAAGCCCTGCCTAATGACCCACACCTGCCATCTCAGCACTTGGAAGGTGGAGGCAGGAGGATCAGGAGTACAAGGTCATCCTTAGCTACCTAGAAACTTCTAGGCTAGCTCAGGAGACCTGAGACCCTGTCACAAAAACCAGACCAATCAGAGGTCAGGAAACTAGAAAGGGGCTCATGAGAAGAGAAAAAAAGAAAAAAGGAAAAAGAAAAAAAAAAAAAGACCTTAAAAGAGAAGAGTGGGGAGAAGAACGGAGCACATGTGATTTGAAAGAGAGAACTTTTAAATTTGTAATAAAATGTTGATAAGAAGAAAAAAAACAAGCAATTTCTGTTTGGCCTAGACACAGAACAGAGGTGAGGTGGGTTGAAACAGACGTGAACAGAGGAAAATACCTTGCCTCTTTCTTCATCTTGCTTAGAGTAAACAAACCCATTACTTCAGCCCCGTTCTCAACTGTCAGGACCACCCAGGACCACCCAGGACCCAGGAGCACTCTACCTCCCATGTCATGAAGGGAGACTAGAAATGCAAAACCTTGTACAAAATTGAATTGTGGAGACTTACTCAAATACATATGTATATATGCATACTTGGGAACGGACTCAAATATACATGTCTACATGCACACATATAATTTAATGGAATGCAGAACAAGCTCACAGAATTGCTCTTTGTGAACTCTGGCCCTCACCTCACAAATCTGCAGAGTCTGCAGAAATGACTGGAAAGAAACTAACCCTTGACCATTCTTTCCTCATAAAAGTGTCATTCTTTGCCAACGGCGCTTTCACAAATCTTCCTTTTGTGTTAAGCTGGATTTACAAGGCATAAATAGAAAGCTTCCTGGCATGTGAGCCTTCGCTTCCTGGACAAGGTGAAGAGAAACGCTTTCCTATTCCGTTGCCGATTCCATACTTGGTGAAACCTTTTCCTTTAAGAGCTTGCCTTTGTCTCCTTCCCTTGGGCTACAAGACTCCCCTTCTGAGGAAACTTGGCAGAAGTTATATTTAGAAAAGTGTGGGCCAGACAAACTCCCCTATCAGCTCCTGAAACACGTGACCCGACTGGAGCCAGCATCTATGCCCTGTGCCCCACTCTTTCTGCATGCCCTCGGGAGGACTTTATATTAAAAGACACACAATTGGGCACTAGTGGCTTATATGCCCAAGAGTTTATAAGCACCAATAGAAAAGGGCTTAAGAGTAACTTTTTGTAATGATTCAGTTGCCTAATTTGATTTGTACTTTAACTGCCAGAACATAAAAAAGAAGGAATTTTGTGGCTACTGCCAACCTTACTTAAGACAACAGATCATTTTTCTTTTCTTCCCATGGTACTAGGGATAGAAGCCAGGACCTTGGACATGCTGGGCATGTGCTCTACCACTGCACTATTGCCCTGCTCCCTGAGTTTATTTCTTAACCCTTCCTCCCTACATCCACCTATTTGTAAGTAGACAATTCATTCTAACTCAACATGTATGATGTTTCCAGCTTCCAGGAAAAGCCACACAGTTGGCTTATGCTCAAGTAAGGGTCTGTTTACCTGGAGGCAAGATGAGGTACAAGGGCAAAGCTATCTTCTAAGTTCGCCAACAACTGTGCTGAGTAAACTCTCACAGGAGCTGGGATCTCAACACTGGTGTCTAGAGCCAGAGAAGGGTTGTGATCCCTTATTCTCTGCTCCATCAAGGAGGCATGTGACTCCCCATCCCCCCTTCTGCACATATTAATATCCTAACCTCCAGAACTTCAGAATGCAGCTGTATTGGATGTATCAGTCTACTGCTTCACCTGTTGGGCAGGGCACTGAGAACAATCCTGTTTTCAGATGCTGCTTGGGCTCCCTTCCTTATTCTGATTTTATGGCCAAAGTCATGAGACATTCCCCAGAGCCACCTAAGGTTGCTTGCCTTGGTGTACTGGAATGAAGCCTGTGTGGGTGCACATGTGTGTATCTGTGCGTATGTGTATGTTTGTGCATGTGAAACATGCTTAGATTTGGGGTATCACCATATTCACTTATTCAAATGCCAGTTTGTTCCAGAAAGTGAAAACCAGTCTAGACTGACCATAAGGTGAGGCAGGGAGGAGGGGGCACTGCTGGGAGTTTGAGAAGACTTGGGGAGTAAAAGAAATGTTTTGTGTTTCATTTGAGCCATGGTTTCTGATCGCACACATATTTACCTTTTACCAACTTATTAAATTGTACTCTTTACAGCTTGGCTGCTGCTTATTGTATTAAGTAAAATCTATAAAATAGGCTTTTACTTTATTATTTTTTATTTTTTTATGTATATGAGCCAAGCATGGTGGTGCATGCCTTTAATCCCAGTACTCAGGAGGCAGAGTCAGGTAGATCTCTGTGAATTCCAGGCCAGCATGGTAGGATCCTGTACATGCGCAGCTTGGAGTTTTGTGTCTTCCATCTTACATCATCAGCGGGTGCTGATGACTACATACCCGCTGCATGGTCACACAATCCCTGCCTTAAAAAGCCAGACATGGACCCCCACACTCTCTCTCTCTGTGTTCTCCCTCTGTGTTCTCTCTCTGCTCCCGCCATCTTCCTTTCTGTCCAGGCCTGGCTTTCCTCCCTCCTATCCCTCTTTCTTTCTAATAAAGCTCTTTATAACTCTGGTAGTCATGGCCATGGCCCATGACTTTTCTGCCAGTAACCAGCGCCAGCACCAGTGCTGTTTATCATAACCATCACAGTATGGTCTGTTTAGCAAGTTCCAGGTCAGCCAGGCTACACAGTGAGACAAAATAAAACAAATTATGTGTATGAGTGTGGTATGAAAATGGCCCCCAGACTTATAGGGAGTGGCATTATTGGAGGTATGGCCTTGTTGGAGGAAGTGTGTGTGTTGGGGGAGGGGAGCGGTTTGAGGTTCCAGAAGCTCAAGCCAGGCCCGGTGTCATTCTCTCTCCCTGCTGCCTGTCAATTCAGATGTAGAACTCTTCTCTAGAAGTTCCTTCTCCAGCACCATGTCTGCCTGTGTGCTGTCATGCTTCCCACCATGACAATAATTGACTAAACCTCTGACCCTGTATACAAGCTTCAATTAAATGTTTTTTTTGTTTTGTTTTGTAAGAGTTGCTGTGGCCATGGTGTTTCTTCACACCAATAGAACCCCAAGACAATTAATGTTTTGCCTAATGTATGTAAGTGCACTGTGTGCTTGCAGGGCCTGTTGGAGGTCAAAATAAGAGTCAGGTCCTCCAGAACTGGCTCATGGGTTGTGAGCTGCCCATGTGGGTTCTGGGAACTGACTCTGGTCCTTCAGAAGAGCAAGAGTGCTCTTAACCAACGAGCCATCTCTCCAGCCCTAAAGCTGTTTTTGTATGTTTGTTTTAAAAAGGCCATTTGAAGAGGTTCACATTCAGATTTCCAGCACCCTTAGGGTATGACAGAGCAGCTGGAAGTTTTCAGCCAAATTTTAGAGACAGCTCAGTGTCTGTGACTTGAATGTGTGATTGGCTTCCCTCCTTTCATGGCCTGGCAAACAGTGGAGCTGGAAGGCGAATGTGGGCAAATACCTGCACGGATTCAGTCATCCAGGGTGAGAAAGTGGTGTGGAATGAAGGCACGGAACAGCCACATGGAGGAAGCCTTGGCTGACTGCAACAGCTGATCGCTGGACCAGGGATCCGACATCTCAGATTCAGGCAGTGTAAGTATTGCTGGAATAGGAATCTGATGCCTCAGATTCAGGCAGTGTAAGGAAACAGCCTCTGGTCCAGGTCTTAGCTCAGTTTCTGCGTTGGAATGCAGACTTTGATATCATCAGGGCAGGTATTTAATGAGGTAATGCCACAGTAAGATCACCTAGAAGGAATCTTGCTATCAACTAGAAGGAACATGTTTAGAACAAGCCCGAGCTCTTATGTCACTTTTGTGGGTTTAGTGCATGCTACCATAGGCAAGTGTAGAGGGAATCACTATTTTGCTATTAATGTAAAGCAATAAAGTTTAAAGATACAGTCAGAGTTTTTAGAATATGTCTGAAACCAGAGTCAGAACTATTCACTTTTTTCCCTTTCAATAGCCTTCTATTAAGGTGTAGTGTACATGCAGAAATATGATTCAATTATAAAAGAACTGTTCTCATGTTCAAAAATTCACACATCTTGTTGTTTTATTAATCCATTTGCAGTTACAGTAACAAAATGCCTAGTCTGGGAAATGTGTAAGAAAAAAACAAGTTTGTGTAGCTCAGTGTTAAAGGCTGGCCACCCAGGGTTGATTGGATGGCCCCAGCCATTTGGCTTTCAGGGAGAACCTCAGGGAGAATGGTATCACAGGTGGGAGCTGGGCGGAAGAGAACAGTCACGTGGCATAACAGGAAACAAGAGAGATCCAGGGAAAAGTCACACTCTTTTACAACTCCCTCTAAGGAGAACTAACTTCTGCCAGGAGAACAGCATTGATCGTCTCGAAGGACAGCATCCAGGGATCTGAGCTCCTTCTATGAAACCTGCCTCTTAACTATTCCATCACCTCTCACGTCACTACTGGAAGCCAGCTTCCCACACCCCGAAAGAGACAATATGACCAGTGCTCTGAGAGCCCCTGCCATCTCCTAGTCACTGTCCCTTCATCTACTGTGTAGACTTCCAGGGACAGGAGGGCAGTTGAAGGAATCTTGCTTCTGAGCCAAGCTCATCTCCTTCGGCTTGAAGGATTCAGCATGCCAACATGCCATACACTTGGGCACTGTGTCCTCAGCCCGGACGGGGCTAACATAAATACTGCTGCCACCAACACCTTAGTATATTTTAGTAGATGACGACAGGTCAAGAATTCTGTTGAGTGTGTTTAAAAGTTGAATGGTTGGCTCAGATGTTCAGTTTCAGAAAATCCTATCCAATAATTTTCTAAAATCCCTGGAGCATCATTCAGTTCTACCATTTGTTATGAGTTCTTACTGCTCCACATGCTTGCCAACATTGATTTTTACCATCTTTTCCATTATAACTGTTCCAGTATGTCATAAAGTCTTTTGAGAAAAAAAACTGAGACACTTGAAAAGAATAGTCATCAAAAATATTTTCTGAACATTGTGCACATTTTGTTTTTCCAGTACGTAAGTATGTAGAAAAGTGTTTAAGTCCCAGACAATCAATTGTATAGTTACTATCCAAAGAACTCTGAATGTAATTAGGCTTAAGACACAATTGTATTGTATAAACAATATCATTATCTTGTTTCGGGAATGGAAGTTGGGGCAGCAATTTGAGACAATAACCTGGAAATATCCACTTACATTTTAAATGTCCATTGACTACATTTCCCCTTTGAAACTAATAATATAAGAATACCTAAGTTTATGAGTTTTGTACAGTTGTATTACTTAGACTATTGTTTATGACAGCAGAAAAAAATGTAAAAAGAAACCAGCATGGTTTGTCAGCATGGAAACAGTATAATGCCCCTATCATGGACTGCTGCATAGTCATTAAAAATGATGTTGGGCTGGTATTTAAATTATTATTATTATTATTATTATTATTATTATTATTATTATAAGTAGAATTTTATCATTTTTTATGGTGGAGAGGATCTAATTCAGGATCTTCCACATGCTAGGTCTTGCTCATTATACATCATGGTGGCTCACAACCATCAGTAAGTCCTGTTCCAAGGGATCTGATGTCCTCTTCTGACCTCTGAAAGTATGGGGCATGCATGTGGTGCTCACACCTATATGTAAGCAAAACATTCCTATGCATAAAATAAAAATTTTAAATCTAAAAACATGAAATAAAATGAGTTCAAATAGGTATTTCTCCAATGAAAATAAACTAATGAAAATATGTTAAACATCGTTAGTTCTTAGAAAAATAAAAATCAAAACTACAATGAGATAACACGCCTTGCTCCCTAAGATGGCTATACTTAAAAAAACCAACAATAATGAGTATTGATGAGAATGTGGAGAAACTGGAACTCTCATTACTAGTGGGAGTGGGAAATGATGCAGCCACTTTGGAAAGCAGTTCTGAAGTTTCTCAAAAAGTTAAAAATAGAGTTACCACATGACCTGGCATTTCAAATCCTAAAATACTCTAAGATAAGGACAAGAGTGCAAAGGTTTATTTTTGAGATACCTTAGGGAAATACTCCCAAAGCAGTAAGAGGTAGGGAGTGGAGTAAAGAAGAAAGACCCAACAAAGGCCCGTAACCAGGCCAACCGCTCACCAGGGCAAAGTGCACAATCCTGCTGGGGAGCTGCGGGAGACACTGAGCACATCTCTTGGTTGTCCAAATCAGTGCACTAGTCTGGTGGCATGTTTACTAATCCATTAATTCTCACTGGTTAGGATAGATGACTGCCCCGAAAGGAGAGAATGTTCCAGAAGCCCCAGGTTTTCTTGGCCTTCTCCCCCTGTCAATTAACCTATCTAGATAATTCACAGCTTGCTTCATGGTAATACTAGAGCGTGTTAAGTCAATAATCAATATTAACCCTCTTTTCATTAAAAAAGATTAACCATCATTTCAGAGCATGAAAAGGTAGGCAGGAGAGGCCTGTAAGAGAGGAACATGGGGGTATGAAGAGAAACAGCACAGAGGGGAATTGGATGCTGGATTTAAGCACAATGTTCTAGTTTCATTTCTGTTGCTGTGACAAATACTTTGACAAAAAGCAACTCAAGAGAGGACAGGGTTGACTTGGCTTAGAATTCCATGTACAGTCCACCACAGCAGGGATGGTGCAGCAGCAGGAGCTTGAGGCAGCTGGTCACATCACATCCACAGTCAAGAGCAGAGAGAATAAGCACATCCTCGCTTGCTTGCTTGCTTCTCAGCTAGCTTTCTCTATTCTTCTGCATCAGGGCCTAGCCTATGAAATGGTGCTGCCCACGTTCAGGTCTTCCCATCTCAATTAATAAGCAAGGCGCTCCCCACAACCAAGCCCAGAGACCAACCTGATCTAGATAATTCCCCATTAAGACTCTTCTCACTTGATTCTAGATTGTCTCAGGTTGACAGTTAAAACTAACCTGCACAGATGAATCCCAACATGAGCCTGAGGAGGGGCCTGTCTCCTGGAAAGAAATTTTACACCATCCTCATAATTTGTCAGACCACCTTACAAGATAAGCCAGGTGCAACCACCACCCTTAATAAGCCAATAGAACAAGTGACGGTGAAAAGTAGAAACCGATTCATTCAATGTGGCCATATTGGGAAGAGGGGCAAAGATACCTGTTGTGTGATATTTTGTTTGTTTATTCTGACAAATAAAGCTTGCTTGGAGTCGGAGGGCAGAGCTGGCCAGTAGTTAACCATAGAGGTCTGGAGGGCTGGCCAGACAGGAGACAGGAAGTAATAACTCAGGGCAGAGACAGGAAGTGATAAAGTGGGGCAAAGACAGGATCTCACCCTTTTGGTTGGAGGATCCGAGAGACAGGAAGTGACGGTGGCTGCTCCCTTGATTCTCTGATATTTCTGCTTTTACCCTGATATCTGACTCCTGGTTTTTATTGATAAGATTAGTTAGAGTTACACTTCAGATATCTGTTGATCCCCCGCCACACACACACACACACACACACACACACACACACACACACACTTCCGTATCACTCCCCACCAGTCCATCTTCAGGGTCCTGACACAAGGCTTGGGTTTCAGCAGAGGGTCAGAGTAACGCAGCAGGTAAGCAGTCCTGGTCAAAATGCTCTGCCCAGTTATCAGGACTCTGTGAATCTCTCCCCTGAGACAAGTTCCTCCTCTGGCTGGCACGGGTTTCTTCCTTTTCCTTCTCCCAGCACAGGGGACTCCTGAGAAGTTCCAGGTCAAGAGGATGCCCATGTTTCAATAGTCTGATGGTAGAAAGGAGAGACTTAAGTCTTTCTTTAGAATATCCTCGTTCCTGCCAGGTAGGTTGCATCATCTCCTCTTGGATTTCATTCCAAAGCTTTGTTACAGCCTCCCAGGCCCTGGGGACCTGACTCATTCTGACAGTGGAGCATTAAACTCCTCTTGAGAAGGCAGAGGTGACCAGCACCTCTGGAGACAAAAATCAAACAAATCAAGCAGTTGCTTCCTGAGTGCTCAGAAGCAGGCCTTGGTTTCAAGTATCTTAGAGAGAAGATAAAGTTTCTGTGAGTGTCTGAGAAACACTCATTGCTTGAGGACTGCAGGTAAGTATGGTTGCCCAAACAAGCAAAAGTAAACCGGAGTTTCACAACATTTCTAAAATGTATTCCTTTTTATTTTAGTTTAGTTTCTTTGAGACAAGGTTTGTCTGTGTAGCCCTGGTTATCCTGGAACTCACTCTGTGGACCAGACTGGCCTCGAACTCACGGAGATCTGCCTGCATCTGCCTCCTGAGTGCTCGGATTAAAGGCATGCACCACAACTACCCAGTTTATTTATTTTAATAGATGTGCATCCACCTAAGTTTATGTGCACCATGTTGGTGCAGAGGCCAATGGGTGTCAGATCTCCTGAAACTGAGGTTACAGGTGATGTGGGTGATGGGAACTGAACTCAGGTTCTCTGGGAGAGCAGTGAGTGCTTTTAATGGATGAGGCATCTTTCCAAACTCCTAGTTAGGAATTTTTTTTTTGTAGCCAGGTGGTGATGGTGTATGCCTTTAATGTCCACATTTGGAAGGCAGAGGCAGTCAGATCTCTGAGTTCGAGGCCAGCTTGGTCTAAAGAGAATTTTTTTTGTTAGTGTTGGTTTGCAAATGGTGTCCACGGGTGGTAAGTACAGGATAAAGACAAAATAGGCAAAGAATGAGGCAAAAATAAGTTTGGGATCTGCAACTTCATAACATGGGCAGGGCTTATTAAGGATGTGAGCTGAATCTGGGAGGTAAAGGAAGCGCTCACTCAACCCATGTACATGCGCACCAGGGGATGAGCCTTCCAGGTAGAGAAAACAGGGAGAATGATTGTGCCTAGCTCTGAGAGCTGCAGACTGAGGCTGGGGTGCTCTGGCCACTGCAATGTGAAGCGGACATTGAAGGACCAGTGGAGCAATCTGAGTTCCTTGTCTACACAATTGCTTGGGCAGCTGAGTTGGGAACAGGATGTAAGGGTCCGGGCAAAGAGGAGGACTGGATCAGGGCAGGATCTCAATCTGCACCCTGCTTTATGCCTGCGAGTGATCGTCCCAGGAGAGGTAATAGGGGGAGAACTCAGACAGCCAGACACGGCAGCGACTGGCCCCCAGTCTCTGCCAAAGGAAGAGGGAGGCTGACTTTTGAAGGTCGGCATATAAAATGCTCTCATTGAGTAGCCTGACGTGGGCAATCGGCCCTTGAGCCGCTCTGAGCAGGGCCCCCGCTCCCTTGCTTTCGATCACCAAAGCCATTCAGGAATAAGGGCTGCTGGCAACTGCTGGTCTTCCCAGCCCACACAGTGCCCACACAGGGGGCAGATTCGACTGCTGCCAATAGTGACTGTCCCCTACGCTGTGGTTCAGTGAGCTGTGTTCCTCTTGGACAACCACGTTCAATTGTGTGGATCTCTAGTGGACACCAGGACAGAGGGGGTAAAAATATCCACCCTAACCGCTCTGTATAGGACACCTATCCAGTGAACTCTGCGAGCCATTGGATGAAATTGTATCCAGCCTCTTACTCATTTTTTAAAATTTTGCTTACATTTATTTATTTACTTATGGGGCCTGTGAGAGACCTGCCACCAGGCCTGAAAATCTGAGTTCTACCCACATGGTAGCAGGAGAGAAGAGAATACCAAAGGTTGTCTTCTGACCTAAATTTAAAACAAGAAAGATTTCTTTTTCTTTTTTTTTTTTTTTTTGGGGGGGGAGGGTGTGTGGAGTGAATACCTGCCGTGATCGTAAATATATATTTTATGAAAGTGGGCCAAAATAAACCATTAGGGAGACTATGAAAATGATACCAGTGTGGAGATGAGCATAAGCAACTGTTACCACTAACTGTCATTGTCTTTTACCAGCCGTATGGAAATTCTAGCTTTCTGGTTCTTTGCTACAAAAGAAAGTCTGGTTTCTAAAGAGTCTCAGACTCTTCAGGGCCTGCTCAGGCCCACTTTCTTTCATCTGGAAGCTGGGCGCTGACACTCATTTCAAAGGCCCACACGAGAGGACGTTGTTTGGGTTACTACAGAGAGTCCAGGTTCCAAAGAACAATGTAACCATTTCCTGGTGGCAAATCACCAGACATCAGCAAATCAGACCAACAAGATACACGACACTGCATTTCCTCCTTCCTTGTCAGAAATTTAGTCAAACAGGAACTTCAAAGGTCACTTTTCTTGCCACACAATCATGTGGTTTTAATACCCTTGCTGCAACCTCAAACCAGTCTCTGAGATTTTAATGAATGAACAACCCTTGCAAGACAAAGGACCAAGGAGGAAAACAAGGTTTTTAGCTAGAAAAGTGGGTGGAAATATGGTTGGCAAAAAGGTCAGAAGTAGTATTCTGCATAAGGAGTTGAAGATACTTAATCCCATCTGTTTATTTATTTGGGTTTTTGTTGTTGTTGTTGTTGCTTGTTTTTATTGGGGGACAACAACAAAGGTTGTCTTTCAAATAATACAATGGCTAATTTTTAGTGAAGTGGCTTATGTAATCACTCAGTACTGTCATTCATGCTCCTAGTAGACTCTGTAAAAAGTTTCTGTCTCAAAAGATTTGGCTGAGGGCTGAAGTGATGGTTCAGCAGTTAAAAGCACTGGCTGCTCTTCTAGAGGACTGGGGTTCGATACCAGCACCCATATGGCAGCTTACAACCATCTGTAACTTCAGTTCCACAGAATCTGACACCCTCTTCTGGCCTTTTCCAGCACCCTCATTCATGTAAGAACACACACACACACACACACACACACACACACAAACACACTAAAAATAAATGTTTTTTAAATTATTTTTATTTCATTTTATGTCTATAAGTGCTTTGCTTGTATGTATGTCTCTGTACCCATCTGTGGTGGATGCATTTTTCAAAGACTGTGATGAGGGCTAGGGAGTTGGCTCAACTGCTATGAGTACTTGTTGTTCTTCCAGAGGACCTGGGTTCAATTCCCAGAACCCACATGGCAGCTCTCAACTGTCATAACTACTGTCCCAGGAGCTCTGGGATCTGATGCCCTCTTCTGACTTCTTTGGGCTCCAGTCATGCATGTAGTACATAGGAGGGGGATACATGCAGGTAAAACACTCATACACATAACATAGTAAAATAAATCATTCTAAAATAGTTTTTAAAGAGACTGTGATAATAGTTGGTGAGCACATCGTAAGTCCAAGTTATTTTTAAACTATCAAATGAGTTGACACTTTAGTCCCCTGCGAAAGAGTTGTAGCTCTTGGCAGTCATTTTTCCTTCTCTCTCCCTCTCTCCTTTTCTTCCTTTGGGGTTATAAATTAAAGCAATCATTAGCTGCCTGTGCTCAGCCTACGATATTTGTCATAAATAGACGTCATGGCAAGTACTTTACAGGTGAACTACTGTCCCATTTTTCCCAGGTAGAATGGCAGTGGCTGTGTCTCTGACCTTCGTCGCCCTGCTTTGATGGTCTTGCCTTTCTCCTTTGTCTTCTTTCAGAGGGGATGGTGAGAAACCTCCACCCAGATTCGGATGAACCAGAATGAGGTTCTGTCGTTAACTGACGCTCTAATTAAAGTAGCCAGTAGACGTGTTCTAATGAACTTTTGTGTCCCCATCCCAGCTCTGATCTCTCTTTGATGAAGTTATTCTGCTTCTAATCTTAGTGACAAATGGAGTCCTTCATCAGCTGGCATCTGTGTGTGGTTCAAGTTATCTTCTGGCCTTCCTGCGGAAGCCTCCTTCATCTGCATTCTGTTCTGAGCCAAACTGGCTTTTCTCTCCTATATTCTTTGATTATGAGACTGGACATGGCTGGCATGTAGATGACTGTGATTTGGATTAAATGTAGTGTGTGGGATGTCATAGTTAATTTCAGTTTCCAGTTCTTTGACACACTTGGAAAGTAGAAACTCAACTGAGGAATTGCCTCCATTGGATTGGCCCATGAGTGTGTCTACGGGGCATTTTTTAAAATTAATTATTGATGCAGGAAGGCCCACCACTGTGGGTGGTACCATGCCTATGCAGGTGGGCCTGGCCTGTATAAGAAAGGTAACTGAGTAAGCTAGGGGGAAGCAGGCCAATATGCAACTCCAAGGTCTCACCTCCTCCCTTGGCTTCCCTGGATGATGGACTATAACTTGTTAGCCAAATAAACCTTTTTCATCACCAAGTCTCTTTTGATTATGGTGTCAATCACAGCAACAGAAAGCAAATAACAGCATGTGGTATATGTGTACATGTTTGTGTGTATATGTATGTCTGCATGTGAGGTGCACATGATCACTTGTAGGCGTGTGTGTATGTGTATATGGAGGCCAGAGGTCAATGTCAGGAGTCTTCCTAAGTTGCTCCCCACCTTATTTTTTGAAGCATGGTCTCTCAATGAACCTGAGCTCATTGATTCAACTAGACTAGCTGGCCAGTAAGCTCTGGGGATGTTTGCCTGTCTCTGCCCCCAGCACTGGGAGTTGTGATGTGCTTTGCCATGCCCAGCTATTGCGTGGATGCTGGGGATCCAAACTCATGTCCTTATATGAACAACTGAGTCATCTCTCCAGCCTAGATTAAAGGTATTTTTTAATATTTGTTTTATTTTATCTATATATAAGTATTTTGCCTGAATGTTTGTATGTGAACCAAAAGGTATCAGATCTATTGGAACAGATGTTTGTATCCATGCAGTGGGTACTAGGAACTGAACTTGGGTCCTCTGAAGAGCAACAAGTTCTCTTAACCACTAATCCATCTCTTTAGCCCTCAGGTTAAAGATTTTCAAGGGTCATCATTGACAAGGTCTACTGTCAAGCTTCCCTGCCACTGGGGACTTTGCCATCACTGCCATGTGCTCGGTCTGGTCATCTACTCCTTGTTCTGAGTCTCAACCTCTCTGTCTTCCTGCCCATAGAGCAATCCAGCTCTGTAGATGATATTTAGACAAGAAGCCCTTTCAGCAGCTCTATTAGATTTGATTTTTACTTTATATGTAGTATATAGGCATTTTGCCTGCATGTAAATACGTGTACCATGTATGTACCTAGAGACACAGAGGTCAGGAGACAGCATTGGATTCCCTGAGTCTAGTTACCCACAGTTGTGAACCACAGTGTGGGTACTGGGAACCAAATCCAGGTCCTCTACAAGAGTGGCAAGTGCCCTTAACCACTGAGTAATCCCTCCAGCCCTGTACTTGAGATTTTCAATGTTCCCCTAGAGTTTCCTGTATTAGTCTTTACTCCTTGGTTGATGCTGTTGGGAAATGGTAGAGCCTTTAAGAATTGAGCCTGTTGAGAGATATTCCAGTCACTGAAAATGTGCCCTAGGAGGTGAGGGTCCAGCCCCTTTCTCTGGTCACTCCCCAGAAGCAGGGAGAAGGCTTTGTTCTGCCCTGTGCTCTCATCATAATTGGGCTGCCTCCACTAGAGGCTGAAAACAGGGACACCATCTGCATAATGTCTTACATTAGAAAGAATGCTTTGCAAACTCCAAAACTGTGACACAATGTAAACTTCTTTGTAAGTTGATCTCTCAGGTGTTTGTCTTAGTGAGACAACACTGACTAACTCAAGGTGCTTAAATTATTCTAAACCTTTGGTACTTCATGGATGTAGATATATGCACAATACATCAAGTGCTATACTTGCTTTTTTAAATATTATCATTTTTACTTTTGTGTGAAGGAGTGTTTTACCTCTATGTTTGTGCATCACTTGCCTGCCTGGTGTCTGCAGAAGGCATTGGACCCCATGATATGGAATTATTGGTTATGAGCCCCTATTTAGAATGTGAGAATTGAATCCAAGTCCTCTGGAAGAGCAAGCAGTGGTCTTAACCACTGAGCCATCTCTCCAGCCCTTATACTAGGTATTTTTGACTTCTGTTCTGTATTTTTGTTGTAATTTTTTGAAAAAAAAAATAAAGCAGAATAGACTTAAGCAAAAGGTCACTAGTACACAGTGGTATCTTTTGTTTTTTGTTTTGTTTTGTTTGTTTGTTTTTGAGACAGAGTCTCACTGTGTAGCTTTGGCTGGCTGGGAACTTGTTATATAGACTTGGTTGGACTTGAACTCACCAAGATCTGCCTGCCTCTACCCCTGGATTAAAGGCATGTTCCACCATGCCCAGCATAGTGACACTTTAAGACCTCTTTTTACAAATAATCTTTATAATTTAGAATCATATTCTAATATCTCAGGGGACTCTGGGAACAAAGAAAGATAATCCATAAATAGTCTTATTTATGCTTAGAAATGACTTAGTGACTAATGTACTTGCTTTAAATTTTTAAAATTACATTTATTTTTTATTTGCATGTGCATGTGTCTATGTCTGTGTGTATAGTGTGTGCCTGTGTGCACACATTTCATGAAGTGCATGTGGAGGACAAAGGACAACTTTCAGGAGTCAGTTCTCTCCTTCCACCATGTGTCTGCTGGGGATTAAACTCAGGTCAGCAGGCTCTTTGGCAAACACCTTTATCGGCTGAGCCATCTCAGCCGTTCATAAATTTGTTTTATATGACTCTCAAAGAATGAACAATAATGAAAAGACAAAAGTTTTTACTAACTCTAATTGATTTTTCAGTCACATAGATAGGATTCTCACTACTGAAGCTATCTGGTAAAAATTGTTTCGGTCATGTAGAATGTTCCAGCATCTATTTTTAACTACCTTATTGTTTAAATGTCCATGTCTAATTACAAATAACTATCCTATATGTTTTACTGTATATATTTGTTCAGACATTATCTTGTGAAGAACAGGCTAGTTAATATTTCTTTTAATATGTTTTCAATTTTTTTGCACTTTTCTACAAAATAATCAGCGGTGTAGCAAGAATATATTTGTTGTACACTGCTGGTTGTTGGATGGGCTAAAATGTTGATAAATCATTCAATTACTCTTGACTCTATAATTATTGTAATTCGTTTACAGCAATCCATTTGAAAGCAAGCATCAAAGCCTCCAAATTACTAGCGAACCTGAGCACTCGTTAACTCTTATGCAGGAGAATGTTGGACAGATTTATGTTAACTCTCATCAGCATGCACAAAGACTATTTCCAGTTTATTTTTGTAGCTTGGGCCCCAGAGACCTGGTGTGAGATGTAGCTTAGCTATGCAAGAAAAGAAGGAAATGACTGTTGATATCATATCAAGTCCAGAATGAAATAACTTATTCTGTCTGTGGAGATCATAAAACCTCTTAATTATTTTTGGACAAATTCCACATCAATATCATGCAAGTCCCCAACTTTGCAGGCCTGAGGTTGAGTAACCTATAGCAGACACTGTTGGCACTCTACCCAGATTTTCTTGAATGTGTTCTCTCTGTGTTTAGGTGAGAACCCTTTCTTTACTAGAGAATGTTTCCTTCTAGTAGTCTGAACCGCAGCTCTTGTTTGAGAATTGCTCTAGAATGGAACCACTTGGCACAAACAGAACCCTTTGTACAAATGTTCAGACAACTGTGATTGCTTGCAGTTACTCTCCTCCAGTGGAGGTTAGATGCTGGATGCCCAGCTTCCTGCCTGACGTTGGAACAAGATTGGGGTCTCACATAGGTGTGCCCGCAGGATCAGATAAAAGCTACCTTCTACAGGACTTTACTGGACCTTACGTGAGTGACTTCCTCTCCCTGTGTGTTTCCTATTCTCTTAGTGTTTCCTTAGGAAACCACTTTCTCTTCATCTTAGGTTTGTTTGGGGGAATCTGAATTAGCATAGGACCCCAAACTCTAATCTGTTACCTCCATCTCGGGCTTCCCAAACACCACATCATTATTGCAATTTGAGGGAGTCCCAGGGGTAGGATGTTTATTATTACTACCTTTTCTCCAAAGTCTTTGACTTTTGTAAGAATTTATCAATGTTCTATCTTTTTATACTCTATTTTCTACATCCAGAAACTGTCAGTTTAATGTGAGCATCAAAATTTACACACTTACATTGCAGATTTTATATAACTTCAAAATAGCATTTAGTGCAAAAAGTTGGAACCACAAACAGCTTCCTAATTAAGTTCCAGAGGATATATGGCATGAAATCAAGACCTTCCAATCGAGGCCTTACAGTATTCAGTATGAGCTACCAAACAGGTGCTGGGAATTGAACCCAGGTCCTCTGGAAGAACAGTCAGTACACTTAACCACCAAACCATCTCTCCATCCCCATAGTCTTCTGTGTTTTGAGACTTGGGTTTTAGGTCCCAAGTGACCTTATTTTCCTTGGCAACAAATTCTTAATTCTTTGAGGTCTCTCCTGGTAGGGATACAGCAGGAGTAACTTATTAGTGGAGAATCTGCAACTGGTCTTTTCAGTCCATCTTGTGTGTCTGGTACACATATACTTCCTTATTGACCTATTTCCTGTAGCTCAGGGAAGATTTCATCAAAGGAAGCACATGTCATAACTTACATCATGATTCCAATTGTTTAAAGTTCCTATTATGGCCAATTAATTATAATGAGAAGCAGGGCTCTCTACTTCTCCCTGATGATGTGCTTTAGAAAATGGCAGGCAGCACGTCCCAGTTTTGAGAGGATGTTTGTAACAGGAAGTTTCATAAGAAGAATTTGACAAAGCTCTTGTGTGCATTATGCCCTCAGCTGTATTTGCAATATCATTTCCTATTGTTAATTATCCCGTAATTCTGGTCATGCTGCAACTCTGGTGCCAGGAATGTGTTTATTTCCAGAGGAGGTGGTTTGGGTGGAGAAGAAGGGGATAGCTAAGAGGTTATTTCTTGTGTACTTAAAAAGACAAATTAGAGGCTGGAGAAATGGCTCAGTGGGTAAGAGTATATACTGTTCCTCCACAGGACCCAAGTTAGATCCCCCCCCCTCAGCACCCATGATGGAGGACTCACAACCACATATGATTCCAGCTCCAGGAGGGATCTGACATCTCTGTTTTCCTCAGACATCTGCACTCATATGCAAAGACCCATACACAGACACAAAATTAAAAATAAAATAAATATTTTTAAAGACAGGTTAACCTGGGTGCAATTATCTTCATCTCCTTTTTGTTGGATTATGAGAAAGAAGTTTAATGATTTAGGAGATAAACATACTAAAGTAATTTGAAGTAAATTGGGTCATTAAAAACAAAAACGAGGGGCAAGGGATACAGCTCAGTAGAGTGCTTGCCTAGCATGCAGGAGTTCCTGGGTTCAGTCTGTAGCAGTACATGAACAGGACACAATGGTACACAGATGTAATCTTAGCAAATGAGAGTTGTAGGTAGGAGGATTAGAAGGTCCAGATCATCCTTGGCTACATAGCAAATTCAAGGCCAGCCTGGGATATATGAGACTTTGTCTTAACAAATAAATAAGCTGATGAGATAGCTCAGCAGGTAAAGGTGCCTGCCACCAAGCCTGACCACCTGAGTTCCATCCCAGAGACACACAGTAGAAGGAAAGACCCGACTCTCACAAGCTGTCCTTTAACTTTCACAATGCAGTGTAGACATATGCCCCCCTCCCACATATACACAACCAAATCAGTAAACAAACATAAACATTATATAAAAACAAAACACCAACAGGAAGTTTAGAGGAGGAGGTCTTTACCCATTTCCAGACCATTCCATGACTCCACCCCTGTGAGCACTGGAACTTCTGGGGCCCAGCTCTTTATAAATCTTGACCTGTGACAAAGGAGGGAGAACATAAATGTGGGTTTCAGAAAAATCAGTTTTTAATCTAGGTTCTGCTGTGGATATCACTCTGTATAAATAAAACACCCATTGGCCAGTAGCCAGACAGGAAGTATAGGCGGGACTAACAGAGAGGAGAATTAAGGGAACAGGAAAGCAGGAGAGAGAGCTGCCAGTTGCCGCCATGACAAGCAAGATGTAAGGTACCAGTAAGCCACAAGCCACGTGGCAACTTAGAGATTAGTAGAAATGGGTTAATTTAAGATATAAGAACACAAGAAGCCTGCTACGGCCATACAGTTTGTAAGCAATATAAGCATCTGTATGTTTATTTTGTAAGTGGGCTGTTGGACTGCCAGGGCTTGGCAGAACCCGGAGAGAAAACTCCAGCTACAAGGTTCAGTCTACCAGTGTGTAGCCTTGATCTATCTAGGCTCTTCAAGCTCAGTTTCCTGCTCAGCAAACCATCCTGACTTCATTGGGTGGTCTATGAAGTTTAAATTAGATTGAGTTTCAACAGCAACTCTCTGTTACTACTGGCACACAGTCTTCTGTTGCCCAGTGCTCCTCCCTCCATTCATCCAGCCATCTCTTTCTTACTTCTCTGTTAGTACACGCAATGTCTCCAGAGTTTCAGTTAATCTGATGTGCCCTCTTTTCTCCCTGCCATGCAGTTGTTTCCTTTCCTTCCTTAAAGCCTCTAAAAACTCAATCTCTCATTAAGCCTTTTCAACTACTGAGAAGATGCATCTTGCTTATCAGTTTTCACTTAAACTCGTAAATCAGTTTCCATGACTCACATGATATCAGTTATGTATTTATTTCTTCCTCCAGTCATTTGATTTACATACTGGCCCAATGTTTTCTTTTTTATTTACAATTGTCTACGCCAGTGTCATAGCTGCAATCCTACACTTTTTTTTTTTTTTTAGAACTTCTTATTTTGCTTCATTATAAATTAGCTCAGTGGAGATTTTTGACATCCTGTGAGGTCAGCAGGACAGATATCATCATTTTCTATTTCTATAGAGGCGAAAACTAGACTCAGGAGAGTAGGTGACTTGCCTACCAGGATCACAGCATGGGTTTCAGGAAATCAAGTACCTTATCAGTTTTGATCCAACATATACTCATGACCTTCAAGAGCTCCATCTTGCCCTTGTCCATTCTCTCAAGCTGTGTATGATCCTAATTCCAACAATGAAGTTGTCTGTATAATCTGTAACCTGAGTCTTTGTATACCCTCACCACTTTTTATATAACGTATTTTAAGCAGCGTTAATACTATATACACCCCACTTTTCCTTCACCTGAAATTCTTTAAATGCTGAAGAACCAGAAGTATTGGTTTTGGCATTCCAATGGTTTAAAGTCATCTGTGTTGGTGGTTTAGTGATGATCAAAGCTGCCTCCCAACAGTTTGGAGTCACCAGGAGTGGTATCTTGATCCTGGTGGTGTCAAGATCTCCAACAAAGCATTAGGTTTTGGATTAAAGAATTGGCAAGTTCTTTGATCAAACAGGTTCAACCATCCCTACTTATAATTCATAAGTTCGAGAGTCTGCTGACCTTTATTGTGGTAGAACCTGTTTGTCCCTTATCTCATAAACAGTCACTGTGTTTAGATTAAACTGATCCTGTTCTCTATGACTTACTACCTATATTGCTCAGACTCTGTACTATGTCTGGATAAGACCAAAATTA
Source organism: Peromyscus eremicus (assembly GCF_949786415.1). Taxonomy (NCBI): domain Eukaryota; kingdom Metazoa; phylum Chordata; class Mammalia; order Rodentia; family Cricetidae; genus Peromyscus; species Peromyscus eremicus. The sequence continues at coordinate 120,408,772 of NC_081419.1, read as the reverse complement.
AAATACTCTGATACTGGCAACATGCTGATTTTCTAACTATATTTGGATTCTAGAAAAGACTGTATGCAAAGTCATTTAGATGCCCAAGGACAAATCTGTGCAATCTTGATGGCCTCATTTGCTTCCCATGGCCCCACTGCAAGTTTGATGAACCTAGTCATGAGACAAGAGAAGACAATTATAACATTGGAAAATGTATTCAGTTTTTGAAGGATTTATGACTGTCTGTGCTGGCATTAGAAATAAGTCTTGATTCCTTTCCCTTCTGAGGCAGGTTTTGGCTCATATCTCATTCCATTATCTATTTTCACTGCTGTGAACCTCTCTTAAACTGAACATATTTAAACATTTTTTTATTTTTTGAAATTATATCATTTACCCTTCCCTTTCCTCCTTCTAACCCCTCCCATGTACCCACATTCTCTCTCAAATTCATGTTCTTTTTTTCTTTAATTGTTGTGCACACACACACACACACACACACACACACACACACTCCTAAATATATAAAAGCAATCAGCTTAGTCCATATAATTTTGCTTGTATGTATATGATTTCAAGATTTTAGGGCTGATCCCTAGGTACTAGATAACCAGTTAGGGGCTCTTCCTGAAGGAAAACAATGTCTCCCACTCTCAGTATTCTTCAGTTGCCTATAGTCCTTTGATGAAGGTTGAAGCCTCTGAGCTTTCCCCCTTCCATGTTATCATGTCTGTTGGTACTGTCATTGTTCTGGTCTTTTTTTTGGCAGACCTGAGACTTAATGGGTATAGCATCTCTGAAACTTCTGGGAGACACAATCTCACAGCAAATTTCCTGTCCCTCTGGCTCTTACAATCTTCCTGCCACACTCCCTTCCATAATGACCCCTGAGCCTTAGGTGCAGGAATTGTGTGGTAGATATATCAGTAGGAACTGAGCATCATACAAGCTCTCTTGTTCTCTGCATTTTGATTGGTTGTGGTTCTTAGTAATGGCCTCTGTTATAAAGAAAAGTTTCCTTGATGAAGGATGAGGACTTACATCCACCTTACTTGTGGATATAAGGACAAATGTTTAGAATGTAGTTAGGGATTGTGCTCAGTTAGTAACGTGTCAATTGTAGGTTCTTATCCAAGATCCATGACTTCTCTATCCCTAGGGAGTTGGCTACATTTCTAGTACCAGACATGGTTTCCCTCTTGTTGAGCAGGCATTAAGTCCAACTGGAGAGCTGTTGGTTGCCACCAAGATAGATGTACTATGCTGATCATGGTGGTTCACAGAAAATAATAGGACTACGGGTTATGGGTTGCTTCCATTCCTTAAAAGTTTGCACGATGCCTTCTGGTACCATGTTAGCTAGCTGTCAGGAAAGAGGCTCTCAGATCAGATCTAGGTCAGGTTCTCTGGGTCCTATTTCCAAAGTGCATGGCATAGACACCAATGAGGACCTATCTTCCCCATCTAGGAGGCAACCAAGGGAAAGAGCAATAACCTATAATGTTTTGGGAGTCTCTTGGACAACCCAGACAAACAACTCCAAACAGGGCTTCTCTTGCCTAGTGTTAGGGTTTTTATTAGATTGTCCTTGGCTCTTGTCAGTATTGTTAGCATAGGTGGGAAATTTTCACTTGAACTATGTATGTATATGTATGTATACACAGACTTTTATATAGTATATGTAATTTTAGGTAGCTAGATAATAATATGATGCTGTGTGACTTTTTCAGACATCCTCACTTACATGTTATTTTACCCTCCTTCCTTCTGTATTTCTCTCTCTCCTCTTCCCTAATTAAAGCACTGTAGCTAGAGAGTTTTCTCCTCAGGTCCCACCAAGCCCCACCAGTCCTGGAGCCCACTTATAAAATAAACATACAGATGCTTATATTATTTAAACTGCTTGGCCATTAGCTCAGGCCTACCATTGTCTAGCTCTTACTCTTTTACTCAGCCCATTTCTATTAATCTATACTTTGCCACCTGGCTCATGGCTTACTGGTACCTTACACCTTCCTTGTCCTGGCAGCGGCTCACAGTGTCCCCTCCTGCCTTCTTGTTCTCTCAGTTTTCCTCTCTGTTAGTCCTGCCTATACTTCCTGCCTGGCCACTGGCCAAACAGTGTTTTATTTATCAATTAACCATCCATAGCAAAGCACCCCCATTTTTCTCATTTCCCCCTTCAAATCACTTGTTCCCTGTTTTTCTCTTTTCTATTGCCCTCCCTGCCTCCATGGTCTCCTTTTATGTTCCTGGTTTCTGCAGTTCCTCCAGGTTATATAGTCACATCTGAAGAACTGGAGCCTGGAACCATAGATGAGGGAGAAATGAGAACATGCAATGTTTATCTTTCCAGATCTGAATTACCTCACTCAATATGATCTTTTCTAGCTCTATCCATTTACCCTGACAAAGGAGACTTAGCATCTCTTTACCACTTTGAGTATGCTTGTGGCTTTTTGTTTGATTACCAAATGAAGCATTAGATGGCTAACATAATACAGGAATTACAGGGATAATGACTCTATTGGTGGAAATTTCTATTCCACCCGCTAGTTCCCAAATAATCGAGGCTTAATATTAATTATAAATTCTGGGCCAATAGCTCAGGCTTGTTACTATCTAACTCTTACACTTAAATTAACCCATATTTCTTATCTATGCTTTGCCATGTGGCTCATGGCATGTTACCTCATGTTCTATATGTCCTGCTTTCTTAGAGGCTGGCTGGCATCTCCTCTGACTCCACCCTTCATCTTCCCAGCATTCTCAGTTTGGCTGTCCCACCTATACTTTTTTGCCTGGCTATTGGCCAATCAGTGTTTTATTAAATCAATTTGAGTGACCAATCTTTACAGTGTACAAAGGGAGTATTTCACAGAATGTCTCTTGACTCCTTGAGCTGTATTTAAGACCATCTCATAAGCATGAGGGAATATTTGGAATTGAACTTTCAACCTATCAGTATATAGTGCAATGAAGAGAAACAAGGTTAAATATGGGCATGCTAGATGAGTACATGAGATTGGCTCATAAAATATCAAACTATTAAAGATATCTTAAAGCAGTGAATGGAATATAACTAAGTAAAAAGTGAGACAATCCATTCTGTTTTTATCAGAAAGGAATTACCAATATGAACCCAAGTCATTGAGGAATTAGTGTTCCCATAAGAGCATGCCAGATGGTGTCTTTGGGTTATCAGCATAGCAGGTATCATAAACGAGAGAGCTTATATTATAAGCCAAGAAGTTAAATGTTTGTTTTAGTTACATATTTCAATGTAAAACAAACCATCTCAAAATCCAGTAGCTTACAACCTTTTGTAAATAAATAAACTATTGTAAATAAAATACAACTATTTTATTATTTTTGGACCACCTGTGTGATCTGTGAGTTGTTCTTGCCATCTCTATGGACCCTTGACTGAGTTGGCTGTCTCCTGTGGAGAACTGATGGTTAAGGTTGCTTGTCAGCTGGGAGCTAAAATAGGGCCATAGAGTAGATGTCACCATTCTCCGTGTGAGCTGAACTCCTTAGACAGGTACCTGTGTTCTAGGAAGAAGGAAGCAAAAGCTGCAGAGCCATTTAACATGATGTCAAAAGTCTCAGGTCATCGGCTTTCCTGCATGTTCTATTAGCCAAAATGGTCACAAAGGCAGTCCAGATACAAGGATAAAAGAAATGAACACCATCTTTCCATAGCAGGGGGATATGTATAAAGGGAAGGAAAGGAATTTATGATGGTGATCAACAAAGACTTCGGAAAGGAATGTATGGTGGTGATCAGTGGAGACTATGGGAAGGAAAGTGTGATGGCAATCACTGGAGACTATCTACACAGAGCTCATGCACACCCACAAGACATGGAGAGCCAACTCAACTCTGTAGTGATAACTCTGCCATGCTCATTGCTGACAGGTCTGCTACCAGCCTCCTGCCTTGCTTCTCCCAGGCTCATTTTCCTTGTAATCTGAACCTATAACTTATTAGCACTGTCAAAGCTTAAGATGCCTATATCTCTTCTGGAATCTAAAGTCTTCTGCTATGGACTTGTTTCCCTAGCTTGGACCTCATTGCCTGTTCTCCTAGACCACAGGGCATCTCTTTGTGTAATGAGTTCTTACTCCCATCTGTATTCAGTACACTGATGCCCAGTTTTTCTAAGGGCCTTCGTGGACTTTCAGCTCTAGCTTGCCCATGTAGAATTTGACCTATTTCTCCTAACACCCTGCTTCTAACATAGAATGGACAGATAGCCATGCAAGACCTGACGAAATTAAGCAAGTACTGACTAAGCAGAGGACTGCGGTTAGGACTAAGCTTATGATATTTGTAGAACAGAAAGAAGAAAGATTTTGAAGAAAGGTAAGGGTGCGTGGGAAAATTCATGTGTAGGACTAGGTGACGACAGGCAGGCAAGGTTCAGATTTGATGTGATATATAGAGGTAAGCCACTGTGCATTCTTGAGATGAGGTGTGGCATGCTGAAATGATATTTAAACAAGATTAGTAAAGAGATGGAATGTAGGGCAGAGTGGAGACACTAAAATCAAAGAGGCCAGTGGTTACTGGGCTCAAGGGGTGATGAGTGGAAATGATGGATATATTTGAAGGGAAGGGAAACAAAAATACAGGGTGGTGGTTTATTTATTCATTTACTTGTTTGCTTTTGAGACAGAGTCTCACTATGTAGCCCTGGCCTCATAGAACTCATTATGCACACCAGGGTGGCCTTGAACTCACAAAGAACCACCAGGCTCTGCCTCCCCAAGTGATGGGACTAAAGGCAGGTGCTACCATGCCAGGCAGCAGTGATTTCTTGGACATGGGAAATTCTAATGATCACCAGAAAGTAGACTAGTATAGTCGCCATTAGGAGGCTGTGGTAGAGTCTGGAGGAGGGGTTGGAATGACTGAGAGCAGTGTGCAGAAAACAATGAACAGGGAAAGACTCCGGGAAGAAGTTTGCTAAACAGTAACAGCTTCCTCATCTAGGACGGCAGATACTGGGAAGAGTGATGACTCGGGATGGCTGAGGGCAGGAGAACTGGGTTTTCTTGAATGTTTGAACTGAGGAGAAAAGGAGATAGAGGACGGGCGGCGCATGCCTTTAATCCCAGCACTCGGGAGGCAGAGCCAGGCAGATCTCTGTGAGTTCAAGGCCAGCCTGGCCTACAGAGTGAGATCCAGGACAGGCACCAAAACTACACGGAAAAAAACCCTGTCTCAAAAAAAAGAAGAAAGAAAAGAAAAGGAGAAAGAAAGAAAGAAAGAAAGAAAGAAAGAAAGAAAGAAAGAAAGAAAGAAAGAAAGAAAGAAAAGGAGATAGAATAGAGTAGCAATGACTGATCTGGATTGTAACAAATGTTGGAGCTATCAGCAGAAAGGTGGACATACAGTTCTCCATCATCCTACACAAACTGCCTGTCCTGGTTACTAGGTCTGAGGGTTCCCCTGAGCATCATTCATATCACTTAGCTTCAAACGAATTTGAAGCCAAGGATCCCAGCCATCCGTCACAGGTAGAGGAACAGGATGAGAACTCAATCATCTTTTGGGCATATAGCCAGAGCGGCTAGACCCCAAGCTGCGAAGTGGCACCGCACTGGCTCATCACACTTTTCCTGCCTGGTGGTACAGCCTGCCTTGTCCTCAGATTGTCTCTGGAGGATGAGGCCCTGTCTCCTTCTCTCTTTTCTATTTTAAGCTTGGCATGTAAATGCTGCTATTGTCTCTTTCCCTTTTAATGGGAGTTAGCATTTGCCTCTCTCAATGCCTAGCATTTAAGTCTCCATCATTCTCAAGTTTTTAATCAAGTAAAAGGCTTCCTTTTTTCCCCTGCAGTACTCTCTTGCTCATTTGCTCTTACACACACACACACACACACACACACACACACACACACACGGATACAAGGAATATTCTCTTACATAACCAATGCAATTATCACCTACCTCTTCCTATTACTAAATATAATTTTTAAAAAATCACACATGTACAACAGAATTCAGTTTGTTTCTAAATTGTAACTCTAAAGATAAAGCAGATCATTTAACCATTCCCTTCTCAGCTCTGGCTCCCACCATCCTTCCAAAGCACATTATTGTGGGGTTTGTTTTCTGTCTTTCCAGATGTGTATTTTTAAAGGGCTTATTTATATATGGTATATATATAATATATACACAAATATATCTAATAAGTTGCTAATATATTTAAGCAATAAAAAGAAAGTACTGATACCTTTTTGTACAGAATGGATGGATGCAAAAATGTGTTAAACTAAGTAGAAGATGCCAGACTTAAAAAACCACATATTTTATAATTTGACTCATAATATTTTAGAAAACAAGAAACCATAAGGCTAAAAACATGCCAATGGCCAACTGTTGCTGGTTTTTGTTTGTTTGTTTTGTCAACCATTTATTTAGACCTGTCTCTGCTACTGTAGAGCACTCCAGTTCGTTCTTTTCACTGCTATGTCATTTTTCCATTACACATGTTTCATCTTTCACTTATATAGTCCTGGTACTTGTGCTTATTTAGATTTTCTTCCAGTTCTCTGCTAATAAAAAGACAAAGTGATGAACAGCATTTGGCACATCTGAGAGAGTTTCTCTGTGGTGGACATGTAGACATTGTGATAGGAGAATTAACATGAATTAGAATTTCTTATTGCACTGGAAGCTGTGAATAATATAATCTGTGTCTTGCTTCTGAAATCTCCATTACTTTCTACCTCAGATAATACTCTCTTCCCTTGAGAAACAGATAGTTCTAAAACAGCTGCTCTAGCCTCACTGTCTCTGCTTCTGTAAACATGCTTGCTCATGGACCTTAGCTGTGTTGGCTAAACTTCAAACCCTTAGGCCACCAATAAGAGAAGGTCAGATGTGATGTGGTATAGCCTATAAATGTTGAAAAACAAAAACTAACTGCATCGGAGCTTCGTCTCTCTCCCTAGAGCATTAGCACTAGGCCTGCTGGCTAGGCCTGCCAGCAACAAAGATGAGTTCTCCAACTTTCCAAGTGCATGCTTGGTTTCCGGAAGGTCTGATCTCTGCAACAGTAGCATTGTTAGAAGGTGAAGTCTGAAGCGTAGGCTTCATAATGTTCTGCAGTGGCCAAACACATTTGCATTTTTACTAAAATCCTTAACAACTCTTTCTATTATCAAACTAACACATACTTACTCATCTGATTCTATTGTTAGATGCTAAGTGAGACAGATATCTTTGGAGGGGGGGTGCCTTTATTAACACACTCTAAAATTATCCTTTATTTTTAGCTAAAATATGATGGTACAAGTTGAGCATGGCCAGAGTCATACCTGCCTACATGTACCCCAAATTAAGCATACCCCCAATGTTATCTTTTGTTTTGCCTTCTTAAATTGTAATCTTAAACTGAGCATGCTCTGGAATGCAGTACTTAAATGGGCATTCTCAGAAACTGGCTCCCCCTTAAATGAATTTGTATAGGCTGCCTGAATAGAAGCCCCATGCTTCCTTTGTTGAGGGCTCTCTCTCTCTCTCTCACCTGCTAGGTTCTGACTCGCTCCACTCACCAAGAAGCAATCCACTGTATTCACTTACACTACTGGGCTTTCTAAAACATTTGAGCTAACAAAATTTTGCTTTGTTTGAGAACAGGGTCTCATAGCTGGAGCCTTAAACTGGCTCTGCCTCCTGTGCTGGGATTACAGGTCTGTGTTGTCAGACCCAGCTAACACAGACTGCACCAGCCTGTACACCAGTGGGGTGAAAGGTTTACCCAAATAGATCTCGGTGCCATCGTGTTTGAAGAGGCACTGGTGTTTTGCCTGTTGACTGCATGGGGATGAACTTGCTTAGCAAGAAGAGCTGAATGTTAAGGGTGAGAAAGGGAGAAGAGGAATACAAAAGAACTGGTCCAAGACATGAAAGAAAAGTAGGAGAAAGAAGCCATGTGGTCTTAGTTACTCTTCTATTGCTGTGATAAAACATCAGGGCCAAGCAACTTATCAAAGAAAGTATTTAATTTGACATACAGTTACAGAGGGTTAGAGTCCATGATAGTGGAGTGAAGGATAACTAAGACCTCATATCTTGATCCACAACCATGATGGAGGGAGGGAGAGAAAGAAGGAGAGGGAGAGAGACTTTTAAAACCTCAAAGCCTACCCAATGACACACTTCCTTCACCAAGGCCATACTTCCTAATCCTAATCCTAAACAGTTCCACCAACTGGGGACCAAGTATTCAAATACTTATGTGGACATCCTATTCAAACTACCTACCATACCATGGAAAGCTCTGATATGATGTTTGGGAGCAAGTGGGTTTCTGGGGGAGCGAAGGTGTGTTTATACCTCGTGGGGTCTGTGCTAACTGTTCTGCACACATATTTTATTTACTTCTTATGATTAACTGCAAGAGTTATCAACGTGCTCATAATTCTGGGACATGTTCTACATGGCTTCTCAAGAGTTCTCCTGGGTAATTAAGCTCCAGCTGCCACAGTTGCATACTTAAAGGCTCCTCTTTCCCACTTTACTTCCTTACTCCTTGCTAGTGTTCCCGGCTTCACCTTCTGATACACTGTTTGCACTTTAATCTTTGTGTCAAGGTCACAGCTGCCACATTGTAGCTGTAGTCAAGGACCCAGACACATAGTTCTCCCAGGTTCCTCATGGGTCCAATGTGCTTTTAGCAGAGGCTAGGGTGGATGCTCAGGGCAGCAGATGGCTGGAGGACTTGACTGGGCTTGAGGGTCTACAGTCAGGTGGAGCTAATGGCAGGCTAGTCAGCCAGAGAGAGAAAGCTGATAATCACTATGCACAGGAGATGAGCCCTCCAACCACTGACTGATGTCTCACAAGCCATCAAGGCATCCAGGAGTCAGGACTACAAAGTCCACCACCCAAGGAAGAACTGGACGACGCCCTCCCCAGAACCTCACCTCTTTTCTGCCATATAACCCACTGAGCCTTCTTTCATGAATCAAATCTTGCCATGGTCTCAGAGAAGGAAGCAGATGATAGGGGGAAAAAAATCTGTAAGATGGAGCATATATAGGACAATAAATGATTAGATTGAAATAATTCAAAGTTTATTGTTATTTCTTACTCAGAGGTGGGTGGGACCAAGGTCAAACAATGAAAGAGCCTTCCCTTTCTCTGCATAGTTCAGCTATGTTAAGATGTGTGATTCCAGCCAGACATGGTGGCACACATGTAGGATTCCAGCACTTGTTAGTCTGAAGCAGGGGTACAACATACAACCCTGTCTCAAAAAAGGGGACAGAGACTTCTACACAGACAGCATGAATAAATGGGATCTAGGTACCAATAGTAGGAGCCAGTCCCTTGAGGATTCAAAAAATCTCCGAGAAATAAGATGCCACCCAGTGATGGACAGAAATAGGAAGCACTCTCCACAATGTCTTTCCAACATGCCAGGCAGTGAATTGGCTTCTTCAGTTCTAGCACACTTTCAGGAGTGGCTTTTTATTTGTTTTAAAGTACCTCTCAACTCCTGAATTCTGGCCCTCCCTTAACAGGATGTTGTTAAAAATGGGCCAAGTTGTCCTCAGGCTTGAGTTCTCTTTTGGAGGGGATCACTATGCAGAAGCACTTGTCTGTCTGTTTTGTATTCCCCTGGAGTGGTTCTGCCTGTTCTCTGCTAAGACAGGATCTGACCTCCCTCAGCTCAGATGGGACCCACTCCAGCCCCTCAGTCCTATGCGTGGGGGTTGTAAGGCTCACATACAACTACCATTGAGAAGCTGCCAATGAGGGACGGGGTGGTATTCTCGCCTTAACACTCAGCTCTGGCTGAATCCCACAGATCTGATTATTGAGGGTGAGAACTGCGGTGGAGATGCCATTGTGGAGGAAATGGGAGGGCACTTTAAGGAATTTACACAGTACCTTTGCCTTGGCAGGCCTTTATTCATCCACAGCCAGCTACATCTCAAAGGCTCAGCTGACAAAGCTTGAGCTCCTCTCTGAGCCAGTTAGAGGAGGCAGTCTAAGACCTCTCGCTTGAGTAAACTCACAGTTTGTACTGGTTCCTAGTCCTGAACAATATCTAAGAATAGGGCGCCAGGCATTTCCTTTATTGGCAGCATAGTGACTTTTCATGGGATAAACTCAAAATGGAAGGGCCAGAGGCCGATCTGCAGCTAATAGGGAGGGGAGGGGAATGGTAACCATGGCAGCAGCAAAAATAACACTAATGGTAGGGATTATGCACGGAGCCCTCTCTTTAGGCCAGGCCACAGTAGGCAGCTTCCTGGGCCCAGACAACCCTTCATCATCCATGAGTCCACACTGCCTTCGAGGAAACTCAGTCTGAGAGAAGGAATTTTTCCCCAAATCCTAATCCTGCAACTGCCAAGGGACTGAGCCAGGAAGCCAAAATGAAAACCCAGGTACATGTTCCATCAAGATTTCTCCCCCTGGATTTTTTCTCAAAGCCTTTGGTGTTACAATTTGAAAATCAGGCCAGTGACACAGCTCAGTGATAGAGTGCCAGCCTAGCACGTCTAAGGCCCTAGCCTCAGAAGAAAAGGAAAACATAATTAATAGAGGCCACAGGAGAACAGGTGGGTAGAGGCATGAGGATCAGAAATTAAGGCCATCCTTGGTTACATAGCAGATTTGAGGCCAGCCTGAGCTATCAAAGAAACAATAACAAATAAAATAAAAATTCAAGTAGAAAGGTGGGTGGAGAGGGAGTGTAGACAGGTTGGTTAATGGTACCAGGTTGCAGTTGGATGAGACTGAATTCTGATGCTCTAACACACAGTATGGTGACTGCGGTTGACAGTAGTTAAGTATATACTACAAAATAACTAGTAGACAGATTTTAAATGTCCCCAACATGAAGAAACAATTGGTGTTTGAAGTGACAAGCATGCCAGTCCCCCGACCTTTTCATTACTCATCATACACTTGTACTGAAGTGTCACGCCATACCCTATAAATGTGTCTGACTATTATGTCATTCCAAAGTAAGTATACATGTGAAAAGACAAGTGGCCTGAAACCAAGTCCCTTTGTTTATGACTAATTCACAACTAGTCCAAAAGGGAGGATTATTCTGAAATTCTACACCAGCTCAGAATCCCACGTGTTCGGTAATTTGCCACGGATTTGGAAATTTGCCATTCAGTAGGTCCTTTGTATACAACTTTCTTCTGGAGGTGGCAAGCCTGTATAGTGACCTTTCTGTGAGATCTCTGAGCTTCAGACTCTTCCCTTAACTCTCCACAAAGATGCTTGTCCAGTTCCAACATTACCACAGAGAACGAAGGACAAAGTGGGATAGCTGCCGCTGTCGCTCCCCCACCCCCTGCCACCCCCAGAAGAGAGGTCTGCAGAGAGGTTTGCTTGGATGTGTGTCTGTGCTGGGGTTTCTATTGCTGCAATGATACATCAGGATGAAAAATGAAGTTGGGGAGGAAAGGGTTTATTTCAGCTTACACTTCCACATTGCTGTTCATCACCAAAGGAAGTCAAGACAGAAACTCAAACAGGGCAGGAATCCGGAGGCAGGAGCTGATGCAAAAGCCATGGAGGGGAGCTAGTTGCTGGCTTGCTTCCCATGCTTGCTCAGTCTGCTACCTTATAGAACCCAGAACCAGCTGCCCAGGGATGGGCCCTCCCCCATTGATCACTAATTGAGAAAATGCCTCACAGCTGGGACTCAGGGAGGTATTTCCTCAACTGCGACTCCTTCCTCTGATGACTCTAGCTTGTGTCAAGTTGACACACAAATCCGGTCAGTACAGTGTGCTTTCCCCACTAAAGGCAAAGTTACTGAATACTAAACTGTTTTCATATTGCTGTTTTTAAATAGTGAATTCAAATTAGACTTCAGTACGTAAGACCTGTACCAGTGATTGGAATTGGGGGCTGGAGTATATCAGCCATATCTTATGTGATAATCATACTGCAAATGTATGCACATTCCATCCTGAGGGTTGAAAAACAGTGACAGCAGCAAGGGGACTGAAGGTGAGTGTGTTTGCTGCAGACTATTGTTTCTCAAGGGGTGCCCATTACTCGACTCTTTCTATGTGCCCACTATCAGCAGAGCCAGAGGGCCACCTCCCAAAATGAGTGCTGGGAGACTAACTGGTTTGCCAAGAATTATCAAAAATGCTAGTGTGTTTTAGAAAACAGGAGTTTTCACTGGATTACCTGCTGTTTAAGGATAAGAACTCAGACCAAATGACTCTAAGGTATTAGATAAAAGTGAATTTTAATCTGATCAGTTGGGATTTTTTTTTTCATAAGCCAGATTACATAATGTGCCCTGCCAGCTTTAAGCCTCCTTGGTCCATGCCAAGCTGTATTTGCACTAATCACTTTTGACACAGTGCCCAAAGTAACAGGGTAGAATCTCCCTACAATGTGGATTTTAGTCCACAGGGCTCAGCTCTTGAGACCCAGTTCTCTGTCCCCATGAGTGTTGTGATGCTCTGCAACATCACCCCCACCACCACAAGCACCTCTGCATTTGTCATAAATCAGTGCGGTTCATGGGTGATGGGAGAAGTTATAATAATACCATCAGTAACGAAGGGTACTGAGGTACTTCCTAAGTCCCAGGTCACATGCCAAGCATCTCAGAGGAACAGATATTCCATCCTGTAGCCCCTCTCTGCTGCAGATGCCAGCCTACATCCAGAGGGCCACAGGGTGAACCAGAGGGAATTCATTAAAGGAACATTCACAGAGGTGAGGGTAGGACAAAGGGTCCTACCTACATGAGAAGGTGAGGGGCCCAAGGCATAACAACAGTGAGTAGTCTTCAATGGCCCAGACCTGGAGGAGCAAGGCAAAAAGAGTCTGGTAAGAGCTGGAGTCACAGGATGGCATTAAAGGGACATAGCTATATGTTGAGCCTGGACCAGAGGGAGTATAAGACAGTCGGGCCAGGAGAAAGGTAAGAATGCCTGGGTTTCTCTCCTGCCTCAGGCAGCATCCACTTGCCACACCCAACTGGCAGACAGAGGGCGCTGGGGGACACTAATCCGAGAGGTCATGCTCTTGGGCATAAATTAGGAAAGAGAATTGGATCCATGAAAAGCAAGTGGAGAAAAACCAGCATAACATAGTAGTCATTGTTTTCATTCGTAACCTAAAATGCTCAGGCAAGAGGTGGGACAAGAGGGGCACAGAGTGATCCAGTAATTTCCCCAAGTCGGCTAGAGGTTTGGCGCCAGGCTTCCTGACTTAGGCTGCCCTTGGTGTGGTCTCTGTGGTTCTTTCACTTCCTCCCACTTTGGAATCAGGTGACCCAAACCCTGCTTGTTGTCCAAATCCATCCCTTTCCCTGTGACAAGCTGCAGCCTGCAGTCTCTCGGGCCAGCTTTCTGCTCTAATGAAGTCATTTCGAGTCTGAAACCGTCAGACTTGACTTTGGTGTCGTCTTACACAGGCAGACACGCTGCAGTGAACTGCTGTCCCCCTGGCCTTAGACTTGTGCCAGTTTGTTTTCCATTACTATAATGAAGTACCTGAGGCTGGTCAACTGATAAAGAAAAAGAGTTTACTTAGCACACAGTGTGGGAAGTTTACAGTCTAAACAGTGTAGTGCTAGTTTAGACAAAGGCTCCACAACTGTGTCACCCCACGGCAGGTAAGACCATGAAAGAAACATGGTGGTGAGAGAGATCACAGAGTAAGACAGGAAGCTAGAGAGACTCTGGAGGCTCATGACCTACCTAACTCCCCCACCCAGCCCCACCTCGTAAAGGTCCCATTACCTCTCAACATTCCTACACTAGGGATCAAGCTTGTGATACCTGCAACATTGGAGGACATGGTCAAAGCATAATAATATTGCATATTAGATTCCCTCTTACATTCCATTCCACGCTATGGACAAGGTGACACTGATGAATGTGATGCCACTGTCACCATCCTCTCTCAGTACTGACAGCCTTGCACATGAATAGGACCTGGTGGGTTTGCTTAACTTAAAATACTTTTACTGCATTACTTACGTGCATGTTTTTCACACTCTCTAGTGGTTAGCCTCTTCATTTCATCTGGTTAAATGGAAACTAGAAACTTTATATTCTCTCTCTCTCTCTCTCTCTCTCTCTCTCTCTCTCTCTCTCTCTGTAATATCCTTCCTTCATGATCAAAATTGTTGTCTAAGTGGGTAAATGGATGGATGGATGGATAGATGGATGGATGGATGAACAAAAACCAGAGAACCCAGTACTACAGAATAGATAATGGAGATAGAAAGCTTAGGGGTGAGCAGGTCCTAGTCAGAACACTCTGAGATGGCCTGATATAACAGACTCTAGGAATAACCTCAAGGGACACTTGCGGACAGTCATCTATAACTCCACCCATGGTTTCTTATATCTTTGTGCCCTAGGCAGTCTCTGGCCTGCAGGGCCACTAACCAGCACAAGGAGATTAGAGTTAATACCCAAGGCACAAACTTCAACCATTAAGGGTCAAGAATTGGTGGATAAGTATGCCAGTTTCCATGCCCCTAGGTAGTATAATAATTATTGGTTATGTTATGCATAGTTCCTGAGGAGCTAGAGCAGAATTGGTAACTGTCACCTGCCTACCTCGTATAAAGGCTTCTACCCTTCCCTCCTTGGTTACTTTTCCAGTGCTTCCGGCAACCCTCATCCAAATACATTATCTGCATTCAAGTCTTGTCTCAAGATCTCCTTTAGGGAGAGCCAAGGCCTGAGGCACTGGGAAAAGATCTTCCAGGAGTTGCATAAAGACAGCAGCCTTAGGCTTTCTGTCTGCAATGGAATAGGCTACCTGCAATTCTACTTCTCTCAGTCTCAAACTTCATAGCCCTCTGCAGACAGTCCATGGTACTTGATCTTGCCTACTTCTATCACTTCCTAAATGTGAGAAACAGATGTTTGGACTCTGTCTATGACTTTGGTCCTGCCTGAAATGTCACAGGTAATCACAGCTCAAAAGCTAAGTAGATATTTATCTTATTAAAGCCAGTTGAAGGTCAATGTGGTGGTACACACCTTTAATCCCAGCACTCCAGAGACAGAGGCAAGCGGATCTTTGTGAGTTCCAGGCCAACCTGGTTTACGTTAGGAGCTCCAGGCCATGCAAGATTATGTAATGGGACCTTGCCTTAAAACAACAAAATACAGTTGAGGAACACCTAATGAGCCATCCTGGACAACTTTAGTAATGTTCAACTTCTTAGCCCTTTCTAAAAGGGAATAAACCAGGAAATCTACACATAATCAGACTAACCCAAAACAGATGAACAATTACCCAAGGGAAGAAGCCACTAATTACTCCCCTAGACGTTAGTCATGATACTCCCTGTCAGCAGGGGATTAAGTCAAATCCCTCAGTGGCCACTTAATTTCTCTATTAACTTGGTTGAAACTGTTAAGTTAGCTCTGTAGACCTGTACAGGCTTGAAGGGGAAGGTATTTAGCAAAGAAGCAGGATGTTCTAGGTAGAAAGTGGCTCCGCCCTACCATTAACATTACTTTGTTTATTTAAGAGAATACCATTCAAGCTCTTACCTATTTTATCTTAAATCATGTTTTATTATCAAATGTAATGTGAGGATCAGGAATGAATCTAGAAAAAATGCAGACCAGGAAATAAAAAGCAATGCATGAATCCAGGCAGCCATCTTGGGGCTGTATTTTCTCTCTACTGAGCATTGTATGTATGTATGTGATAGGTACTGGTCACATATTTTAATTTTCTTTTTATATCTTTAGGAAGGTGGATACATGGAGTGCAGATGTATTTGACACCAATTTTCTTATTAGAAAAGCTATCCCAAAACTATATTTTCAGGGATCATTTCTATAGTGCATTATTAGAAAAATTTCTTTCTGTGTAGAGTATGGAACACACAGGGGTGGAGGGATACTAGAAGTAGGGGTAAGACTTCCTATGTTGATGGTACATTAATAAGTTAATAGTAAATTAACCAAAACTAAGGATATATGAAGAAGCCTTATGAAAATCTACTAGTTTGTAAGCTAATTTAAAAATGTAATTTAAAAAAGATGTTTGAGAGGCATGTGGATCTCTGCGTTCAAGGCCAGCCTAGTTTACAGAGCTAGTCCAGGGCACCCAAGCCTACGCAGAGAAACCCTGTCTCAAACAAACAAACAAACAAATAAACAGTTTGACCAGAGATAACCTGCAAGGTTGGACAACGGATTATTAAATTAAAATCTATATCAGGCATAAGTTACTTCCCTGAATTATTGGTCAGGGAGGCCCCAGAGGTATCCAAAAAACATAGGATGTTACTGTTGCTCTTCAGTTTCCACCATAACTAAATGGTAAGACCCATTGCTGAAGATATCATACACTTTGATTTCAGGACAATGAGAAATCAATCTTGAACTGACCAGGAACTACAGGCTACCATTCATAGTGTTGGAATGTGCTATGCAGGCTACTGGGGGAGAAAAAAATCAGTGATCTTACACAACTTTGGGTCCTGCATACTCCAGTACTGACAGGTAAGATGTGCCCACAGGTGCAATATGGCATAACATTTATGAGAATAACCATCCACTTGCTGGTTGGATTTGAGGCCTGCTTTACAAGAGGGATTCATCCCTGGTACTGTTAACTGACCCTCAGATGGGATGACTGTTGTTAATTTTGCTTAATGGTCATGTTGTGAAACTTCTTTTTAAATATTTGTTTATAACTATAGATTTATGCTGGTCTCAACCTTGGTCAGAGAAGTTTCTTTTTATGGTGGGTAGTGGTTAATATAGAGACCCATAGCTGTTCAACGTGCTGAGAATAAGTGACTGTGTGTGCTCAACTAGAGATGGGACATTTATATCAACTCTCCTCCTGCAAGGCTCAGGGGACATTGCAGAAGAAGAAATAAAAGAATGTAAGTACCAATGTGCTGTGGGATGTTCTGTATGTTAAATGTGCTGCTCTGATTGGTTAATAAATAAAACACTGATTGGCCAGTAGCCAGGCAGGAAGTATAGGTGAGACAAGGAGAGAGGAGAATGCTGGGAAGTGGAAGGCTGAGGCAGAGAGACGCTGCCAGCCGCTGCACTGAAAAGCGAGATGTAAGGTACCGGTAAGCCACAAGCCACATGGGTTTCTCTGTGTAGCTTTTGGTGCCTGTCCTGGATCTCACTCTGTAGACCAGGCTGGCCTCGAACTCACAGAGTTCTGCCTGGCTCTGCCTCCCGAGTGCTGGGATTAAAGGTATGCACCACCGCCTCCCAGCTAATATAAAGCATTTTTAAAATGTGCATCATCACTAACATTCAGTACAATGAATCACTACATCTTTGCCTGCTTTCTATCAGAATTTTAATGTTCTTACTAAAGAATAAGTAAATAT
Organism: Peromyscus eremicus; assembly: GCF_949786415.1. Lineage (NCBI taxonomy): Eukaryota > Metazoa > Chordata > Mammalia > Rodentia > Cricetidae > Peromyscus > Peromyscus eremicus. The sequence continues at coordinate 120,391,435 of NC_081419.1, read as the reverse complement.
ACACTGGAAATAGAAGCATGGGGATTGTCACATTTACTGCAAATATCTTTCCTATTTATCAGCAGATGTTAGCTTACTGCACTTTTAGAAAAGTTTCTCTCATGTATTTCTAGCTTTTAAAATGATTTTGACAGGCGTGGTGGCAAGTGCTTTTAACCCTAACACTAAAAAGGCAGAGGCAGACAGATCTCAGTGAGTTTGAGTCCAGCCTGGTCTACATAGTGAGTTCCAGGCCAGCCTGTTACATAGGGAGACTCTTTCTCAAAAGAATTATTTTTCAATTTTTACATTTAATTTCTTATCGGCTCCAGAATTTATTTTTAAATGATCAACTTCTATTTTCCTAGTAAATTATTTTAACAACAATTTGTTAAGTACTTTAGATAAAGGTCACTATGTCTTTTATTTTATTTTATTTTTACTTTTTTTTTTTTTTTTTTTTGGTTTTTCGAGACAGGGTTTCTCCTCTGTGTAGCTTTCCTGGAACTCACTTGGTAGCCCAGGCTGGCCTTGAACTCACAGAGATCCGCCTGGCTCTGCCTCTCGAGTGCTGGGATTAAAGGCGTGTGCCACCACCGCCCAGCTTTTTTTTTTTTTTTACTTTTTTAATTGATTATTTTTATTTATGTTGTATCATGTACACCTGTGAGTTTATGTGTGTCACCACCATGTGCTTGTAGTTCCCACAGAGGCCAGCAGGGGCGCAGGAAAGCCTCGATCTGGAATTACAAGTAGTTGTGAACTGCGTGTTGTGGGTTCTGCAAGAGCAGTAAGTGTTTTTAATCAGAGCCATCATTCCAGCCCTCCCTTTTTCTCTTTTAAATTAGTAATTAAAGTCAAACTTTGTTCAAAACCTAAAAAAAAGATCAACAGAGTCTCTTTGCTGCCTTGGAATTGTTGGTTCCGATTTTGGAAAGTGCTTAAACACAGATTGCTTCGGAGAAAGTTTAGTGGATAGGAAAGCCTGTTTGTCTCCAGAGTGTGTAGAGATGATGACGCTTTATTCCGGGGGGGTTTCCTGTGACTGCCTGAAGACCCATGGCAGGCAGGCATTCAAGGCCACTTCCTCGGCATCCTTCCCACAGGGCAGTACTCAGGCACTATTTTGCCAAGAGGTTAGTGGCTGGAGGAAGCCCCTTTATCAGGCAATTGTCAAATACATGAGTCCTTTCTCTTCCTGGAATGAAGTGCTAATAGATTTGTGTTAAAGAGGAAGTGGGAGGCATGATGACCTAATGTTTGTTTCTCATTTCTGGCAAGTTTTAGATATTTTTCAACAAGAAAATACCATTAAACACATTCTTCACACAAAACCCAGCCCACCAACTTGGAGGTAGTTAGATATCAGAACACTAGTCACGTTGCTTGCAGTAACATGGATGCTTGCTGCGTGTAAGCAGTTCACGAGGAGTCAGGCCTTTGGCTGTCTGTGTGTTCCTACATTGGAGTGGCCTCTGATGGCCTTTGTTCCCTTCCACGGCCATTTTCTGTACTTCCTGTGTCTGTCCCTACTTCTGTGTCTGCCGCCTTACATGAGTCTGCCATTAGCTGCCACGGTGATTGGCAGGGTCCAGTGAGAGCCAGTCTGAACCCCTATGCTGGTGTGATCACTTTGCTCCAGCCAAGGTCTATGAAGGAACAGCTTCGGGAAGCCTAGGAACAGAACTAAGACAACTAGGAGGCCCCAACAAACCTCATCCTGCAACCCGGAAGCCAGCAGCACATGTGGACTTCTCTTGCATGAAATAATTAATTTCCTTTCCCTTCTTATATCAAAAAAAGCCTTAAGCAACACTGTTTTATACACATACACTCCGGTGATGTATTTTTAGATAACTCAGATTTATTATAAATGTAAATTTTAAGATTATGAACAAAAGAGATACTGCAACAATAAAATATTAATACAGGAATTTTTAGTATTTTTATGTTTTTATTTATTTTTTGAGCATTTCATACAACATACTTTTATCATACTCTTTCCCCTCCCCTAACTCCTCCCAGATTCTCTCCCTACCCCAACTCTTTCAACTTTAAATCTTCCTTACAACAAAGAAGATTCACTCTAGGATTATTAAGAATGGACTTTTATTTGTTTTTTTCCAGACCAAGTCTCACTATTTAGCCCTGACTGTCCTGGAACTCAGACAGGCTGAGTAGACCAGGCTGGCTTTGAACTCTGAGAGATCCACCTGCCTCCTGAGTACTGGGATTAAAAGTATGCACCACTACCATCTCCACTCTGCAAGAATGTACTTTTTAAAACTTTTTTTATATACTCATAATTCTTCAGTATCTGAGCTTTTTTTTGTTGTTTTGTTTCATTTGAGGCATGGCTCACCTTGTAACCTAGGCCAACCACCTCGAACTCACATTGGCTTCAAGGGCCAAAGTTAACCTATATGCCCCACTTGCCCAAGGACAGATAACTTCCTGGAATGCTGGGGGTTGTGGTTCTTTTGAGATAACAAGCCATATGTTTTCACTCCCATAAATAAGTTTGTTTGACCCAACCAGAGGTGCTTGGTTACATGTATGTAAGCAGGAAATATGTCAGAATGTATGCCTGCCTCTGATTGGATGTAGGCAGGGAGTATGTCAAGATACATGTTTGCTCCCAGCCTGATTGGACCTGGTGGGAAATGCATAGCCTTATGGGGTTGCCTTTATAAGCCTCTCAAAATGTGACTTATGGCCAGCCATTTTCTGGGAACTCCCCCCACTCCAATGGTCTTGGCCAGAGTCCATCATTCTGGCCAGTACTCTATTAAAGCTTGCTTCAAATTTGTCTCAAAAACTGGTCTTTCTCTCCTGATTTTAAGGTTTAACACTTCCTCACCTTCTGAATGCTGGCATTGAAGGCCTGGGCCACCTCATCCAGCTTTCTTCAATATCTTTTTGGATTATTTATTTATTCATTTATCTATCTATCATCTATCTATCTACCTGTATTTATTTATTTATTTATTTATTTGTTTATGTATTTATTTATGTATTTATGTATTTATTTATTTATTTATTTATTTATTTATTTATTTATTTATTCAGTGTTGTGAATAGAGCCCCAAGGCCTTGGATATTAGGCAAAGTGCTCTATCCAATTTGATATTTTTAAAAAGATGTACTTTTTAATTTTATGTGTGTAGGGTATTTTGCCTGCATGTATGTATATATGTGCACCATTTGCATGTCTGGTGGCTACGGAGACCAGCTGAAGAAGCTACAGATGGTTGTGATCCACCGCGTGAGTGCTGAGAACCGAACCTGGTCCTCTGTAAGGGCAGCTTGTGCTCTCCACTCTGGAGCCATCTCTCCAGCCCACTGTAGGCTAGGCTTTGACAAACACATTCACCTGTGTTCCCTCAAACAAGACATAGAATTTTCCATCCCTTCAGGCACTTCTCTTTTTAGTTAATCTCCACTCCTGCCATGAAGAACCACATTCCTGTGTCTACACCTGGAGATTAGCTTTGCCTCGTCTCAAAATGCATCCACATTCCCATGTGTCTCTTTTTTTCCTGTGTATCTTTTCAAGCAATCTGTTCTTTTGTGTCTAGCTTCTTTCACTCATTCAGCAAAGTTCTTTTTAGATTTAGTTCATCTACATTACTGTGTGAATCAGTTCTTTTGTTGTTTTTGTTTTGTTTTGAGGCAGGGTTTCTCTGTTTAACCTGGCTGTCCTGAAACTCCCTCTGTAGACCAGGCTGGCCTCAGACTCACAGAGATCCACCTGCCTCTGCCTCTAGAGTGCTGAGATCAAAGGCGTGCATCACCACTGCCCAGCTGTGGGTCAGTTTTTACTTCCACTTACTGAAGTGATGCTTTCTTGTCATTCTTTTCCTTGTGGATGCCTGTTTTAAGGTTTTAGAGATGAGATTTTTTGTTCATATTCATGTTGCACAAAACTCATAAGTCAATATCACCACAGGCAGTTAGAGGCTAGCCGTTCAACACACAGTGAGTGCCCTAGTTCAGCCACAGAGAGTGGGTACCCAGTACCAAGGCAGCATCCTCTGTGGGTTAAACACCTTGTTAAACAAAATCACTTGAGATTTTGAAAGGTGCCCCAGGCAATGTGCCTGGTTGAAAGAGGCCAAGCCGTGAACTGAAGACTCCTTTAGACTGGGATCTGCAAACATCTACATGTGCGGGTTGTTAAAATGAAAATTGGGGCAACAAAAGTGGGCCAGCTGCAGAGCTGGGACCCTTTTCTAGCAAGGGAAATGGTAAGTGCCAAGCCATGAAAAGGGAAGGTTCTAAAGGAAGAGAAAGATAATTGTGTGAATTCACTCAACAGAGTGAATGAGAAAGTCAGCAGAAGGAAGAGGCTCCGATGGCTTGTTAGCGTGAGGTACAGTCTCATGTAGCCCATGCTGGCCTTGAACTTGAGAACCTCCTATCTCAGACTCTGAGTGCTGGAATTATAGGCACGTACCACCACACCCAGCTTTAGGTACACAGGGCTTTATTAGCTATAGACTAGGATTTCCTCTGATAGAGAATGGGGTTTGCCATCAGTTCGACCCTTTGCTACAAATTACACTCATGTTTTAAAAGCCTACCATTGTTGTCAGAGAAAAAGTGTCCTGTGGATCACAGAAGTACCTCCGTCACAGCATGCCACATAGAAGCTGCTCCCTGTGGAGTCTTTGTGCCTTAAAGCTGAAGAATCCAGACAATTTTTAACTCTAGGCCACCTGAGGAAAGCTGACAATTTTAGCTTTTACCTCAGCTCTATGGATGGACTTTGTTTCCTTTTTCTATCATTTGACCTTTGCATGACCTTCACTTCTACTTCAGGGGCACGCGCGCACGCGCGCACGCGCACACACACACACACACACACACACACACACACACACAGATAGTATTGGAAACTGTTGGCTTACACTTCAAAGGTGGACTGGTTGTAGAGAGAAGCGGTTTTCTTGTATGAATTGTCAATGGTATAAATGGGAGAGTTGAATGGGAATTAAAACTTCCATTTTTTTTTTTTTTTCTAGGAAAGTAATAATTAACAAAGGCTTCTCATGAAGATGGCCTGGGCTCAAGCCTCCACTCTGTTCACCTACTATGCAACTAACTATTTACATATTCTCTAGGGTCTCTGAGTCACTGTGGAGCAGAAAAGTCAAAGCACAGGAAGAGAAGAATATAAAGGGAGAGCCGGAGTTCAAAGCCCAGCTCTATCACTTATGAGCTGTGCAACTTTAGACAAGTTATTTAAGCTCCCAGTGTCTCGGTCCTCTCTCTCACCTGTACAATGGGCTGACAGAAGTCTTCATCTCAAAAGGCTGTCAGTGGCCCCTGTGGTGGTGCAGGCCTGTAAGCCCAGCACTCTTTGTAGCAGAGGCAAGTAGATCTCTGTGAGTTCAGGGCAAGTAGGGCTACACAGAGAAACCCTGCCTCAAAGACAAAACAGAAACAAACAGGAGGGAGAGAGAGAGAGAGAGAGAGAGAGAGAGAGAGAGAGAGAGAGAGAGAGGGAACATTATGTGGACGGAATATTAATTAACACTTAGAAATAATGCTTCCCACGGACTGTGTGCTTTCTGAATTTAGCTACTTGTGTGCTTTCTGAATTTAGCTACTTTTATTTCGAAAGTATTGTTTGTTCCTCACAAGGACAAAGCATTGATGGCTTGATATTTTCTGGCACAGGTCTCACAAATATCTCAAAACCAGTTGGGATCTCTAAGCTGGCGGAAAAATGATGATTATTCAGGTGTCACCTCTAAATAGCAGCAGAGTTGTTACTGTTCTGATTAGGTAAGCAATGCCAGCAAAGCGCTGAATCACAGTCCTGATTCTCCTGATGGAAACTCACGTGGTCACTATGCTCACTTTCTATTTTTGGAATATACCTTCATAGCTGGAATTTTTGGTGAGGAAATGAGAGTAAGCCAGGGGACTATATTATTTAGAAATGATGTCTGCAATCACATCAAGTTGTGGAGGTGGGGAATAAATACATCAGAGTCAACTGACTGGAGGTGGGAAAGGAATAACAGGCAGTTAATCTAATTTTCAGTAAAAACAAGTGATGAAAAAGGATCATAAAAACCAAGTCAATCCACTATTATTTTAATTAAAAAGACAGAGCAAGGCAGATCCTGAGTCACCTTCCTAATCCACTGTTTTTATTCACTTGAGATAACAAAGGATGAGAGTCTGAAAGGAACTTGTTTGGTTTCTACCCAACAGATAACTCACATCCTGGAATTCCCCCAGCCTTGAGGATTGTTGCTTAAGTCAATATTCTGAACACAGATTTTCTTTTCCCCAGCGTTTGTTGGGGGAAAGAAAAAAAAAAAGTTTAAACTCAGAGAAATTTTTTGTTAACCACTGACTAAACCATTTCTTTTTTTTTTTTTCTATTGATAGATTTGTCAACTTTCCACAAAACAGATTCTTTTAGGTGTGTGTGTGTGTGTGTGTGTGTGTGTGTGTGTGTGTGTGTTTACCATGTGTATGTGTGGCTGCCCTCAGAGGTCAGAAAAGGCTGTCACATCCCCTGTAGCTGGAGTTATAGGAAGTTGTGAGCCACCCAGTGTGAGTGGTGGGAACTGAACTCAGGTCTTTGCAAGAGCAGTACTCTCTCCAACTCTGACAGATTCTATATTTCTTTATTTCTTTTTTTTTTTTAATTGTGTGTATGGGATGGAAGGGTGAAGGGTATATGCACTTGTATGCAGATACATGAATCAAAGGCTGGAGCTGTCAGATCCTCTGAAGTGATTGGGAGCCATCTAATGTAAGTCCTGGGAACAGAACTCTGGGCCTCTGCAAAAGCAGTACATGCTCTTAACCACTGGGCCACCCTCTGGCCCTTAATTCTACATTTCTGTACTACGTGCTGTGCTTTGTGGGCACACCAACAATTACAGCATATTTGAGAGAAATGTGTAGTTAGACAACAAAGTAAAGTCAGAATAGGGTTGTGGCAAATCTGATAGAAAATCAAAGTAGATTCACATTTTTTTCGATTATGAACAATGTACTTTGGATAAACAAGTATAGAAATGATGAATTCAAATCACATTCCTTCCAAAGATCTGCTATGGTGTTTTTCACCCTATAAACCCATTCCCATGTATATGCTCTAGCAACCACACATGCATGCATGGGCAAGAGTAAAATGGTAGAACAGCCTGAGTATCTACCATAGTACACGGAATACAATGAATCAGTTAGAAGTAGAGTGACTGACATTTAAAAAGAAAATCCCAGGAATGTAATACCAAGCAGAAAAAGCAAGGTGAGAGAAGAGCCCTCTAGAATGAGACTGCCATTTATGTAATGGATATTATATAAACTACATAAAGGTTTTATGTATTTCCACAGAGTTAGGTGACATTATAGTTAGAATTATATATGCCCTCTATCAGGCAGGCCTTTCTAATAAAATAGAACTGATAGGAAGAATACACACACACACACACACACACACACACATATTTGGGGATTTATTAGACTGGATTACAGGGTGTGGTCTGGATAGTTCACCAATGGCCTTTCCATGACAGAGAGGCCTAGAATCCTGTAGAATCCTGTAGTTGTTTTTTTTTTTTTTTTTTTGGTTTTTCGAGACAGGGTTTCTCTGGGTAGCTTTGCGCCTTTCCTGGAACTCACTTGGTAGTCCAGGCTGGCCTCGAACTCACAGAGATCCACCTGGCTCTGCCTCCCGAGTGCTGGGATTAAAGGCGTGCGCCACCACCGCCCAGCTGAATCCTGTAGTTGTTCAGTCCACAAGGCTGGATGTCTCAGTGCTCTCAGTTTGGTGCTGGAGATTTGGAGGATTTCTGTGGAACTGCCTGCTGGTCTTTGCATTGGCATTCTGAAGAATTTGGTTTAATATCTGCTGCAGAACAGGACAGAAGAGCTTGCCAGCAAGAGTGAGGTAAGTGGGAAAAAGCGTTTCCTTCCTCCATGTCCTTTCACGTGGGCTGTGACCAGAAAAGGTGGTCCAGATTCAGAGTGGGTCTTCCTGCTTCATAATCTGATTAGAAAAATCTCTCACAGGGGCACATGTCAGTCAGCCACTGAGATTGGCCAACACACCCTAAAAGGCTCATGTGCTAAAGGCTTGACTATCAACCTGTGGCTTTGTTGGGAGGCAGTGGAAGCTTTCGAAGCCAAGGCTTGGTGGGAACGAGCTAAATTACTGGGGCATGTGGTGGTTTGAATCAGATGTGCCCTATAGTCAGGCATTTGAATACTTGGTCCCCATTTGGTTGTGCAGGTTGGTGAGGCTGAGGTGGTGTGACTTACTAGAGGAAGTGTGTCACTGGGGGTGGTCTTTGAGTTTTGAGACTTTTCACATTTCCAGTATGCTCTCTGCTTCCTGCTTAGGGAAGGGAGGGCTCAACTGTTCCTCCTGCCTTGATTCCCTTCCACGATGGTCTTTTACTCTCTGGAACTGTGTGCCCAAATACACCCTCCCTTCTGTAGGTCGCCTTGCCCGTGGTGTTTTATCTATCAATAGAAAAGAATTAAAACAGGGTATAATCTTGAAGGGGATGTTAAGTCCATATCCCCTGCCCAGTCTTTCTTTTCTTCCTGACCACCATTGAATGAACAGATTTCCTTCACCACACACTTCCTGTCATAATGTCCTACATCAACACAGACCCAGAGCAGAAGGGTCAACTGACCGTGGACCAAAACCTCTAAAATCGTGAGCCGAAAGAAGCCCTCCCTCATTCTAGGTTGTTTCTCCCCTCCTTGTCTTGGGATGGAAAGGGAGCTAACATAAGTGATGAAGACTAGAAACTGTCTTTCTTCAGTTGTCAGTTTGCCTGACTCCAGCCTCTAGGCCAAGGCCCAGATAGACTCTTGCCTGGGGACACCCTTCCTCCATTTGTTTAGAGGCAGAAGCAGGCAGATCTCTGTGAGTTCAAGGCCAGCCTGGTCTACAAAGCGAGTTTCAGGATAGGCTTCAAAAACAAAACAAAAATAAATAAATAAATAAAACCTAAGCACTTGTTTGGGAAGAAGTCCCAGGATGTGCTGGCAGAGAAGAAGGAAGTGAGATGAGGGAGGAGAGCAGTCTAGATGTGGCTCTTCCTCAAACAGGTAGTTAGTCTTCTGCATCCATGGACTCAACCATCCCTAGATGAAGAAATTTCATCTCTCCTATCAACACAGATATGTAGAATTTTTCCTTTTTATTCATTGAACAAATCCAGGGTAATAACTATTTGCAATGCATTTATTTGCATTAAGGATTAGAAGGAATCTAGAAACGATTTTAAAGATACAGGAGAATGTATATGGGCTACATGCGAACATTACACAGTTCTCTATAAGAAACTTGGCCATCTTTGGAGTTTTCAGTCTGGGGGATATCCTAAACTCAATTCTCTACAGATACCGATGGGGGGCGGGGGAGGTATCTGCAGTCACTGTGAGCATCTAGAGTCCTGACTAGAGAACACGGTCCTCAGTTATCTCTCTGCAAAGGTGAAGGAGCTGGGACTTTCATCCACCAGCTTCCTGTCATTTGTTAGTCAAGCGCTGCTTCTGGGAACATTATATCTCTGGCCTCCTCATCTTACCTGAATGTGGCCCTAAGTACAAGTACTTGGGATACAGAGGAAAAACCCTCCAGGCAGAGAGACTCAGGTGTTCATTGTCTTAAGTATGTGTGCAAGCACAGAAGAGACTGTTCAAATCACCAGCTCCTTGAGACAAGACTACCAGGGAAAGATTTATACCTACTGGCATTTCCAATGGCGCCCCACCTTCCAATGGTTCCACCAGTGGCACCAAAGCTGACTAAGCACAAATTGCTATTTCCCGGCATTTATGTATGTCTCAGGTTCCAAAGCAAGAGACATACAAACATCGCATCAAGCACCACATTTTTTTTTTTTTTTTTTTTTCGAGACAGGGTTTCTCTGTGTAGCTTTGCTCCTCTCCTGGAACTCACTTGGTAGCCCAGGCTGGCCTCGAACTCACAGAGATTCGCCTGGCTCTGCCTCCCGAGTGCTGGGATTAAAGGCGTGCGCCACCACCGCCCGGCCAAGCACCACATTTTTATCAGAAGAAATCATGTCAAGTTACTGAATATGCTTCCAGGGGTTGCTAGTTGAGGAGTTAGCAGTCAGGAAGCATAGCCAACTCTCTCATTGTACTCTCCTTTCTTATTTTATATACAATGAGGCAAACTGCCCATCCTTCTCATCCAATCAGGAAGGAAAGGGACTCAGCCCTCCCAGATAGTCTCCAGGATGTTTAAAATTACTGCCAAGTAGAAAGCCGCTGAGTCTGTGCAGTTTCCTAAACCTCCCACCAAATGACCAGCATGTGACTGACCTCCCACTGGCAGCACTCAGCTGGGAAAGGCAAATTTAAAGGGAAGTGGGCTCCACTATGTATGCCCCGAAGCTTAAACCAATTATACTCATACATACTATAATTTGTCATGTAGACTCTCTCTGACTCTCTCTCTCTCTCTCTCTCTCTCTCTCTCTCTCTCTCTCTCTCTCTCTGTGTGTGTGTGTGTGTGTGTGTGTGTGTGTATGTAAATGTATGCACATGCATGTGGAGGCCAGGTGGGGTTGGGGTGTCTTCTTCAATTATTTGCCACCTTATCCTTTGAGAAGGGGTCTCTGAGTGAACCTGGGCCTCATCAAGTCAGCTAGACTGGCTGGCCTGCAAGCCCCAGGAATGTTCCTTTCTGTCTTAGCCACCCCAGCACTGGGGTTAGAGACACTCATGACCATGTCTGACTTCTTCTGTGGGTACTGGGGATCTGAACTCAGGTTCTCATGCTTGTAAACAAGCACTTAACAGTTTTATCCCCAGGCCGCTGTATAAAAGGTAGAACCAATCAAGCGATTCCCACAAAACATGTCTCCCTCATCAGTATCTCTGAGACCCTGAAAAGAACATCCCTGGTCTTCCCAGGATGGCTCTTACTTGCCAGGTTGCCTGTGCTGTTCCTCAGCATGTGTGCGTTTACTTTCTCAGATACATCCTATTCCAAATACTCTTGCTGACCCTCCCTGTCAGTCTACAGTTTATTTTATTGGTAAGAACAAGAACCCAGACTAAAGAGCTCTGACCTCGCCAGTGTGCCTTTCCTACAACGAAGGCTCTAGAAGGCCTTTACCTTCTAACCTTAACTCTAACATTATACATGAGGCTGAAGTGGTGTTCGTCAGCCAGGGTCAGCTAGGTAAAGGGTTGTTGTTCCACAGCAGTGCCTCACAGGGTCCCAGTTTACACTGCAGATGCCACATGGTTCAGGTACCTAAAGCCTAGTTATTCTGAGTCAGAAATTATCTGATTTTGCCTCTGACTTTGCAGGGTTGGGGACCTGGTCCACGGCAGAGAAACCAAGCTTATAAAAGATTCATAACACGGAACAATTGGGGCAGTGGAGATGGTGGTCAGGCCAATGTTTCCACCTGCAGTTCTAGAAATCAACAGTCACAAACTCACATTGTATTTCCTCTTTCTAACCAGGGACTCAACGGTGGTTTATGTTCTTGCTAACATTTTTGATGGTTATGTAAAAAAATTTAACCTAGGCAACATCACAACTGTGACTGGATGTAGCTGAACTATACAAAGGAAGGCAAACAAGGGCCTTCGCTTGACAGTCCCTAGAGGGTAATCATAAATAAACAGTTCCATCGAGATGGCACTGCAGGCCCTCGCCACTAAGCCTGATGACCTGAGTTTGATCTCCAGAACCCACGTGGTAGAAAATTCGAACCTACTCAACAAGTTGCCCTCTGACCTTAACAGGTGCACTGTGGCACATATACGCCCCCACAATAAATAAATAAAGTCGAACAATGTTATGAAAAAATGTAGAAGTAAGAATTAAAAGGCCAGCAGTAGTGGCTCACGCCTTTAATCCTAGCACAGGTGGATCTCTGAGGCCAGCCTGGTCTACAGAGTGAGTTCCAGGACAGCCAAGGCTACACAGAGAAACCCTGTCTCAAAAATAAAATAAAATAAAAAAATAAAATAAAATAAAATAAAATAAAATAATGATTCTATTTTTGAGATAACTTACCAAACCAGAAAGTGAGCTTCATGGACACAAAGAAAAAAAAAATTGAGACAGGGTCTCTTTATGTAGGCTTGGCTGCTCCTGAAACTCACTATGCAAATAAACTGGCCTTGAATTCACAGAGATCTGTCTGCCTCTCCTTTCAGAGTGTTGGGTTTAAAGTGTGTGCCACCACGTCCAGCAGAAAGAAAGATGTTTTAAATTATTATCTATTCTAAGGCTGGGAACATGGAAACTAAATAAACATTTTCCTTCCTCTCCTTTCTCTTTCTGTTTTCATTTTCTTTGATTGGTTTCCTTCTCTTGTAGTAGCGGGAATCAAATACAAGGCCTTTGATTCTAAGTATGTTCTCCACTGTTGAGCTGCACACCTCCAGCCAGCAAAAGCTTTTGAAATGAAGAAATGAGCAGGAGTTAGAGTTGTGAAGCAGCTCAGGAAAGACTCATATTATTTTGACTTTTAACATAAACAAATTAACCCAATTTAATAACTGGGGTATAGATTTAGACAGAGAATTCTCAAAAGAGGAAACTCAAATGGCTGAGAAACACTTAAAGAAAATGTTCAATATCTGTAGTCATCAAGGAAATACAAATCGAAACTACTGGAGATTTCGTCTTACACCCATCAGAATGGCTAAGATCAATACGACAAATGACAGCTCATACTGGTGAGGATGTAGAGTAAGGGGAACATTCATCCATTGCTGGTGGGAGTGCAAACTTATATAGCCATTATGGAAATCAATGTGGTGGTTCCTCAGGAAGACAGGAATTGATCTACCTCAAGATTCAGCTATACCACTCTTGGGCATATACCCAAAGGTTCCTTCATTCTACCACAGAGACACTTGCTCAACCATGTTCATTGCTGCTCTATTCACAATAGCCAGAAATTGGAAACAACCTAGATGTCCCTCAACAGATGAATGGATAAAGAAAATGTGGTACATTTACACAATGGAATGTTACTCATCAGTTAAAAAACTGAAATCCTGAAATTCACAGATAAATGGATAGAACTAGAAGGAATCATTCCAAGTAAGGTAAGTCAGACCCAGAAAGACAAACATGGCATATATTTGCTTATATGTGGATATTATTAAGTCAGTGATACGTTAAATTAATGATAACCGAACTACAATCTGTAGAACCAAGAGGTTAGGTATAGAGTAAGCAACTGGGGGAGACAGATGGATCTCCCTAGGGAAGGGAACTAGAATAGGTAGTTACGGATGGATGGAGAGGGAACTGGAATGAAGGGATCAAGTGGAGAGGATGCGGGAAGAAATACAGGAAGACATAGCTAAATTTAAGGGCCAGTTGAGGAGCAGTATGGGAACCTAATTCAGTAGGACCTTCCTAAAACATGCATATATGAAGGTGATCTAAATGAAATTGCCAAATAGTGCAGGAGACAGAGCCCCAACTGGCCATCTCTTTGTCACCAAATGAAGCTTCCAGTACAGGGATTAAGTGACATTTAATTGAGTTGTTGGCCAAAGTGATCCTAGAGGGCTGTTCTCCACAAACTGGTAGCAAGGCCCCATTGCTAAGACAACACCTACGCAATCCATTGAACATGGAAAAAAGTAAGTCCTGGAACTTACTCTGTACATTAGACTGGTCTCGAACTCACAGAGATCCACCTGCTTCTGCCTCCCGAGTGCTGGGATTAAAGGTGTGCATTACCACCACCCAACAAAAAACAAAACAAACAAACAAAATCCCCGTATTTTTAATTAAAAAATAAAAACTCTTTTCCTCATTGAGTAATTGCAATATGATGGGCTGCAGTCACATTTATACCTGAGAAATGAATAGAAAAGATTAGATGGAAGCAAAGTGAGGTGTGCCTACATAGAGCCATCCCCACTATGTGCTAACTTTAGAACAGTGTCTGTTTTCCAGTGAGAGACAGGAAGAGGGTGGTTCTGGATGAGAGAGGAGGTGGGGAGGAACAGGAGGGTAAGAGTTGGGGAAAATGATAATCAGGATATATTATGTGATGAAAAAAAATATATTTTGGCTTTCTGAGAAAAGGTTTCTCTATATAACAGTCCTGGCTGTCCTGGAACTTACTCTGTACATTAGACTGGTCTCGAACTCACAGAGATCCACCTGCTTCTGCCTCCCGAGTGCTGGGATTAAAGGTGTGCACTACCACCACCCAACAAAAAACAAAACAAACAAACAAAAAACCCCGTATTTTTAATTAAAAAAAAAAAAAACTCTTTTCCTCATTGAGTAATTGCAATATGATGGGCTGCAGTCACATTTATACCTGAGAAATGAATAGAAAAGATTAGATGGAAGCAAAGTGAGTCCATTAAGTTCATGTTGAGTGTAGACAGGTCAGTAGAGGAAAGCCTTATTTGAAAACATTTATTTGTGTTTATATAATTGTATAAAGTATTCAAATGAATTTTTTTAGCAGAAATGAATTCAAGGTTAACTATGTGCAGCCTAAAGAATTATCTTCAGATTGTGTGGAAGATGTTTGTGCCATGGTATGCTTTTGGAGGGCTTTATGCTACCCCAAACCAAGTGACTATTGATTAGCATAATAGGATGGGGGGAGCACACATTATGAATACAATTCTGAAAGTACTTATGTATCCAGAAGTGGAGCCTATTGTTAGACATTAAGTCAAAACTACTCCACAAGATACAATTTAGTTCTAACATATCATCCAGACAAGATAGGGAAATCAAAGATCTTGAGGAAGTGTTTATGTCTTGGGGGAAAAACAATAGAGAAATATTTTTTAATTCTCTTCTTTTTATACTTAAAATGATGAAAAATATTACTTTGTAATGCTGTAAAATACAGCTGATAACCCATTTTCAATGGTGAAGGAATTTCTTCTTTAAGTCATTTCTTTATTTGGTTCCAACATTTTACATTTTTTCTTTTGTTTTTTTTTGAGACAGGGTTTCTTTGTGTAGCTTTGGAGCCCTTCCTAGAACTCTCTTTGTGGGCCAGGCTGGCCTCGAACTCACAGAGATCTGCCTGGCTCTGCCTCCCAAATGCTGGGATTAAAGGCGTGCGCCACCACCGCCTGGCAACATTTCACTCTTACGTGTTGGCCCTGTTCCAGATATCTAGAGGTCTTGGTGTCAAAAATTGTCTCTAAATGTTTCAGTGTTTAAGCATCCTTTGATTCTTACCCTAAAACAAATTTATTTCTGTCCTCCAAGGGCTCAGTTGGCACTTATCTTTAGAATGCATCATTATTCATTCCCAAACATTGATAATAGATACTATGATTAGAGGTATTTGGTGATCAATTTATTTAGGTCCATAAGCATTTAATGGCATATGTATCAAATGAATTTTTGATACTATATCCAATGAAGACTTAGGTCATTTACTCTGTGAAAAAAAAACACTGTTCTTCTTGTATGCTATTTTTTTTCCTGGAGTCAGAAAAATATCTATTATGTGACTCAGCAAAGTCATTGCTGTTGCTTTTCTTTGTTGATAACATTGGAAATAAAATACTTTCTCATTAGACTGTTAAAAAAAAAACAAAACCAAACCTGCCGGTCGGTGGTGGCGCATGCCTTTAATCCCAGCACTCGGGAGGCAGAGGCAGGCGGATCTCTGTGAGTTCGAGGCCAGCCTGGGCTACAGAGTGAGTTCCAGGACAGGCTCCAAAGCTACACAGAGAAACCCTGTCTCGAAAAACCAAAAAAACAAAACCACAAACAAACAAACAAACAAAAACAAACCCATTCTATTGAGAGAGAAAAACATCACTTGTCATATGTCCTAGTTTGCCACCCCATTACTGTGATAAAACACTGACCAAAAACAACGTGGAGAAGAAATGGGGTTTTTGTTTTTGTTTTTGCTTACAGGTTACAGTCTATCATTTATGGAAGCCAAGACAGGAATTCAAACAGAAACCTGGAGGCAGGAGCTGAATCAGAAGCCCTGGAAGAATTCTGCTTATTGGCTTGCTCCCATGGCTTGCTCAGCTACCTTTCTTACATACCCTGGGCCCACCCTGCCAGGGATGACACAACCCACGGTGGCCTGGGCCTCCTATGTCAATCATCAATCACGAAAACACCCCACAGACATGCCCAAAAGCCAATGCGATAGAAGCCATTCTTCAGCTGAGGTTTCATTTTCAGGGTGACTGGTTTGTGTCATGTTGACAAAGACTAAACAGCACAGCATAGTTTGAATAAGTTATTCAAACCAAACTTTAGTCTCTAAACATTATTTTTATTATGATTATAGCTGAAATTATTGATCTGGCTTATAAATACTCGAAATCAAGTCGACAATGAAGGTTAACTGTCAGAGGAAACAAAGGGTTTTGCAAAGTTGCATTAACTCATTCACTCGTTCTACTGATGTCTTGAGTAAAGCTATGCCAAACCATGGGAAAGTGCAGCTGTGGGTACCCCCTCCCCAACACCGGATAACATACACACAAACAGACACTCAAATGCACTGTTTGGATACACAGGAGCTGCCTAGTTCATATTTTCAAGGAAGTCTGCAAGAAAAGGAAAACAAAATCATATTTATGGAGTTTCTTCGATCTAGGCATTGTGCTCAGTTCATTTAATGCTCCTTAATGCCTTGAAATATCCTGATGTTCACAGATGAGAGAAGCAGAAGGTTGGAGAATTATGTCTCCCACTTAAAACTGCACAGGTAGTATGGGAGTGTGTTAGTTTTCCATTAATGTACCAAATACCTGCTTTATAACCAGCTTACAGAGAGATTGGTTTGCTTTAGCTCATAGTTGTGGAAGTAAGGGTTCCTGCCTGGCTGGTCCTGTTGCTTTGGGGCCTGTGTTGAGATAACACATCATGGTGGGAGTATATGAGGAAACTGTTCACCTCAAGAACATGAAAGACGAGCTGGGCAGTGATTGGCACACGCCTTTAATGCCAGAACTCAGGAGGCAGAGCTAGGCAGATCTCTGAGTTTTCGAGGCCAGCTTGGTTCTACAGAGTGAGATCCAGGACAGGCACCAAAACTACACAGAGAAAGCTTGTCTCGAAAAAAAACAAAAAACAAAAAACAAAACAACAACAAAAGAACATGAAAGATAAGAAGAGGAAGGGTCTTCCTTGGGAGCACACTTCTAGTGACTGGAAGACCTCCCACCAGCCCCACCATTTAACATTTCTACCACTTCCCAATAGCATCTGGACTGAGGATCAAACCATTCAAACATAAGCCTCTGGGGTACTTATTCAAACCACAGCAGTGGGAAGGACATGGAATCATGTCTTGCTTGCATCTGCTTCTGTGACTTCCTGTGTCCACAGACTCAAAGGCAGGCTGTCTGTCTCTTTGCATTGGGGCATCATCACCTTTTATACTCATTTAGTCCTATGGTTCTTGCTGGTCACAAAAGGCTACAGGAAAATAGACACTTTTCCTCAAGCCCAGAGTATTTTGAATACAGCCCTGAGCACACACACATGAATAATGAAAGGTAAGACTGTCATATGTGGCAGTATTTAACCACTCACCATCGCACCAGGTAAGATTACGTCTTTAAGAACTTTGCAATGCTATTATGAGGTCTTGTGGTCAAACTGGTGGAAAGGGATAAGAGGAACAAGTCACAACCCCGTTGTGAAAGGTCTCAGAATTGTGGAGTTCAAGAGCAATGACACGAGGCAAGAAGTTCTTTGGGGTAAGAGATTTATTAGGGAGGTTCTTGATGCCATTGGAAGACCGCATAGTGGGGGCTCAAAGGAAAGTTCATTCCCTCAGAACAAAGTAGGGTTCCCTTCTTATAGGTTTTTAGGGAGTTGTCGTGGGACAACACATAGTTAATGAGAACTCCATAGTACATGCTCACAGTCAGGTTGCTTCTGATTCCAGGGTGGCAATGAGAGGGAGATAATACTGATTGATCCCTTTAGTTAATGTATATCCATCATGTGTCACGGGTAGCCCCTGACAGCCAAGAGTGCTTAGTAAACTTCCTTTGGGGAAGTGAGGATTAGAGACTCATAGGCAGCCACAGTTGGGCGCCCGCCATTTCTTCTCCAGCAGCTGTGAGGACAGAAGAGAAGGAGGTTGCTGTAGAGTAGCCCCTAGCCTAAACCGAACAGGAGGTAATTCCACAAAACCCAGTTCCCACCAAGCCTCACAAGTCTGTTATCACATTCTATTTCTTTTGCCTTGTCTGTTCCTTCCCCCACGTCGACGCCATCTCTGACCCTGCTTAATTTCCACTGCCCAGTCCTCGTTTTCTCAATGCCTTCCCTGCAGGTACCACTCTTATTAATTGCTGTTATGTAATTAGGTGTCTGTCTCCTGCACTGGACAGGGAGTTCTCTGAGGTCAGGCTGGTCTCCTCCTTGATCTATAATGTCTCTGGAGTATGAAACTGGCTCAGAGAAGGGATCCGGTAAGTCTATTGGCTGTTTTAAAATGATTATCAAGAAAGGCAATACAATGTGATAAACACTAGTGTGGCCCCTAGAGAATGGCTGCAATTCAGAGACAAAGGGACGTTGAAGATAAACAGATGGATAATATAAAGAAAAAGTGAAGGACTCTCTAACAGGCCCGAGCATGGCAAACATGGTGCCCATAGGTTTTGCTCTTTACCCTCTCTCTCCCTTGCTAAAAACAGATTACATTCCTAAAACTAAGGTCCATTCCCTTATTTTCCCACTGACTCCTTCCTGAGACAAAACACCACGGTCCAACAATCAAAATTCATTATTTGACTACACTGGCTAAACTGTCCAATCAGGATTTACCAACTCACCCTAGTTCAGACTCTCCCTTTTTCTCCTTAAAAACCCACTCCTGCAAAAAACATCTGCTGCTGCTGCTGCTAATGTTTGCTGTCTGCCTTGGCTGGATCCAGAGGCAGCCCTCCCACCTGCTTGCCCCTCCCGGGCAATAAATCTCCTTTGTGCTGAGAATTTGGTGTCTGGGTGTGTCCTGTACCAATTCTGAATGGGTCACTCCAAGCCCTTACAGAAAGGTCTCTGGGAGTCAAACATTTTGAGGATGTCAAAGGAATAGATTAGTAATGCTTTTTCCCCCCTGACATTTGAATCCTTAAATATTAGTTAAGCAAGACAAAAAATATGGTTTGATTAATTTTTAGTTATTTACTATGGTAACTAATAATTGCAGGCTTATACACATCCTCTAAGTAAGTACCTTCAAAGGAGTTCCCGGTTAATTTTTTGGGGGCGGGATACGAATCCCCTATCAAAAGTAATTCTTAAAGATTTACTGAAAGTATCAAACAGTGTCATTTAGTCATCTTATTAAAGCACAATATGTTAATTACAAATCAGCTCCATAAATGAATAACTTCTACATCCCATCCTAGGGTGTATACTGATTAATGGCAAGTGAGTGGTAAGTGACGATTCTATTCTCTTAATTGCTCTAGGAAGCTGTATTATTTGTTGTTGTTATTTTAACTGTTCAGCCTCTAACACTTTGCTTCCAACAGAACACTCCACAGTGGGTAAAGAAATGCTGTATCTTGTGTTACCTTGGAAAGAGATAGTATCAACCTCTTAAAAGGGAGCCAGCAGGACAGACAATGAGGTAAATGGGTAAGCTGGGCAACTACCTAAGACTTAGCCAATTGGGCATTCTCTCTTGATAGATGTGAAAAGTAGATGGGGTCCTTTGTTGTTGTGGGGTCTGCAACATGCTGATTCCTGTGTTCTTGCTCTAGGACCTGTCCAGGCTTCCCAGAACTTCCTCCATTTCTGACTTTAGAATTCTCCAAGCCTGATTTTATTTATCTATTTATTTTTTGTGTGGGTATGTATATATGTGTATGGGTATGATTATGATGTGTATGGGTATGCACATGCCACAGTGTGCATGTGGGGGTCAGAGGGCAACTTTCAGGTGTTGATTCGCTCTTCTACAGTGGGATCTGGGCATCAAACTTAAGTCATATGGCTTACAAGTGCTTTTACCTGCAAAACCATCTTGTCAGCCCTCCATTGATTTTGTTTTAAGACTGATATTCTTACATTTAATTCTTCCAGTCATTTTTGGTTCTTCTCACAAACTAAAGATCTTGCCTGAAATGCCAGATAGTGGTCTCAATTTAGGACACATACTTACATTAGAAAAAACAATTTGTGTTTCATAAGAATTACTGTTTCCCTAAAATTGCTTTGGACTTATTTTTTTTTTTTAGAAGATTCTAAGAGTCATCAAGTCATTATTCACAGTAGGATAAATCTCTGCATTCTGAATGAAGTTTTTGCCACGAGTATTCTCTAATAGGTATTCTACCTTGCACATTCAAGTTAAGGGTTCCACAACTGATCTTCACCCCATCAGGGACATTCATTTAAAAACTCAAATGCCCAGCTCTCAAAGGTAAATCTGTGCTAATATTTGTGGTTGTACTCTGTCTTTGGGGTGGTAGATAGGAGAAAATAAGCAAGTTTCCACAGACTTCTCACCTGGAGTAATTTCGCCTTACTTCAGCTATTGAAGTTTTATGAGGTTGGATGGGCTGTGGGCTGGATCCCCTGTACTACCAAGCAAGCAAACTCTAACAAATAACTCCAACAAATTGTATTTACTATTTTGACAGTTTCTGCGGTCCTTGATCTTCCCGCTATTATCATTCAGATTTTTTTAACTTTTGAAAGTTTTCTGGTATTTACTATTTTACTGAATGTTGATGTGATGTGTATCCCTGATCTGATGGTGAGATGTTAATTCTGTTTTGATTATATAAAATGAAAATACATCCAAAATAGATGACATCATGGTTAAAGTGCATAACGGTGAAAACATTTGCTTGAATAAATTTAGAAAAATGATGGTTTCTTCTTTTCAGGCATTCCTTTCTTATCGGAAGCCCGTCAGACACATCAAAACGGCTAGTGCACTTACAAAAATATGTCCTCTGTCCTTGAGTGAAATTCTCATATAAAATGATTTATAGTCAAGTTTGAAGTTAAGTATTAAATGTCTTATTTTTGGCAGATATTTGAAAGGGAAAAAAGAACTAAGACCTTTCCATTAAAAAAAGAAACTGAAAGGCAATATTTTTGGAGGAAAAAAATATAGATCTTTAATGCATTCAGTTATATATCATAAGAATTTTTTTATTTTTTCGTTTGGTTTTGTACTGGCTGGCTTTGTACTTAAGATCTTCCCACTCTACCTCCCAAGCACTGGGATTAAATGTGTGTGCCACCTTGCTCTTTAAGCATTGGGTTTTGCATTTCATCTTTATGGAATTTTTTTTTTTTTAGGAAGTTTAGGTAGATTTATGTCATAGTTAGTCTTTGTCAATGTGACACAAACTAGAGTCACCTAGAAAGAGGGAACCTCAGTTGATGAATTGTCTGCATTACATTAGCTGTGAGCACTTCTATGAGGTATTTTCTTGATAAATGATTGACATGGGAGGGATCAGCCTACCGTGGGTGGCACCATCCCTATAGCAGGTAGGCCTGGGCTATATAAGAAAGGTAACTGAACAAGCCAATAAAGCAGCAGTGTTCTTCCATGGTTCCTGCTTCAAGCTCCTGCTTTTAATTCCTGTCTTGGCTTCCTGTGATGAGGCTTGATGATGTAAGATGAAATAACCCCTTTCTTCCTGACCCCATTGTTTCTGGTGAGCCCCACCACACACACACACATAGCAACAGAAAGCCAACTAAGACAACATAGATTCTGAGGAATGTTAAATAGATAAATAAGCAAAAATTAAGTGAAAGTTTCAGTGAAAAAGTTGACATAAGAAAAAAATCTTAAATTTATTAGACTGTAGTTTTTCTTCTGTTGTTTTTCTTTCAGAAAACAAGAATGTAATGTGTAGCACGAGTTGTTAGAAGGTCTTATTAATAAAAATAAGCCCAGAGCCAGGTATTGGGGTGAACACTGAAAGATCAGAGAAACAGAACCAGCCACAGTTAACCTCGCCTCACCAATTCCTCAGCTGATCTCGTTTCCTCAAACTGGAAGCCTCTGTGTCCTCATCTGAATGGATCTCAGCTGAACTGCTGCTCAAAAGCCTAAAAGCTTAACAGACTAAAAAGCCTCCAGTTCCTGGTCCTCACACCTTATATACCTTTCTGCTTCCTGCCATCACTTCCTGGAATTAAAGGCGTGTGTCACCATGCCTGGTTGTTTCCAGTGTGGCTTTGAACTGACAGAATGCTAGAATCAAAGGTGTGTGTGCCACCATTTTCTGGCCTCTATGTCTGTCTAGTGGCTGTTCTGTTCTCTGACCCCAGATAGTTTATTATGGTGCACAATATATTTGGGGAACACAGTATCACCACAGTAATGGGTCCTGGGATCAATAAGACTGACTGTTCACATGAGTCCACCAGGGGCTGGCTTTATGTGACAATAAGTACCTAAACAAGAATGCACAGTATGGTTAACATCTTGAAAAATCTTATTCCTGAACACGGGCTTATTTAATAGGAAAACTCATGTCTAAAAACTGAGTTTTCCTTATGCTAAATCAGTATGCTATTCGTGACAATTAGGATTAATATGCAAGCATTCCCTATTTTAGTCAGCCTGAAAAAAGTAAATCCTGTCAAACTGAAAGACTCTTTGAGGAATGAAAATGTGAGCACAAAACGTTAGGATAACTAAACTTTGGGGTAACTTTGACTTACTGGAACTACAGGGCTGGCCAGCCTAATCATCTAGAACAATCCCAACAATCAAAGTTCACAAGATGAGCACATTGTCTCTGATAGCAGGGACTGAGTGTTTGGCAAGAGTTGGTGGGGGGAAATGGAGAGTATCTGGCAGGCATTTCTCTCCTTTGTTGCTAGTAGCCACAACAATGTAGAAGAACTAGGGGGCCTGGAGTGAGGATAAATGATGGTTTTAATAAGTGATGAATAGTCTGCTTTAGAAAGAGTTTCAGACGATAAAGGTAAAATGTTTAAATTGGGGTACTGTAGCCGTTTGAAAGACATGTCCCTGTAGGTCTCAGGTATTTGAATATCTGTTTGGTAATGATTAGGAGTTGTGGCCTTTTAGGAGAAGGTGTGTGCTCTCTCCCTGCTTCCTGTTTGTGGATCAGGATGTGAGCTCTCAGGAGCTGCTTCCGTGCCATGCCTGCCTGCCTGCCTGCTGCTATTCACCCAACCATGGTGGTCATAGACTTCCTATCTCTCTGGAACTGTAAATCCCAAATAAACACTTCCTTCTACAAGTTGCCTTGGTCACGATGTGATGTTTTATCACAATAATAGAAGAGTAACTAAGACAGGCACATAATATTTTAGAGAAGTGAAAAAATCATACTGAACATGCTCCACAGTGTGCTGGAGATGATGGTGAATAGGTAATGAACAAACCCAATCATTTGATGGGTATTGATGAATGGCGACCCTGGATCTGTGATGGAAACAAACCTGGCAACTTTGAATTGTAGAATTGTTTGAGAAATAGTTAACATGGTGATTATATAAGCTTCAATGTTCACAAGGCCCTTGAAAGACCAATTTTTTGATTCAATAGAAATGATTGGGAAGTTACATTATGATAATCACATTTTTTTCTTTTCTTTTTTCTTTTTTTTCTTTTTTTGATAATCACAATTTACCCATAGTAGTGCTCAATAGCTCTTCTTTTTGGTTTAAGTTTATATGAATAAATTACAATAATAAACAGCACCAGGCAGTATCAGAGTTTGATGAGTGTTTCTGTTTATTTGTTGGGCCTACTTTGCCATGCTTAATGCCTTTCTGAAAATCAATTGCAAGATTGTTTTTCTGGCAATTTTCCTTGGTTAGGATCTTGAGAGTCACTTAGTTCACGTGACTTCTCCCATTTGCTAACTGATAAAGGGTTTTGGCCACTTTGTGTGTGTGTGTGTGTGTGTGTGTGTGTGTGTGTGTGTGTGTGTAGTCTGCTTGAAAAAAACCAAATAAATATACTCTGCTAGAAACACTGATCTAGTGAATGGACAATATGTTATTTTCAGAATTGGTATGGATTCCTGGATTTGTATTGATTTAAAGTCTTATTTTTTTAAAAGATTTATTTATTTATTATGTATACAGCATCTGTCTGAATGTTCACCTGCAGACCAGAAGAGTGCTCCAGATCTCATTGCAGATGGTTATGAGGCACCATGTGGTTGCTGGGAATTGAACTCAGGACCTCTGAAAGAACAACCCAGTGCTCTTAACCACTGAGCCATCTCTCCAGCCCCATTTAAAGTCTTATAATTAGTCAAACTGGGGATGTTGGTACATGCCTGTATTGCTAGCACTCGGGAAGTGAAGACAAGAAAGTTAGAAGTTTGAGGCTGGTCTGAACTACAGGAGACCTTGCTTTAGAATAAATAAATAGATGAATAAATAAGCCAATAAATACAAAGTTATAATCCATTATTGTTTTTGATGATAAACTCAAAGTTATCCTAGAATTTTATTTTCTAAGTTTTCATTAATCGAAGAGTCCTTCAGTTGGGAAAGATTTACTTTTTCAAGCTGGTTAAATGGTCACATTTGGTCTTAGGGTCCCCTTCAAGCTGGCTCCTGGTTTTCAACTTTCTCATTGGTTTCTGTCTCCCATCTTAAATTTGTTACATAGTTTCCTTGCACCTGATCTAGAACCTGCCATTTCTCTAAAGGTAAAAATGACACTTGGAAGGAACACTCTGGATGCTAGGTGTGCTCACTATCACTGGGGGTCATTGCTTCTAGACACTTCCAGAGATTAGAAGAACTTGGAAATGGTAGAAGGACTCTTCTTTTTTAGAAACAGAGACATCAGTTCTAGAGTTTACATGGAATGAGAAAGGACCTAGTGAGGCATGATCCTAATTAGTCTTAATAATTAAAAACCCAGAGTCAGATATTGAGGGTGAAAGCTGGAAGATCAGAGAAGCAGAACAGCAGCCACTAGAGACTTGTTACCTCTATGAAATCTCAGATTGAAAGGAGGTCCTGTCTCTACGAATCTTTAGACTGAATGACACAAGATCCTGTTTCCACCTGCCTTGTATTCCTGTCTCCACCTCCCTAGTGCGGGAATTGAAGGTGTGCGGGGATTAAAGGTGTGCACCATCACTGCCCGGCCACCTGTAAATTTGGCTGTTTCTCTTTTAGACTTGTTCAGTATCGTGTAGCCCAGGGTGGCCTCGAACTCCTGATCTTCCTGCTTCCTCCTCCCAAGTGCTGGGATTAAAGGTGTGTGCCACCAGTGCCTGATTTCTATGATTAACTAGTGGATAGCTCCGCCCTCTGATCTCCAGGCAAGCTTTATTTGTCAGAATACAAACAAAATATCATACAACAACTTAGTCACAATGATGTCAACCAGGAAGATCAAGACTTACAATCCAGCTCCAGTACTCAAGCCAGAGGAGCCATGTTTGGGTTTACACACCTGAGTCAATGAAATAAAACTGAGAATCTAGAAACACACACACACACACACACACACACACACACACACACACACACACACACGCGCGCGCGCGCGAAATAAAACTGAGAATCTAGAAACATACACACACACACACACAAACACATGAGCACATGATTGACAAACTACTGACCAAAGTTCCATCTTAATTAGATGTGAGAAAAGCAAGTGACTTTACAAATATTTCTAAAACAACTACATGTCTGTACAGAAAAGAATACATTTTACCTGTGATTTTTTTTTTTTTTTTTTTAGGTAGGGTTTCTCCGTGTAGATCTGGCTGTCCTGAAACTCGCTCTGTTGACCAGACTGGATGTGAACTCACAGAGATCCACATGCCTCTGCCTCCTGAGTGCTGAGATTAAAGGCATGCACCACCACTGCCTGGCCACCTGTGAAATTTTATGTCATGATTTTATATTGTTAACATTATACAGTTTTTAGCTTTCAGACAAGAGTCTCACTGCATAGCACTGACTGGCCTGGAACTCTCTTATATAGACCAAATTGGCCTTGAACTCACAGAGATCTGTTTGTCTCAGCCTTCCAAGTACTGGGATAAAAGGCATGTGTCACCATGTTTGGCTAATATTTACAATTTTATTTAATTATTAAATTTGGAATTGTAGGGTGTCTCCTTTTTGTTACAGTAAAAATACTAGGTCTTTATTATATTTCTTTGCAGATCTTTTGCTGTGAGGCTATATTCCTCTATGGAGATATAGCGTCAACTCTGTTTTCAAAAGTCCCTTGGAAAAATTGTACTCTCTTTATAGTGTGATACCAATCACACACATGGTTGGCTATGTTTGCTGGTATTTTATTTTTCTGATTTTTTGTTCCATTTTAAACTTTTCTTTGAAGTAAAAATCATTGATTATAATGAACTCACAAATTAGAACATCACACAG
Source organism: Peromyscus eremicus (assembly GCF_949786415.1). Lineage (NCBI taxonomy): Eukaryota > Metazoa > Chordata > Mammalia > Rodentia > Cricetidae > Peromyscus > Peromyscus eremicus. Next base: position 120,365,091 of record NC_081419.1, on the reverse strand, counting down.
GTAGATTGAGGGAGCCATGCCTACACACTCTTGTCCACACTTTATACAACTCAATGTCAGGGTGGCTGTTATGAAGCCACAGAGCTTCACTTGGGGCTTTAGACTTTTGCTTTTTTGATTTCAAACATGTAAAGCATTTTGATTGTTCAAAATGAAACAACACAGCATATGTACTTGGCAAGGACCCTGCTTTATCAATCCCCATCACCTTCCATCCTACCTAAGTAGGCACCTACATCATTGATTTGGTTTGACATTCTTCCAATGTTCCTTCTGCAAAAAAAAATATATATGTGTATATACGTATATATATACATATATATATATATCCACATTCTGTTTATTGCTTTTATGTTTAATATATCTGGGAGATTTATTCAGATCAGTACATGAGAAATTTTGCCTTTGATTTTGCAACTATCTTGTATTCCATCACACACATCATGTGGGTGTACACGGATTACAATCAGCCACTGTCAGAAGTATATGGATGTGCCCTGTCTAATCACATCCTGTTACACAATCACATAAGTTCTCTCCAGCATATGGAAGAACTAATTTTCTGTAGCGGCTACCAAAGTCTTCACATTTGGTGGTAAAACAACAGAGATTTATCTTCTTAAAATTCTAGAACTTAGATGTGTCAATTCAAACACAGTGTTAAGCAGGCTCAGGCAACCCTGGGAAGCCTCAGGGAGAACCTTGCCTTGTCTTTTCTGGCTTCTGATGGTTTAGGCTTGTGGCTGCATTAATTTTAACCTCTACTTTGCTGGGGTCTCTCCTGATTTTCTCTTTTCCGTCTCAGTTTTTTTAATCTTAATTTTTATTTTATTCATTTGTGTGTGTGTGTGCCACAGCACACATGTGAGGTTGGACAACTTTGTGGACTTGGTTCTTTCTTCCCACCTTTGTGTGGGCTCCAGGAACAGAACTCAGGTCCTCCAGCTTGCATCTTGGGATAGAAAGCACCTTTACCTTTACCTTTACCTACTGAGCCATTTCACTGTCCCTGTTCTGTCTGTCTTTTACAAGGACATTTGTCAATGGATTTAAGACCCATCCAGAGAATCTATGATGATCTTTTCTCAAGATTTTAGAATTAATTATGTGTTTAAAGAACTTTTCCTCCAAATAAAGTTTCAACCATAGTTTCTGGGGATTAGAACATAGAGGAATTCTATGGAGGGTAAGATATACTGTTCTACCTACTATACTGGTTACTAGAAAAGTGCTAGGAAAATTAATCTTTCACATTCATTTTCACATTGGAGGAGACAGATCTCCAGAGTATACTCTTAGATGAATTTCTGGAGCAACAAACAAGTATATAATTTTGTCGACTTTCCCTTGTATGATTTGTACAATTATACATATATCCTGCCAGCTACATTTTTGTCTATAGCACTGTCATCTTGTAGGTGCCTTATAGGTGTCTGTCTGTCTGTCTTTCTTTTTCTCAAAGTCCCTAGCCCAGGCTGACCCCAAATTTTCTTTGTAGCTGAAGATGACCTTGAACTTCTAATTTTTTTTTTGCCTTTACTTCCCTATAGGAGGGTGGATTATAGACATGTGATGCCTTGTTCACTTTGAGGTTCTAGAGATAAAATGCAGAATATTATGCATGTTAGGCAAGCGCTGTTCTGAGCTACATCCCTAAAGCAGGCAAACACAGAAATTAGTTTAGCAGTGTTGGACTTTAATTGGTTTAGGTTTTGCACACAGTACTGTTCTAATAACAATGCGTTTGGCAGTCTGAGACTGTTACCTCCACGTACAGTGCACACACACTTCACTTCTAACAATGCACCTAGCAACCTGCTAGTAACCGAGGATCCTCCCACCTGCATTTAGCTGCATGCACACCCCTCTCTGGACAATGGAATACATTTCTCCTCTCTTTAATGACCAACAAACTTAGACTGAAGTTCAATTCAACCAGAATGGAAAGACTGATCCAGCCCACACAAGTTTGGGATACATGCTCAATATGACAAAACTGAGTGTTCAAATGGCTTTTCTATTTACCATCTTATGCCTATGCATAATTGGGCATGCATATGACTAAAATAAGATGTATTATAAAGCAAAACTTACATAATTCATATCTGTTACCCAAGATAGAAACCTGTAGCTGGAAGTTTTCCTGTGTCCCACAGCTGCTTGGATCTAAATAAACACAGAGAGGCTTATATCAATTACAAACTGTTTGGTCTATGGCTCAGGCTTCTTGCTAGCTAGCTCTTTCATCTTAAATTAACCCATTTCTATTAATCTATGTATTGCCACATGACCATGGCGTTACCAGTCTGCTGGCATCTTGTTCCTTGGGCAGCTGGATGGCATCTTCCCTTGCTCTGCCCTCTTCTCCCTGTATCTCCCTTAATTTCCCACTTGGCTCTTATCCTGCCTTACCATAGGCCAGAACAGCTTCTTTATTAACCAATAGTAGCAACACATATTCACAGCGTTCAGAAAGACCATCCCACAGCAAGTACCCTTTAGTAACTAAATTACTCCTTCTCTTGAACCCCATAAAAGGATGCAGTAATTGGGACCCCAGAGTATTTCACCCATGCTGCCTGCTCCTCTACCATACATTCTTATCTTTTTCTATTTCTTTACTTTCAATAAAGTTCCCTTGCTACTTTGGAATTTGTGTGGACTTTTATTTCATTTTTGAGTAAGAGGCCAAGAGCCTAGAAACACCCAATGCAGACAGCACCTCTAACTACTGGTAACATCCACAATCTTTTTTTTTTTTTTTAAATGTTATTTCAGAGTAGCTTTACTTTGTATTTCAAGTTACAAGCTTAGTTTTCTTTAGATTTAATTTTTTAAACTTATATTTTGTGTCTGTGTGAGTCTTTGCTACGTAAGTGCTAGTGCCTGCAGAGGTCAGAAGAGAATGTCAGATGCCCAGGAGCTGTAGTTTCAGGTGATTTTTGAATCACTCACATGGGTGCTGAGAACAGAACTTGGATCCTCTGGAAGAACAGCAAGTGCTCTTTACTACTGAGCCAACTCTCTGCCCCCCTGAGTTATTTATTTACTTATTATTTTTATTTTATGTGTGTGGGTGTTTTGCCTGCATGTATATCTGTGCACTATGTGCATGCAATGTCCTCAGAAGCCAGAAGAGGACATCAAATCCCTGGGACTAGAGGTACAGATGGTTGTGAGCCACCGTGTGGGTGCTGGGAATTGAACCTGGGTTCTCTGGTAGAGCAGCCAATACTCCTAACCTCTGAGGCATTTCTCCAGCCCCAAGTTTTAAAGGGTTTGCAGTCCAACAAGAGGATTTTTTCGAGAGACCAACAACAAAATGGGAATTGTCATTAGCAACATACTTGTAGGTAGACAAGCATCAAAACGCCAATATGTGATTCATAAAAAAAAAAGAGGGGGGTTCATCTGCCATATGGTGGCATGGACTGGAGATAAGAGAAATGCCCTCCCCCGCCCATCAACACCTGAGGCAGAAGGAAGAGCTGGCCCTGTGGTCATAAGAATGGGAGAACTTTCCCTGTCCCTACCAGCTGCAACACTTGGGAGGGCAGGTCCTGTACCTCATCAGGGCTGCACAAAAGAGTCAACCCTGTTGGCGGAGTTGTGGGTAAGCCAGCCAGTTACAAGCCAGGGAAACCTGTCCCCACTACTCATCTGTTATGCAGCAATGTGTGTGTGTGGGGAGAGATGCCTCTCCTTACCTCTCACCCCTTACTGCCTGTAATAGATGAGAGAGCTACCCCTTCCCCTGTGAAAGCAGGAAAGCAGGCCCCGCCCCTTGCCTAGGGCAGAGCTGTCTAGTGTTGAGGTGAGGGTGACCCAGCTCTGATGTGAGCAAGGGAGAGCTGTCCCCATTACTCATCTGATACGTGGCACCACCCACCCTGCTACCCTCATCAATGCCTGAGACAGGTGGAGGAACTGGCCCTGGGGTCACAAGAGCAGGAGAACTGTCCCTACACCTCACTAGCTGCCGCACTCAAGAAAGTGGCCCCTGTGCCTTGCCAGGGCAGCACAATAGAGGTGGCCCTGTTGTAGGTATGGGAGAGCCAACCCCAAGGGCATGAAAGCAGAACTTTCCCCACCCCTAACTCATTACTGCAAGAGATGAATTCGTAGGGGCAACGAGGGAGAGCTCACCCTGGTGGTGAGGACAGGGGACAACTGTCAGGCTGACCAACCGGCAGCTGCTCAGGCCCACAACCAGGGTTATGACTTGGCCTGCTCCAATATCCATCCCATCTATGACCTGCTGGAGCACGTGAAGGGACATGACCCAAAGACCCAAACCTGCAGGATCTCCACAACACAGGGCAAAAACAGGATAACCAAGGAGAGCCCTAGTGAGGGCCCAGCATTGATAGTGTAGCAGAAACCTGAGGCCTCATACCAGACCAATGACTCTTTCCAATGAACACTTGAAAGTAAAGACACATGGACAAAGGGGTTTACTGCGTGACTCACTGCATCACATTACAGTTTCCATGATGAAATTTAAAATTTTTCCCTTTTTCTCTTAAATTTTGTTTTATTTGGGGCGGGGGGAGTGATGTAGGAGTGGAGGGAAGATGAGAAGGGATGAGGATATGAAAGGGATCAAGATATGTGATATAAAAGACACATAGAATAAATAAAAAGAAAGAAAAAAAGAATATGGAATCCTTGACATAAAACCAAACAATCTGTTGATACTACTGAGAAGACCATAGAGTCCTATGTCATTTCAGGGTTAAAGGGCAAAAACAGGAAATTCATTGAGAATTCTAAGCATAGTTTAAGGCATATCTCCAATAGAGAGAATGGGAGCACTTGATTAGGATTGTGTAAGAATAATGACATAACAGTGAAGAGGGAAGACCAGCAAAGCAATGATTTTTCAATGAAAATTCCAAAGGAAAAAAAGGGGTTGCAGTTTTATGTTCTTAGTAAGTAAGATAGATGACATGAACTTATATGCATAGATTCCTGACTATTATCTACCAAGTTTGTAACAGAGCCATATATTTAGCATACAGAAATACATACATTTGTCTAGTTTCTCCTTCTCAGTTGGATTGGAAGTTCTGGCAGTCAGGGAGCTGCTTCTTATACATCTTATATTCCCTGGCTTTAGGATTATGCTTTTACATCACAGATTCTCAGTAGATGTTTGATGATAAGGAGAGCTCACATTGCAAGAGAAAAATTGAATTCTGTGAGATAAATGCATTTTATTTTTTCAGTCAGTATAAGAAAAGGTGTCCTTGCTCAAAGGAATGGAGCAGTGAACACCTGTTTCATTATCTGCAATTGAGCACAGGATAAACTGATGGTAACACTCTTGACTTGACTTAAAAGATAACATCACTTCTCTCCTTTATAACAGTTTTGGGAAGGCTGTGACCTTGATTTATGATGTCATCTGGGGATGCAGGAGGTGCCACAGCTCTGCCATCATCCTTAGCATGGAGATTCAATCTCTGGGCCTGTGAGGTTTATGCTGTTGGTTTTGTCAGTAGGCTTTTTTTTTTTTTTTCCATCTGAATAATATTTCTTTGGGTATGTCTTAGTTGTAGTCATGCTATTTTGATAACTTTAAAAATAGAACTTACAAGAACTGAGATGTTTTTGCATGCTGAGTTGAAATGTGTAGGGCTGCTTTATCATTTTATTTTATGTGTTTACTGAGTGCCTATAGAGATCAAATACAGAGCTAAATACAAGGACGTGTAAATTCCTGGCCCTTCCCTCAACTAGAGAAAAAGGCACTTGAGTTGTCCCTATTTGGATGGAAAGCATGTGACTAAGCTGCCACCTTAAATACTTGCTAATAAAAATAAAATGTCAAACCTTGGGGGATTCAGGTGCTAATAATTCTAAAGTCAGTTCTCATGTAAGAAACCTTTTGAGCATCTTCTGCCTTGAAGTCTCACTTCATGGGACAGACATCTGGCATTAAAAAGCATCTTGGTTCCAGAGTCAAGTCCCTCAGGTTCTATTTCTGGCTCTGTCAGTGGACTGCTACATGACCTTGCACAACACAGGAGCATGCACTTTCCACAAAGCAAGAGGCAAGACTGACCTCCAGACCTCGCGCTTGAGGTTGAGTTCCAGGTGCCTTGGGGACTGGCTGGACTCCTCACTGGGCTCCAGAGCACCCTTTTCTGCTGCCAAAGCCATTTACTTTAGTGTGAAATGAGAGATCCAATTTTGGTATGGCCACAAGGACTTTGTGTTCTTTCTTACTGTGAATCCAGGAACCTAGAAATAGTTCAAATTTTCTAAGTCCTACAACTTTTTCTTACTGTTTTTGTCTTGTTTTGAGAGAGAGGAGAGAGAGAAGGATAGAGGAAATGAGGTGGGTGAGCAGGCGATACAGTAGAGGGAAGGGAGTCGGAGGCTTTGAAGGGCAGGGTCTAGCACCTCCAGGACTCTGGAAAAGAGGTCGCACCGCCTGGTCTTCTGGGGACTACATTTCCCGGGAGCACTTGCGGCCCACAGAAGGGCGGGACCTCGCGCTCGTAGCCGTGTGGAAGACACCGCAATCTGATTGGAAGTCAGAGCGCAAACTCGGAACTGGGCGCGCGTCCCCGCGCGGTCTCAGCGCCGGGCGCTTGTGTGGAGAGATTGGGATGCGAGCGTGCGTCAGGCCGGAGGGGCGGGCCGGAGGCTCCCGTGGGGCGGGGCCGAGGCTTTCGCGTCGACGCCGCCTTCCTGCCCCGCCCCTGGCCGTTCGGCCCGCCCCTCCTTCCTGGAGCCTCCGCTGAAGCAGAGCCGGCGCGGCGGCCGGGAGGGGGGCGGCTAGTGGCCGGAGCGACACGCGCCCGCCGCGACCCTATGCAGTGACTCGTGCGGCGCAGGCGCCTCCTGCCCCGCCGGCGGGGCCCGGGATTCCCGCGGCGGGATGTTCTCCCGAAGGAGCCACGGGGATGTGAAGAAGTCCACGCAGAAGGTGCTGGACCCCAAGAAGGACGTGCTGACCCGCCTGAAGCACCTGCGGGCGCTGCTGGGTGAGGCGCGGGGCGTGGGCTGTGTGGTCAGGGCCACCTGCCGGAGGATCGGGTCCCACCCGTGGCGTGGGCCTGGCGGGCTCTCAGGTCCGAGTGATGCAGGGGGCTGGCGATGGTGCGCACAGGACCCCTGCTAGCCCAGATCGGGACACTTGAGGCATTGTTCCTGAAGGCGGTAGGCTAGCCCTGGGCGCTGCCCTGTCGCCCCAAGTGTAAACTTAGCCAGGATTCTCATTTGGGCGCCTAGCCTCGGGTAACCTGGAGGCCAGGCACAGAGGTAACTATACCCTGTCCTCTCCAGGAAATAAACCCAGCACAAATGGAGCGGGCAAGAACACACACACATACACACCTCTGCAATTTCCCCTTCCCATTTTTAAAATTTAAAATTTTGACAACTTGGGCTAGACCAAGACCTCAAGTGGTCCGTCCCATCACAGACTTAGCTGAACTGCCATCTCTCTCACCCAGTCTCCTTTTAAAATGTTATTATTATATTTGGGTGTGAGATCTCAGATAGACTGATTCCAAGTGATCCCAGGACAGTTTTAGATGTCATTTCTTCTCTCCTGTCCTCCCTTTTAAATTTAATTTTTTTGGGGGCTAGGGAGAGTCGGGCTGATAGAGTTCTTGGTGTGAAGGGGGCTTTGCTCAGAGAAACCCAGGCTTTCTTGGGCTTAGGGAGGCTGCTTCTCCTTTATAACCAGAATGACAACCATGACTCCCCGCCGCCTTCCCTTTTTATGGCCTGCAGGGTTAGTGGACCTGGAATTGACCTGTAAAGACTTGAAAGCTCACCCCTGTGGGTGTGAAGTGTCCACAAGGTTTCCTGCTGCCGGTGATGGGTGATGTGTAGCTTGGCTAGACTATGTATTACGTGGTTCTAGTTCTGTCTGTCTTAACTTTTGTTCAAGCTAGAAATGTCTTTGCTGGTCTATGGACAGACTTGTCTGTATTTTGGGGCCAAGGAAAAGACATGTTCTTCCACATGTATTTGACATGTGCATATGTATTTGACGTGTACTTCCACAACAGCAACAATAATAATAAAATTTAAAACCCAGTTTTAGAGCATCTGTCACTTGAGAAAATAGAGCTTAAAGAATTCACTTTGTAGGTGAGAATTTTAAGCATCTTGTTAATGAGATTAAGAGTTGCTAATTATTTCTATTTATATTATGTAAACTATCTCTGGGTGGGAGACAGGCCAGTCAACCAGCCAACCAATGAACCAACAGAAATCTAAAACTTAAAACTATGATTACCACCACCACAAAAACTACCCCCCCCAAAAAAAAACCCCACCAGATTTTACCAAATGAAGTTGCTTACTATCTCAGATTCCTGGAGATTCCACTTCATGTGTTGAGTTTATGGTGAATGTAAATCAGCTATTGTTGGAAGGATTAGTTTCTGAACTCTGGAAAGCAAAATGTGGTGTTCTTGGTAAGTTGAACTTTCTCCTTCTTGTAGTGAAATGCCCAGGCACACAAGTGCTTTGTGTTGGCTCCTTAGCATCTGATTAACTCATGCTGGAGGGCATTTTTGATAAAGGTGGATTGAACAGTATTTTAAAGCACTTGATACTTTGGAACCTTTTCTGTGCTAAAGAATTTAAGCCTTTGTTCTGACTTAGAAGCCCAAGATTAAGTTGGCTACATTTTATAAAGTCAGGAAACCTAGATCAGACTAGTTTCTTAGCGATATGCTGTCCTTGTTACGATTCTGAGAAAGTGGATACTTTTTTGAGTCTGACTGTCCCTAATTTCTCCTCTAAGGTGTGTGTTTCATTTCAACTGCAAGTAGCAGGGATAGGCAGTGAACCCGGTCAATGGCGACTCTTTATGATTTTTAAAAAAAAAATGTGTGTGTGTGTGTATGTGGTGGGTTTGTTTTAGTGAGTACAGTAACCACGGAGGCCAGTAGATAGTTCCCCTGGGGCTGGAGTTACACGTGATTGTGAATTGCCCCTGAGGTGAGTACTGGGAACTAAACTCAGTACAAAAGCAGCAGGTGCTCTTAACCTCTGAGCCATGTCTGCAGCCTGAATCATGTGCATGTGGAAAAAAAAATAACAGCTTTATTATCACTCAAAGATAAAATCTGTGTTTAAAATACTGCTTGTAACAGAGTTCTTTGATATTTCATTAGTACTTTTGTTGTTGATGGCCAAGTTTCCTTCATGTATTATTGTGATCATTAACTATAGGGGCTCTATTTTTTTAAGAAAATAAAATTTGAGGAGTTCTAGCCATAATATTTAGTATAAACTTTTGCTTTACAATTGTAATTAGGAGACTTTAAAGAAAACTAGTGCATTAAAGTATTAATCCCCACAGCATCAAATATCTTATCTAGTTACTACCTTTAAGAAAGACAGTGTTCTTGAACTGGAAGATAGGAATGAAGTCAATGTGAAGGGTGCTGAAGGGAATGAATTTAATTAGTAGTGCATATTGTGTATGCACTTAAACGCCCGCTTTTCGTGTATGTATCTTCCAGTGAAACAGAACTGCTGTTTTTTCACATAGAAGGACCTGGGTTTGCAGCCTGTCGCTGTCACTTGTAGCTGCACAACTTGGGCTGTTACTTAGCTTACCCTTGAACCTCAGCTTTGTTACTCTGTTAAATGGGTATGGTAAGGGTGTGAGTACAATATGTAATGACTTGGGCTTGGAGCAGGCATTTACCAGATTCCTCTTTATTACTTTCCCTCCACCATTAATAGGACACATATTTTAAGAGGTATTTTCTCCACCCATCCTTTTTATTAGATAATGATAATGGCCTTACTCTCCTGTCATAAAAAGTAGCCTGTACTTCAGACGACTTGCTGAGTCCTGACTGTATGTTTTAAATCAGCCCTTGTAGGGCTGTGTTTTAGATGTTTTGCATGTATCAGTGGGATGAACAAGGAGTTGACTTCAGTTCTCCTTATGCTGTTTAAATTATCGTTGGGAAAGTAACTGAATAAGCCAAACAAATCAACACTCTCCCCACCCCCCACAACTCCTGTGTATTACTGTATTGCTCGAGCTAACAAGTAATCCCAGTCTTTGGGAGGTTAAGGCAGGAGGATTATTGTTAATTTGAGATCAGTCTGAGTTGCATAGAAAGTTCTCTGTCAGTCACTTCTACATAGCAAGATTCTATCTCAAAAAACAAAAAAATGTAAGGCATATATATAATTTAAAATTTTCTTGTAACCACATTTATGACACAAAAGAAGCATGTGAAATTAATTTTAATGTATTTTACTTAACCTAATGTATTATATCATCAGGTAATAGTAAAGATTAACGAATAGTTTTACAGCACTTTTTCCATGTGAAGTACTTGAAATCCAGTATATATTATACAGTCAGAGCACATATTTGTCCTTACTAGCCACATTTCACATGCACAGTAGCAAGATATGGCTAGTGGCTACAGGTTGGACAGAGTAGGACTTGAATTTGGGAAAGCAGAGGGGTAGGGTAGGGCAGTTTCCAGCCAGGAGAAGATGGAAGACTTGGTAGTAGAAGTCCATGTGGCAATGGTGCAGAGGGGTGACTCTCGCCTGCATCCACTGAGAGTAGGGATTTGGAACACTGGGCACAGAGAGCCCTTGTGTAGAGCCCTTTGTAGATCAGGGTTAGAGCCAAGTACCCTGACAAGCAGAGGCAGATGCAGACTTGGTGGCCCAGATCAGAGAGGGTTCAGCTTGGTTGAGTTGGAAGCTCACACCTCTCCTTAAGGTAGGAGTTTGTGTGGAGACTTTCTACCAGGCCTATAGATAAGACTTGAGAACTGCCCATCTGCCTGGGACACCAGAAGAATGGATCAGGAGGGGAGAGCCTGGAGGCAGGGGTTTGTTTCCTGAAAGGGCTGTGGCTTGGGAAACAGGCAGACAATGGATTGTTGGAAGAGGAAGGCCAGGATGACGGGACAGGGCAGCAAGAACTAGTGATTCGTCAAGTGCAGTGTGGGCTGCTTAAAGAGTGATTAATAGGAAGTAATTTGGTATCGGAGGCTGTGACATTCAGGTCAAATCAGAGCTAGCACCTGGACCTCAGATGGGCCCCAGAGAAAACAGTTCCTTCCAAATGTTCTGTACATTGACAGAGCAAGGTATAGCATTATATTTCTTCTTGCTTTAAATAGGGGCAAATTCACTTACAATTTTAGATGTTGCTGTTTACTCATTTATTGTGTGTGTTTATGTGTTACATGTGTGTAGCATATGCACACTTCTGTGTGTGTGCATGCACGTGCAGACCAGAGGAGGACATCAGGTGTCCTGCTCTGTCACACTCACTTCTCCACTGAGCTTAAAACAGGGTCTCTCAGTGAACCTGGAGCTAGTCTGGTGGCCAGAAAGCCCCACAGGTCCTTTGTCTCTCCACTCTCCACAGTCACCAGCATGAGTTGTAGGTGTGTGTGCAACCATGGGTGCTGGGGATTTGAACTGGAGTCCTGCATACTCTTGTAGCAAGTGCTCTTACCCACTGAGCCACCTCCCCAACTCCTTATCTATATTTAGTTACTAGTATCCTTCATGTTGTGACCGTCTCCTTTTCAGTCCCAAACATTTGTGAGCACTATGTACCATAATCCAGTAGCCTAGGCTGGCCTCAAACCCTCCATCTTCCTTTCTTTCCCTGATGAGTTCTGGGATTACAGGTGTGTGTGCCACCATGCTCAGCTTTTCCTTTTCTCCTCTCTTCCCTCCCTCCCCTCCTCCCTCCCTCCCTTCCTCCCTCCCTCCCTTCCTCCCCTCCTCTCTTCGCCCCCTCCTCCTTCCCTCCTCTTTCCCTCTTCTGATAGCAGTATTACCTCTCAAACCACCTGGTGTTTTTTTCCTTAGAATAGATTTTCCCCTTTCACTTTAGTCTAGCAGCACACCCCTTTTTATAGTTTGGTAACTGGTGATGGGCATTTGCGATCTTGGGAGTGTCCTGGATAGAGCTGGTGAGGTGGGAGGGGTCCTAGCTAATGATGGGGTGTGGCAAGATTGGTGTACTACAAGTTGAGTGTGAGAAAAGGAAGGTCCAAGTGGAATGTCTGGGACGAGATTGTGGTATGTGGGGTCAGGAACTCCACGAGAGGACAGCAGGCAGTGATATGATCCTTTATTATGATGAACTCGTCGACTCTCCCCACAACTATGAGGAAGGTCGTGCTCCCACCTCAACCTAATCAGGGAAACCGAGGCTCAGGAAAGTGAACTCTTTGTCTGCCAGCTGCCAGCGGACGAGCACATATTCATATTCACAAAGCTGGCCAGCCTGGAGATAGAAGCCTTTAATTCAAGTTACTCTGCAGACTGAGACAGGAAGACCGAAAGTTGAAGGGCTGTTTGGGCCACAAGGTGAGTTCAAGGCCAGCCTGAGCAATTGAGTGAGATGTACTCAAAATAAAAAGTAGAAAGAAAAAAAAAAAAAGCTAATGTTGTGCTTCTGCTCGTTATCTGATTCAAAAGGATATTTATGCATCACAAAAAGTATTTACCCACCAGAGTGAATGTTAATACATAAACAAAACCCAGCAGTTTTGCCTGTCTTGCAAAAATTGTGTGACGTTTGTGACTCTCCTTCTGGTCTGTTCTAGAGAGATCTGGAAGATCGTGTTTGACTTGAGCACGGCAGAAGATAAAAACAGGCTCCTTCTGTGCTTTATCAGTCAGTTCATTGGGTTCTGTGTCCAGGCTGGGCAGGTGGTGAGATATGTGCTCAGACAGCAATTCTATAACTAGAAAAGGCTGGGGACTGTAATTTCAGGTCATAGCAGGCCTATTTGGATTTCTTTTATTTGGCCAAGTTAGTGCAAAATGACTTTGCCATAATGTTCCCATTGCTTGTTTTTTTTTTTTTTGTCCATCACTGTTCTGTTGTATCTGCAACCTCTGGAATGTAAAATGAACTTTGTACACTTGTATGATCCCTGCCTCTAGGATTGGGTTGTCTAGACTTGAGAAAGATGAGCCTAAGGCCACTGTCTGAACTGAGATGCTCTGTGTGTGATAACTGAGAAGGATTGCTTTCCAATACCTGTTCTGAGAAAGGCCCAGAATACTTTCCTATAAATATTTATAATTTGGATTTTTATTTTGTTGATAAGCACTTTACTCCTGGGCAAGCATAAGTACTTCTTGAAGTTGTTTACAATATTGATCTTTGGTCTCCAAGCTGAGTACAATAGGTACAACTGTAGCAAACTGTGTAGTCCGTGTCATGTGTCGTCCGTGTTGTCGTCGTCCCCCCTCCCCCCCAGGGCAGACAGGGTTTCTCTATGTAGTTTTGGTGCCTGTCCTGGCTCTCACTCTGTAGACCAGGCTGGCTTTGCCTCCAGAGTGCTGGGATTAAAGTCCTATGCCACCACTCCTGGCCTTAAATTTTTCCTAAAAGAACAAAATCACTATACTACTAAATTAAGAACAATTAATATTTAAATGTAGCAAACAGTTACTTATCAAGTTGACTTATCCCTGAGATTTTAAAACTTCAATTTGGGGCTGGGAAGTGGTTGTGCACACCTTTAATCCCATCACTCCAAAGGCAGAGTCAGGTGATCTTTATGAGTTGGAGGCTAGCCTAGTCTGCAGAGAGCTAGTTCCAGGAAAGATAGAGCTACACAAAGAAACCTTGTCTGGAAAAAGAAAAAAAAATTTCAATTGGGAACTTCATTTTGTATATTTGGGTATATGTGTGCTGTATTCAGATAATACGATGTAAGGTTAAGGCTTAGGGTTCAGTTGGAGAAGCAAATGTTAAATGATTTCTACACAGGGCTTTGAGCCATACAGTGCAGTGGGAAGGAGCTATGGAGGTGGTCTCAGTTCAGCGCAGATTTATAGCAAGCCTTCTGGAGGTGTCTGGAGTGCTTATGAGGAAGGTCAGGACTGAGTTGGGGTATGAATAATAAAGGACTTTGCTTGGTTGATAAGGAGTAGATAAGGACATTGGCAGAGAACAGAACTTTACAGAGACAATTCTGCAAAGCACCAAGGGATTAAGCATACAGTGGCTTTTGACGGGGTATAGGTAGACATGTTTGAAGCAGAAAAGGAGGATGTCTTTTCTTAAGGAAGGGTCTGGAAGTCCCAGCTTCTTCTGAGATTGGAAGCATAGACGCCAGGAGAAAAGCAGTCCCTGTCCGTTTGCAGTGTAAACTCTGAGGAGGTACCTGGTCATCTTCTTTCCACTGTATGGAAAGCACAGGCCTCAAATTGAACCCGGTACTCAGAGGGGAAGCCTGCAGAGATGGGTACTGAGGGAGTGCTGTAGACCCTATGTGAGCTATAGGGTCCGGCATGTCTGTGCCAGCTCCACCCTTGAGCTGCCCAGAATTGGTCTCATCCTGCTTCTGCTTTAGTTAGCTAAAGGCGTGTCTGGGCCTTAGACCCAAACAAGTGCCAGGTAATGTGCTAGTAAGAGGCATCCAGACTGAGAGTGGGTGTGTGTGTGTGTGTGGGGGGGTGTGTGTACAAATTTTTAGTATTTTTAAGAACCAGGGGAATTTGAGTTGATAATAAGAGGATTTACTAAGGATGTGATCCACAGTGGGATAGGGGAGGGGAGGGCTGGAGAGATGGCTCAGCCTCTAAGAACACTGGCTGACCAAGCAGAAGGACCTGACTTTAAATTCCTAGCATCCGTGGAAGAGGCCCCTAGCTCTGGGTGGAGCAGAAACAGGGGAATCCCTGAGATTGCAGGCTACCAGCATAGCTCCATGTTCAGTGAGAGACCCTCTCTCAAGGGAATAAGGAAAGTGTTAGAGTGGCAGGACACTCAGCATTCTCCTCTGGCTGCCAAGTGTGCACAGGCATACCTGCGCACACATGCATACATATACATACCTACATACAACACATATATACACTCTAACACTCCAGAGTGGGGGTGGGTAGGAAAAGGGGCTTGTTAGGAGGATGCCTATTCATTGGAAGACTAGTAAAGGGAGCAGAAATGGAGTGCTGAATGACAGATGTGGAGGGAGCTCTCATGCAATCCTCTCTTCTCTGGAGGTCGCTGGTGACATCTGCTTGAGCCAGCTTTCTTGCTGGTGTGGTGATAGGAACTTGGAATGTCACACTCCCTCTTGGGGGCCACGTATCCTTTTAAAATAAGGAAATTCGGCAACACGTAAGGCTTGCTTCTGTTCTTTTTCTGGAGTGAAAAGGCATTTAGCCAGAAGGGGAAGAGCTGTGTAACATGAGCCTGGTTTAGCAGAGCAGATGACACACTGCCAGCTCTGCCACTCTGTGCCCACGTGCTCTGGGGTGGGGATGAGGTGGGACTGCTTTGTGGGAGGTGAGCTCTGCAGCTGTGACTGTGGTACGCAAGGGTCACCGTGCTTCTCTCCGCTGTGCCTTCTGTGTGACTTAACCTCATGGAAGCTGTAAGCCCACAGCATTGACAGGTCTGTTCAGGTAGCATTTTATCCTTGTCCGAAGCTTTTCCTCATGCTCTCCAGCCAATCAGAGTGCCACTTCAAGTCAGTGGCTCTTACTAATCATGAGCAAAGCCTAGTGAGTGTCAGATTGTGACTGTATTTTAGGTACTCTGCAGGGCAAGCTATCTTTACCTCGTGTCAGCCTCCCAGATCTATCAGTTCAAACAGCTTTTCAAGTGAGGGATTTGTTATCAGAGCCTGGTGATTGAGAATTAAATGAAATTCAGAAATTGTATCTTAAAATATTTGCCTTCCAGAGGTGCTGTGACCCTTTGTGTCCTTGCTACTGCTTCCGTTTGGAAGACATTGAACATCACTTAAAGTCCTTGGAGTCTCCAACAGTAAACATATACTTTGATTTTGCTATTAGAGTTGTGGTTTAGTTAAAAGAAAAGCTATTTTGATAAAATCAAGGAGCTCACTGATTGTGTCTTCTGTTTGATTTTAAGATTTCTGCTCTATGTATGCGTTGAACAGAGACCGTTCTGCCAAGGACACACAGAGTAACATTACTTGTGGCCTACTGTAGGAGTCCTGAGAATGTAGGGGTCTTGCTCCTGCTGCATACAGTGTGACTCACTGGCAGCCCCCTGGATCCACCAGTTTCTTCCAGAGTGAGACTTCCCTTAGCCTACTCCCAGCTGAGTAACAAAGCCAGCCTCTTCTTTTTAGAGACTCAGATGTAGCTAGAAGACAGCCTTGTCTTGAGGTCCCCTTACTCTGGCCAAGACCTTTTGGAACTTTGTTGCAGGCCACCATGCTCAGTCTTGTCCTTTACTCTTCTCTCTCCCAGGGCTCAGACCTGCTGTAGTCTGAGGCCTCTGTATGCCTTCCCTAGGTTTCCCTTGTCTCCCAGGGATTCCCCCAAGTCAGTCGTACACGTGTTTAACTCTGTCCACTTTCCAGGGAACTCAAACCAAGCACCTTCTCTTACCCTGTCAAGAGTTTTCCATCCTGCAGTCTAAAATGCTTCCGAGACAGGACGCATGCACGTGTACACACACACACACACACACACACACACACACACACACACACACACACTATAGTTCCACATAAACTGTCTTGTCCTCTTGTCATCTTTCTGCAGAATTCCTACAGCATGTTTTACCTCTCATTGGACATTTATGCATTTTCTTTTGTATCATTCGTGCTTCTTGTGTTCTACTTCATCTTCCCACTAAATGATAGCTTATGGCAAACAAGGCAGCGTCTTGCTCATCTTGGTGCCTCTTGGTAACATACTTTTTTATTTAGGATAATACTACTTAGGTGGAGGAGATGGTTCATCAGTTACAAACGTGTACCGCTTTTGTAGAGGACCAGAGTTCAGTTCCAAGAACATATGTTACTTAGCTCCCAACCTCCTGTAACTCCAGATCAGGCAGATCTCATACCTCTGGCCTCCGTGGGTACCCGCAGTCATGTGTATATACCCTTCAATAATAAATGTAATAAAAATAAGTTTAAAACATTAAACATCAAAAAGAATAATATTAATTTGACACTCTTTATGTTCTCCAGTACTGCCATGCTTTCATCCATATTAGCTCATTTAATGCTCCCAAATGAAATTGAGACATGTTGTAGATAAAATATAGAGGATAAGAACCTTCTCTAAAGCTATGTAACCAGAGGTGTCTGAACCTAAGACAGATGGTTCTAGAGTTCCCTGTTCATTTAGCAGCTGTGTGTCCATCATAGCTCTGTGGCAGGCAATGTGTGCAGCATTAGGGAGGCCAGGGTTTGCTCTGTAAGTCTGGATAAGTGAGTTTAAACAGGAACAGATAATAATTTCAGAATGTATAGATTTGAGTTGGGGGGTATCTAGCTGTCTATGTGGATGTTTTAAAGACTTTGAGAGCCTTCCTGTCCTAAAGATCATTATTACTAGTGAGAGAATTCCAGCATATATTATTTAAGACTGTGAGTTAAGGATGATGGTTCTTGCAGAACAGTGCTTTAACGTCCCTTGGCATTGGTGCATTTATCATCATACCAGGCCCTGGTGCCCAAGGAGAGTAGACAGAAGAAAGGGGTGTTTCTGTGGACAAAGGGGACAAATAATCCATGTGGACAAACCATGATGAGGGCTAGTGAGGAATGCCTCGGATAATGCTCATGGCAGCAAAATTGAAGAAGTATTATTGTCAGATTTTAAATTTGCAAAACTCAAAACTGACTCTCCCCTTGCCACCAAGGACCTTTTCTAGCTCTAGAGAGAAAAAACATTTCTTCACAGTGAAATAATTGGATAATTGATAGCATTTTCAACCGATACAGAAGAGAGGACAGAAGAAAATGCTTTTAGGGAGTAAATTAGTTTATTTCTGTCTGCTTGTATTTGTGACATAAACCTCTGTCTTCTTTGGACTTTATCTGATAAGATGAGGGTGTGTTTGGACCAGTTAGGCCTGATATACTAGAGTTTACACAGAACTCTGAACTCGGAAGCAGAGGCAGAATATCTGCATAGCTTCCTCAGCTTGTGTCTTTATGTATCATATTGCAAATATTTATTTTGGAAAGAATATTCCCATCTCTTTCTTGTGCTTTAAAAATGAACACATATACAAATAGATCACCTTCAACTGAAATCAAAAGTAAATAACATAGTGGAAAAATGTCAAATTTGTAAGAGGGGAATTAGTTATAGCTTCAGTGCATAAAAACTACATATTAATGAGAAAAGTTATATGTCACAACCAGAGAAACGAGCTATAGCCATATTTTAAATGTCATATTTTACTAATAATCTAAGATATATAAACTTAAATATATTACCACTTACCTACTAATTATCAAAATTGTTGTCTCCCACTCTAATAACATACATGTGAGGTCTCTAATATACATTTGATAAGACTATAGTTTGGTGTTGTCTTTCTAGAAAATAGTTTAATATGTATCAGTGATCTTCAAAATGTATATATCATTTGGCCCAGTTTCCTCCTCCAAGAAATAAACTTGCGATATTTAAAGCTTATTCTATTAAGATACCTGTTGCCACATTGTTTGCCTGTTTATTTTGTTATTGAAGTGAAATTCACATCACATAAAATTGACCATTTTAAAGTGACCGGCTCGGTGGCATTACAATCACTGCCTCTAGCTTCAAAACTTTTTTTTGAGACAGGGTCTCTCTCTGTAGTCCTGGAACTCACTGTCTATACTGGGCTGGCCTCCATCTCACAGAGATCCTCCTGTCTCTGCCTCTTGAGTGCTAGGATTAAAGGCATGCACCACCATGCCTGGCCTTCCAAAACTTTTACATTAGTGGGCAAAGGAGCCCTGTAGCCATTAAGCAGTCACTTGACTGCTACTTGTGACTATCCATTTAGCCTGACAGGGTTTTTTCATTTTTCTTTATTTTTAACCAAAAGATGTGCTCCGCATTTATACCAGCCAACACCTTTGTGTTCAAGAAGCACACAGCAGTACCAGCTGAAGGAAGGGACTGAGTACTCACATGGTGGTGAGACAGTGGAAGGGCACATTTGGCCTTAGAAGAGGCTGGCCACCGGGATGTAAATGGTGTCCAAGGCATTCACTGCTCACACCCACTCTTTTCTCATCTGTCCTCTGGTGGAATAGTTATCTTCGCTCAGTTCTGGGTTTGTTTTTATTTTCAGTGCTTTTGTTTTGTTCTCAGACCAACTCCAGGCACAGGAGAGATGATCTCTGGCTTCGCCAGCCTGACACAGCTCCAGAGCTAGTGAGTCATGAGAAGAGTTCAGCCGCTCCCCAGGGATCTACCCAGTTCCCGAGAGCCTCTCTGATTGGCCTTACCTGGGTCACTTTCCTTTCCTGTGCCAGTCACTGGGTGAGGGAACTAGGGTGTTCTGAAGAGTTAGGCTGGTCAGTTGTTCTCTTCCTAGAGATGGAACCTCAGGTCTGGCTCCGTTATACATGCCTGCTCCAGACAGCACTGGTAGTGTCCCTGTTTCATGCCTATTTCACCATGGAGTTCACTAACTTTTGTCCCAAACTACTCATAAGAAATCCTTAGATGATATTCTGTAAATTCGACTTCAGACGTGGAAGTTATATTTAAGGAGTATTTACATAATTTGAGGGAAGTAAGACACTGTCTTCTGAAGAAATAGATTTGAGCACTCCAACTCTGTCTAGAGTAGAGGATCTCCACTGGTTTTTAAGTTATTCCATAGAGTGAGTGCCTAGTATTCACAAGCCAAGGCGCGGCCCTCATAGGATTCCTGTTCTACTGAGACGAGACAGTATGTGAATAACAAACAAATTTACAATGTAATTTCAGATATTGCGAATAGAAAAATGGGTCTTGGTAAGTGTGTGTGTATGTGTGTGTGTGTGCATGCCTGTGTAGGTATTGGGGTCAGAAGAGACTTTGTAGAGTGTTTTGATGAAGGCCTGAGTTGAGACTGTCTCAGTTAGTATTTTGAGGAACAGTAAATGCAAAGGGTTCAAATCGTAACTGTCTTGCGCTGCACTAGAGTCCCAAGAGTTAGACTAGAGAAAACAACAGTGGAGAAAAGGAGCAGGGGTAAGGCCAGGTGGGGAGAGATAAGATAGGAACCCCCAGGGGGCAAAGGACAGGGAGCTGAACTCAGGTCAGGAATTGCTGTGGTTCCTGTTTGGATAGGAGACCTGCTTGAGTAACCTCCCAGACACTGGCTCTCTGACCACACACTTTCTTTGGCTTATCTGTTAGTTATTTTTCTATTGCTGTGACGAAACACCATGGCCATGGGAACTTAGAGAAGGAAGGGTTTATTCTGGGATTACAGTTCCAGAGGGATAAGAGTCCGTGACCATCAAGGCAGGGAAGTGTAGCAGCAGGCAGGCGTGACGACTGGAGCTGGAAGCTGAGAGCCGAAGCATGGACTGAACTGGGAATGGCACATGGCTTTAGAAACCTGGAAGCCCATCCCCAGTGATGAATTTTTCCAGCAAGGACAGACTTCCTAAGCTTTTCCAAACAGGGTTAACAACTGGGGACCAAGTATTCAAATGCCTGAGAATATGGGGGGCGGGGAATCTCAGTCAAACCACCACAGTTTACTTCATGAGGAGTCAAATCCTTTGTCCCGATTAGCAGTGGCTAGAGATAAAAGAGAAGAAAGGAAGGATGGTGTTGGACAGCTGGGTGCTGTAGAAGCTGTGGTATACATACTTGTGGAGGAAGATGGGGACACAGTTTGTGTCCTTCCTTACTCTGCAGGACCAGTGATGAGGATACAGGCTAGGAACAGTGTGGCCCACGGAGCAGGGAAGCTAGAGTACACTGGGCCATGTGCTGCAGCCCACATGGTGGACTGAACCGGTAATCCAGTAATAGGCAAAGGACAGGCACACGAGAAAGCGCTGTAGACGTGGTGGAAAGGGGGACAGGCCAGTAGCTGAAAAAGACCGAGCCCAGGAAAGTGTTTGTGGGTCAGAGTAGTAATGACACAGCTATCTAAATGTTGACAAAAGGCATCAGTCACTGCAGGGAGGTCATTGCAGGGGTCTAGCCAAAATTTGAACTCCTATTTTTTGTATTTTGAGTATTTTAATAAAATGACCTGAGAGAACTTTGACCTTTGGTTTAGTATGAATTGTATTAGGACCCAGTGTCGCTGAGCCTTGGTTTTTTGTCAGATGTGTGACTGTGGCTCAGACAGGGCTTAAATGGAGACAGAGACACACAGGTTCCTGGGCCCTAAGCTTGCCAACCACTGAGAGCGTGGCGTGTGTTTTCTTTTGTCCCCTTTGTATGTACTGTAGTTACTGTCCTATTGCTGTGAAGAGATACCATAACTAAAGCAACTTCTGAAAGCATTTCATTGGGGGCTTGCTTACAGTTTCAGACGGTAAGTCCATGGCCTTCCTGGCAGGGGCGTGGCAGAAGACAGGCAGGCATGGCACTGGAGCAGTAGCTGAGAGCTTACTTTTTATCTGCAAGTTGGAGGTAGGCAGACTGGGCCTGTTGGAGGTTTTTGAAACCTCAAAGCCCACCCCCAGTGACATACCTCCTCCAACAAGGCCACACCTACTCCTCCCCACAACAGTCCCACCAACTAGAAACCACGCATTCAAATATATGAACCCGTGGTGGCCATTCTCTATAAAACCACAAGTATGCTTTCAGCAGCTGCAGTAGCTTAAGCCCCTGTGATCCTCCAGAGGAAATGTTAGTCCACCCCGGCAAATCCATAAATGCTTGCCTCCTTCTTTGGAGAGCAGCTTAATGGTCAGTGCCTACTCCTCTGCTTGAGGGCTACAGTCCTGTCTAAAGCCTTCCCTGTATCCCACACGCGTGCCTGAGTCTCCTGCTGTTTGTTGTCCCCAGGCCCAAGATCCCATCACCTTCTGTAGCATGGTGATTCAAAAATCAGGTGGCAAGAGGAGGTTAGTTACAGGAAGAGGATCTTATGGTAGACTTACAGAGCTGTCATTTCTGAGCCTGGACCATCTCATTAGCTCTTTATAGTCAGTGTTCTGGCAGAATAAGAAGTTGACTCATATGGTCTAAGGCTACCAGGTCTTGTAAATGAAGCTTGTTGTGATTGGAAATTTCATCACATTTTTTTGCATTCTAAGGTGTCCTGTGTTTGCTTATTTCCACTCAGTGCAAACTCTTGAGTATGACATAAGCAATCTCTGGCTGCCCAGTTCTGTTTTCTAGTCTTTCCACTAAATTACAGAATACAACCTTTACTTAACAATGAATCTCCTTTTAGCAATTAGATCATTGCCAAGCATTCAGTGTAAGGTATGTGCTATTCCAAAAGTGCACTGTATGCGTCGGACGGGAAATTTATATGGATTTGCTGCTTTTAGAATTGGCAAAGATACTATTTTATGTGTCATTTTGGTTAACTTTCCTTTAGAGTTGAGAAGTTGTGTTTTCAAGTTTGAAGAATAATGTGGACAATGTCCTGACTGCATAGTTGCTAATTTCTTTTATAGTAGTCCAGCTTTGAACAATTTATTTACAAAACATTGGGAAGCACTTTTTCTTTTCTTAGCTTTTTTTTTGGAGGGGGCGGTGCTTACACATTTTATTTGCCTATTATGAAAATTTGAGTAATATGAGTGAGCTTGAGTGTAAAAAAATCTTTTAAAATTCTGCAGTCCCTTGTCTATTGCTGGTATTTGGGTAAGCTTGCTTTCCTATTTGTGCATGTTCTCCTCTATCTCTTGCTCTCAGTTTTGCTTGTGAGTACACACACACACACAGAGTTTTACATGAGGTAGCATTGTCCATAGTCCAATGCTGTGTATTTTATGAAAACACCTTAGACATTGTTCACACCAGGATGGAAAGGCTTGCATTGTCCTCTGGCTGTGTGGTGTTCTACTGGGCTCCTAACAAACTGCTACTACTGTGGTTTGTGAGTTTCAGGCTCTTACACACTGTCAGCAGTTTGTATGCCCAGAAAGGCTTCCAGTGACCAGGATAAGGGTCTTTGTTTGCTTGTATAAGGGACACCACAAAGGTCACTGATTTAGGTTGCTGACAGAACAAGAAGATCATTATGACTTTCTAGAGGTAAAGACAGTCCTTGGGGAAGGCCACCCTTTTAAGCTGTCCAGGAGGAACGTCATTCCAATGTGTGCACCCTGTCTCTGCTATGCCTCTCTAAAACATGGGGTCTGGGGAGGTGACTCAGTGGATAAAGCCCTTGCCCTGCACATCAGGGACTGGAGTGCAGATCCTTAGAATCCATGTCAAAACCTTGTAGTCGTGGGGCCACGTATACTCCCAGAACTAGTAGAGACTGGCTCTCCAGAGCAAGCTGCCTTGCTACCCTACCCAGAATTGGGGAATCAGTGATGTCTGGTTCTGTGAGAGGCCCTGCCTTGATAAACAATGTGGTGAATAACCTTAGGTGTCCACAAACATATGCACCCATGTGCACCTGCACATGTGGGAACATATACACACACATCTACACACCACACTCATACATACAAAGATGTAAAGTAAAGTAAGCTACTTTCGAGGCTTTTTTTTCTTCTGGATTTAGAAATGAATCTGGAGCTTATGCCATATCTCTCCTGTGGGTTTTGTTGTGGTTTCCAGATCTGCTTCCCTGTGCTCTCCACCACTCTTTGTCAGTGTGGACCCAATCAACTGAGCAGGGAGCCCAGCCATGGGTTCCAAACCAGAGTGAACTGCCCTCCCTGACCCTTCTTCCTACAGCAGTAAAGGCTCTCCCTGCCTCCTGTTGTTGCTCGAGGTTAATTGAGTCACCCTATGCAGAGCTGTTCTGTAGGCTATTATTATATGATTAATAATAGTTATTTGACATAGACATTATTTGATGGCCTTCCCCGCCTTCTTCACCACTTTTTTGTTTTCTTAGCTGTTGAGAGTGGTAATCATTTAGGTTTTGTTTTGCCTTTCCTATTTCTGTCTCTAACATATCTCCAACACATGTGCTCTAAGCTGGCCCCAGTCCAGAGTAAGACAAAAGTATGCAAGTATGATTGCTTTAAAATGTCTGATGAGATTTCTGTGAGCTTTTTCCCCCCTTTCCTTTCTTGTATTTTCTTTTTTGTTTTTGAGATGGGGGTTTCTTTCTGTAACCTTGACTGTCCTGGAACTCGCTCTGTAGACCAGGCTGCCCTTGACTTTAGAGATCCACCTGCCTCTTCCTCCTGAGTTCTGGGATTAAAGGCATGAGCCACCACTGACTGGCTTCTGGGAGCTTTTCAATTTGTACTAGTATTTATTTTATATTTTATTTCAGCTGTCTGTCTACAAGGATATTTTTGGTTGTAACTAAGAGAAAGCTCAATATAAATGGATAAAAGGAATTTTCCCTTCTATATAAAGAGGTCTTTAGGCAGGCCAGGCCAGAGTGAGATAATCTAGCTGTTCTGCAGTGTTGGCAGCCCAGGCTTCCAGCCTCTCTAACTGTGTCATCCTCACTGAGGCAGATTCTGAGTATCAGAGTACCCAGAGCTATCCAGATGGACTGATGTCCAGAGGCAGAAAGAAGCTGCTTCTCCTTATGTCCCTTGAAGAATGATGAGTATTTTCCCAGTACCTCTGTCAGACTTCTTCTGTAAATGGATCGGCACTGTGCCATACACTTTGGTCCATGCTAGTCACTGGCAAAGGTTATGTTGCTATCACAGTTGCCTCAGTCACGTCAGGCCCACTGCCTGTGCGTGAGGTATAGGCTGGCCTTCCCAGTAGATACAGCTCTGGGAAGGATAATCCCTGAGTAAACGCTGTTAGGAAGAGTGAGGGGCTGTTTGTGGGGGTGGGTGGGTGAGGTGAGGGAACTGGAGAGAACCAACAGTGTCTGCTCCAGGCAACTCTTAACGTTTTAGTCTGAAGTGCTATGGAACCCTTATGGAAATGAGTTCTCAATTTTGACAAGTTTTTAAATACATACATACATACATACGTACATATGGGGGAATTTAAAACACTTAAAAGTATGTAACTAGGGTAACAGTAAAATATGACTATAATGTATGTAAGAAACAGAACTATCAAAGAAGCCAAAAGGTAATTTTTTCTCCTGCAAATAAGATTATATATTGTATAGTTTAGGTCCCAACATGTCTCCATTCCTTCTGATAGCCCAGACTAGTAGAACTCAGGGTACATGTGTATTTCTCTTGGCCTTGGGAGCACTGAATATTGGCCAGTGTATTAATAGTGGTAATCTCCTTAGAGCAGGACAGCA